>NC_070640.1:10957736-11572975 GCF_947347685.1 Pleuronectes platessa | reverse complement strand
GACGGTGTGATGGTTGAAGAGAAAAGCTCAGAGTTGTAAGCAGGTTGTTCTCTGTTTCTGCAACTGTCAGCGGGGAGCTGTCATAAATAAACTGTGACAGTTCACAGAGACACCACCTACTGTGACACACTCGCACACACTCACGTGCACACACACACACACACACACACACACACACACACACACACACAAAACAGTGATCATAGTATTCCCTGGGGGTATAAGTCTCATGGGAGGACATGTGTTCCATTGCAACAGTCCCTCCTGTTTTGCTCCTCGGGCTCATTCAGGAGTTTGTCTCACCTGCCTTTTCTTGTTCGCGCTCCTTTTCTTATTAACCCTTTCCTTACCTGCATCCCTCTCTCCGTCTCCCGTTCTGTGTTTTGTTCCCACCCCCCCCCCCCCCTCGGGGTACCTCTATCAAAGTGGCAGATATATTCAGCGTCTGACACGGAGTGAAAAGCCCATGGAGATCGATGTGTGCAGCGCGCCTCTCTGAGCTGTCACACGGCATGATGGAGAGTTAAGCTTATCTTTCGTACGGCGGCAGCTGTTTTGCCGTATATATGTTTGATGTACTCCGGGCCCTTGGAATCCCACCAATATTCCACCGGTGAGCAGATTGCTGTAAAACCTTAACACACTCTCTGTCACCCTATGACTCGGCTGTACATGGAGCCATCAACACACACACACACACACACACACACACACACCTAATTCCATTATGACACAGATTCATTGTGAGCCCCGACTGCATTTGATTTCTAGACAATCATCAGCATAAACATGGCTGCGAAGGAGCACAAGCAAATGTATTTAAATCTTATTTGATTTAGCACAGCTTTTGCTAAATGCCACAATTCATCTCGGGGTAATAAAGGAGATGGTAAACAGTGTTAATAGATGGAATCAAGCTTACTTAACTCAGCTTATTGCCACCATACTGCTTGCTTTATTAGATCTGTCTACCACGTCCTTGTTTTCTCACATTACAGGGAGGCACACATCTGTTTGTTTTGTCATTTAATCCGGCATATTTGATTTCCACTCCTTAACACAATTATACACACCCTGTCCACGGCACAATCATCTGCTCACAAGCCATGAGCCAATAAAACGCACACAAAGACGCACACATAGACACACACATACACAAGTTCACACGTGTTGAATCACACATGCACACACTTCATAACATAACATTTGTTCCATCCCCTGTAAAGATGGTCCACAGCAGTGTTCATGGTTCCATTCAATACGCCTCGCAAACATTTTTCTACCGTTCTGGAAATAACCAACCAATCACCATCTGGTGAATCATCATCTTCACACCAGGTGTGAATGGCCCCAGCCATTCGGCCCCAGAGCCACAGTTCATTTTTAGATTTACTGTTCAACGGCACCTCTCACTGTACGGTGTAGATTTCATAATCGACGATGAAGGAATAAAGCAGAATACTGTTAACAACAGGCAGGCATGGAGTGGCCTTTTTCTGGACAAACCACGATCACTACTCTGGTTTCTAATGACATCAAAAGCACAAGATGGCCGTCCCCATATCCAGATTATTGTGGCTGTATTTTGTAGACTGGAAGGAAGTCAAGGGTCAGCTAGAAAGAGCAAGGCCATGTCGAGATGCGATAAATCAATGAAGTAACTTATCGGCAGGTCTGGAAGAGCGTTAGGAAGAGGTATCAGTGACAGTGACCTGGTGGTTTTAATGTCGGGACATTTCAGTGCACAGATTCTCTGTCACTTGACTTCACACCTGCTCTATAAGAAAGGTCACAGCACACACAGCCACGAAAGCACACATTATGTGCACGGTACACAGCCGCTTCCACTGCACTTCCACTTCCACTTGGACACAACATACACACACACACACACCTCGTACCACAAAAAATGTTATTTGACATAATTCGCTGGCATATATCCCTGGTTCCATGCACAGAAAGCACACCCATGCTGCCACATATCACACTGTCCTTCACACGCAGCAGACTTCATGGGAGGGGCCGTGTGGGATATGTGCTGCACAGAACGCTGTACTGATCTTTCCCCCATGGTTTCAGAGGTTTTAAATATCTTGGTGATTCATTTGGACACTGCTGGACAAATAAGCTCAGAACTATCAGCTTCTATCTGGAGCCTTTTGAGAAATTAAACAATTTGACAGAGGGAAAAAAAGGGATGTTTAAATATTGTCTTAAATAATCGCCGCACAAATGTTTGGGAGTTTTATTTTGTGCCTCATGAAGGTTACATCTCTGTGATGCCAATCAATAATAAAAAGACTTTAAAATTACTTTGAAATATCTTTGATTTTCCACTCATCTTTCCTTTCACAGAGACGTGATTTGTCTTGAGTGAAAAACTTTTATACGGAGGATTAAATGTGCCTTTCATAAGATATACAGTGAATACACTTACATCAAGGCATCAGTGTTGTATTCTGATTTTTTTACAACCACGATTTGCCGCCAGTCACCTGATTTGTATGGTTACTGCTCATAATGCAATCATCCTCCTGAAGAATATTCACAAAGTGATGTTCATGAAATCATTCTATGTAGTTTACGTTTGCCAGAAATGTTTGTGTCCCTCCATTTTAGCATGGCTAAGCTGGTGTTGTAAGCCGGGCTGTTTGATGGGCTGTTCAGCACTTTGTACGTCTGTCTGCTGCCAGGTACTTCTGCAGCAGGAGCCATCTTTCTTAAGAAGCAGCGGCCCTCTAGAAAAACACAGAGCCAAGAGTTTGTCTCATATTACAGGCACAAGCTTGACAACCATCCAAACTCTTCCCACACAGAATAAATAAGAAGAGTCAACATGAATTATGACCCTGGGGACTGTTTAGAAGCCAGAATTTGTTTTGCATGAGTTCAAAACTTATCAGCTAATATTTATTATTTTACTTTTTCATTTGGCACTTGATGGATTCTGGATGAGTATGTGCTTGTCTATAAAAACTGCTAAAAGGAGCTGCGTTAATCCATGAATCCCTCTGAGGCTCTGACTGGACTGTAGCTGTGGCAGCGTCCTATCACTGCAATCTTCAATCCAATCTTATCAGGGTTCTGTGAATAATACACACTACCAGTCAAAACTTATACTTAGATTTTCTCAATATTTCCTGAAATTTACATTTTTCAATGTCAAATTTAATCCACATTTTCACATATTTGACTGATTCAGCAGCCGAACATCAGAAACCGAGCATTTTCCAGAGAAGTTTGTCAACACTGCTGCAGAAGTTAACACAAATATGTCGGACTTGTAGGTTGCTTTACATGTATGTTTAATTCAGACACTCAAAGAGCACATACCTCAGCCATGACCCCAACAGTCTTTTTTAAACCAGATTTAAATTCACAAGATCGGAATTTTGATCTGGATCTGCTCCAAAGTGCAAACAACCTTGAATATCAGTCCCTTAAACATGCACGTTCTTTTTCACCTGCCCAGCGATCCAGACCAAAATGGGTTCTTCCTTGGTTCATGACCCATCCCTCCACCAAATCTGTCATTGCTGACAAACAAACATAGAAACTAACCAACAAACAAACATTACAACTTGGCACATGTAGTGACCTCATTAGGGTTCAAGTCTGCAGATTGTACAGGTCGTCCAATACAAGATGTAAGAAGCCACTGTTTGGTTCCTCCTTTCTAAGGCGTTGTATCAAGTCATCAAATAAATACGTTTGCATTTACTTTCCAGGCTTCAGTTACTTGCATTGCTGTAGAACATCTGTACATTTACCAATTTCTTAATCCCTTAAAAAGACGTGTTCTCTAAGAAACTTTATGCGTCTGCTCAGTGATTGGTGCGCTTTTTTCCCTTTTCACCTTGGGCAGTTTGCCGCTGACCTTTATAGTATTTACGATTGTTCACTGGACTTGAACTGCGGAAATTTCAATAAAACCTGTAAAAATGTGGATGTTGTAAAAGTGTGACCTGTGGGTGAAGTGTGCAATGTTTTTCATCCCAATAGTGGATGGTGTAAAAGAAAGAAAGATGAGAGGAGAAAAGATAAAAACAAGTGTAGGTTTGACCACGGTCATCCTATAAAAACTGCTCTTTGACCTGAAAAACAAATCCAGTCACACACACACACACACACACACACACACACACACACACACACACACACACACACACACACACACACACACACACACACACACACACACACACACACACACACACACACACACACACACACACACACACACACACACACACACACACTTTGCCATTCACAGCCTTAAAGAAATTCCCCCAGGCATCGAGTAGCACATTTCAATTTCCACAAAACACCCAAGGGATATCAAAACCATGAATCTCTCCAACAACAAAAGTCAAACAGGAATTGCTATTGGATGATGGACACACCTGGACGCGTGCACGTGGTCACGCACACTTAAAAGCACACACCGCTCACTGTCACAGAGCTACTGCTGTTCGATGACGGACAGTCCAGGTAGAGGCCATAATTCAGCAGATGCTTTTTGTTTCCACTGCTTCTTCAAATGAATAGTTTAGAAGGTGAAGTTATATTGTGATAGATGCCTTGAGGGTAACAAATGGCTTCCTGCACACAAAGCCTGGAAGTGGATGCGGATGCCTGGTCACCAACCTGTAATCTCCAGCCATTCGTCACAGGGTGAAGGCACAGGAGGTTTCCAAGGAAAACTTCCAGATAACACAGGCTTCATTTTTTACGGCGTGCAGAGGTCAAATCCCTACAGGATAAGAAGCTTAATGGCAGCAGCAATGCTCGATTCAGCATCAGGTGCTCTCTTTAATTTAAATATATGGATGCCATACATTTCTCAGGGCTTTTCCGTTTTGCGGCTGTATCCCCACTGTTAGTCAGAGACTGGTAGAGGAGGAGAAGCTTTTATCCTCGACGGAGCATCTGGAAAATGCCTCCTCCCCTTGATAGTGAGACTTTGATCAAAAATGTGTCATAGCATTTTGCTCGAGCTGAATTATTCAAAGGTCAGTGCACAAAGGCGTGTTTGTGCTGTGTTGCATTACAATAGCAAGAGTGATGGTAAATTGGCAAAGTGTTCACCGTGCCTCTGCAGGGAGCTGACCGGTGAGCCTCACCCTCCAGGGACCATTTGGCATCAAACAGTGCAAGCTCCCTGTGATTGTTACCGCTTCACTCATCGCCGGGCTGTTACCTCACATTTTCAAACCACCACCTTTATATCCCTTTCTATTGAGGGCATTGTGTTAGCGGGGCATTCCCGCAGGTCGAGGGGAGAATAGACTTCTAACAGGAGCGAGTGTGGGTCTGTGCACTCCTAATAAATGTTGCATGTAGGTGCATGTGTGTGTTAAGGCGTTGTGAGTTTGTACAGGAGCAAAAATACCGTGCACACATTTACATGCTGTGTGTGCGGCTGCAGTGCGAGGGGTCTTTTGTAATGATGGCAATAGGCAATCTCTAGGGCATCGCCATCGCAGCCTGTCTCAGTGGGCAGCAGCTCACAGGAGACCACGGCTATAAAGGATAAGGGGGAAGAAGAAAGGGCTCCAAGACATGTGTGGATTCTTCCTCCTTTCAAGTCCTTGACTATAGCTTTCGCTCTTTTGTCTCGTATTCTCCTCCCTTTTATCCCTACGTCCACAGCGCTCTAATTTAATAGAGTTTTTAAGAGTGTTTTCTCCTCTTCTTCATTTCATGCAGTGCAATTAACCTAAAATGTATCGAAACCGGAATTTTTAACCTCTAACCGACTAAATCTTGCTCCTGTAGGTTACTGCGGTTAATACATTTCCCCATTGTGCGTTCACTAACTGATGTAGTTCCGCTCCTGATTTAAATCGCCCTGCCCTAATTCCTGTTTAAAAAAAAAAACATATACTAACACACACAGGGTAGAGGCGGGCGGTGGGGATTCTAATGAAGCTGCTGTAGAGAAGTGCGGCAACACAGAGGTTTTCCTGTGGGAGTTTAACCAGCTCCAGCTAAGCAGGTCAGCCAGAGCCCCTGCGAGGATCTTCACCTTCTCCAGTACATACGAATCCTTGATCATGACGCCAAATAGTCTCAGGTTTTATTCAGCCTGAGCTCCGTTTTCTTTTTATACCTCAACCTTCTTCACATTACCTCGTTTAGAGACGTGTGTTTAACCGATCGCTCGAGCCGCACTCTGATACATTTGCTGCTAGCTCATCCTGTTACATAGATCCGTGCAGGACATTCTCTTTTGACAATCCTGTAATAAAAGTTGTTTTCTCCAAAAAGCTGCTATTGAACAAAGCAGCTATATATAAGTGACTATATTCACTTGTGATTCAGATCATATAAAGGCAGCAGCTGTAAACCGAAGACAAGGAGGCTGTTGACTGCTTAACTGGGAAATAGCAACGTACAGATCATTCGCTTATAACAGCTTGTTTTGGTGAAGCTATTCTACACGAATAGACACAATACTAAACATGCCCACAGCTTCCATACAAACACACTATTAAGTCTATATCATTGAATTCAAATTGAAAGTAGGAAATGCTCCTTCCACATTTATATCACTGTTTATACTTTCTGCATCGCTCCATTCCGTCTGTTCTGCTGCGTTTACCTGATTTACATTTCTGATGTGACTCATTGCTGTATGATGTTCTCTTGTACCTCCTCGCCTCCCTCTTAACGCCGTCCATCTGTTTAGTCCTCTACCTTTCCTGTGATTGTGTGGGTGTGCTCGCCTCCCTCCTGCCAGGTGACTCCTTCCAGGTCATCCTGGCAGCAAGAACGTGTTTGGAAGTGACCGGTCTGGTTAAATGTTGCAGTTGTTTGTTTTTTTCACTGCCCATGTGTACGTCTAAATAATGTCTACATATGGCATTAGGACATAAAAAAAATCCTTCTATTTTACGTGTATTTGATGGGATTGTAGTTGGTGGAATATGTTTTACCAGTTGTGCTCTGTAGAAAGAAATACAGAGGTATTGCTGAATTCATGATGAAACTGTTCTTAATATTTGATTAATAAAACATGATGTATTTTGAGGAACAATGTTATTGAATGCAATTTTCTTGACAAACCAGATTAAATAAAACAAAATGATTTCCTGACACACCTTGCTTCACCCATTACCTTTCACCAAAGGCGGGGGGGGGAGACATGAATAAATTCCATTTCATGCCCCAGCTTGTATTTACAGAACAAAAGGGAAACACTGTTCAATTACCAAAGACAAATTTGAACTCATCTGGGTCATTTTGAGCAAATTCAACTGGAACTAATTCCTTCACAGTGTTGCAATTGAAGTAAATATATAAATAAAGCGGCGACTTGTTTGCTTTCCTCGCCATCAAATTAAAGTTGACCTCAACATGCTCCCATTATAGTTATTCACAGGCACGAGCCCATGGGAGCTAAGTAACGACGGGGGGAGGGCGAGAGAGAGGGAGGTGGACACGGCGATGCTAAACCGTGATGAAGCCTCTGGGGGGGGGGGGAAATGCACCTAACCCTGCTATTAATATAATAAATAAAAAAAATACACTTCTGACAACTGTTACACCCCCTCTGTGTCTCCTGTACATCCTGGCATTCATTTATACCCACTCTCTCTCCCTTTCCTCGCTCCTCGTCTTTCTCACCCATTACAAAGGTGTAAATTGGACACAGATAATTGAACATTACTATCCTGGGAGCTGGTTGGCGCCATCTGTTAAATGTCCGCCCCCAACATCACAGTGCACCACACAATGTGCCCCAGCATCCCAACGCAATGCGCTGCACATTAGTTTGGGCATGAACATGTTGCTTTAGGTTTAAACTTCTCCTTCCATTCACTGACGCTTGAGTACACTGAGTACACATGCTGCATTCAGTTTCACAAATATCACATGCACATCATTTGTAGCAGGATGCAGTAGAATAATATTACAACCAGTAAACACACAAACAGTTGCTATGTGGCAGTGTGTAAATCTTATGGAGACGGCTACTGACTTCAAGTCACGGCATCAAAAACTAATAAATTATGCTTTTTTAATTTCATTAAAGTGACAAGTGTCACAATTTAGAAGCTGCATCCTTTGGAGACTACATTTGAAGATTGATCATGCCGAGGGCTCCTCAAAATGAGATCAACAAATGCAATCCCTTCATCCCCAAGAAACAAAGGCTCCAACAGGTGGATCCTTCTGACGGCAACCTTACCCAGGATACATCGTGCTTCAACGATTTTTAAAAGAGGTAATGGCACCGGCAAGCAACACGACGTGAGATGCTTGAGTGTCTAATGAGGCGCTTTAAATCTACCAAACACCATACAACTGTACACAGAGTAAAAACAATGGGCATTCAAACTTTCTCTTAGGCTTTGTAGTTTGCGTCCTCTAAAGGAGGCAGCCCATGAATTGGGACACAGCTATTGCTTATTCATTTTGGCCCCAAATGTTTAACATAATATTAGAAAAAGAATAACACCATGTTAAGAATTTGGACATTGCAATAATTGTGCTCCTTTTCGTATTTAATGGCTTGAATTCATCATCCCTCCAAGAAGTTTAATGTAAACAGTGAGCATCCACCGCATTCCCTATCATTTCCAACAAAAAAAAAAAATTACTGGCTTGGGCTGGATCACGATATCCACACAAATAATGAGGACTATGTGGATTTCTGAAAAACCCTAATGGCCTCTCCCTCTCTCCCACCCACACATAGTTGTGTCTCCATGACTTCAGGAGACATAACATTACAATTTGTTTGGAATATAGCCCCAACTCGACCCCAACCTTAACCTAGCCCTGACACTAAAACATGTTTTAAATCATTGGGAAATTCACTTTATCCCATGACGTAAGCATGTCCCCATTACATGACCAGATGGACATGAGTCTCCAGAACATGATTAATACCAAGGTCACACACACACCTACACACACAGCTGATTAGAAGTTGGCATTCTTTCTTGGCGATGTGCTAAATGGGAGCAGCGATATTACCATCTCAAAGATGCCCTCCTCGCCCAGTTAATGGTCAGGACACAATGGCTCCTCAAACACTTGATGCATCATTGAAGGATTGTGCCATTTGGCTTCATGCCTTTATGCTCATTTCATGCGTGTGAAGCGGAGAGACAGGGACATCCTGTATCCTGTAGCTGTGGACTCCTGCAGACGTCTCAATGGGAGCAATAATGTCAAGGAGCTGCAGTGTCATATCCATCAGAGCTGACTTTCTGTCAGGGCCAGACAAAGGTGTTGACACCTCAACACCACACAGGGAGTGAGGAGGCCATTCAAATGTCAGTTAGCTGACACGTAGCCATGCTCTCATAGATGGGTGGTAACCAGTGATTGTCAGTCGGTAACTCAGGAAAAAGGCCACCGCATATATAAAGTTCAAGAGGAGCAATCCGCAGAGAATAAGTGAATGAATATGTTTTCATCCCGTGAGGCAAGTATTCAGTCGGTACAATCACACCTGTCAACTCTGGCAAATCAGCACTTATGGAAATGAGGCGGCTTTCGCTGAAGCGCCTCGGTCATCGGGAGACACATTCAGACTGCTCAGTCAGGTGTGGGGCTGTCAAACCGTACCGCTGTTTGCCATATCTAATAAACGTTAGACGTCTGCTGTGCCGCTGTGAGAGAATTTAACCGGGCAGCTCCACACCTGCAAAAAATCCGCAGAGCTCCTCTTTGCATGATAAAACAATATATCTCCTCCCAGCAGACGCCGAAGGGGACGGTTCAGAATCGGAACTTTATTTTGCTGTCAACATTTATGCAAAATTAAGATTTGTTTTTCAATCGCCTGTGAAAAACGACAAACGCAAAACCTTGTCCTAAATGGTGTCATCTGACAACAGAGACGGATGCATTTGAATGGCAATCTGTGAATACAAGTGGAAATCCAATTATGACCACGCTGTTTTTTGAAACAGTAAATGAAAAAGCTTTATAGACACAGTTGGTGTGGGCTATTAGGTGAGTAATTGTCCAAAGATTGAGAGAGAATGAAGACGACAGAAAAGGGTGTTTGTTTTCCCGACAGTGGAAGTCTGGTGTATGTGGGATAATCTCTATAATCTTTCAATTACCTGAAGACAAATAAACTGGGGCCAAGTTGGGAAGGACACTGCAGACCACAGACAAGATGACCTCTGAAATTCAGCTCTCTTTGGAAAAGTAAAGGACACATTATACAGAAGGGCATGTTGCTCAAACTGGGTTCTCAAAATTAAAAGGAGTTAAATGTATTTGCTTAATTACTAAATTGAATGTAAAATGTGTTCCTTATGTTAAATCCAGACGGCAACGTTTATTTATCTCCCATATTATGTTTTACAGTTATTTTTCTTAAGCTATTTTCTTTGATTCTATTTATTGACATGTTCATTCTGATGTTATAGAACAAGCATATTTGCATAACCCCTACCTCGCTGTAGTTACTGCTTTAAAAGCCCACTTAAGTTTAAGAAATTAAAAGAAATATTGAATTCAGAAATTTCAGAATGATAAAAGATCACTTATTAACACATAGCAGGGGCCAAATGAAAAATACTAAATGCACAAAATGCGTTGAAATGAAGTAGTAGTACAATAAATGTTCTTTAGACCTTTTACTGCCATTTATTTTTTAACAGTTGCTGCCTTCTGCAACCTTCCTGTTAACAATGCCTAAGTACACACACACCATCTTACTCGAGTTCTATTCCTTGCAGGCTTTTCTTCTAACTTGGAGAACTTTTCAGGTATTTTTGAATTATCAGATAATAATGCTCTCCCTGCTTAAGGCAAGTAATCCGCCTGCTTCTTCCAGATCTATGAACTTAAACCTGTATAAAGCAGTTGGATTGCTTGGTTGGGATACAAGAAATTAGATGTATTATTCATAGAATATCCCAAAGTTTCAAGGCTTCAATACTTGACCTACGTGCAAAGGGCAGGATGTAGATTGTGCAGGCAAGTGTTGGCATCTTATGATGTCCATGTTGTCAATTAAAATAAGGATTATTTTGTTCAGAATCATTATCATCATTATCATGACAGCTATATATGACAGCTATAAATAATGGAAATCAGTTTGAATTATCTGATACAAGCAGGCAAATATTCGTACCTGCTTAATCTTAATCATCTTAATCTTAATACTTGCTCAAACATGCACAGACAACTGCTTAACACAGTCACACAATGTTGTAGGCTTCGTGTGCAAGGGCAGACTGGTGTTTAGACTCAAAAAACAAACTGGAGGCCCTTTAATAATTGCCATGTTTAGTGCTGCTGAATTTAATACAGCAGATGAACTCAGGTGTGAAAAAAACATCTCCTGAGCTCAGAGAGCTGAACTTGGACAGTTTCCATGAACCCTAACTGACGATTTGAAGTCGGTCCAAACAGAGGGAGAGGGCCAGGAAATCAGGCCTTTAATGTGGTTAAACGTCTGGTTTTTGTTGACATTTTCCTGCACCTCTCTAAAATGTCTTCCAAACAGCCAAATGACTTTATAATACCATGGATCAAAGGGCAGAGGAAATTATGTAGGTTAAGCTGTGACTTAATGAGCTGTAACATCAAAAAGTTTAGGACATTCCTGTCACACTTGCAGACAAATTGAGAATATTCGATATAAGAAAAAAAAGGTGTCGCAATGGAAATAAACAGTCCTGACATTTGCAATGCATAATTTAACAAAAAACTATTTTGTTTCAGAAGCTAATTTACTGACAACCAACGCTATAACGCTTATCTTTGCAGTCAGGTAAAATATTTTAAACATTTAATTGTTTGCAAGTAGTTAGATTAAGATAACTTGAAAACTGTGATTAAATATGTATATTCAATATATCGCATTGTCAGATTTTTAAGACTTTGTTTTATAACAAATAAGTGCCCAATTCAAAATTCAATTAAATTCTATGTGTATGACATCAAATTAAAAAAACAGGAAAGATATTTAATGGATATGTGCCTTTGTGATACTCCGTGTTGTCAACAGCCAAAGCAACTGAAGGGAAATACTCAACTGTTCAGATTGTTGGTACCTTAAAAAGTGAAATATCTGGTTCATCTTTTGAATCTAATCATATACAAATCGAATCTAAGTCATAAAAGAGGTATGTCCACGCCATTAGCAGTCTGTTAATTCAGTTAAATTCTTCCTACAGTCGACAATTTGTTTAACTATAATTTATAAGATATTTCCCCCTCTCACAGTATCAACTTGAAAAATCAATTTCAGAAAAATCAATTACACACAGTTGATGTCTTTTGTTTGCATTTCCTCCCTCCTGGCTGTCTCCTCTTAGCCTGAACCTTGTGGGATTGGTCGATTCCAACCCATGCAATCTGTTATGTGAATATTTAAACCACTCAGTCAATTTTGATTTGAAGTGTCTAAATCCATTATAAAAGGTTATTAATAAATGTAAAACAGTAATTATTTTCTTTTCTTTTTCTGTGTAAACACCACATGTTCCTAAAACCTCATGCATTTTACAATGACAAGCAGATACAAAACTAATTTTCAAAATATAGCAATAAATGCACCAGAGTTGACATTTTAGAAATGGTAATGATATACAAAAAATGAAAGGTCATTTGGCTGCACTCAGTTCAAGACAATTAAAGCTACTTAATTTCTGTAGACTTTCAGAGAGAACAGAAACTCAACAGAACCTGTGCGGTTCTCCACCACTGAACAGACAAATGGGTTACCTGTGGAGAGACGCACACTGACAGTCTGCACCGACATTTATAGTGCTGTTGCCCTGAAAGAAGGACAACTGGAGGCCACGATCAAATATCTTTCCTGTTTTAATGGGATGTAGTAACCTCCTACATCAGCACACTTCCACTTAGACCCATCAGCACACTTCCACTTAGACCCGCCTGTTAGTCTCACTTGGCTGCTCTTTCCTCCCTCAGGAGAAACTCTCCAAAACACAAGACATTTATTTCGGGGAATACACACTTGCATGTGCATGCATGCATAGCAAATGCATACACATACACATGGTGTATTTGTGGAGCGACAGAAACTCATGATAAATACAGAATACTGTGCTATATGCACATAAAAGGGATACATACAGGAGATAGAAATATGAGTTTGACCCTAAGTGTTATCATCCAGATGGTTAAACTTAACTAAAATAACCACAGCCCGAACAGAAGAGGGGAAGTTGCTGGTTGAGATGATTCATCCGAATCATGTGAAAAGCTTTCAGTATTTACCATGTGTTTTGTTGTTGGTGCACTAGAGTGTTGACATATACTGTGGGCGAGTTGACATGAGACGGTGCAGATTTGCTACAAACACAAATGTAGAAAAAATCTGTTGCACAAAATGCTCGGCACCAGATTGGGTTGAGGATGCACAGTAAAACGCAGAGGAAAATCCTGCCTCTGATTCGTATTGATTCCAGTGCTCCTGTCCACTGTGTGTAAACGACTGCACCGGCTTGTGTGCTTTTGTGTAAAATGTGATTGTTTATATTGTTGAACTGTACATGCGTGGGTGGCCTCCGCATCGATCCCTCACTTTGTTCCAATTATCAGTGAGGGTATGGGGCCTCGTACTGCTGTCTACACAGGCATTAGAGTGGCAGCGGCAGCCATATCTGAGAATGGAGAGTTAGTACAGCAGCAGGAAGAGGAGGCAGACCTGAGGGCGAGGGGAGAAAAGAACACGAAACGATGCAATAAATGCATTCATATTTAATGTGATTTTTATGCACCTTTTTTAAGATATGAGGACAGATCCCTAGGCAGCTTGTGCAAAGTGAATCTCCTCAACCTGCCTTTTTGGATTAGTCAGTCAAGAAACCACAGGAAAGCATTTTGCAGAATTCTTCTGTGCAGCAATCTACAAATGATATTCAGATCTAAAAGTAAAAACGAAATGTTTTGATATCAGACATACACGTGGCAAATAAGTGATTTCAAAATAAGTGAATAAATACAACTTAGACATAATTACTTGTGACTCTGTTTGTAAAGGCCCTAAAGCTAACTGACGATTTAAGATCATTATCTTCAGTTCACTGGCTACAGTCATATGACATTAAAGTGTTGAGACTGATTGCATTAGAGGCTTTTGAAGTAAGTTAGAAATGGTAGCTTTCAGAGTTTTGATTTTAAAGAGCCTTTGTTTTGCAGTGACATTGCTCACAGACCCGCACTAAGTAGGGATAATTTTAATAACTTCAAATAAGACAACCGGAATTCCTTAAAATCATTTTAATTTTCTTGCCAAAAGACATTAATTGTTAATGCTAATGTGTATGTGCAGATGCTGACTGGCCTTTTGTCCACACCGCCCACCCACAGAGTGGATTAAAAGATTTGCCGTAGTTACAGATTGATTTTCTTATTCCGCTCCTGCCTACATGTCTGTGTGTACGTGTGTGTGTGTGTGCTTGTGTGTTGAGTGAAGAGTACCAAGCAGCTCCTCAGCAATAAAGAGTAACCCATGAACCCTGGGTTGGTGGGGTCACCAGCGTTAACACAGAGCAGTTATCATTTAGCTCAGAGCAACAGCGACTGGGAGGAGAAGTGATAATCTTGAGGTGGATCATTGGATTATTTCTGGTTCTCACTTAGTGGCCAACATCAAGTACAGAGCAACTCAAAAAGAGAAAGGGCAGGGAGAACACAAAGAAGGCAGAGAAACCAATGCTAGGGAGAGAGAAAATGAGATGCATTTGTGTCAGGTTGTGTGCGTGTGTGTGTGTGTGTGTGCATGCGTGTTTGTATGTTCCAGTGTGGATGAAAACCTCTCTTGCGGTTTGAAAAGCATTGTTTGATTCCACTGATTTCACAGTAAGAGTCGCCGGGGGCTTGTTGCCAAGGTTCAGCCAATTGAATTAGGGATTTGCCGTTCCCTCCTCAGTCCAACCCTCCTGACCATTTCCTGTTTCCAGGGATCCCAGAGGACCTTTCCCCTCCATTCAGCTGTGGACTGTAATTGTATTTAGGATGCCTGTGCAGAGCCCAATGGAATACACCACAAACACAGAGAGAGAGAGAGAGAGAGAGAGAGAGAGAGAGAGAGAGAGAGAGAGAGAGAGAGAGAATGATACATACAGAGAGATTCGGAGGCCGACCAAAAAGGATGGCGGATGTACCAAAAAAGGAGAACAAAGAGAAGGAAAAAAGGAGGAGATTCTTAAAGATGGATGTCCTTAGAGGGTATGGGTGGTGGTGATGGTGGTGGTGGTGGGAAGGATGTGCAGACTATCCACCCGTCCAAATGGAACACAAGGTCATTGTTCTCATTAGGTTTCTAAGCCTGAATAACCTAGGTTGGTTGGAGACAGTTTGGTGTAAGTACTGCAGTACTCGTGCTATAAAGCAGGAATCTAATAGGCTATTATATCCAAAGACATTAAGGGTGGGAGCCGAATGATTTCCCTTCACCCTCCACCCAGTTTGGAAGCAGCCGCGGTATTATATCTCATTGTAACTGTTATATTTCAAGTCTAAAGTATTAAAAGTAGCCCTGGGTATGCCATTAGGACACAGGCATTTTAGATTCATTATTGCCTGACAATCAAAACAGCTATTTTAATATCAATAGACTGATTTAGCCTGGTGCATAAATTAACTGTCTTCTGTCTTTCTGTCTCAAAACAAGTTAGCATTATGTCACGATGTTAATAATTTTGAGTTAATTTATATTGCATTTTTTTCAGGACCCTGTGCGGGTTTTCTCTTAAAGCCACTACACTGGTCAGGCGTGTTGCAACAGGAAAGGCAAAGCAAGCCATTGCCAAGGGCCCCGAGTTGAGAGTGGCCCCCAAGAACAGCTGATTACGTCATCCCATAGAAACCACAATTTGTTGAGAACCCCCTTATAATCTATGTTGGGCCAGAGCCCAGCGGGGTGCCCCCAGACACTGGAGCCGAGAGGAACAGAGGGTTGTTAAACTTTGGGCGGGAAAACATCCTCCTGCAGGCTCAAGAATCTCCCCCTGGTGGTGGAAAAATGTCCTGGGGTTTTCCCAGAAACCCCTGCTCAGTTCCAAGCCCCGCCCACTCAGATCCATTTCTGACACTCAATTGGCTTAAAGCCAGCATCATCCTATGACCAACTCCTCAAGGAGGAGGACCTCTCAGGTAGAACAAAACCACTGAGACCCCAAACATCGCGGCCATTTTTACCCTGCTCTGAAGACAACACCAGGCCCCCTTCGGGGCCTCCCAGCTGATTTAGTTGCTAAAGGGGGCAACCAGAGTTATTTTCTTTCATTTCTTTCATTGTCTTTTATCTCAGTCGACGTTTTTATTTTCAAAAGGACTTTTGCTCTTTTAACTTGAAAAGACCAAACAGGAAATTGCACGCGGAACAATCTCAGACTCAGTTTCACTTTCCCCACGGACTTTACTTTTCTTTTCCCAACGATCTACAAACGGCTTCCACAGCCGTCCCCTGCAGAAGCGCGAGATTCATTCCGCTGAGGAGCACGAGCTCCACATCCCTGAAGAAGAAGGACGAAGTTCATCCCGTCGAGGCAGCACGAGAAAATCCGCTGTTTGTCCGGTCCAGCGGCCGAAGACCGCTTGAGAGACCACGTGATTCACTGGCCCGACGCGCACGCACACCGCGAGGGTGGTACAGTAAGAGGCTTTATTGTCTGGGCAGATGTTAATCTAATACGTAGCGTATTGTTTTAATACTTGAACGTATTTGTTTTGTATGAGACCGCCGAGTCTCTAATGTTTAGCGGCGACTCGCCACTTCCGGTTTCCGGTTACGGCCTTGTGCCACAGTTTTTAAGCGCCGTGAGCAGTGTCTCCAGCTCATTGTGACCGTTTGAACAACTTTAAAGAGACTTTACCGGTCAAACCTCAGCACACAACGCCACTTAGGTGCTGAGTGGTAAAGTAAATGTAACTTGTCTCTGACGGTGCTTTTAAGAGCTTTGCTCTCTCCTTGTATTCTCTCTCTCCTTCTAAACCGACCTATACACACATCCGATCTGTATTTAGAATACAGTTCATGTAACATAGTTAAATCTATATTCAGAGAGGCTGGACACATCTGGAAGCCATGCGGCCGAACGCCAAAGCAGAGACAAAGAATTCTCTTTGTCTGAAAATCCCTTTGTGTAATTCATGTGACGACCACCAGTGTGAGCTCCGGCCACATGGTGTCATTAACATAGACTCCATTTTGAATAACGCAAGTTAAACCCACCATTTTGAATCTATTATTGCCACGCCTCCTCTCTCCCTCTCCTCCCATTCTGGCTCTAAATTCATAACGGCTCCGCCATCTTGTTTTGTAGTCAATCCGCCATTTTGAGAGTTTTTAGGCCTTGATTCCACGAATCATGATCGGCCGCCATCTTAGATGTGACATCACCACGTGACTGCATCATCGCCACGCCCCCTTCTTTTTCTCTCTCTCTCCCACACACACACACACAGAGACACAGAGACACATTGATAGACACAGACAGATACACACACACAGATGTTGTTGCTGTTGTTATCTTTGAAATATGGGAGTTTGTTAAAATGATGAATCATTAAATAACACTAACTTTATTTCACATGCATACACATAGACACACACACACAGAGAGACACTTTGACACAGACACACACACACACACCGAGACAGACATACATAGGTAGACCGCCGGTTTTACATGTATTTTCTGAATTGTGATAAGTGCTGCTGCTGTGTTTATCTTTGAAATATCGGAGCTTGTTAAAATGATGAATCATTGAATAACATTAACTTTATTTCCCCTTTTTAATAAATACTTTTGTAATTAAAGTATTTGTATTTCTGTGATTATTTGTGCATATGTATGTGATTGCAGCTGGATTATGATTGCCTGTGCTCGAACTTAGAAGCCTTCACTGTTAATTAAATAATTATTAATATTAAATATTGAGATTATTGATTTGACATTTATCATTATGAGACTGATGTTGGGCCAGAGCCCAGCGGGGTGCCAGCAGACACTGGAGCCGAGAGGAACAAAGGGTTGTTAAACTTTGGGCGGGAAAACATCCTCCTGCAGGCTCAAGAATCTCCCCCTGGTGGTGGAAAAATGTCCTGGGGTTTTCCCAGAAGCCCCTGCTCAGTTCCAAGCCCCGCCCACTCAGATCCATTTCTGACACTCAATTGGCTTAAAGCCAGCATCATCCTATGACCAACTCCTCAAGGAGGAGGACCTCTCAGGTAGAACAAAACCACTGAGACCCCAAACATCGCTGCCATTTTTACCCTGCTCTGAAGACAACACCAGGCCCCCTTCGGGACCTCCCAGCTGATTTAGGTGCTAAAGGGGGCAACCTTAACTTTTAGTTTAGCAACCAGAGTTATTTTATTTCATTTCTTTTATTTCTTTATCTCAGTCGACGTTTTTATTTTCAAAAGGACTTTTGTTATTTTAACTTGAAGAGGCCGCGCACAGGAACTCGCTCGCCGGTCGAGCATCACAGACTTTCTTTCCAAATCCACAGCGGCGTTACCGCTGTCCGTCCCCTGCAGAAGCGCGAGATTCATTCCGCTGAGGAGCACGAGCTCCACATCCCTGAAGAAGAAGAGACGAAGCTGAATTCCATTCCAAGAGCAAGAGAAGTTCGCTCGATTCGGCCCAGCGCTGATCTCCGTTGCAACCACGAGACCCACCGGAGCACCGCTTAAGAGGCCAGGACACTGATTTTGTTTTCCAGGAATCCGCCCGTTCGCACGCATCCTGGGGTTTAACGAGACATTCACTGGACTCCCGGGAATCCGCGCCCCACGCGCAAGCAACACCGCGGAGGTCACAGTAAGAGGCTTTATTGTCTGGGCAGATGTTAATCTAATACGTAGCGTATTGTTTTAATACTTGAATGTATTTGTTTTGTATGAGACCGCCGAGTCTCTAATGTTTAGCGGCGATTCGCCACTTCCGGTTTCCGGTTACGGCCTTGTGCCACAGTTTTTAAGCGCCGTGAGCAGCGTCTCCAGCTCATTGTGACCGTTTGAACAACTTTAAAGAGACTTTACCGTTCAAACCTCAGCACACAACGCCACTTGGGTGCTGAGTGGTAAAGTAAATGTAACTTGTCTCTGACGGTGCTTTTAAGAGCTTTGCTCTCTGAGTGCTCTCTCTCTCTCTCTCTCTCCTTCTAAACCGACCTATACACACATCCGATCTGTATTTAGAATACAGTTCATGTAACATAGTTAAATCTATATTCAGAGAGGCCGGACACATCTGGAAGCCATGCGGCCGAACGCCAAAGCAGAGACAAAGAATTCTCTTTGTCTGAAAATCCCTTTGTGTAATTCATGTGACGACCACCAGTGTGAGCTCCGGCCACATGGTGTCATTAACATAGACTCCATTTTGGATAACGCAAGTTAACCACCATTTTAAATCTATTATTGCCACACCTCCTCTCTCCCTCTCCTCCCATTCTGGCTCTAAATTCATAACGGCTCCGCCATCTTGTTTTGTAGTCAATCCGCCATTTTGAGAGTTTTTAGGCCTTGATTCCACGAATCATGATCGGCCGCCATCTTAGATGTGACGTCACCAAGTGACTGCGTCATCGCCACGCCCCCCTTCTTTTTCTCTCTCGCTCTCTCACACACCCACACACACACACACACACAGACACACC
This sequence comes from Pleuronectes platessa, assembly GCF_947347685.1. Lineage (NCBI taxonomy): Eukaryota > Metazoa > Chordata > Actinopteri > Pleuronectiformes > Pleuronectidae > Pleuronectes > Pleuronectes platessa. The sequence continues at coordinate 11,553,352 of NC_070640.1, read as the reverse complement.
CACACAGACACACATTGATAGACACAGACAGATACACACACAGATACACATAGATGAATACATGTGTTTTTCTAAATTGTGATAAGCGGCTGCTGTTGTTATCTTTGAAATATGGGAGTTTGTTAAAATGATGAATCATTAAATAACACTAACTGTATTTCACATGCATACACATAGACACACACACACAGAGAGACACTTTGACACAGACACACACACACACACACACCGAGACAGACATACATAGGTAGACCGCCGGTTTTACATTTTCTGAATTGTGATAAGTGCTGCTGCTGTGTTTATCTTTGAAATATCGGAGCTTGTTAAAATGATGAATCATTGAATAACATTATAACTTTATTTCCCCTTTTTAATAAATGCTTTTGTAATTAAAGTATCTGTAGTCTGTGATTATTTGTGCATATGTATGTGATTGCAGCTGGATTATGATTGCCTGTGCTCGAACTTAGTAGCCTTCACTGTTAATTAAATAATTATTAATATTAAATATTGAGATTATTGATTTGACATTTATCATTATGAGACTGATATTTATAGATTGTATCGTTGGTCCCTGTAACCAGGGTGGTGCCCCGCGACAATAAGCAATGATTACAGATTTGTATTATTCTTAATTGATAATTTTATTGTTTTCATTAATTATTTTAACTATTATTAATGGATAACCGTATCATTTATAATTAAATGTGTTACATTTCTTAATTAATAGCTTTATCATTTTTGATTATTTTTAAGAAATAATTGTTATTTTAATAATCATATTTCATGATTATTAATAATTAGCCAACGTCAATTCTACTCCTACTATTGCACAACACTGATAACTATAGTTTGACTCGTTGGTCCCTGTAACCAGGGTGGTGCCCCGCGACAATAAGCAATGATTACAGATTTGTATTATTCTTAATTGATAATTTTATTGTTTTCATTAATTATTTTAACTATTATTAATGGATAACCGTATCATTTCTAATTAAATGTGTTACATTTCTTAATTAATAGCTTTATCATTTTTGATTATTTTTAAGAAATAATTGTTATTTTAATAATCATATTTCATGATTATTAATAATTAGCCAACGTCAATTCTACTCCTGCTATTGCACAACATCTATTCTATGTAGAATGCAAGGACACCATGGTCAGGCATCCTCATGCAATTTGCTTTCTTCTATAAGCTTTGTATTTTTAGAGATTTGGTTTAAGACAAGAACAACTACATTATTTAGCATATTGTGTCTGGGATAGTGGTGGTGGTTTGTACTGAAACTGTAGACCTTTATGATTATTTATGTGTATGCACAGTATATTTGGTTCAATGAGGGGCCCCAAGGAAAATTTTGCCCCGGGCCCCCAAAAGTCGTCTGTACATTTTGTATGTAGGAACGCTGTTGTTATTAAAGCAACATGGGAAACTCTCTCTCTCTGTTTACTTTTCTCAGTTGTTGGTTTATGAAGATCTGCTGGTTTCATTATTACATTATAATTAACAACTTTTGGCCTTCTGTCAAATCGAATAACTAAATCAGGGAGTGTGTCTCAAAAAGCAAGTTCAAACTTTCATTGGAAGTAATACAAAAAAAAAATGCACCACCATTAGATAAATTAAGGCTTTAAGGCCTCAATATATTTCCTTATACCCACATTCTCATTATTGTAAGTAGCCGGTAAGATGGACGAGATGAGAATGTGACTGCCACAGTCTGCATCAGTAATGTTCACAATGTTGTTGTTGTTGTACATCAGATATTTCTGAACGCTAAACAACTTGATGCCGCTGTCTCCTTGTATTTGAGTGACATGCATGTATCTGCCAGACAATGAGGCTGCGCGCACTTCTTTCAGAGCACATTGTTCAGAGTCAAACTCAGACTGTCAACCTTGCAGCTACAGCTGGAGAAGAAATCCAGCTTGACAGGCGGAGAGACAGAAGTTCACACTTGCAGAAGGTTTTTTTTTAACTTAGTGTGGAAGTAACACTCCAGACAATGAAGCGTCGTTTCACTATTGCACATTTCCACACACACCTGTTCGCACCATCAAATTTGTGACCTTACAAATGTAATGATGTGATGGGAAAAAAATCAAGTGAGATGCTGAAGAAAGGTACTTAAGACCCAGATGTCTGTTATTGACAGAAGTCTTTTAGTGACGCTGGAGAAGAGAGACAAGCGCTGCGAGGTAACACAGTGTAATGACGCCCAATTTTGCTGGCTGTCCATCCCAGGGTGAATTTAAACCCAAACGTCCTCAAGAGACACAGACCTTCAGAGTGGATCCCAGCTCCCTCTGTCCCACTATGAAAAACAAACTGACCATGAGAAATGGAGACTCTGGCTCTTTGTTTTAGTCATCTAAATTATCAACAACACCAAGGCTACCCTAAAAACAGGTTTAAGGTAAATAACATGTTTTTCATATATTTTGGGGGCCTAACCTTGAATGGTAAGACAAAGTGTAAGCAAACAAAAGGGAGAGAGAGAGAGAGAGTGGGAAAGACATGTATTGAACCAAACCTGCAGCTACTGCAGGACTCAAGCCTCTGTCCACTCTCAACCAGGTGAGTTATTGGACACCCCTATAGTAAAAGACATTAAGGACTTAAAGACCTAATATATAATTCTCTCTATGGATTTAGCAGCCTGGCTCATATCCAATGGGAGTGCTATCTTTAGTGGTGCCCAACAGTTTTGTCTGACATGTGTTGGTCAGGGTCTGTCCTTCTGCTGCACCGCTTGGATCAAAGGGGGAAGCTACTCCACCCATCTGTGTCACATTTAATTTATCGCAGGCAAGACAGGCCTCGTGCACCTTGATGGCGAGGGCGAGACAGAGACACACGTCTGGCCAGTCACAAGAGACTAACAGCTGAGAGGGAGAGACAGAGATGGAGAATGGCACAGGACGATAGAGAGCTGCTTCAAGCAAAGTGATGATTATGAAAAGAGAAGAAACCGGCATCTATAAAGAGCCGGTGAGACCAAAGTTGAAATCATGTGGCATTAGTACCCTTCCACTCCTCCGTCCATCTCTCTAATTCATCCCTTCTTCTCTAAAGATGACAGCCCTCGTAGGTCTTGCTTTGATGACCAGGTGCTGGGCAGGTGGTGTGGAGTGACAGGAGGTAGCTCTGCGTGTGTGTGTGCGTCGGTGTTCATGCAATGTGTGTGTCGCGGTGCGATACAAGCAAATCCATCCCCACAGTAATGAGAGAGGTGCCAACTGGTCTTCCATCTGGCATTGAGAAAACTTTCTTTTGCTCTACTCCCTCCTTCCTTTCTCACCCCCTACACCGCTCATCATCTGTTCATGTGCATCTACTTCGGCGTCATCAGTTTTGACATTTTCACATGATGTAAACACTCGTCTATCCACAAGCACTTCATCCAAGCCCGACTTATTAGGCCTGAGAGATTCAAGACATACCTCCCACTGAATTTGAAATTGCTTCACTAGCTCCTTACAAATGGAGCCAATTGGCAAAATCATCTGGTTATGAAATTAATGTAACTCTGCACTAAACTTTCTGAACAAATTTACGAATAAAAATGAATATCTGTTTACCTGGTAGGCGATAAATCTTGATTATACACAATCAGTAGATAATAACTTTCTCTGTTACAATGCAATGGCAGAAATGTCTAAGCATAATACAGTTTCTGTTGCTGTTGTCAATGAATGTTTTAAATATACAGTTTACAGTGTGTAGAAATATAAATTCCAATGTGAATATTTCAAAGATATTATTAAAGATTAAAGAGCTTTTCTTCCCAGTGGCTAAAGCAGAACTGTATCTCGGAGGTATGAAGACTTTCAGAACACTGACTCCAAGCAGCCAAGTGAAGGCTGCACTGAGGCAAAGCATCATTATGCGTGCTGATGCTCTGGGATTACACTACATTTGATGAAATCCTTCACAAACGAAACCAAGAGGCTACAAAATAAATACACAAACTCTGTGGTCTGCTGTCTGCAGCCTTGTTGCTTCGAATGTCGGATTCTGCCGGGTTATATACGGCAAAACCATCGGGGGTGGAGGAGTCAGTGGACACACACAGTCATTGTAGTTTCCGTCAAAAGATGTAAAAGGTCCATTAGTAGTAATAAATTATTGTTCCATCTATTGTAGTTTTTATTTTGGATCAATTTGAAGAGAATCATGCGAAGATAAATGCCTTAATTACAGCTGTTGGACGAGTAAGAGAGAAGTTATATGACTGAAATGATGATGGTAATATTTTACCTTCTCACAGTATCGTTAGCAGCACAAACTTTACATTTAAGGACAGATCAACATGGAATATGTCACTGTACTTATGGACATCATGTAGCACTTTGTGTTGTTCATAAACTATCCTTCCCCTACCGCTCACCAAGACGCAATCTACTAACACAGCGGCCCTCTCACTGTAGCTCTCCCTCTGTTCCTCTCTCTCTCCAAACACACACACACACACACACACACACACACACACACACATGCAGACGGGCAGACAGGAAGACAGACGCACTTGCATGCAACACACATTAATTGACTTTCCTGCTTCTTCGCAGGCATTTGAGTGACAGGGGCCGCCAGGGGAGATGGGTAATGATGAGGCAGCTGGCAAATGGGCTGATGGGTAATGAGAGACCTGGCTGGCAACCGCTGGTTAGATGCTGAATTAAACAGCATCTACTGTGTGCTAACCATGCTATTTACATTCAATATGCCGTCCTCTAAATGTGACAATGTCAATAAAGTGAAACCTGGAACATCAGAAAAAAATAATGCATCTGTCACTTGTCACATAGCTGTGTGATATGAATGGTTAATCAGTTTGACTCTGTTCAAACAGAAATGTTTTTCTGTAGCCCTTGTTTCCTTGCAGCATGTTGTGCTCAGGGTATGCCAATCACTTCTTATTCAAAACTAAATCTGTACAATGAGCTCCAGCACTTGACTGTGTGGATTACTTGGACGTGTGGAAGCACTGCTGCTGATGCAATGCAAATTATACAGACTGCACAGGTTTGATCCCTCCAGTGCGTTTTCCTCACAGTCAATCCCACGAACAAATATATTGTCTGAAGTCGTTTTTAAGCCCCTGTTAATGATTGATGTCCAGTACCATTGCTATTGACTATATAGCGTATTCAGTGCTTGCTGTTCAACATGACACTCCACTTCAAATAGCTTTTATAGGTAGAAATGCCTACATACCTATCTTCCATTTATAGCATCATTTCACAAGTAGGCACCTTCAGTGGTGAGAGAGGTATTTTCAGGGGTAGCAGAATAACCTTACACAAAGCCTTTTAGGTTTAAGTGTCTCTCACGGGTATGAGGGATTCTGATATAGCCGACTGCTGCTGTAGGTATTCAGTATCCTCAGTGGGACACAGGGATATAGAGAAATCAAGATCAGAGAACATTTCCATTTGGCTCTGTGTGCACCTGGATTCTTGGTCTGGCAGCACATATATGAGAGGACAATGGATATGAACATTATTGTCTGTGGGTCAACGTCCTACAGTATGACAATCTGTTCTCTGTGACTCATGTTAGCATTCCTGTTTGTGAGAGTGCATGCACTCAGGGGACGTCTCCTTCGAAGGATGTGGTCTGCTTAAGCACGGACCACAAAGGCTTACTGAAATGAGACGGTTTGAAGTTACAGAGGCTTTCAGTGATAGACGTCACCTCCTATATTCCTATTGCCCAGCAACAGAGCTGAAGTTGGTTGTTGATACATTTGAAGGACCTTGTGAAATGGGACAGCATAGTCCACCACTGTGACGCGATAGCAATGCAGCCCCTGAATCAAGACACAGCTAATTACTCCTAAGCTCACGATGTTAAGCTAACCTAGGGTCAGCACATACCAATTATAATATATTATGTTCATGTTGTCAATACTTTGCTTATTTTTTTGCCTTAGATGATAATTGCCTATTCTGGTGAATCTATTTATGTTTGACAACACTCAAATGTGGCAAAGAAGTAAATTGCCATCGCCTCTAAGATGCACGTAATGATTTGAATCCATGCCTGCTTCGGTGAGATGAGTGTAGGTGGGCAACTGCTCCAGAGCATGAAATATTTACTGTTTAGCTCTTTACACACTGGCCCTCTTCAACACTGCAGCGAGGATGTGAAACCGGCAGAACAGAACTAATATTGGAGCTTTTTCACTGGACTGAGTCTTATACTGGGGGATAGTAAGATCTTATGAGGTACCGCGAGGTGTATTTCTCCAGGCTTTGGGTAGTTAAAAGAGATAAAGGGGGTGGTGGCTGCTCCTGCCTCGGGTGCTTAGAGACAGTGGCAGACATTGTCCATTTGGGACGCCATTAGAATGATGTAGTGCCGAGCTTTCTGCTGACAATACCGGAGACCTTATATGTTCACTGTTTATTATTGGCCATTACAGATATTTACTGTAGCCACCATCAGTGGCGTGACCCCTGAAAGCTTCGCCCTAACCTCTACCTCCTGACTAAATAAGGCCCCGTCTGTACTGAACACCTTTTTTTTAAATAGCACAGTTAAACAGATGCATGCGTTTCCGCTGCTCAGGGCCCCTTTGAGAATCCTCACACAGATATTGGAAGAATGACACTTTCTGCTTAAAGGTCTACAGTTTTAATTGCTTGTGTCTATATCAGAGACATTCAGCAGTGATTTGTTTCCTTGCTCATTTTTATTCCTGCGGGTGCCACTTATTAGCACTCGCACACAGCATAAATACTTTAAACAGGCTAGATATAATGAGTACACACCTTTGTATTTATCTATAGTCATAACTTCTGGGTTGAAGAGAATATCATTTCCCTCTACAAGTTAAAGACAAATTATAACACTGGCATATGTTCACATATTCAATTACACAATATCATGTTGTCAAGTTTATATTGTTTGTGTAAGTGTGCCCCACAAAACAAGATATTGTTGCATAGATAATTCACTTGAACCACAACATGTTTCCTGACTTCATCTTTGCAAATGTATCAATGAGCCATTGTTGCTTGTTATTCACACTCCAGCAGAAGACGGGGTTTAAAGTTCTGCTAATATCTCAGTGCGAAAAAGTCAAACTTAAAGGTTCCGTGTGTAATGTTTAGGTAAAGGAAAATTATTTTCAGAAATGTAAAAAAAAAGCTACAAAACATGTTCTTCAGACAAAATCACCTTCAGGTGCCCACTACTCTAACAGAGCCGGTAAATCTGCTTTTAGCTTTGTTGCACCACATGCTTGGCATTAGCTGCAAGACATATCTTAGATAGTAGATACAGGTTTTTATCGTCCCTGGCTCCAATTGGCAGTGAGACACCAAGGTGAAATCGCTAATTTGGCAAGACAGTGTGGTGAGGGCGCCTCAGTTTTCTGCACGTTCGTGTAAACATGTACGAGGGAAAAAAACTGAAACTCCTCTACTGGCAATGGGAAAGGAGTAAATTTCTTCCTCTTTTCCAAAGTGTGTTTACCTACTAAGTTTGGTGTAAAAGATGTATTAGAATCGTTTTTCTCCCTGTGCATGTTTATTTTAGCCACTGATTCCTATGTTTCTCAGCGTGTTGTTTGTTTGTTTGTGTTTCTCCGCTATGTATTGTAAGATTTATGATCCAACATCATCGACTAATTACAAATAAATGTGATTGTTTTGTTTGTGTTTTAGCTGGACCAGCCGAGCTGCTAATAAAAGATTGCTGCCCATCTCGACCAGGACTTGCAAGACGAGATATCATACTTCAATCATTCCCACCCACTATAAGACATTCAATAAAATAAAGCAGGCAAACATATCAAGAAGAAAATTCAACTTTTAATCCATTTGGTAAAGAGGGGGGCTGACCTCAGCGAGGTGCCCCCTGATAAGACGTCTGAGTCAGACCTAAGCCTCCGTGACAGTTCACCACCAGAGACCTCTTGCAACATCAGCGTGAGGAAGTCATTCAAGCAGAGAGCGTTTCAAAAACGCACTCTGACTGCTTCACATCAGGACGTTTAGCTGCGGGGAAATGACTCAGGGGCTCAAAACAATGAGAGAGGCAAGTGCGGTAATTGACAGAAGAGACATTGTTGAGCATGGAGGATATTTAACATTATAGAAGGTTTAGGTGCATTTACAGACCAGCATCCAATCTAACAAATGCTGATACTATAAACAAGATGCCTGTTAGTCGTTGTGAAGTTATAGCTGGTGAAGTGTAAAACTAATTGAAACCATAAATTTAACAAGATTTCCACTGAAATCAACTGTTGCTATAAAGCTATGCAGCCAAACATGAAAACACATCAAAACTTGATGCTTTAGCATTCAGGCAACATAACTCATCTGTGTCTACAAGCTGCTGGTGGTGTTATATATTTTGAAGTCATTGTAATATAGCCCTGAATGCTCAAATGGAAGCTTGGAGACAATGTAAAACCACCTCTGTGCCTCCCTCGTGTTCAGCAGAGTATCTGGAGCCCTGTGCGTCACCGTGTTGCATGTGAAATTCATGATTCTGCTGCCAGCCTCCAGCAACGCCCGGGATGCAGGCAGCTCTCTGGCAGGGAGGAGTGCCTACCCCTGGTTGCCTGCACGCCATGTGCTGTGGTCTCAAGAAATAAAGTAATTGATTTGTTGCTCAATATGAGAGCACACACTTTTTTTTCACCGCCGCCCCCGTCTTTCCATAATCAATGTGGTGCCCTTGCTCCACAAACACAATGCTCGGAGGGAAAAGTCAGGTACATTCCTCTATAGCCCGTACTTTACAGGTTGGTGTGTTGGAGGCCAAGTTTATAACAGGGTCAACCGGCGATGCCGAAGCTTGGCAGCTAATTATTGTGCTCCTAAAATAACTCTGTGTGGATGCATGCTGAATGTCAGAATTGCACTGATGGAGAATGCAACACATGACATTGGCAAACCACCAGAGGGGAAACAGGGGATTTTTTTAATGACAACATAAAAGTCGATTTTATGGTGAAATATTAAAAAAATACACATTTATCTATTAAATGTGGTATTAAAAAAACATCCCTGTTTGAGGACTACATGTGATACTTTATGAAGAGCATCACAATTGTCAAGTTTCCCGTCAGGATATTTTTTGGAGGGGGGATCTAGCCAGGGAGAAATGGCTTCGTTCAAGAGAAGTGGAACCGTACAGGAAATGATGTGCTTACCTGTTAAACAGCAACGGCCAGGTTAGAGTCAGGACGGCAGGAAGAGCAAAGGAAAATGAATGGGGGAAAAAGAGAACAAATTAGTATAAATGATTATATACAAAAGGTCAAGAATGATGAAATTGTATGTTTTGCTAAACTGAAAGGCCATGGCTAGAGCTCAAATGTGCTTATGATAATTATTCCACTGTAGTTACGCCGCTATTATGGAATACAATGTAGTAAACAGCAGCAATTCTGGGTAAAGAATTGCGTGTGTGTGTTTCTGAGTGTGTGTGTGTGTATCTCGGCTCTGCAACACATGAGTCACCAAGGTAACGGCAGCTTTACCTAAGCCACACTTAGACAAACTAAGTGTGTGTAGTAAAGAATTAACATGAACAAAGTAGAAATCCCATCTATCTAGAAAAAGATTTATTGAAATTATTTGAATCTATAGCAGTAACAGGGGTTCACACACACAAAGATGAAGGTCACTCTCTCAAAAAGCAGATTTTGAGTGACAGGTACACAGCTGAAAGATGGAAATTTAAGATCTTGGTTGAGAGAAAGTTCAGCATTGCATTGTCACAGCTGGAGCTGAACCTATGAGGTCTGCCTCTCTGCATGGACGGTAAAAACATTTAGGAGACAGAACATTATTACAGAGCGAGCACTTGGTAGCCTGAGCAGGTGGCAAACAAACTGCAAATAGAGCTGCACACACAAAGGTAGACATCTCTCCCGTTATTATAAGAGGTGTGAAAATGTTTCTTTTCATTATGAATCTGCGACGAGACAAATAGGAATATGGTGGGCCGCCACATGTCCAGATAACTAATGGGAAGAACTGGCAATACTGGAGCTGACTGAGGCGACAGAATCAAAACAACATACTGTGTGTCGGATTTCCCAGGGCAACAAGGGGAAAGGTTTCAATTCTGGAACACAAGGAATTCAGCGACAGCCCGACCCTTGATTGGCTGCTTCAACTGACTGGAGTGTGTCATAAGCTGGCAACAGCTGCTGTATTTAAGTCCATTAGTTTTTGGGGAATAATACATCTTAAATGAATTATGTTGTGTAAATGACTCGCTGATCTCCCCCGGATTCAAGAGGAGAGGGATGATAATCCACTCCGCCTCTTCCTTTTCTTAACTCTCTCTCCCTTTGTTTACACTAAGCTGTGCCCCCAGAGGAAGGATAAGAGGGTTTTAGTGAGGGGTTGCTGTGTGCGATGTCACACACACACACGCAAGAACAGTGCGCACGGATCAACACACATTCAGTGAATGATAATGCTGGTATGATTAAAGAATAAAGAGTTATGAAAAGGTGATTTAGCAGGCGGTCGCACTACTCATGAAAACCAATCTACCAACAAATCTTTACGTACAGATCTCAAAGCAAATTACCTCTGACAAATGATTATTTTCGACCCCACAGGACTGCCATCAGAAACCTCTGTGGCTTTGCACCTTAACTCTATTTCCTCTGGCGAGAACGAGTCCAAACTGGGAGATAATGTCATTTCCTAGTGTCTCACCGGGCTATTGAAAGGCTGGAGAGGTCAAAGTCAATTCCGTGTATGGAACACAATGCTCCTCATCACAGGAAGATCACACTGTGTAGCTTCCAAACCAGCATGACTCACAAGCAAGTGTCAAAACGCATGGAAGCTGGTGCCTTTGTGTGTGTGTGTGTGTGTGTGCGTGTGTGCTTGACAAAGAGTGTGCAGCATATGCACGTGTCAGCTAGTCGGTCAATACACCGGTTGTCATGATTAGCTGACAGGAAGGAGGACTGAGCGGTTGTCAGAGAGGCTGCGCTGATCTAACGAGGCTGGAAATGACTTGCACATCAACAGATACTAACAGGAGACAACATGTTTGATTGGAAGCTTTTCTAGCAGTGCACTGTTATTGTAATGTTGGTTTCTTTACGTCTGCTTCCACAGTTGGGAAGGTGAGCTCGTCCACGGAGTAGAAAAATGAAAAACTGTTTAATGGCTGCCAAAGCCGGATAGAAATTAACAATGGGAATCGCAGAGCCTTTTGTGTTAAAGTTAGATTCTGCTCGGTTGGCACTTCTTCTGTAAGTGAGACTAATTTAATCAATGCTGAGTAAGTGAACTGATGTGCAAATAAGGAAACTGGTTCACCAGCAACTTGGGCTCCAACTCACAACTGATAGATTTTTGACCAATCAATAAATTGTTAATTAAATACATTTTCTAAGCTCAATTTATAACCAAATATAAAGAAATAAGTAGAGATGCATTGTTTAACTGACTTATTGTGTCAGCACAAGCAACGATAACATATGCCTTTGAGTTTGGATCACATGATTGATTTTGAGTGTCAACCATTTACAATTCTCCAAAAGTTAACAACATCAAAATGTTATCTTCGTCTCAAACTGCTCTTAAATAGCTGTGGCGCCTACAGCTCATTAATAATGGAAAACTGTTGATTCTAATGTTTTGAAATAGGGTACTAAAACTAAGTGGGAAATATGACATTCATTAAATAATGACTCCCATATTGATGTTTGGAAACATCTGTTGTGTTTGCTCATCAGGCCTAAAGTGGAAGTTTGGTATTGAGTATAATCAATAGCTTTCTAATTAGGAATCAACCAGGGGACAGCTGTTAGTCACTTAAAAGGCAAATACAGTATAATCACCAGATGCTTAGCTTTGTGTGTTTGCGTGTGTGTGTGTCTGTGTGTGTGTGTGTATATTCAGCGATGCACTGTTTCTGTGCTGTTTAGTCGAAACTACAGGTATTACTGCTCATAAACAGGCTGTTCAGTCCAGAGGCAAACACTGCCCTGCCTTCTTTGTTTTTCAAGTTTAGTTGTTCAGCAGGTGGGGAAATAAAAAGAAAACATGTCGAAAGCAAAGTAAATAAAAGCACAGATTGTTTTGTGCACATGCACCGTGCCGTGTACTAATGCTCTGACCACATGGTCCAGAGCAAGAAAGAAACATTTTCTATTCATATTTATATATATACACATATAATAATAATAATAATAATACATTTTATTTATAAGGTGCCTTTCAAGATACTCAAGGTCGCCGTACAACAGTCAACAATACAGTTTATTCACTAGATTGCCCATATCCTTTTTTACGTTTTTTAAAAAGTGTAAGGTTACTGAGGTAATGACGGCTAATTAAATTAAAACTAATTCAAGTCATCGCAAATAAATGCCTCTGCTCAAACAAATGGGACCACACATGTGCGCACACACACTCACACATGAACATCATCACCTAATCATGCTGATGTGTTGTTTTGTATGTGTTTCTAAATATGTTAAGTGGTAAATTATGCAAGACATATGCTTCTACAGAAGAAACAAACATACTAAATTAAGAGGATTTGTTATTATTGATAATTAACCAACCAAATGTGTAAGGCAGTGACGGGGTGACACCGGCACAAACGGATATTTATCTCGTATTTACAGTGTTCTCACAGTTTGGTGATTGATTGTCAGTTAAATTCAATCAATTTATGATCCACCATCATTGAAAATAAAACATACTATCGCAGGGCTAAGGTCAATGAATCCACAAGTAGAGTGGCAGGAGATGTACATAACTGTTTACTACACACACAAATCATCCAATCAATCTCCTGTCTTTAAGAGCACAGCAGGTCATAATGACAGCAGTATATTGCCATGACAGACTGATTTCTTATCTATGAATACAACGAGAGCTGTGTGTGGAATGCTGTATCAGTTTACACTGTGAACCAACAAAGATGAAATGATCTGTTAGTGTTTTCGCGGCACACAGGTGGTCTGTGCGCTGGATTTCTCATTTACACTTATCGCGACTTTCAGGGGGGAAAAAAACTGCCAACACCCCGAGCAGAGCGAAAGAGGATCGATCAGATTAAAGATTTGTTGTTCTGCATTAAGAGTCAAGTGGTGAATTATACATTATAATTCAGTTCTCTTCAATGGAAAGTCTGTTTGGAACACCCGCTTTGCAAAAAAATGACAAATGTAACTTATTTATTTCAGATCCTACAATTACAAATTTTTGACAGCGCTGTCCTTTTTGTTCAAGCTGCCGGCTGCATCCATTGATTCAACACAGTTAACCACTCCTAATGGTTAATGGCTTGAGTGAGTCCATTAATCCTCTGATTCATGTCCTTCTGTCGAGCAGCATCAAATCTAGGATCATTACCTTCCATTACAGCCAATGCTGACATTAGTAGCTGGTATACAGCGGCTATCTAATCACATTAAGAGTTTATGTAATTGCAGCCCTAAAAGACTAGACCTAATGGAGGTGTGGGGAAACATGATTTGCGGCGATGAAGACTGACTTTCAACTTTCAATGTCATATCATGGAAAACACACAAAGTGATATTTGCAAATATATAAAAAAGGATTATTATTGGAGGGCCTGTTTTGCTATGCTGCTCCTCTCCTGACAAAATTGTTTTGAAGCAAACAAACAATTTTTGTAGAGGCTCAGTGAACAATGACAATTTGGTTTGTTAAAAGTGTTTGAAAAGAACTGTCTGTTAGGCTGTTCACTCACTGAGTCATCTATCTAGTTGTCGATCTACTAACTCCAGAAATCTCTGTCCGTATGTCCCTCACATATCTCGAGAGTAGGGCTGCAACTAACGATAATTTTGATAATTGATTTGTCGACAATCTTTATTTCCATTCATCAGATAAGAAGACAAAAATCTACACAATGCTTTTTTACATGTATTACAGAAAACTGCAATTTAACAATGACTATAATTTCAGTTTCAGATAGCTACAATTTCATTCTGACTAATCATGTTGAAGTCTCGCAGAGAGTATTTTAGTGTTTTAGTGTTCTGATACAAAATATTACAAAATTTTCCTCAAACCTATCATATAAATTACAGAATAATTTGTATAAAACATAGGCAGGTGAACGACTCTTTGTGTAACAGTGGAGGCTTCAGGATTCTAAAATTCACTCTCCCTGCACAAGGCTTTGGAACTATGAAGATTACTGGATATAAATCGCATATAGCTCATAGTGAATGGATATGAGCACACAGACCTGCCTGTGAGCTTGAAATTACACTGTGGTGTCAGTTTGTCTGGTCCCCGACCTGCAGTTATCTCAGCATGGTATGTGGCATACACCATGCACTTTTCTTCTGAACCTACAGTACGTGCAGTATTCACTCACAGGGTGAATGACACAGCATGGAACCTCTTCAAATTAAACTCTCCTCTTTTTGTTGAACTTTAAAATATATTACGTAAACAGGCAAACAAATGCATACTTAATTGATTTAGCAATATTTAGTGTAAAATGTGATATCCATCATATTCTAGCAAAAGATAGCAGGCGCATTTTTCTGACACGAATATGGCAGAGGAGTATGGAAGTCACGATATGAGATTTTGGTGTCACGATTATTGTCGAAGGAAATATCAAGGTTTCCTGTTTTTTCTCAATTATGGATGTTATAGAATGAACAATACACGCAACAAGTAATATCTAGCTAATTAAGAGCTAATAATATAGATAATGTACTAAAATATTTATTATCATCATCAATTATATCCAGTAAGTTTTTCTCTGGAGAGAGATGTGTGTCAGCCCTTCTTTATCAGCTGGTCAGTAAGATAAGATGAAAATGGTTTAGCTCATCATGAATATGTGGCAGGACAGGTTAGACTATGGGGGCAACATGTAAATGGTCTGGGATGGCCCATTCAGTAGAGAACTTACCTGTGCCAAGATACACATATTAATTTGGTTCTGCACTACATTGCACATGCTTATAAATATCAGTTCCGAACAAAGCAGATTTTTTCATCAAGCTTCATGAATTAATCTCTGAGGAATCGTGGAGAATGTTGAGAAACGGAAAATCGCACAATGTTATTTCAATTCAATTCAATGGGGTCGAAAAGCCCCCTCCCTTCTGTTTTGCGTGTGTGACAGCTGAACGAGCGCTGCACTGTGCTTCACAGGCATGTAGAGGTGGAATATAGGAGTTACATTTGAGAAAGTGTGAGGCTGCGTGCAGCTTCGGGAGAATGACTCAGCAAGAGCTGACTGAACGGACAAAGAAGCAGCCAATCAGATCTCCAGCTGAAAAGGCCTCCCGGGCCTGCATTCACCTCTGCTTTTTTTTCTGTGTACAGTTTGTGTATGAATTGTTGAGTGTGAGAGACAAAGAGGGAAGGAAGATGGAGCAGCCGTGCCTGCAGTCCATTATCAGCTTCCATTTCCTCCCCATCAGTCTTGTCTTCTAGTACCATTTCTTCCAACTAGATTCTCCGTGGTGATGTGCTTTCACCCATTTCTTCCCCGTGTTTCACCCTGCCCAGGGTGCGTTTCCCCTCAATTTTCTGCCTCCACAACCCATCTGGCCCTAAACCCCTACCTCAGACAAGACAAGCATCTCAGTGGCTTGTCTGTTCAATATTTCACTGCTGGTGGGAGGATGTTTTATTTACCGTGCCTGGGACACCTGCGGTGACACACGCACAACAGAAAGGCTGTGCACAATACAGTAGCTGGAGAGTAGAGGTCTAGGGGTCACAGCTGGGGGATCCAAAATAAGAAAAGACTACCACTGTGGAGTCAGGGGTGCTGTGTGTGTGTGTGTGTGTGTGTGTGTGTGTGTGTGTGTGTGTGTGTGTGTGTGTGTGTGTGTGTTTGTGTGTGTGTATGTGTGTGTGTGTATGTGTGTGTGTGTGAGAGAGAGAGAGGGATTGAGAGCAAGTGAGTGAGCTGTAAGTTCCAATAGTATAAATTCCCACTATGATATTCTCCCATTTCCCACCTTTTAAAACAGTCAAACTAGTATCCAGTGTGGTTGACTATCAGTTCATTATTCCAACATAAATGCGTCTCTGCAGCGTCTGCCCGTTGGTAATTATCGGCAGAAGTGTTTAGGGTCAGGCAGACACAGACATTTCCAGTAATTGGCAGCATTTACAGTAAATGGCACCTTCCAGGCGAGGGAGAGTGACTTTATTTTATTCTGTGAAATCAACAGATCCGTTACCATAGTTACCGCGGAGGCACAGAACACACCAAAACCGGCGGCTGTGAGACAGTGGAGGATGTGCGCTTTGCAAGAGAACACAACTTTTATTTTAAAGATGAAGATGGCAACCGATGGCTCCTGACATGGTGCATGTCAGGAGCATTTTCAGGGTTGCAGGAGTGAAAGGCTTCTGTAACAGACTCAAAAGATTGCTATGAGAAAAGGTAAAGAGCGGAGGGGAGGCAGGTCGAAGGAGGAAAATACACAGCGGGGGAGAGAGAGAGAGAGAGAGAAAGCACGACCCCATCTCATTTAGGATTATCTACTTTACAAGTGTTTCTTTCAGAGTGTATTGCATGTGTTAAATCCTGATGGTGTACACAGCCACGATCGGAACCTGCTTTCACTGACTGACAGGTTATGTATATTAAAAACAAATTTATATTTATAAAGCTTTCTTACCTATAAATGTCTGTTTACACAGAGTATAATTGTCCATATGTTGCTTTTTGCAACGCGTTACTCGTTGTGTCGTTCCTCTATCTCTAACTGAACTGACAGGCTTTGTAAGTATGAAAAAGAAAACACAAGATGCAGCTTTCTATAGCTGTCGTGGTTGGGAGACCCCTTGTACCTCGTCCTCAGATACAAGATGCTCTGGGAAATTATGAAAAATCAAAGCTTCATCACGAGTCAATCAGGGCAAGACCCTTCAGACGGGACGCAGTAGGTCACCTGGTCCACGCCGGCAGGAGACATCAATTACTGTTTGGAGCGCGAGGTGTAAATGCTTTTCATGGTCACGTCTGGGTATCAAGGCCTTTGTGCTCTTCCCCCTGCCCAGACACACTCGGCCAACTAATTACGGAGCCTATTGAGCTGAACGAGAGGGGAGAACAAAAAGCCTGTCTCATCTGGCTTAAGACATTCATGAGCCACCGACACTTAACACACCGACGATAATATGAGGGGCCAAAATTACACGGCAACTATGAAGTTCAGGGCTGATTAGCAAAGTTTGTGCAGAGTGCAGCGTACTTCAGAGGGAGCCCACGACGTGGTTCACATTGGCTGGAGGGTCAGTGAAGTGGTCTGTTAATCGAGAAATCATCCCGTGTTGTTTCAAATGAGTAAATTTGCACTTTGTAATGATCTTAGTGTCAGAGTAAGGGCAGCTGGTGTGTAGATGGGAAAGTATGCACTTGTTGAAACCAACATGCTGGTGCACGAGTGTAAAAATAACGGAGCTCATTAATGACTGCAGTACTTAATTCACACCTTGATATTACATTGCATTCAACAGCACAGAGCTCATGTTTCTCCTCCATCCAGGCAAATAACTGTCATGCCACCGCGCGGCTATTATTAAGGTGCTTATCACCGAGCATATGTCTCGGCATCCTCTCTTCTTTCAGAGAGCTCCAAACTCCAGACCTGCAGCAGGATGCAGAGGCTGCTAATGAGATCGAAGCGGAGAGCAGCTTCCTCGCGGCCTGATGACACTCATCGGCTCATGTGTGATGTGATTTTCAAAGAGCCAGCCACGTGTCACAAATTAGCCAGGAACATGTCTCAAATTAGCCTTTGTTCACCACTGAACCACACTGACTGGGAGTAATTGGGAGACTTGGATGCAGGATGAGGGGAAGTGATGAGTGTCGGGCTGATACTGTACATGTGAGACAAGCGAGCGGGGATGAGATGGAGAGAAACATTTAAATTCTTGTGTTGGTCGCAATCATCATGTTAATTGTCAATCAAAGTTTCAAAGAGAGATGTTCAGGCAAAAAAATAAACATATTCAAAATATTTCCTTTGATTCATTCTTTAAAAATGCCTCTTTTTTCTTCTTTCTTCACCTAAATGGACAAAGTAGAGGGAAAAGGGACGAGATGAAGAGGACAATGTGGAGCAATGAGTAATTATTAAGCATCATGGCAATAACAACATACAGAAAACTGGGATATCAGTCCCCTGCGTGTACCTGTAAAAAAAACTCTGAATCTATTAATTTTTCCCTGGGAAGATACAGAAAATGTAAAAGAAAAACCCTTTCTCCTATTGTTCCTGTTCAGCACCAAATTCATATGGATTCTTCCCTGACCCATAATGATCCTTCCACCAAGTTTTCTCATAATACATCAAGTTGATTTAGCGAAATCCTGCTAACTCACAAACCAACAAATCAATCCAGACGAAAACAGAACCTCCTTGTCTGAGGAAACATGGACGGACAGAGCAGTTTCGAGCACGACACATAAATGGGGATATGAAAAGATGGAAAAGAGAAGAGCAGCTAGAACTAAAGAGAAAATACATGAATACAGTACGTGCTTCAACATCACTGCAAGACGCTCGGGAGCATCAAAGCAGTGTCTGTATTTCCTCAGTTCACTTGTTGTTCTTCCACTTGCACTTTCTTCAGTGAGTCTGTCTGTTGTGTAATACAGCAGAGATGACATTGGAAAGCGAAGCACAAACCCTGGAGTGTTTTACGCTTAAAGGAGCTTGTGCACCATCGTGCACCAACAGACGACAGTCCAAAACTTTGGTTTAATCAAAAACACCATCTTTCCATAACCTAAACCAGAGTGAGGTTGTTGAATAAACCCAACCACAGATGGCAAGGCCCAGTCTGTGATCACTCTCACTTTTCACACCCATCTACACCTAGTGCTCCACAGGAAACAATTTGAAAAGAAACAAAATATATGGTTAGACGTGCTTAATAATTAGGTCTTGATTTATATATTTATTTGTAGTGTTTTATGTTTGCCTGATTAAATTGTTATGTTAACATTGCAAAGCCACAGTGTGTGTTATACTCACATTTCTGCATCTCTCTTATTTTCATTGTAACTTTATTAATTGCATAAAGCTTTCAAATTAGCCGTCATGTGAACCGAAGCATATTGAGTTGTTAATGTCAATGTTGATAATTGTCGTTCAACAGGTTTGACTCCGGAACCTTCTTGCAGTGAAGCAACAGTTCTAACGACTGTACCACTGTTTCTAAGAAACCAAGGACAAAGATGTATGCCAACAAAGGATCCCCGTCTCAGTTTAGCAAGGCTGATACATGCAGTATCCTCAATGGTTGTCTGAGCATTATGTGCAAGTCATGATGCTCAAAGCAGTGTCTGTGGTCCTGAGGGCTGAGGGTGTGTGGGGCTGTCTATTGACCCTGACGTACAAGCTGGTGCATTTCTTCTTATACTCGACAAAACAGACTGTTCTACTGCAGCCTTTCTGTGAGGGTCCCTGGTTGAATCAGGTCTGGCCTCAGAATTTGTTCTCACATCACATCAAATGGAGAGGAGACGCGGAACAACCCACTGACCTCTCTGAACTCTGGAGCCACCCTAACAGAACAAGGTAAACCTGACATCCGGCTGTGGGGAAAACTTGCAAATAAAACTACTGCAACCTCTCGTTGAGGACGGCACCACCCACGGGACAAAAGTGAGAGTAATCCAGATCTTACACCTCCGGGTGGACAAAGTGCCAAATGACAGGGAACAGAGTCACATCAAACAGGCTTTTGAATCCTGCTGTTAGTCTGACAGGCTTTTATCAAAAACAACAGTACCCGAAACAGAAAGAGGACGAGAGGGAATAGGGATCACAACATGAGAGTGACAGTATCCCACTGCAGAAAACATCATAGGTTCATGTTTACAGCTTGCTGGAGTTAGAGATATCAGAGGCTATTTACAATGTAAAATCTAACATACTGTTTCTCTTTGAAATAATTATTTTCAATGACACTACGCAGCCCCTTAAATATCTCATATATAAACATACAAAAGATCGGTTTATTAGAGATGTTAAGGACAGTACATTCAAATGAAACTGCTCTAACTAAAGAAAGAGAAGGACAGAAATCTGACTGGTATGTATTGTGTGGGATCCCTGTGCTGTACTCGCTCATTTCATTGACTTTTGACCTATTTTCCTGATTCAATCATATCATTTCAACACACTTGATCCTCACACAAAGTGATGGCTGCTCTGCAACAGCTTTGCAGAGTAAATAGAAGCAAAGAACACGTGCTCAGCCCTAAGTCAGTGATTTCATTAACTTGGTTGAATGTGGGGGGGGAGGTTATGTGATTCGCTTTCGGTCCAACTCCTCAGGTTGCATCAAATGAAATTCCAATTGCCTTGATTGTCTGCCAAGTCCCAAGTTCACTGTCAGCAACATATTTGCTATCCTGAACTGAGCTACGGAGAGAAGAGATCTCAGACTAAACGGCGCACTCACTCTCTCCTGAAGGCTTTGCATCGCTGCGGCGGAGGTGGAGTGAGCTGGGGTCGCTGGTTTTAAAGGGTGCAGGCAGGAGAGGGACGCTGGGAGAGGACTGATGGGGGCACAGAGGCCCTGATGCACTTCCTTTTAAATAGGGAGCTGCACATTAAGCTTTCATAGGCTTCCCACTGCGCCTCTTATGTAGCAATCTAGAGAGCGAAGCTGCACGCACACTGTTACACACCCAAATACACACACGCTGACTACACTTACACAATGGCTATGTGGGCAGATTATTGTGTTAAGTTCTGTAAATGTTCCTGCTTTCAAGGAACAAATAATTTCCATGACTTCCTATACTTCCTATATATATATAATACAAACTGACAAACCATAAATCAGCAATATATTTTCAACATATCACGCTGAGCATTGTAAGTTCATCTTTCCTCTTACTGCTATTTGTTTGGCATTGTTTTTATTCACCAGGAGCAGCAGCCGGAGGACGCTGGCCCTCATATTCTGTATGGATGAGCTTGTCGCAGCTCAATCTGACACATGTACAGAGTGAAGCACTTGTGTTGTCGTGTTGTTTTGACTACACAGCTAACAACAAGCCTTGAAGATGTACGGTGATAAAAAAACAAAACAAAACAACAATCACCAGAGACATTCAGTGGCGACTGATATGCTCTGACAA
The DNA here is from genome assembly GCF_947347685.1 of Pleuronectes platessa. Classification (NCBI taxonomy): domain Eukaryota; kingdom Metazoa; phylum Chordata; class Actinopteri; order Pleuronectiformes; family Pleuronectidae; genus Pleuronectes; species Pleuronectes platessa. Next base: position 11,532,219 of record NC_070640.1, on the reverse strand, counting down.
ATGGGTTTTTTCCGATTTGTGTTATTAAAGTTTCTGTCAGCTCGAGACACACAACCAGGACAAGTGTTTTGCCCAGCTTCTTGGTTGCCAGGGTGACGACTTGTCAGTCTAATGCACAACTTCTGTATCATTTCATGTGTTTATCTTTAAATCTGAATTTATATTCCTGTTTCAGTACTCCGGCTTCCCATTCCTCAAATTTTGAATCATCTTATAATTAAAATATCTGGATTGTCAATATCTAGACTAGACTATCATTTCACTGCAGAGTATGTGTACTTATCTTGAACATTTAATATTATTATGCTCTCGTGTTTGACTGTTCTATGTGCAACTGGATGCTTAAATTTCCCTCGGGATCAAGAGAGTATCCATCTATGTATCTATCTGTCTGTCTGTCTGTCTGTCTGTCTGTCTGTCTGTCTGTCAGTCCTGTCTCATCTGTTTGGTTGCCTGAAAAGAAGCTGCACTGAGGATACGGTGGCGCTCTAAAAAGAACTGAAGTTTTAAAAAAGGATGAAAAAGGACGAAGTGCTCTGAAACAAGCAGCATCTACCAGCACCTGGTTACTCTGGTTTCCTCACACAGTCCAAAGACCAGCATGTCAGTTCAATTGGTGACTGCAGATTACCTGTAGGTGTGAATATGAGTGTGAATGGTCTCTACACATCAGTCATGTGATGGACGGGTTATCTCTCCATCACCCAGTGTCAGCCAGCCCTAAAAATAGATCATTGACGGACTCAATTTATCTTGTTAACGTCTTTAAGTCACTCCAAGCATCGATATCTAAAAAAGTATTATTCAGCCAAGGACTTCAGCCACCGACAAAAACTCTGACAGCTCATTATTAGCTTTGGCCATCAGCCACGCTTTCAGAATCGACGTCACTCAAAATACTGGATGTCTCGTTTTGGAATGAGGTCCTTTTTTTCGTAAGACCTCCTGAGAATTGAGGTCGTTCGGGAGAATCAAATATTAAAGCAGTGAAAGGCGTCGCGTCTCTTCACAGTCCACATCCCCTTTGTTTACAGAGGCTGGAATAACAGTGGCGGCATTTATTCCTTCTCACTGGGTGTTTTTCAGGGTCAGAGGTTCAGTCAGCTGAGTCCTCGGAATTCATATTGAGCAGGGCAAAAAAATCCCTTGAGATTTTGAGGTATTGATTTGGAGAGCAGCTAGGAGAGATGGACACACACACACACACACAGACACACAGACACAGACACACACACACACACACTCAGTCACTCTACTATGATGTGAATATTTTTAAGGAGGCACAGAATTGAATTTCTGACATATCTACCATCAAAATGTGTTGCTGTTTAAAGAGCAGGGGGACATCTCTATTCAAAATGTGCATTTACTCTATAGAATATATCATATCATAAAACTCTGCTCATCATTCAAAAGACCAATCATACAACTTCTTCAAAAAACCTCAGTCACCATGGCCGTCCAGTGAAATAAGTCCGACTGCAGCACTGATGAATATAAGATCATCAGATATCACTAAAATCAATGGACCCTACATTCTTTTTTTAGAATCGATTTGAGGAAAAATAACAAATTCTAACTACTGCACAAAAAAGATCTAATAAGCTGATGTTTGCAGTGTGTTGCTTAGCAGTGATAGTGAGATGTGTAGCCAGTGTGTATGTGTGTGTGTGTCTGTGTGAACATATATGAGTGTGTGCATGTTTGTACAGACAGGTTAGCAAAGGAGTGTGTTTTCTCAGAGCAGACAGCATCCAGGAGAGAGAGCTAATCCTGTAAGTCCAGACACTGAGATTGTGGCACGAACACACAGCCCCTGCTGCAGAGAGATCTGCCAGAGCACCCCATGTCTCTCTCTGCTTCTCAGCGAGTCTCTGCACTCCTGTTTTATTCATGTTCCTTCTGGAAAGGAGAAACACAAGATCAGGTGTCCGTGTGTGTGCACGCGTGTGTATACTTCTGAGCCCATGTGCACTCAGGGGTTGTGTGGGTTCATACACATGTGGCTTGTTGAAGACAACCTGCATACATCACCATAAGAATACAACCTGCTTCAGAAAATGGACTGAATGACCAATGGTCCAAAAAAAACTGAAAAACATGGATTTTTCAGAAGGGTTTTGTATTTGAATCCCTCAGGCTAAGCAACATATGTGACCTTGCCACACAACTCCACCATCACCACACAAGCACCTTGACACAGTGCATCTACGACACATGGTGTTGTTTAAGGTAACGCTTGGTTTAACCGACTTGGCAGACCCAGTTCTGTGTTTTCCATGGCTTGCCGTGGTGCTGTGGGACTGCTCTGGTGTTAAGTGCTGCAACACCAGTTTATAGAGGAAAAACTGAAAGGCCATATACAGTGCCTTGCATAAGTATTCACCCCCCTTGGACTTTTTCCCATTATGTACTGTTACTAACTGGAATTCAAATAGACTTAAATAAACTTTTTCCCGTTTGATCAAAAAAACATGCATAGTACTTTGGAGGTGCAAAATAAATTTTATTGTGACAAAAACAATAATGAGAACAAAAAAGTTGACATCTGTTGGGTGCATAAGTATTCACCCCCCTGTGTCAATACTTGGTAGAACCCCCTTTCGCTGCAATTACAGCTGCAAGTCTTTTGGGGTATGTCTCTACCAGCTTTGCACATCTAGAGATGGAAAGGTTTGTCCATTCTTCTTGGCAAAAAAGATGAAGCTCAGTCAGATTGGATGGAGACCGTCTGTGAACCGCAATCTTCAAGTCTTGCCATAGATTCTCTATTGGATTGAGGTCTGGGCTTTGACTGGGCCATTTTAAGACATTAACATTCTTTAATCCAAACCATTCCTTTGTAGCTCTGGCTGTATGTTTAGGGTCATTGTCCTGCTGGAAGATGAACCTCTGCCCCAGTCTCAAGTCTTTTGCAGACTGCATCACATTTTCTTCAAGGATTTCCCTGTATTTGGCTCCATCCATCTTTCCCTCTATTCTGACCAGTTTCCCTGTACCTGCTGAAGAGAAGCATCCCCACAGCATGATGCTACCACCACCATGTTTCACTGTTGGGATGGTGTGCTCAGGGTGATGGGCAGTGTTGGGTTTTCGCCACACATAGCGTTTTGCATTGAGGCCAAAAAGTTCAATTTTGGTCTCATCTGACCAGAGCACCTTCTTCCACATGTTTGCTGTGTCTCCCACATGGCTTCTGGCAAACTCCAAACGGGATTTTTTATGGATCCCTTTCAACAATGGCTTTCTTCTTGCCACTCTTCCATAAAGGCCAGATTTGTGGAGTAGACGACTAATAGTTGTCCTGTGGACAGATTCTCCCACCTCAGCTGTGGATCTCTGCAACTCCTCCAGAGTAACCATGGGCCTCCTGGTTGCTTCTCTGATTAATTTTCTCCTTGTCCGACTCTTCAGTTTGGGTGGACGGCCTCCTCTTGGTAGGTTTGCGGTTGTGCCATATTCTTTCCATTTTCTTATGATGGATTTTATGGTGCTCAGAGAGATGTTCAAAGCTCTGGATATTTTTTTATAACCTAACCCTGCTTCATATTTCTCCACAACTTTATCCCTGACCTGTTTGGTGAGCTCCTTGGTCTTCATGATGCTGTTTGTTCAGTAATGATCTCCAACAAACTCTGAGTCCGTCACAGAACAGGTGTATTTATACTGAGATTAAATTGCAGACAGGTGGAGCCTATTTACTAATTATGTGACTTGCAAATGTGACTTGTGAATGCAATTGGTCGCACCAGATCTTTGTTAGGGGTTTCACAGTAAAGGGGGTGAATACATATGCACTCAACACTTTTCAGATTTTTATTTGTAAATAATTGTGAAATCCATGTAATATTTCCCCCCACTTCCAAAGGATGCACTATTTTGTGTTGGTCCATTACATAAACTCACGATGAAATACATTTTAATCTGTGGTTATACCATGACAAAATGTAGAAAAGTCCAAAGGGGGTGAATACTTATGCAAGGCACTGTAGAGCCACAGACAGACTTAGACTAAGTCAGTGAGAAAGAAGTGCAGGGAAAGAAATGAGCAAAAGAGGCAGGGAAAAAAGATGCAGAGAACGAATCGAGGACTCGGAGTGAGGGAGTGAGAGAGGCGGAGAGAGAGAATTAGCAAGCAAGTGGAGAGGGGAGAGCGAGGTCCCCACTGAGCTGTGGCTGTTGAGTGAATTTATTTGTGCTGTGGCCTCTCCAGTGAATCCCCTGAATGGGAGTAAATAGACAGCAGGCAGTACGGGGTGGCCTCGCCTCACATCAGCTGGTGAATGTAACAGAGGAGGAGGAGGATGGCGACGGTACAAGAGAACTAACAGGTTCACAGGCAGAGGAGACGCAACAACACAACACAACACCAATATGTCAGCACAGAAGATGAAAACACAAGTTAGTGTCTCACGACTACAACAGTGAAAACACAACGTGGCGGAAGATTTGTAGAGAAGCACATTTACACAGTCGACAATTGAAGACATTGACTGAACAATAATTTGTTTTAAATGGTGAACTAAATTTGCTTTTGGAGTATCTGTCTAGTTGGTCATTGGGCTGTTTCTCAGTGTACAGGAGAACGCAGCCTCTGTAAAAGCAGTTACTCAGCACGTTCATCAGGACTGAGCCGGCTTAGTGTATGAATGAGGGTTGATTATTGTGATTGCACAAAGAAAAGGCAATTTACTCCCATGCATGCCCGACACAGCTAAAGCCGAACATCATGCCGAGGTCTCACTGGCTAAATTGCCAAGAAGTTGGAATTGGGGATATTTTGATGGTCCATTAATCGACAGGAGGTATCCCGATGGCTTTCTGTGATTGTGAATGCTACATAAGAAGATTGACCCCGTGTGCCAGACACTCGTCACTTATTTGACATTTTAATCTTGAAAGTTAAAAACAGTTATTTGTTAGTATTAAAAAGGTACATTATTAGCTGTACCAGTCACAGAACGGCTACGATATTATTATAATAGTCTTACAGAGGTGTATCGCAAACACAAAGTTGACTTAACGTGCTCCTGTACATCTGCCGCAGAGAGTTGTTCCCGCCGTCCTTCGAGCAACTTAAATGTGGATGAGATTTCAAGAGCAGCGAAGATGTGCACTGTTTATCAAGTCTCAATCACTAAAGACAAACTGACCTGATCATATAAAACGCAGCAGTGAGCATTGTAATTATCGACAGTAATGAATCTCAGGTCCAGAATCTCAGGCCCCAGCATCATAACAATCTTCTTCCTCTGTTGTCATCAACAAAGTCACAGTCTACTAATGTGATATTGTTTTATCATTTGGCCATGTGTGTGTGTATGTGGGTGTGTGTGTGTGTATGGATTATAATTACCATATAAACTCTGCCAAATCGCCCAGACCCTACACTGCCCACATAAAGCAAACCCTTGGCTATACCCCAACAATAATGCATGATGTCGTTTTGCATGGCAGAGTTTATTGGCACCCCCCTCGCAGCGCTTCTCTGTCATGATCTTCTCTCTGTTTATAACACACTCTGTACAAGGTGGCTACCCGTGCCTGTGTGACCAAGTGACTGACAGGCGACAGGTCCTCTCTCTTTCTCTGAGTGTGAGGGTGTGTGTGACTGAGGAAGACTATGTGAGAGTGAGAACTGGCCTTACTCTCACATTTGCTCCCTGTCCATGCCTGCCTCTGTCTGTCTACCTGTCTACCACCACTTCAACACCCTCTCTGAACAACAACACACGTACAAACCCTGAAGCTGAAACAGTGAAAACAAGAAAGAAACGCCCACCAGTCCTCATTCTTTCACTCTTCCTCATTCGTCCATAGACGTGTCTGTTTGAATATAATGACATAGAGGGTAAATGTGTGATATAAGCTATATAGTGCATCATTGGAGAATCTGTCTGATCCCTCTACATGCATATGTGTGTGTGTGTGTGTGTGTGTGCTACTTCTAAGGAACTGTGTGATGGATGACCACTGGATGACACCAAGGACGACAAAGAGGAGAAATCCGATGGATGTGTTATCTGTCGGGAAATCTAGCATCTAGGGCTAGTTCAGCGTGAATGTGCATGGGTGTGTGTGCGTGTGTGTGTGTGTGTAAACAAATACAAGGTGTTTATGTCAGTGAGAGTCTGGTTCTGTGTCAGCTGGCACAGACGAGCGTGGCATTAGGATTTTCAGATTAAGCTAATCTCAGGACAGCCATTCTCTCTAGTTGCCAGTTCAGCGACGCAGTGAAGCTTCTGAGCTACGTTCTGAGACACACTGTATTTCTGCTACATTTAACAGACTGTTGTACTGTATCTAAGTAAGAAAAGAGGGAAACATTTGTGTGGGTGTGTGTGTGTGTGTGTGTGTGCGCTCTGCATTTTGTCCTGCTTTAGGCCAGTGTGTACCCAGGATATAGTGGACAGCGTCTTGCGCGGCCTTCTCATCCATCTTCGTCAGACTCATCGTCTCAGACAGCTGTTTCACAGCCCAGCACTCACAGAAAGCTCCACTCACCCACCTGCTCTCTTCCTCCCTCACACACAGACACAGACACACACACACACACACACACACATAGGCGTAGGACAGCTATTTGTTCTAATGCAACAGACCCACTGAGCCAACAGTCCTCGTAACCTTGTCCTAGCTCTCACAGTGTGGGAGAATCTGCATGTTGATCCAAGGGCCAGATGCTTATCACATTAGTAAACTGTTGATGTTCTATTTTAATTTTGCAAAGGGAGGAAGTAAACTTTATTTTCCTTTGCCTCCTACTCTCACACAACTGTAGCCCTACAGTCCTAAATCAATGCAGTAATCTAGTCTCTAGATGCAACACGGAGCCTCGGCTTCCTCCATCTCGTACATGCATTATTACTATCCGCCTTGTGCTGACACCACAAAAACAGCATAAGCGTAACTATTAAGCCATGCGATGTGAGAGAATTACTGGAGGGAAAATCAATGTGAAGAGAACAAAAAAAAAAGAGAGATGGTAAATGTTTGCATGCGTGCCGTGTCTACGGAGAGAAAGTGGGGGAGAGTGGGCACAGTATGTAACATTTGTTGGATAAAGATTAGTGTGAGTCTCTAAGTGTTGAATAAAGAGATTGAATAAAGAATAAAGAGAGTCAGTGGATTAAGGCCCAGCAGCCAGACGGGTAAACTGAGATTAGCCCACACTTAAAGGTCACCCAGCTTTACAGGAAAAAAAGGAACAATTCCATGGGGGGAAGAATAACGCGGTGCTGGGAAATTAATCTACGACATTTTTTATGTTTTAAAATAAATTAGATATTCTGTGTTCAACCGTAGTGAGGTTGATCTCTCATGACATGTTCCATCTTTGAACGAGACGAATGTGATAGTAGCTGAGCAGAGACAGGGGTGAGGGACAGCTCTCATTTCCCTTCTATCTCTTGTGCTCACCATGTCCACGCTAATGAGATAGTAGTGCATGACCAGCGCTTTTACTTTCTTTATTTCGATCATAGAGGAATAGCAAGGACAGACACACACACACACACACACACACACACACACACACACACACACACACACACAGACACACACACTTGCCCTGATGGTACTCTATAGAATACTTTAAGATTAACGTAGAAAGATCTGACTTGCTAAAACATCTAATGAGTGCCCCACTGCTTGAATCTGTAATATGGACAGCTCATTTTGGGATGCCAGCCATTTATTTAAAAAAATTCCCCTGGCAAGGGAATTCAGTTTGCTAATTATTTAGGATTTTCCTTCATGGGCTGTTTTTTAATAACTGCTTCTTAAAGCATCCCTGACAGCTGCAGACAAATTTATTCCCATGTCTGGCTGCACAGATTTATTTATTTATATACTTCCATTTTGAAATAGGATCCTTTTTTTATTTTCCAATCAACTAAATAATGAGTAATGCATCATCAATCGGATGATGTTAGGGTCTGTAAGATTGTCATAAAAAATTGAATTATTAATCATTATGGTCGAGATTTACACAATGATGTCCTTAGACAGCAAGAAAAGACTAGAATGGCACTAGAGCAGCAGCAGTAGAGTGTATACCACCACCAAGGCCCCTAAATCCAACAAGCTGCATTTGTCCCCACCTCACAATGTTAAAGAAAGTTTTTGAAAAATCCTGGGAATAAAAATCTCCTTGGTGCTGGTAAATGCTGAACTACATTGTCATATCGGATACAATCGTTTTTCCAATGAAATAGACATAATATGACAAACAAAAAATTAGAACTCTTAAATACCTATGCCTGTTTACTAATTGAAAATGTTTCATGTTTTAAGAAGGAAAAGTGACTCGGGTCAATTGCTTCTCAATGCAGGGTCTGGGAATCAACTGGCTCACTGCAGGTAACTACATAATATCCATTGAACATTGATGTGTTTCCAAAAGTGCAACCTTGTGAAGAACGTTATTGTTTGAAGTGAGACTTGCCTGAGGTAACTAAAGGAGCCACTGTATGTGTATATCCGCTACTTTACTAAGACATGTGTGACTGCAATTGTAACAGGAAATGATCCAGGTTTGTGTTGCAAATAGAGGCAAATAAAAAGGGTCAATATACCGATGGGATGCAAGTACCGTCTACTAATCTTCAAGGAAAAAGTGTGGCGTACAGCCTCACAGCATCTGCAGCAGCCAAGTCAAACAGTTTGTGGTGTGACAAGCAAACACATAAATCACATAACCCACTTCAAAGTAAGCCCCAGCAATACAATACAACAGAGCTCAATTTATAGACAGGACATGGCTTATGATCAGACCATGGGAAAGTCCACCTGCAACGGTCTATTGCACCGCTCGGCCGATAAAGGGACTCGCCGATGTGGTTGAACTGCCTGGTGATGTACCTCTGCACGGGAAGGTGTGGTGGTAATGTTCCAAGTTGAATGACTGCTAGACATGTTCCCCTTGTTCTTTTTTTTTCATTTCTAGTGATGCGAATCAGGTTGGAGCTGTCGATGGGCAAAGCCGCAGCACTAGAGTGTGTTTCATGAGCTGGAAAGCGAAGCATATTCAAGACCCAGTGTCATAGGGTTCCTCGCAGCTTTCAACATTAAAGTGAATCTCTGCTCCGTTTTCAGAGATGGATAAAATGAACACAATAAGAATCGGTTGCTATGGTCGGAAATAGGGCAGGGGGTGAAAGTTCTCCTGAGCATCGGCAAACTGATTTTCACTTAAAAGGTGCCAAGTGGAGCTTTTGAACGCTACTGGCGATGCACAGCAAGGCAGTGTTTTGATGAGTGGGTGTCCATTTTGTTCTGTGGCACAAACACACGCAGATGAAAAATGCATGCCAGAGAAACTGCACAAGGACAGTGGTAATAAAAGCTGCATGCACAGTATGAAGCATGTATCAGACGAAAGGTATCATTCGAGATTTTTACACAAGTTGACATCTACCTGGTAAATTACTGTACATCTTACATTGTCCCTGTGTTTTAATCCTCATCCTCGTATGTCACTGTATAGCATCACATCGCAACATAACTACAGCAGACGCAACATTTTGAGATAAAGTTAGGGTTGGTAATCCTGGAAAAGCTAGCAAGAGCAGGATACACTTCGGATATTTGCAATCGATACATCCCAGCCCAGTCCTTGTTGCCCTTTTGTTAAAACTACAACAAAAAATATGCCTGACAACTGTTACAAGGTGATTTTTCCATGACTTGCTCTCTAACATCTGGCAGTCGTCTCTGCTTTAGAGGTTTACTATGTCTCTTCGACCGGCTTTTATTTCAATAAATACAATAAAAAGAAACAGCTTACCAACCCTTGCTTTAAGTAATTCATTTATTTATAAGTTTAAATTTAAGAGTTTAGATCTTATAGTAAAATACTATATCTTACTTCAACCCAAGGCTAAATCTCATCTTAGACAACCTCTAGACCACGGTGTTCATGGTGAGAGCAAACAAGGAACCAAGTGGCTTCTTATGTGAAATTGAAAGCGATTATTTTCTTTACATTAATTAATCATTGTCAAATTAGGACAAAAAGTCCACTGCTAATACGAAAGTACATCTTCCAACACAAAACCATATGTTCCTTGACCTAAATAAATACAATTGTGCCTAAACATGCAGCAAAAAAAACATGGCCATTCCATAACCTCACCATTTGTTATTGTTCCTATGACAACAAAAGTCCATATGCTCTCGCTGCTGATGGGAACAAAATGCTTCTATAGGTTGGAGGACAGATTGGTTACACAACGGGCGACAGGCATTTGCATAATATTTGTTGTTGCAGGAAAAGTGTGGAGGAAGCAGTGAGTTGCGAGTGACTGAGAGACTCTGACTCACGACAGAGGAGAGGAACTGTTTGTGACCCGGGGACAGATGTGAAAGAGGATCGAGGTATAAAATACAGTGGGATCCAAAAGTCTGAGCACTCTGTCTGAGACGTCAAAGACTGAGACGACTGTACCTGAAAATATGTTAAAGTGCAGCACTTTGAGTGGCGCTGTGTGTAGATAATTATACATCATATACTACAACATAAAGAGTAATAAGTATGTTCTTACAAAAGCTATAGAGGAATGTGAAAAAAAGGATATTAAAAGCTTAAACACTGGAGAGAGGAGAGGCATTAACAGGAATTCTCAGCCTGTGACAAAATTGTTCTCTATCCCATTTCAGCTATCTGCACACACACACACACACACGTACACACAAACACGGGCACACAAAAGCACACAGGCTAGTACACACAAGCACAGTGAGAAGCCCCCTGGTGGATCTAATTGAAGAGATTAGATGTTATCCTGTTATATCCCAGCCAATTTCAGCCCATAGCCAAAAGTAATGCCTGAGAATTCAAGGGTTACAGCAACCTCCACACAGCATCGCTGTTCCCTTGGAAACTACTGCAAGACAGTCTATAACCACCAACCTAATAAACACTCTGTGACTCTAACTTTCTCTCTTATTTCTCTAAACCTTTTCCTCCGTCCATTTCTCATGTTTCTCTGTTTTTCATTTACCCGTTTCAAATGGGTGTCTGCGTGAACGGTAACCACTTCATGGACATGAGGTAAAGTGCTTCACAAAATTAGTCAGTGCAGCAACAGATCTATTATGAGAAAAGTAAAACCAATTTTTGTCTATGTCATGAAATTGTGGCATAACAAATTAGAATATGGCAAGCTGCCAAAGTCTTGCACAGATAATAAATGGGAAACACTGCTCTGACATGGCGAGACAGGGTATTAGCCTTGGTGGAGGTATGCGCTCTCAGACTGCCCTTCAGGTTAGAGTGTAAAAATGTGTCCACTTCTAATAATTACCTTGTGTTTATCACTAATGACTCATCTGAGGCAAACATATCTGTTTTTGTGTATGTGACAAGAAGAGTGTGGTTATGTGCAAACTGTGCATGTACCCATGACCTCTGAAGAGGAGGGAGAGTGAATGAGAGTCAGGGAGAGAGAGAGAGGAGATGTGGGACAAAGTGTTGCTTCCTCACATAGTTGTGGGCGAGTTTCAACTGTATATGAGATATATTACCATCATATGTGTTTACTGATGAATAAGCTTTGTGTTGCAACTCCCACTCAGTGCGGGCTGAGATTTAGGCCCGGTCCCTTGTGCACCATCATGGGTTAAATTTAATCTGTGCACATAACCAGGGGGGGGGGGGGAGATGTACCAAATGACCAATTAGTGTAATGAATGCACCCTAATGCTCTTATTTGCATGCTGCAACAACAAAGGTTATGATCCCCTCGACACTACACACACACATACACAGCAACACTCATTCAGACCTGGGTTGTGTTTGTTTACCCAACAGTTTAGCTCAACCTTCACATAACCCTCCTCAGTCGTCTATGACCTGGTAAAGGTCTCCTGGCACCATCCCCCCCCCCCCCCCCCCCCCCCCCCCCCAACTCTCACACATCCTCCCTGCACATCTCATCTCCCGACTAATTCCTGTTAGAATCTCAGAGTAAAGGACAGATTAATTGAGGATAGATAAATATAGACACATTTTAAATGGCACATTAATATATTCAGGGATTTACGTTTAATTTTCTATTGCTGGGTGAAAGTGTGTTTCATGTAGGTCGGCTGAAGGTATTTTTATCAGCCGCATGTTATTATTCAGATACTTTTTTGTTGAAATTGGTGGCTTTTGTTTGCTGGTATCTATAAAGACGGGCAGGCTTCAAAGGGAAAATGACCTTTAATGCTTGGTACTCCACACGCTGGCTTGTCGGGACACACTGACATTCACCGCAGGAATGTAATCAAGTTAAAGAGGAGGAAAAAAAAAATCTTTCTTCACTGTGTCTGATTTAAAATTAACCACTGGCCTGTGTTTATAAAGGTTAAGACATTTCATAATTTACCTAAAGGGCCTCCTTGGTCTTATGGCAGGCAGGAGCGTCTCAGCATTTATCCTGCAGAGTGCATGATTTAACGTACCCACTCATTACAATTCCAACAACTCTCGAAAATATTTTTGGTAAGTTTAACTTAAGGCAAGCCTCCACTTCCTTTGCTGTGTATCAGCCCTGCATTAGCACCGTGGGAGGGCGGAAATTATCATTTCTGGGCTCGCCAGTGGGCCTTCCTCGGAAATTTGGATAGAAGACGGGGGCTGTTGACAGTGAAACAGCCCACTCAGTTCAAATTTCTTTCACTTTTAATTTAGTGTTGAGGGGAAATGAACATGTCTAATAAATATGGACGAAGAACATCTCACTCCGCAGAGAAAAATACGAAATAAAGACAAAGCACACAAGCTGGCTGCAATTCAGGCATGAAACTGCTTTGACAGTGTAAAAGCACTTGCACAACACAAGGTTAATATGCACGTTAATATTAATTTATTGAGTGATATTTCTTTTTATTTTAAAGACCAAGGTCAATCTTTCCCAGATAGCGTATCTACCATCTTGGTGCCAGCTGCTGCAGCAGTTCTTCAAACTGTCCAATGGACATTCAGATAGGTGTCCAGTTTAAACACCAAGCAAGAGGTGAAGCTCACCAAGTTCTCTTCTCTTTGTCATTAATGCTGCCAGGTTCATCTTTCTTAGGTTTTTAAATTTAGTGAAATATTCACCTGTTCATCATTGAATAGTGTAGACTTCATCTTTCTTTTCCAGAGGCGTGGTTTATTTCCGATCTCTCTTATTTATCCACTGCCATTTATTTGTGTCACTGATGAGCAAAGGCCTTAACACTAGATTTTCAGAGATTAAAAATACCGGCCTTGTCGTTAACTTCTCCTTAAGCTCTTAGTGAAAGAACAATTCCTGATGTCATAAATTATGTTAAAGGCTTTGATGTCAGTAAGTAAAACTATGAAATTATGCACTGGATGAAAATAATATAATCTTTAAAATACAAATCTATTTAAATATTTTGCCAAATTTTGTTTAAAAATGTATACTAATACTAAATAATAAAATGCAGTTCACCAGTACATATACAGAGGTTTATATGAGTATACATATATGTAAGTAGAGTCAAGCTATTAGACTGGACTCTAATGAGGGCAAAAAGGCATAAAACTCCATCACCGTCATGGCAAATTCTATGATTACTATTGATGCTGCTCATCAGGGATCTCATTGCCGTGCCGGGAATGATTGGTTCTGTCTGGCAGGGAGTTCCATATATGTGGCTGCAGCCTCCTGTTACACTGTGCATGTGTGAGGTGATAGGAGGAGGGAGTGCTGCTGAGGTCGTCTTGTGATTAATGCTCCTATTTGCCACTGCTTCTCGCTTCTCAGCCCTTTCTCTGCCCAAGGTTAGTTGGAAATATCTTGTGTGATTCCATAAGAATATTGGAACCATAACACACCGTGGCAGAGTAGTAAAAAAATACCCCATGAGCTTAAGACTGTATTTTTTCACACGTGAGCACGAACAGACACACACACACACAAACCCCCCACACACACACACACACACACACTACATTTAAAGTATCCAGCAGTGTCAAGTGATGTCAGTTGATTTACTGAGGAGCCCCAAAATTCTCCATCTTGATTTGTAACATTTCTCATTGTTGTGAAACGTCACAATTATTCAGTTTACTGCCGCGATTTTCAAAAAGTTTAAACTGACAGAAACAGAAATGAGTGAATTTCACTTCTCTTATTTCCTTCATCATTTTTTTTCCCCAACCTCAAGCTTCTGACATGAGACGACTGCGACACATGTGACCTACGCTGTCCTGTCCCAGTCTCAAGGTTAATTGCTAAAGCATATGTCAGTGCCAGAGCCATATGTTGTGGCCATTAAAGCAGGGATCATTTCCAATTACTGACTATGGAGTACTGATGGGTCAGAAATGAGTTTTCTTTTTTTAATTATTTGTAATAAGTAGACAATCTAAAAGTAATTGTCAACACCATCAATTCTACTCACCGAGACAATGAATCAATGCTTTTAATAACAGCCAAGTTTGTGTGGAAGTAAACAACTTGAGACAAACAATTTGCTTTTACATCACAACCTCACCCCGTTTGCTCTTCACACAAACAGTGACTGGAACAGAAGACATACGGTCATGGTGGCTACAATTATCAGCAAAGTCAACCTCAAACTATCCCAAACACACAAACATTAAAAACCACAACAAGAGAGTCAGAAAACAAACACATCATAACAGAAACAACAACAAAAACATGGACATTTAAACCGACAGCCAACATTCCCATGAGCCTTTGCACGCTGTACAAAGTCAAAGCTCATAAACGTTGGGCCAAAAATGCAGAGGCTGAGTAATGATTTCAGAACATGCTAAATGACTTATGTTTGGTAAAATCAATTGACTTCTGATATGTCCTCACCATTCAGAGAACCACCAGCTCCATGATGACAAGTGACAAATTGTACCGCTTCATGGTACACAGTACAACCAGTGGTTCCCAGTGCTAGTGTATCTAATAAGGATGTCACTAGAGTTCACGTCAAGAGATGACAAGAGCCTGGACATGAAGTTTAAAATCCTAACTCCAGCAAAATAAAACAATTAAAAAAACATACTCCGCAGTTTAACCTTGAACAAAGGAATCAAAAATCCAACTGTTATATCCCACAAAATACTGTAGCGTGCATAAATCACCCGCTAATTAAGTTGCCTATCATCATCCGTCATCTGTCACACGGGGTTGTATTTTTTTCCGCCACATTATCATGTAAATTAACGACTCCTCAATCAATTAACACACTGATCCTTCTCAGTTAGTGCGTTAGATAATCAGAGATAATGGGAATAATAAAAAAAAACGCATGATGCACACAACTGGCGCGTTTGAAAGCAGAGACGTTTTTAAAAGTTCCCTTCCACCGGTCGGATTTCAAGCATCTCTCAATACTGTAAAATAGAGAAGTGTCCTTAAACTAGCCATCAATGTGCATGTAATCGTTATGTGCACACACTCTCTGTTAGCCAGCCTTAACGAGTGCCTGCCCGTGCACACACACACTTTTTAAACTCCTGACAGACTGTATGCAGTGTCACGCTCACTTACTTTGCAGAGCAATTTGAAGAGAAATACATTTTCCCAGAGGTTTCGACTGTGTTTATCTCTCTCTCTCTCCCTCTCTCTCTCTTTGTACCAGCATCTCTCGCTGTTTCTGCCTGATGACAGCGTGATTATGCAGAAACCGTGAGAAAGACAAGAGGTAGGAAAAATTGATATTAATAACTGTGATTTGGCTGGCAGCAGCTCGCCCGGCTATTTCTAAATTTTGTTTATATTTGTGACATTCTGAAAAATGATCACTTACTGACTTGAAGAGAAAAGTGGATTCAAGGGAAATTGCAGTTGTGCGCAATAATCAGGGCTAATATTCCGCAGGATTTCTCATCTGAACTATGGGGGTACTGTTGTTATGGCTCCAAAAAACATGACTCTGATATGATACCTGCCTAAACATCTTGATAGCAACACTGAAATGATACCACAAGAATGTTCTCATGGACTGTCATTTGACAAATAGGAAATTCTGGATAAGTCTGGACCCAGCGAACCGGCACCGGTTTGGAAAAAAAACTTTGAAAAGATATTAGTTTGGTCACATTTACTGTAGCTTGATATTAAATGCTGCACTGTGTCTTTAATAGTTTTATAATATATAAACGATACATGTCTATCTGTTCTACATTTCTCCAATCAAAAAAAACAGAATGCCTGTGGAGTTTAGTTGGGGCACGGCTACTTTTCTCTCAGCTAGGTTGGGTTCAGACCTTTTTGTTGTTCAGGTTATCGGACGTTGCAACATAAATATTAAATAAAGTAAACAGAGGAGGATGGAGACAGACACACTGTCCTTGACCTGATGCATCGTGTCCTGTTCTTGTGTTGTCGCTGTCTAAACACTGGGCCTGAACGTCTGCTCCAGTTTGAGCTGATACACTGATATCACTGTTTGTCGCTGAACTGAACAATCCGCCATTTACACTAGTTCACAATTATACACACAAATGCATGTACAGGCACTTTCAAGCATACACAAATTATCACACAGTGACCGACTAATGACACTGATGAAGAGACACGTTCGACACGTTAACACACACATCAAGCCGCACCAAATAATCAGACTAAAGTATGAACTCACACTAACAAAAGCAGAAACAAAACGTGGCCCGGCAGGCCTCGGCTCTGAGGCAAACAGGAGCCTCGTGCACGGCAGGTAATTAAGGAAACAAATGACTTTAACAGCATGCTCCATTTTCAAGGCGTTTCACTTCATGTTAGCAAATAAGCAAACAGTCTTAAGTGGGAACCACAAATGCACCGAAAAAAGAGCACAGAGGCGTATCACTGTGTCTGCTGCACACACACACACACACACACACACACACACACACACACACACACACACACACACACACACACACACACACATACAGTATATGCACAGCAGAATGTAAATGAGTAGATGAGATGATAAATACTGGGAGAACGGAGGCATCATTAATCTTTGAGGAGATGAGGTGTAGTAATTAAGGTTGCTGACACATGGCAGACTCCCATAGGGAGGCTGTGACAGAGTCAGACAGGGGAACAACAAGCCTCTCTACCCTTGCCCACCACCCTCTTAGTGGGGTGCTGAGGTGAGCCTTCACTGTTTGGCAGCGGGGCTGACACGTCGCCTCTGCTCGGCTCCTCTCACCTTCCCAGACTCATTAAGAGAATTTTAATTTCTGTAACCCTTCTCCATAACCTGCACAGATATGCAGCACAAAAGGATTTATCTGCTATGGAGCACTCGTGTAGCAACGGAGCAACAAGTGGCATTTAAAGAATGACATAATGTGGAGTAGAACGGCACTCAGTAGAGTGCACACCTCCACCGAGGCCCATCAGTCTCCTTATGTAACCACATTTAAATTCCAGATTTTCCTTTGAATCTGCACCAAATTGCACACACTCTAAAAAAAACATTCCCCTAAACAAGTCTGATTTATTTCACCAAGATCCAGGAGGAATTATCTGAGAAACCAAGAAAATGTTGTCTTTCTCTGTTTAATTGAAGGAAGTCCAGATTTGGATCAATTATTATACTGTGTAAGTCTGGATAACCTTATCTCAGCCTGAATGACAAAACATTGAGCTTGGAGGAAAGATTTTGTTTTTGTTTCTCTCTTTCCTCTGTGGTGTTGTCTTCACTTCTCCGCCTTCTCCTGCTATAAATATTCATAAGTGTTTCATATCACTGAAGAGAAAACAAACACATGCACACCTGTCTCCGCTTGGACTCTTCTTACTGTCTCAACTACACGAGCAAACATCTGCCCAGACAAGATGAATTGAAATAGTTTACATCTTTGAAAAATAGAGTTTACTTTCAAACAACAATGCACGATACTATTGTCCAAAAATTGAACTTTACATTTCCTATTAGGGATAAGCTACACAATACAGAAATCATTTTCTTCTTTTTGTAGATGCATTTATTGAAAGTGTATATTTTATCCAAAGATCAAGCATTGTTAGGTGCCCCATTATAATTCATAAAATAATTGGTTAAGAAAAAGTACATTTTCAAAAAGTATTATTATCCTTATATTTCTACAGCTGCGTGGGACAAGTGATAATGAGGAGGTCTCAAGTTATTTTGGGCAACATTGATTTATTATAATCCACACAGTGCAGCACATATTAGCATAGTTGGGAAAAAAATAGATTTGAGCACTGAACACTGTCTTCACTGGGCGCTTGTGATTGACACGTGCAATGTGATTTGCACTTATAAACCAAACAAGTGTGACTCGCTTGTTATTCACTGGATATACGCGCACGGTGCCAGCGCAGCATCTAACGTGCCTGCTGGAGTCCACTCAAACAGAGGAAATAATCTGCATGTTTTCACTGGCGCTACTGTGTGTTGATTGGCAAATGCTTTGCTTGACTTAAAGAGTGATGTTTGCTTGTCAGCGTAGGAGATGTTGCCGTTTTTGTTGTGTTATCAAACGCGAACGCAACACAAAACAGTCTGGCTTTGTGGAGGTGTGCTGCTGCAGAAAATGTTGAACTCCCCCCAGGCTCTGGCTGTGCTACCACAGCGTATCGCTCTCTTGTTGATGTGGATAATTTAATTAATAATTATATTATTATGATTAATCAACTCTGGTAGTATTCAACATGGGCCTTATTTTCAAGGTTTTTGCAGAAGGATAATTGATTATGTTCATTATTTCCTCGTGATCTGTGGAGAGTAATTAACACCAATGTTTCCTCTCACCTACATTAATGTCACTTCTAACATGAGTCTTGCCAGTAGCTTATTCAAAAATTCTGATGTTAGACGTCTTACCTGCTTCTTGTGACTAAAATAATTGATTTAACATCTTTTTGTTCATTTTTTTAGTGATCACACATCTCAGGTTATTAACCCTCAAGTCCCCCACAGATCTCTCAAGACATTTAACCAAAAGCTTTTTGGTAAATTGTCTAACCTGATACACGAGGGACATCATAAACTTCTTCTAAACATCAGGAAATCTATTTCAACAATCTACCTTCATGGTCAAAATCAATTGGTGCCAGCATCTTTGTGTCTGAATGTTTAAATGTAGAAACAAACCAGCGCTGTAGGTTCAATAGGGTTGTACTTTGTCTATTAATTAATCATGGGCAAAAACATGCAATAATAAAATGTGTATTTACACCTTGAGTGTTATCTTAATGGCCAAACAAGGTAAACAAATATTAAAGATTAGTCTATTTTCTCTGCAGAGGAATCTGTTCTACTTTGTACACAAGCACACCATCTGTGTAACAAGCACCACCGGTGGCACCGCAATGTAGGAGCATATTGGTGTGATTCAGGTGAATCAGGCTTTCTTTGGTCTAATGGGACATTCCATAGCATCAGGATAGCAGTGAAAGTACATTTGCTATTTAAACAAGTTGGGCACTGGAAGAGGAAAATGACAAATGCAAATAGTAAAGACATTTCGGCCGCGCTTGATGTCACTGTTGGCCCAGAAATGACCCCATGATCCAAACTTTAAAGACATCCTCAAAGCTCTTTTCAACTTTTGCGAGCTGCACATTCACCTTCTCTGGTAGCTACCATTTTTTTA
Source organism: Pleuronectes platessa (assembly GCF_947347685.1). Classification (NCBI taxonomy): domain Eukaryota; kingdom Metazoa; phylum Chordata; class Actinopteri; order Pleuronectiformes; family Pleuronectidae; genus Pleuronectes; species Pleuronectes platessa. The sequence goes on along the minus strand of NC_070640.1, from coordinate 11,512,643 downwards.
GCCTCAGTTCCCTGTACGTGCTGCTTTTTGGTCCAAAAGAAAAGTATTTTGATTCATCCTCTCAGACAAACTAGCAGCAAGAAACCTTATATCTTAACCCAATGACCAAATTTTATCTTCCGACATTTTATCATACTTTACAAAAAAAATTCAGATAAAGGTTCTGCTGAGATAAGATTGCTCTGCCGGGACACGGCTGCATTCTGACCCGCTGGTCATCTCAGCAGCTGGTCTCACCCGGCTGCTGGTTTCCTCTCTGTATAGAAAGATATAAAGGCTCTAACTTCTGAGAATGCTGGAGCAACTTTCCAAACAGCTGGCTTTTTGCTTTCCTAAAGAAATATAAAAATGTAACAGCCTTTTAACCTAAACAAATCTTTTCTACAAGAAAAAAGTGATAAAAGTAATCGCACTTCCACTCTAAAATGGAAATACGAGTACACGATAACATGCAGAAGATACTAATTCAGGCAAAGACTAAGGTGAATGGATTCAAAGATTCAGTCGTGAATGTAATGAGGTACCAGGTCGGACTCAGCCAATTCAATTCATCCAATCGCCCAACCCTGCAATCCGGAGCATGAGTGATCAAAGTTCCATCTAAAAGATTCTGATTCAGACTGTACAGTCTGGAAGCAAGAAAGCAATGAAAACCCTTTCTCATGAGAACAGTCCCACTAAACATGTCACAATCCCCAATGCCCCACATCACTAGTTTCATGCTCAGATAAATCCAATCTATCATAATTACATGGATGTCTGCCTATATTGATCACATATTAGTCAGGCAAGACTGACAGTGAGCAGCGAAATTAAAATAGATGTGTGACTACCAGGCAGGAGCTAAGGGACTTCTACTCCACTTTGGCTGAGTAGCTCACGAGTCTACAAGCCTCTAAGTGTCACTATGATAGATCTCTTGCCCGCACGCTCTCTCTCCCTCGCACACTCACACTGATTCACTGGTATGTGTAACCTGACAGGCCGGATGGATGTAGAACATAATAGAAATCGCACAATCAAACAGATTCAATTATCGATTTATGTCTTTACTTTTGATCGTTTAGCTCCAGTGTGGTTCAACAGTAGCGTTTGTCTTTGTTGCCAGTACTGTAGGGAAAGATGACGGCTCCACACAAACAAACAAACCTCCTTAAGTTTCTTGGTCCTGTACCAAGATTCACAGTGACAAGTTGAGTAAAACTAGAATGGCACTCAGTAGAGCACATACCTCCACCAAGGCTGAACAGTCCCTTTATGAAACCACATTTAAATTCACTACATCCCGAATTTTTTTTGGATTTGCACCAAATTGCACAAACTCATTACTCGTTCATTATTCTCTGGAAAAGACAATTTTAATTAAGAAAACAGAGCCTTAGTAAATTTGGGGAATTATTTATGAATGTTGCATCTTTCAGAAAATATGACAAGATGCTTAAAAAAGAAAAGTATAAAAGATCAATGGCATCTAACAGATATGTTATAAACTCACATCTGCCAGATTCTTTAATCAAACAAAACAGAAAGTAAATTATATCAAAGCAGCAAAGACTAGACCCTGTGAAGCCAACCCATCGTCTTAATCCGTCATTGAGGATCCTACGATCAGGATCAGGATTTTAGAACGGAATGAACTCTAATCTACTTGAAATAGTTTAGGATGTAACCAGATATGAGGACTGCATTGAAAAAACTACAGGTGGACACTAACCAGAACCTGCTAAAGAGAGTTGGTAGGACTGTGATCCCAGCATCAATTGAGCCCTTTGACACTGTTAACAGGTGAGTGACTGTTTTATCCATCCAGGGAAGAGGGATTAGCCCTTGACCTCTTTAGAAAACAACCCGGCCCGTTGTTGCAGGGTATAAGTCACCGAAACTCCCCAATAAGTCTTCAACGCCGGGTAAAGGAGGAAAGGTCAGGATTCATGTGCGTGAACAATGTAGAAAATGTAACAAAAGAATCAGTGGTAAAAATGTGGGAAGGCCGGATACACCAGGTGTCAACAACACTGTAGTGCTCATTCTAAAATGAAGATTTAATATAGCAATTGAATATAAAAGTGATGTTTTCACTAGTGTGTTTCATCTAAATTGTTCAAAATGTTTTGTTTACCCTAGGAAGGGCCCTATTTATTTAAATACTTTATATAAATGTCAGTAGAGGGTCCTCTCTACAGAGGCTGCCATGGATTATACAGTGGCCCAAACTGGACAAACTAAATACCTTTTGTGTTTTTCTGACAACTGAAGGTGACCACAGGTTCTCTTTCATGTTTAGAAGAGGACGGTGAGGTGAGGGGTGTTCAAGATATTTGCAAAGTGCAGATTGTCAAAGACACATGCCGACTGTTGCTTTTGGAAATGAGAAGGCATCAGAAACCAGAACAAGCCTGACAGACACAAAATGATAAAATGTTCCTATCTGAAGTAGTGTAGACAAGGCCTAAACCAAAGGTTTAACATGTGGCTTTGAATATGTCCTTCAGAGTGGCTGAAGGATCTAGAGCCTTCAGCCACTCTGCCCCTCACCTCTGGAACTCCCTCCCCCCTGACATCAGGAACATTAACCCAAATTCAATCACTCTTTTTAAATCTAGGATTAAAACCCACCTGTTTAGGCAGGCATATAACTTTTAATGTTCCTGTCCGCTGAAGCTGTTGTTCTGCTGCTGCTCTGCTTTGTGCATTTTAAAATTTTTAATTAACTGTATTGTTGACTGTTGTACGGCGACCTTGAGTATCCTGAAAGGCGCCTTATAAATAAAATGTATTATTATTATTATTATTATTGTTATGTGAGAGAGCTGAATGTGCTATTTAAAGTAAAAATAAAATCCAAAAATCTATAAGAATAAGAACAATCCTCTGTGTGATGTTTAAATTAAGAAAACCCTTAAACACCAGACGCCAAGTCGAGGGGAACTAAAATATCTAAAGCTGAGGAGGGGGAGTCACAGTTTAGCCAGCTGACTATGAAATGAAGACGTGTCTCTGCTCCACTGAGTGCGTCATCATCATCATCATCATCATCAACCCAATCATAATGATCATCCTCATCAGTATGATTTCGAGTGTCACATTGTTTTCAACCTCTTCTGAAACCACGTCTGTACTTTTGCCACTAGTTATTCTTGACATTTTATTTTTCTCATATATTAATTCACTTGCTCTCTTCACTTTCCTCTCATATTGGCTCCGTTCCATCAAACCTCCCACCTAATTCCTCCCTCGCCGAAGGTGTCAGAGTGACTCCGTCATTCTCTGCGGAACAGCTGAGGCCTTAATGGACCCTAATGATGGGCTCAAAAAGAAGTGAGGGGAAGGCTGCGCGGCGCTGCCAGGGAGATGAGTGAATTGAGGAGGGAAGATGATAGATGGGGCTGCAAAGAAGAGGTGAGAAAACACATTGACAGAGAAAGCATGGAATGGAAAGAATGTGTTGATGGGATTGAAGTGAACGTGAAGGAGGAGATCAGATAGATGTAAAGCAGGAGGGAGGGGCCAAGCCAACAGGGATAAGCTCGGTTGAGGGGAATTGTAATTGGTAACAGAAAAGACAAATAGAAACAGACAAGGCGATGGAGGGAGAGTGATAAAGAGATACTGTAGATACCAAGAAACAACACACCTGCAATGTTTGTAAATGACCAATAAAACAATCCAACGGCTGTAAAAATTGAGCTGTTTACAGGTCAGATGCAGGAGGTTCAGTTACACGGCTCTTATAAAATAGCAGGAAGCAGAGAGAAGCCTCTGATGTCTGTGTTGTTCACCAAGTGTTAATGTGTTATCCATCCAAACAAGCACATAGGCAACAGCCAGCTGGCCAGCCATGGCAGGGGCCTCACACGCAGCTTTCACCTCAGCAGCATATTGATGGCTGGGAGAGGAAAACAAAGTGTAAATGCAGCAGGTGTATGCATGATCACACACTGCACGCTGGCCAAAGAGCACGCACACACAAGTGCAGCCTGGTCCTGCACATTCACACACACACACATGAGGAGAAACAGTCAACATTAACCGATGTGTGTACTCAACATCTGTCAGATTACAGCTCAGTGCGGAGGAAGGCAGAAGAGACGACACAAAAACAGAGAGGGACGAGAGATGGAAGGAAGGAGGGAGTGAGGGGGGGTGCGACTCCCCTCTGTCTATCTCTCATCTCCCAGTTAGCAGCAGACAGTTGTTCACTTAGTATGGGAGTCACACCCAGACATAGTCAGGGAGGGAACAGGGAAAAAGAATGAGGCCCTTTTTGGATGTTTTAAATGGCTCCTCCGTAGAGGTAAACGTTCTGCAGCTGTTTGGATAAAATCACAAAGGAATCTGGAGCCTGATATCTTGAAAATATATAAAGTAGCAGTTTAAAAATAAGAAAAAGAAAGAGAACTTGACAAAAGATGTGCATTCTATATAAAAAAAATGATAATGCACAACATGGGCCAAAAATGACCCATAGCGATATCCTATGATAATTTATGCATGGCAGAGTGTTTCTTTTTTTCTGATTTAAGTCAATTAATTTCAGAAGGTTATAGTCCATGTGTTTCTTTAATATATTGTTCTTTATTACCAGAAATCATGTCTTCTTTTATTTCTTCAAATATAGGCGTTATCTGTGTTACTACATCAGGTTTGCACATGGTGGTGTGATTAAAGACTATGTTGCCCTTATGTATGAAAAGACATGTGTACGTTGGGGGAGGGCTGAGCAGAACCCAGAGTTCTTGACAACAACAAACATGGGGACAGTGAAGGAAGTTGTGATAATGTATCTCATAAGAAAAGAGGCAAAAACAGCCATATTGTAAATGGCGAGATGTTTACAGGGATTTATTGAGCATAAAAGAGCCCTAACAAAAAGGGAAGTCACGCTGTAATAACAATGAACTTAAGTTATTTGGACCAACAGATAATACAACTCTTATTTCAAACAGATTTATTTTACCACTTTGTCACATACACACATATACCACTGACAACTGATAACAGATATTGAACTGTAGTCTATCTGTATTGAACTGTTTTGAACCTCCTCTTCCTGACATCTCTGAATCTCACCTAAAGGAATCGTTCATCGCACATTCAGAAGATTTATATTCTGGATTTTGCAGACTTGCTGGACATGTAGCTCATCTATGGTGGCACAGTGACTGGGGATGAAGCAGTGCGTCCTCTGCGAGGAGCCAGGATTCACTCGCACACATGCCTGAGAGCCACCGTGTGGTCTGTTTCCAATCGCAAAACCCCGGCCCTCTTGTCATCAAACCATATGAAGCTGCGGATATTCTCATATCTCCTGAGCCCCATGCTGGCCCTCTAAATTGGATTTTGCCGTGGATCCAGATACAGCTCCCGTGAGTCCAAATCCAAGCCCTGCTCCCCCTCCCCCTGCAAGGAGGGTCAAACCAATAAAGTCCATGATTTCATATTTTCCAAGGGATGTCTACTCTTTCTATTTGCTGCTGTCGGTCTTCAGCCCCCAAACTTGGTTTATTTTATAATTTTCTAAATGATGTTGCCACTGATGAGTATATTCCATCTTTTTGTGAAACAGGGCCTCGGCATCTCCTTGGCACGTTATGTCCCCTAGCTCTGCTCTGGTTGGGCTGGGTGGGGGGTGATGTTGCTCTGGTTGGATCAAATATCAAATAAGTCTTCTTCACATGGGATTCAATTCACATCTTCAGCTTCAGCTTCAGCTTGACCCTGTGGCCCAAAGGCTCTACACGTTAACAAGTCGTCATTATTTCTCTCTGTCACCAAGTATTGTGAGAACTGGTGGGTTTCTCTATAATTTTGGACGAAAACATCATGTTTGATATAATAAAATTGAGAAATGAATCATAATTCTCCTTCTCACTGGATACTGGTGCCAAGGTACAAATATCAAACATGCTAAAGGGAAAACAGACAAAGTCAGAAAGCTTTGTGCTGATTGGGCGGCTGTAGCTGAGGGTGGTCGTCTTCCAACCAGAGGTCGGCTGCTTGCTTGTATCCAAGTCCACGCCGAAGTGTCCTCGGGCAAGATGCTAAAACCTGAATGGCCTCTCATACATGTTGAATGCACTAATTGGGAGTCGATTCAGATAACAGCGTCACCTAAACGACATGTAATGTATAAAAATGTAGCGATGATCAAAAGAAAGATAGTTGATAAATACACTGAATGATGAAATTCATTGATTGCAAAAAAATGGAAAATATATTGCTTGGACTTTTCTCTCCTGATGAATCTGGTATGATCTGGGTCAGTGCAAGGTCTTTTAAACACAGAATGGTTGGTTCAAATGAACACATATATTCCCACATGTGTCCGACGAGAGGAGAAAAGCACGAATGTTTTTTTTAGATTATGCAAAAATCTCGCCGGCCTAGTTCCACACCCTTAGACACACGGCGTACAAGGTGAGAGAGTGAATAAAAAAAGCGTACAGGCAGAAAAAAAAGGGCCTCTGACAAATTCAATTTGCAAGGGCAAGAGCCAGCGAATGCAGACAGGCCTATATTAGTATTACTCATATGATAGAGCGGCCCATCCATCACACACACAGAAGAAAATGTAGAGGAGATCAGACGAGAGGAAGGAGGAGGAGCTGGACATGAACAGAGGTGAGAACAATACATTTGAACAGCATCTCACTGGAACTTACCGGGGACTTTATGAACGATATCTTACACCCGGCACAATGATCATAAAGTTTTGCTTGAGTCAGACTGACACACTTGTCGGGGTCATGTAGAGGCAGCAGAAATATGCAGTATTTCACTGTTATTTTAAGGGCAAATCCATGAGATAGTAGCCTCATCCGCACCTGGTTGATTTATAATGCATACACACCATGTTCATGGGCAGATACAGGGGGGCACTCGCCCCAGCTTAAATCAAATAAGTCCATTCAGTAGTTTTAACAAACTAGTCTTTAACTAACAATACAATAATAATTTAAAAAACATATTCAATGAAGTAAATACTTCAATGTAAACCTTACTCAATCAGGAATTGTGCATTGATGCTGGACATATAATTGGCCCCTCTGTGCAAACTGTGGCCCCTTTATGGCCCCTGATTAAGAAAAATCCTAGATCCGCACCTACCCCTGCTTCTTCTACACCTAGAAGGTGAGCTTGCACACTTTCCCTTTGCGTTAAAGCAGATCGGTTTCCCTCAGCAGAAAAGTGTTATTTTAATGCAACTTGGAGAAAGCTGCGATCATCATATCAGAAATACACCAAGGTTGCTCCTGGCTTTTAAAAGGGAATGGGAGATGGGACACTGATTGGTTTACTGCATGTTACGCCCAAAACTCCCACGATTAATTAAGAGAAGAAGTGCAGCTCTTTTGAACCATGTGCCTGGTGCATGGGCCATTTCTCCCCGCCACTAAACTTGACATAAAGACCATGCACCAGAGCAATATGTCTGCTTGTCCTACTCTCATTGAACCGTGTTTGTGTTTGTCTAAATACATGAGTTTGTGTCCATGTGTTTTAGAGTGATTATTTCTACTATTAGAGCTGCTGCTTCATGGAGGACAAAGCCAAAGGTTGAAATGCAGCCTAGTTATTTGAACTCTGACAGGTTGTGTCAGTCAAACAACTATGAGGCCGTCTCAGTCGTGTCAATAACATGAATAACATGAGCACTTACAAAGCTTTGTGATGCAATGTAATGACATGTGTGATATTGCAATAAATACTACTATATCAAAACCAGCACATTAATCGCATTGCTTCTGCTTTGCTGTCTTGTCTCGAGTCAAATTAAAATATGAAAATATAACAGTAAAATTAGAAATGAAGGAGCCACTCTAAAAACGCCTGTTAAACATAAAGGCCTGTTTATATCGGCAGTTGAGGTAAATATAGAATGATGTGCGATATGCTTTGGTCCTTTTTACTTTCACATCATTTGTTCCTTCACTTCCACTCACATGATGTATGCTATCGTCATGGCTACCTACGCTCTACTTCACAGTGAGCGCAGAGCAAAAAGCTTGTTGTGTGAGCTCCCCGGGGGTGTGTGTGCCCGCATTTGCGTGTGTGTGCAGTCATGTGTGTATCTATGCGTGTGTGACTGAATGTTTTCTTGACCTCTATCCTACTTTTTGGTCTAATTTCCACTCAGTCTGTCCTTAAACTCACCCCCACATTTATCTCTGCTCTGCCTGGATGTTCTCACGATGCGTTTGTGACACAATATCTTGCAAAAAAAATATGAAAATATGTCACGGCATTTGGACTTTTTTTTGCACATAATTAATGCATGAACGGATGATTAATGTTGCAATCAGCGAGAGAGAAACGGAAACACACACGAGACTTAGCCTGAGTGATGTTCTTCACTGTAGCCCTTGTGAATCCACCACAACCGACACACGCACGCACATGCAGACACACACATCCCACCGGTTAAGATTGCCTGGACACCCAAATGTCAAGGTCACCCTCAGAGTTCAAAAACCATCACTTTGTTTCTAAACCCGTCCTCAAATGAATCCTGATAGAAGTCCCTAATGCAATCAACCTCTTAGCCTCAATCCCAAACCTCCCTTCTCCATGCGGGGCGATATGGGCACTGATGGGGCAGAGGACACTAACATTCCCCCTTAATGATTCATGAGACTGCACAAAGATAGAAATCAATAGAAAAAAAGAAGACAAAAAACGTGTAAAAGCCTGTGCACCCTTGTGCTGATATAGTTGAGGACAATTGTACGACTTTCATTCCTTTTCCCCCTCCCATAACACTTTCCTTAACCTCAGCCATTAAATGTTTTCTCCTCAACCTATCTCTAACCCTATCAGACTGCTCGTCTTTTCTTTTTTTTTTTTACATCAAAGCCTGGTAAATGGCGCTCACAAGTGCCAATTTCGGGGGTTCTCTGATCTTCAAGTGTCACAGGACCCTTTTGGACCCGGTGAGATGAATGCAGCCGCGGAGGCCCGAAACATCACACGCACAGTCCATGCACAGATATCTGACAGCCGGGGTGGCATCCCTCCGTTTGAAAGGAGTGTTTATTGACTCTCACTTTGGTCCACGGTAAATCCTCCCGGGAGAGACGCTGCCCACTTCAGGTCAAACTCATATCAGCGTCGTGTTTGATCTCAGGTCCGTACAAAAGAAAGCAGCGCTGGCTGTGTGGTGAGATGCTTCGCAGGTACTTTAAGTTACGTAAAAACACACATTCTCCAGAGCTACAGCCTGGGGATGGGATTTTTCTTCTTCTTTCTGGCAGTAGAGGTTATTAATATCAAATTTGGGCGGCTCAGACTGAGTTTAATGGGACGTCATGAAAACAAACATCAAGTGAAGCCAGATGATACTGTTGCTCTTCTCCTGCTAAGTAACAAGACTCTGCCAATTCTCTTGTTGGGTGTGTTCTAAGATTTTCTCTGATCTTCTAAGAGTTTGAAGTGTATTCCTAATGCATGTGTATGTGTGTGTAAGTGTGTGTGCGTATGTGTTTTGTGTGTGTGTGTGTGTGTGTGTGTGTGTGTGTGTGTGTGTGTGTGTGTGTGTGTGCGCGCGCGTGTGCGTGTTCACTAGTGTGTGTTTCTCATTTATGTGTTTTTGAGCCACTGGGCCCCATGAACGATCTAATACAGAGGCCGGGCTCTCGATTTGCGGTGTTTCTCAAGCCTATATTTAACAGCAACAAAGCCCAGACCCCGGACCACAGTTCCCTCCCACTCAATCTAACTCCATTTTACATCCACGGAACGACTCGAACTTTTATCTCCCGAAATTCATCTGGGAGACATATGGGCACATAAAGAAGTGGAGGAAAGGGAATGTAGCCCTTCCTCTCTCTTTCCTTCTGTCCCCAAAATGATTTTATAGCCAAATATATAAAATCACAATGATTTTATATCCACGCAAAATGAATCAGCTGAAAAAAACTCAGTTCTTTCCTTTAAGTAAAGAAAATACTGAAACTCACCACAGGGAAAAAGAGGAAATGTGAGACTTGTGAGAGAATTCAATAATATATGGAGGAATTGTCAATGCTGATTAAAAAAAAGAAATCCTTTGCAAACTTTTGGGATGCCTTCACAGCTACCTTGGTAATCCGAACTTAAATTACAGGTCCGAACCAATGGACCAAAATTGAGTCCGACTAAAACTGCCTTTTGAAAGTTGAGAGAGCATTAAACAACAGAGGAAGAAAAACGAGGCGGAAGCAGCTCAAAGGATCACGCCGACGTCAGACAAACTCCCATCTACAAACCAATCCCTGTCAGGTAGATACATATCGGTGTCTCAGGATGTATGTACGATGTACAAACTCTTTAGTGCACTCCCTGAATTACAGTGTAAATCCAGAACTGTCCAGATCAAATGTAAACATTGGAAACAAAGACTCGACCCTCCACGTGTAGAGCTGCCCTTCACTAAGCTGCTTTCCTGTTTTGCAGTGACTGTTCTTTTTCCCATGAACCCTATTGGAGCTAAATTAAGGTTGTGGTTATTTTCAGGCATATTGCCCGACTCCAACTGTTTTTACTGCAAGACCAAAAAAGATATAATCATTTAATAATTACATAATAGAGGCAAATCAAGGAGACTGTGCGTTTTGAATGTCTGAAGTTTAGTTTTATCAATTTCAATCTGAAAAATTTACGATGTTTTCCGATAGTTTTCGATTTTTATGATGGACTTGTATGTTTTACACTTGTGTTGCGGCTGGAATGTTTTTTTTGTTGCCCGTTACTCCTTCAGGTCTCCCAGACACCAGTAACGCCCCAGTTTGTGTCCGTTATTAAAGCAGCAAACATTGTACTGTGGCTTTCTGAGCCCTGTTATTGTCGAGTCCTTCCATAGCTTGAGGTTAACCTCAAAGACATAATAACAAAAAAGTGGTTAAGTTCATACACACTGCTCACACGTCCCTCCTTCTCTTCTGTCTGATTTTCAATCTCTCTTCTCAAATGTCCCTTAGCCACATACATGCACAAAAGCGTATTCACGCGGACACACACATGGATGCACACACCTCACACTCCTAAGCGAGTAACTTAGCTACATGCTCACGGAGGCATGTAAGAGAAAGAAGGGGACTGCAATATGTGTGTTTATGGAGTGTGCAAAAGAATCACAATCCCTCTTGATTTACAGAGTGATTCAAGTGTAGCCCACGACACTTAATGAGCTGGTTTTAATTTGCATATTGACATATGAACTCACTCAACTATTCAGCAATAACTCACAATTCATTAGAATTGAGTGAATTCCGTGTGTGTTTGTCCCTTTAGAGTTTACATAAGACTTAAATGTATTTTTTTTCTTTTCAGGCCAAGTGAAGGGTTATTTATCACAATTCTCCTCGGTGTCTTGGTGTTTACCCAGCCGATCACAGATGTGGGTCTATTTGATGTGTGTGTTGGTGCTTTGGTGGAGCCTAGAGGAGCCAACTGCTCCACTGGCTGAGGTCTTTCCAATAACCTGAAGGTTCGTGGGTGTTTTTGGAAACGTTCGCTCGCATGTGCGCATTTGTCTTCCCGACCTGGCATCCAAAGGGATGTGACAGCTCCCGCTGTCTGCAAAGGGGAGGCCAGGCAAGCCCTGAGCTTCCGTGGAGACTGTTTACACCTCGACGTGCGACACATCACACAAGGCAGGAAGAGAGGAAGGTGAAGTGGCACCGAGGGTGACGAGATTTGACAGCTTCCCAGAGTGTTCTTTGTGTGACTGTATCTGCTGTAACATAAAACAAAAGAAATGTGCAACGGTCCTCGCGAGTCTTTTCATTGACTCCTGATGAGAGTAATTGTTCACTGGCCTGTGTAAATCAGGACAATCTCTGGAATCTGCAAATGCAATGAGGAGAGCACAGAGGATAGATTTTCACTTGACCGTCATTGGTCAGAATCTATGGGCTGAGGAGGAACAAGCCCTGCAGCCTCACACATACACTTTAACGCAATTCAAGCATTCTTTTTAAATCATATGGAAACTCAATCTGCGAGTCGCAGATCATAAATACTTTATCAGCTCACAAGAAAAGACATAAGATCTAGAAGTGCTTCGCCGCATATTTAATTTGGGCGTGTCGTGTTATTGTGTGGCAGAAAATAAAACATTTTGTCAGGGCCATTCTTTTTTATGACGAGCCAAACCAGTAGTTCATGACTTGAGTAACCACTTTAAAAACAGGAGAAAACAGAAGGGTGGTCTTAACTGTGGTGGCAGACGTGGAGCCGTGATGAGCAATGCTGTGCTAATGCGGACCAGATGCATGTGTTTAGCTCCAGCATGGGTTCGCTCCACCGCAGCCCCTTTGTGCAGGGCGGCTTCGCCTACTGCAAGATCCAATAAAAGCAAACCGAGATGGGGCAACAGTTTTCTCTCTTTCGCTGAAGGTTCATTTGTTGCTATTTCTGTAGTCAGGCTTGCACTGCATGATCAAAAGTGCGGGTGCTTAATGTTTAACCAGAGACAGCTGGGTGGGTCTGCCCAGCGCCTGCTCCCTATTTGTGATCGAGCCTGTGTGCCTGTGTGTCTGGTGGAGAGCGAGAGGGTAGAATGAGGTTACGGAGGGTTGGCTGAGTTTGCTCCAGCAGCTTCATTAAAGTGAATTTAGGAAGGAGACGGGTGGCTGATGAGAAAAAGAGCAGCCGATGTGAAAAAAGAGCAGATTCAAAGTGCCAATGCAAGTGCACAAGAAAAGTGTATCAACTAAACATGCATATTTTTGTATGTGTGCATGGTGGAATCAATTATGGGGCAGTGCCAACAAGTGGATGTCTGATTTATCTTAATCTCTCTCCCATTAGTACCTCAGTCAAGTGAAAATAGTCTCATCAGCCTTGAGCTGTCCTTTTATTTCTCCACTCTCGATTTCACTATTTGAAGTTTTCGCTGTTTTACTTTAACCCTTCAGTTTTTTTTTGTTGGTTCAATTGAACAAACCTTCATTCTGTGAGTTTTAAGCCTGTTGTTCAGGTTGAAGAGCATCGAGGGCAAACACGTCAGTTCAACACGTGCTTCCTGTTCACACGCTGCATATGATGATGTAAAACCTAACATGTTGTTGATCTAAAAACAAGCTGTATATATATATCGAAGTGTCAGAAATCAAACATTCATGACATTAATCTCAGCGGGCGATAGAGTCATTACTGGTGGGCGTGGAGGACAGACGAGCAGTAACATGGGTTTACTGCTGACGACATAAAAAATGCATGTGTCAATGAGTAAGTTTATATGGACACCGATATTTTGACTATTGACCTTATTGAGAGTGTGACATTATTTTGATTATGATGTTAACATGACTTGCTAATAATCCATTGATATTTTTGTTGACATGTTATACACATCATCTTCAGTCCACTGCTGCTTACGTCTGGCAGTTTTAAACCCCCAACGTGAAAAAATGTAATGATCAATCCAACTGTATTTCTGTTAATTTTGCTAAAGCTACAACTCAGCATCTGTATTGTCAGGCAGTTGGTAACTCAGTCGGTAAATGTCTATATAATGGGACTAAGATCAGAATACTGCACAGGTCTTAATTCTATTATCGCTTATTCTGAGTAAGACCTTATTCAGTTTACTTTAATCAGACAGTACATGGTAGTCTCTGATTCAGACTATTGTCTCAAACGGATTAATATTGGAATATTGGTGTCCATGTGAATGTGGTCACTAATCAGTGGCAACCTTGATCATGATTGTGGAGCATCTCCCTCTGAGAATAAATCCTGATATGCAGTGTTGTGCAAGTTCACACCTCTCATGAACTAGTTCAAAGTTCAGTTCACACAAGTAAATATGAATAGTTCACGTTCATAGTTCACCATTTAAATTCTGAACTAGTTCATAGTTCAGTTCATTTCATAGTTTAAGGTGGAAAGTGAGCCATTTTTGTAAGAGGCCAGAGCTGTTGTGTTGCAGGTATGGCCTGCCCCTTTAAGGAAAGTTTGTATTGAGTGATGTAGTGCACCTGGGTATTGTGGGAAGAGACGTTAAAAGTGTGTTTATAACGAGAAGTGACGGAGCACCTGGAGGTGATGCGAGTGTTGCTCCTGCTGTATATCCGAGAAATAAAGTGGCCGCATTCCAAGTAAAGAAACATCTCCTCCTCCTTCTTCACGGAGCGGTCCGGACAGCGAGCCAAGATAACCCGTGAGCCGAGCTCCAGACTACGGCTCGGAGCCGAGACACTGGTCAGAGAAGAAAACACTTGGAATACGTTGCTTGTTTGGTGTGCATGTGTGTGTGCGATGAATCATGGGTAACGTAGTGCGAAGTCGAGTTACTTGGTTCAGGTTAGGCTACATCGCGGACATTTCACGGGCACTGAGCAACGACATGGTGCAAGCATTCGATTTAGACAGCGTCTCTCCTCAGGAGAAGGAAAACATTCCGTAACGTTTTAGCTGGACCTCAGATAATATTGCAACGGCCTGGTAGTTCGGTTTATGTTCTGTATGACTGCTATGTGTTTGTTATGACTTATGTTCAGCTAACTACACCATGTCAATAAGTATTGGGATTTCCAGAGGGTCAGTGAACCAGTCGGGGTGGGGCAAGTGACAGTTCTAGACCAATGGCTGGAGAGTTACCTGGCATGACAGGCTCTCATTGGCTGATGAGTTGGCATGTCAAGGGTGAATGAGGAAGGGGAGTGAAGAACACAGTAGTGGATGACAGGCGTGTCGGAGTTACAACAAGAAGTGTGTCGTGTTCGCTGGACTTTAATAAAGTTACACATAAAGAGAGAAGTTTCCTGTCGTCTATAAGCGAGGACGCTGAAATATGAACGTGTTCAAATTCATTATTTGTCATTGAGGTGCGTTCAGTTCACCGTTCTCACAAAAGTGAACGTGTTCAATGAACGCGTTCTTTTGCGTTCGTTCATGCACAACACTGCTGATATGTGAGTTGATCATGTGCAGGCAGAGAAGTAGAATCACCTTAAATTGAACCTTAAATTCCTATCAAGTGATTGGTGAGTGAAAAAATATTCAGCCTCTATTATTCTCCTGCGACTCATTTGTAGAAAATCCTTGGTTATGAAATTAGTTAAGGGTCACAGGTTGGATTAGGAGAAGAAAGAAATTAAACTAAAGTGCTATGCTCTCTAAATCACTGTGAATACATGTGTGTGTTTAATAAATTTAATGACTGCGTTTTACCAAAAGCGGCGTGTTTCAAAACTCTCGGTGGGGCATCAATAATAGTGCAAATGGTGATACTGGGAGAACAAATGATTTAATGGTGAAACCAGAGAAAAATGAGGGCTGCGGTTTGGTTATTAAGAGGAGTAGAATGAGAAGGTGTCATGGAATTAAGTCTTGCAGGAATATCATGAGCTGCGAGGGAGAATTACAAAATACTGAATTATAAGGAAGAATAAATAGATTTGATTTGAAAATTAATACTTAAACTCTCTCCGTGTAATAAAAAACTGATCAGAACAGCTGAATGATGACAGGAACACGCAAAGTGAGGAAGATCCACATGGCCTCATAAGGAGTTTTAAAATGGAATTATTGTTTAAAAGAATAATGACGTGCATTCATGAAAATTAAGTCAGACACTATTTTCCTGTTTAAATACCTGAGGCACATCCACAGTCAACAGCCTCAAAGCAAAGAGGAGAGTGTGACTCAACAAGCCAGGAGACGTCACGAGAGGATAGCTCATCATTAAAATGCATCAATAAAACCAATAATTATTAGAAAATTGTTAACATAATGAAAAACTTTCTGTGATGATCCTTACTTCTGCCAGTGATGCTTGTGTGCTCAGTTTAGCAGATGGCCCTCTTTACAAATGTAACTGCATCAGTGGTGTCTGGAATGTGTGTCTCTGATTACATCATTGTCCTGATTCAAAGTTTAATGAGTTTTAACATGATGCCTCCAGCTAAAACTTTGGTAAAAGAAAGAGGCAGAGACACAGAACTGAATTGTTATGAAATAATTGCAAGAAAAAGTAGAGCCAAAAATAGATAACAAAAACGTGAAATGAACTGGAGATAACAACGTCCTGAAAAAAAAAAAGCCCATTGTAGCTCACATTAGGTTTTTACACTCACATGGATGAATGCTAACTATGTGGCCACAACAACCTTTGGTGACCCACGGTGATAAAGTTCACTACTTGAAATGTAGGCAGAATATCTAAATTTACTTTCTTTTATTTCCAGAGCTGATAGAATGGCAGATCTTAGAGATCATAGTAAAGCTGCCACCAGGCATGTAGCACTGTTTGAGTAACTTTGATCTTTTAAAAAGAAAAGGGGGGGGGGGGGGGGGGGGGGGGGCTAGATCCAGATTTATATTTGCATCTCCACCAAATGCTACACAATTACAAATGTCAGTCCCCTCTCTTGCCTGATCTTTTTCAATGAGATCCATAAATTATTCTCTGGGAAAATAACAAAACTGTGGAAAGAAAACGAACATACATCATAATCTTTATGTAATTAAGTGATTTCTCTTTCCTTTTCTTAAATGTTAAACTGTCTATTCCTGACCTGTTTGCCACCATCAAAGTGTTGACAATGCATGACTCATTGTTAGATAATGTGTGAGCCATCTATCCAGTTTAAATCACCGATCTTCAGTTTGCTCATTTTCACATCTGATGTTTGTGATGTGTTGTGAGTCCATCTGTGAAAAAACAGCGTTGACTTTGCTCTTAATTAGACAGAAATTGTCACTTCTCTGATTCAGATCCAAGCTAAAATGTTCTTAGCTCTTCTTTAAGTCAGGCCCCACCCCTCCACAAACGTTCATGGAAGTTGCCTGGGTAGATTTGTATGTAACAAGCAAACCAACAAATGCAAATGAAAACCTAACCCCCTTGGTGGAGGTAAAAAAAAGAAATAAAAAAAAGCTTCTCTTTGATAGAACTGAAAATCCCAGTCATCTTTCAAATGTGCATTTGGAGATGGTGATTGGGATTTCCACCACAACAATTATGTCGAGAGCCGATACAGTAGAAGTTGTAATCATCGAGCAGACAAATGGATTCTCGAAAGCACACAAAAGAGAGAAAGGGAACAGTGTTACTGCTAAACTCTGTTGCTTTTGGGCAGATAACATTGGCAATAAGAGAAATGCAAGAAAAGGGCCTCTTAGTGTCGACAAGGGTTTATGTGCTGCTGGGATGTCAAACTGTGTGTTGTAAAAAATTGCCTGATGATCTCTATTGGTTAACCCATGTTCAAAGAAAGTCGACTACCCGGTTTCTGGTGAAAATGTGTCAGGCTCTCGGCTACAACATCTGCCAGAACTGCTATAAACCCCACTTCCTGTCAGTGATCGGACAGACCTGGTTGTACGTTTTGCTCGGGAGCTGAGGGGAAGATGATGAACTGCTTCGCTTTACACTCCTTCGCCTGCATGAATTCATTTGAGCTACTCGGAAAAGTTTAAGATTTAATGGCGTACTCGAAAAGTTTCCAAAACGGGCTCGATGCGGACCTGTCATTGGCGCACAAATAATGACTCACTGATCCATAGCGCCTCAGGGTGGAGGCTTTCACCGTGCATTACCGACTCACCTAGAGAGAGAGAGAGAGAGAGAGAGAGAGAGAGAGAGAGAGAGAGAGAGAGAGAGAGAGAGAGAGAGAGAGAGAGAGAGAGAGAGAGGAGACAAAGAAAAAGAAATACAAGCATTAGCACCTTCCGGCAACAAATTCCAGATAATTCCACCCAATTAATTTCTCCAGTGGATTTACCACCACTGTTTAATGTATGTATTGTACAGCTGCAACATTCGGTAAATATGTATTCTCCACATTATACATCCCTGTATGTGCATTTATTGACGCATATACTTAAAGAGAGGAATCAATAAATGCATGCACACACACACACACACGCAGCAATAAGGTCTTCTTTCAGTCATAATGGAGAGTAAACCGAGAAGGAGGATCAGAGGAGAGACAATCCATCTCTTCCTGCTGATTGACTGATAGAGGTTATTGAGGGGGTGGAAAGTGTGCTTATTAGGAAAAAGAAAGGATGCATGTGTGTATATTTCGGTACAAAGATGAGTGCAAGTGGGCGGACGAGATCTTGGCATCCTGTGAAATGCTGCGAGATGTGCTCGTGTGTCTGTGATCACTGGCAGCTCGGAAATTGCAAAGGAAGCCCCCGGTTTTCAGCTATTTAATTGTATCTGGCTCTATTTGCCGTCTATTGAAGACAGATTGGGGCGACGGGGTAAATGACAAGTCTCGCAAATCCATTAATGGTGTTTCTTAAAAGCCCCAGTTCCACTCCTGCAGTGTAAATGGCTTATGTGTGCATGTGTATGAGGGCGTGAACGGGGGGAAAGAGAAAGGTGAGCGCGGACAGAGAGGGACGATGGGTAATGAGCCCTGGTCTGAAGTCCAAAGCAAAGTAGAAGCTCATCTCCTCCAATCGGACGACAGCAAAGCTAATGAGGCACAGAGGGGATCCTTAAGAAAGCTCGCTATGGCGTTTTGCGCCAGCTGCTAGCTCGCACATTAGCTCGGGTCAATGACATAAAACCCAACATTAGACAGTCAAACTAACCTCAGTGAACAAAGTGATCTTCAGCAGGTGGAGACCAGTTACTTTTCTTCAGTAAACCCATTAATCCCTCTGTGAATTGACTTAACATCACTGTGAGCAAACACACAGTCGCACCTCGCTTGGCTGGCGCCGCTGTGGCGTGACAAGCTGCGCTCTATACCTGTGTGTGTGTGTGTGTGTGTGTGTGTGTGTGTGTGTGTGTGTGTGTGTGTGTGTGTGTGTGTGTGAGCACACTGAGATATAAACATTCTAATGTGTTAATGGATGCTTTACCCATCAAGACGTATCTGGGATAAGTACTGACGATACAAAAGTGTGCATAACTGTGTGTGTTTCAGTGTTAGTTGTGTGCGTGTGCACCCAGCCCCTCGTGCGACCACTCCCCGGCTCTCAGGAGCGTGTCGTGTCGTAATCCCAAGGCTCCCGGTTCGATCCCCGGCTCCTGCAGAGAGTGTGCTGCTGAGTGTTCTTTAGCAAGAGGCTGAACCCCTGATGCGTCGTCAGTGTTAAAATGTGCGAATGAGCCGTACATTGTAAAGTGCTCTGAGCCGTCGCCAGGCTAGAAAAGAGCTAAGCTACGTGTCAGCACATGTGGTTATCACATGGGAAGTTGCAACGCAGCCAAAGAGCCAGATTTTCTGCAGCTGGATCAGACGGAGGATCACTTCATCTTAAGTATCAAAGTCACTTTCATGATCCACATTCTTAGGTACACACACACACACACACACACACACACACAAAAACTCAACTGTAACTCACATTCCCCACGTTGGCTGTGAGTTTTTACAGTGTGAGACTTTTGCTAATCGTGATTACAGAGCCTCAGAGTGTATAGAAGCAGAGTCTGTATGTTTGGACAGGACAGTGGAGTGCATGATAAGTGCATCATTATTATCACACACACTCACAGCTTCATCCAATCACGGGAAAAAACAAAATATCTGAAGTCATGTTGTCTTTGCTCAACCTCACAGCAGCCTCGTGACTGCCTCTTAATCCCCCAGATGATTACGGCACGTAGGATAGAGGCCAAGGCAGACAAAGGTGTGTGTCTGTGTCTGTGTGTGTCTGTGTTTGTGCCTCTGTGTGTGGGTGATAAATGAGAGGAGGGAGGAGAAACTGCAGCTATTTTTTTATTTTTGTTCATTGTTATTATATCGTCTCATGTATTATCACAATGAATAGTCCCGAGTATCTCGCACCTGTTTTCTTATCTGAAACTTCCCAGGTCTCTGTTGAAGTGTAACACTGGTGTAAGCAGCACACTATATACGCCTTAGAGCCTGGTTTAACAAATCCATAATAATTAATTAGAAACAAGAATTAGTTCCTGTTAGTCTCTGCCTCATAAAACAGAAGAAACTACAATGGTACTCAATAAAGTGCACGTACAAAGCCCAACGGTCCCTTTATGAGACCACATTTAAATTCACTAGATCTGGAGTTTCATTTGGATCGGCACCAAATTGCAAAAACTCAAATATCAGTCCCCTAATCTAAGATTTGTTTTATTTTCCATCAAGATAAAGTAATTATTCTCCAAGAACATAAACAGCCCATCTCACGATGTAAAAGTGAAAACAATTCCTGGTTTCAACCCCCCTGTTCCGTTCTGCACCAAAATGCAATGGGTTCATTCACAGGTCCCCCCCCCCCCCTCCATAAAATTCCATTTCACATCTGTGTATGACTGTGGAGATTCTCAGTCATCCAGTTCATGGTATATCCAAGTGCTAAATACAGTTCAACTGGAATTGGTTGACTCATCCAAGAGGCTTCTTCAGTTCTACCTGACTGGGAGTCCTGGGTATTTAACTACCGGGGTCGTTAGGAGTCGTCGAGGTTACCTGAGAGGCTGGACGCATCCTGCATTAGCATTTTGGGAAGAAGAAGAAAAACGCCCTACCTGATTATGTTAACAAGAAAGAAGAAAGCAAATAAAATATCCCTGGATCCTCTTCTTTGTCTAGTTACTTGCCGAAATTAAATACATTCATTTTTGGCCCATGTCCAACTCCTACATCAAGTTTTGTGGAAATATGCTCCGTAGTTTTTGCGTAACACGATTGACAGACACACAATCAAACACACAATCCAACAAACCGACAAACAAAAGACCAAAAACATCACGTCGTAGGCAGAGGTAATAACCACCAATGCCAGTTCAGAGACTGGTGGAGTTGTCCAAAAAAGTGTATGGGAGGTTCATGATGAGGCGTAAGTGAAGGACAGAAGTGTCAGTCTTCTTTTTGTACATCCTTCCTTTAAAGGACTATGATTGAAATTGATCTCACCAGATGACAAACACGTTGAAATTATGGGCCGGCTGTGCCTCCCTCCCATGTGAATAAAATCTGTTCAAAGCAGAGGGGAAGAAAAAGTGCTGAGGAGATGGCAACGAACCAAGAGACACTACACTATAAGACTCTTTGGAAGATTAGAAGTCTTCCTGTTGGTGCCTCGTTGATCTGCCACATGGTACGAATCATATCCAAATGATTGGCCAGAAAACCTTCTCACACATAATTCCCCTCCTCCGTCGTTCCTCCTCATGTTCGTATATTTAATAGATTTATATGCACATAAATTGTGACTTTTTCTCCAATATTCCAATTACGGATGGAGCACCGGTGTTACCAATTACTGCGGACATTTTACAAGAAAAGACGTGTCGGCTCAATTTCCGTAGAGTGGCTCACTTTGATCGTTTGAGCGTTAGATTTCACAGCGGGCAGCCTCGCTCTTGTGGCGCACTTGAAAGTGTAAGTGAAGTTTAAGAGTATTACCTTCAAATGCTGCCACCTTTGTAAGACAAAGTTTGTACATGGCCAATTAATGGTGTCAAGTTCCCTTTTGGCATTTGGGTTCAAAGTTTTCGCTTTGACATCAAATCATCTGCCTCGTCGGTCAGTTTATGATTGCAGTGTCCAAACCAAGTATTGATTACCTGTATTTTATTTTGTGGATTTACGTGGAAGCTATAATATATTTATAGCATGTATATGGCCATACAAAATTTACAAAATGGGTTTTATGACCATGATTAAAATGAGATAGATACTGGAGCATGCAGAGTTAATCCAATAAGGAAGTAAATATTAGCTTTGAGTTTGTTGTAACAAGACAGTCTGTTGATGTCGACCTGGGTACATCGGTTAGATCAGCTGTACTGACCTTGAGGACATCGTCTCCAGAGCTGCTGCTTCGTTAAACTATCACATCTTCAATTTTCATAAATGGTAGAAAAGTATATTTTTAGAAAATGCAAAGATTTTACACTGAGAGATGGAATCTTATGCTTATATTTAAATTAATAAGAAATATAATGAGACATAGATGGAATATCTGTAATATAAAGTACAGTTTGCCTGTTATTCTTCACAGTATCTCTTTATTGGAGACCTAAAAGAAAAACCATTACTGATCAAAACGATGATGCATATTAACAACGTATAGAAATCGTACGACAACATTCCTTCAAATAATTTCAGAAATATTCTTGGCGGCGACAGTTGAATTAACCTGGATTCTATTTTCAAGGATATCCAAATTTCATTTTTGCTTTTACCGAAGAACTCCATTAGTATTATGTATTAAATAAAAGCATCCTGCTGGTATTCATACGCTTTGCTTCTCAGCAATCTAAACTGGAGCTGGGGAGGTCTTTCCCTGTCTGTGGCTTTTTTTGTGTTGTCCTGCTACATTTAAACGAATAAAAGCAAAAATATATTAGTGATGATAATTGCATTTACTGTTTTAACAAAACAAAAAGCTGTAACCCAAAAGTGTTTTTTATAGAGCAGCTCTTTGCCAGGTTGAAAAGCAGTGTCATGGCCCCACAGTACACCAAGTGCATCAATACTATCAAGCGTTAACGTCTTTACTAAATTAAAGGAAGAATTAGGCATTTCTCTGGTTACGGTTGTTTGTTCAGATTTACAACAACACTTTAGACTTTTTTATGTGATTTCATAAGAGCTGCCCAAATTGTACTTTTCTCTGAAAACTGAGACAACTGTGTTTTGTGTGTTGTGCCGGGCCACGGCTCAATAAGCACTTGTTTCTGTTCTGGTGTCACCGAGCAATAGATGAGATTAAATGAATGTTCACTCGGTTAAGAAACGTGGAACATTGTGCCAAACACATTCCTGCTGCCAGGCTCAATATGCAATGAAAATAGACCTGGTTTGACTTAGACTGGCAACTGCATGTGAGAGATATCTACTGAAGATCAGATTTGATCCATATTTATCAAAAATATATGTTGGGACATGGTTTTTGTGCAAACCACAGGCCTCCCTTCAGTCAAACTTGAAACAAGGGAGCCGCATGTTCTGGAGTGAACTCAGTCTCCCAGAGTGCCACATGTTCCCTTTGTCTTAAGACAGTCAAGGAACTCAGTCTCCCAGAGGATGTAACAGGATGCTGCATGTCCTGGGAGACTGGGCAAAATCACACAAAGGTGTCAAGAACCTGGGGGGTCACTCCTATTGGTCACTCTGGTCCAAGACCTGTGAGGTCACCGGGGCCAATATAAGGAGAGGTCTGCCTAAAATCTCTCTTTTTCTCCAATCCTCCCGAGGGCGGAAGGCTTCTCTCTTCTCTCATCCCTCCAAGGACGGAAGGCTGCTACAGCCTCTCTCTCCTACATCGCCAAGGGGGGGGCCTGGCTGATCCAGCTTCCTTCTCTATCCAACCCACAACCGGAGGTCAGAGGTGCAGCTCCCAGCTCACCCCTCTCAAGGAAATCTCCTCGCCCTTCAAGCTCTACAAAACTCCTCGTAGCGACGCGATGTCCTGCAGGAGAACTTCAACCAGCATCTGAGCACACGGCTCGACAGAATCGCGAATGCAGAACTCTACGACCACCAACCCAGGAGACGTCACAGAACTGCAACTGGACTGCAACTTCTTTTCCCCTTTCCCTCGGACTGGTAACATAATCTGGGCTTAATAATTATACTACGCTAAGCAAGACTGTTTATTTGATCGGTGTGTGTTTATAAGTTTGATATGTGTTGTGATATTGTGGCAACAAGTTATTTGAAAGTAATTGTTAGTTAGGCCCTTCATAGGCCTCCTTTGTAGGTCTCTCTGACTCTTGCATTATCTGATTAACATCTACACAGACACACGCATAGTCTCCACCTAGTTAAACCTACCCCCATAAAGCAACCTCAGAAGAAGGGGGGGGGGCTCTTATCTTAGGGACCATTTTTAAAGCATGCTAATTTACATTCACACACTCACACACTTCCTTGTTAGTTAGTTTGATTGTTTGGTAATTTGTGTTTTTATACTTTATTATGTTCATAATAAATGTTCTTCTTTCACAAATGTTCTGTCATTAATATTGCATAAGTGAATCTTGCCAACTGTTACACTGTTAAGAACTCCATAGTCTTCATTGTTCATTATATAATCTTTAATGGTAAAATATTGAGATTTCTAATTGAACTAGATCTAAATGAGACTGATCTTAATCAATAAATTGGCTATCTTTTCCCTTCTATGAAGGGTGGTGCCCCGCGAGAATTTTAACCAATTAAAGTTATGATTTAATATTAATATTTTAAATATTAATGTTTTACATTTTATTATGATAACCAAATTTATTGAGTGCCTAAAGGCACACCATTCTATGGTAACACTTTTTACGTACTATTGCACAACATATATATATTCTCAACGTTTAACAGCTTTCAGTTCTCAAAGTCATGAACTTGGTTTAATCAAATGATTGATATTGTAAAAAGTTCATATTTAGCCTCGTATTGAATCTCACATCCAAGGCTCCAGTTGCCCCTGGAGACTTGTCCCGAGATGTCAAATGTCAAACTGTAATATCAGAGTCATCGCCTTTGCTTGAAAGCAAACAGTGAAGTACGCAAATGTGTAATTTATTATCAAAATGATGCTTTGCCTTTGTTCGTGGCAGAAAACAAATTACTAACTGTTCTTACTCTACATCCTGAACCGAGTTAACACCACGGTGGTTGTTTTCAACGAACGTTCTGGTTTGAGAAACTTTTTTTTAAC
Source organism: Pleuronectes platessa (assembly GCF_947347685.1). NCBI lineage: Eukaryota > Metazoa > Chordata > Actinopteri > Pleuronectiformes > Pleuronectidae > Pleuronectes > Pleuronectes platessa. Next base: position 11,488,067 of record NC_070640.1, on the reverse strand, counting down.
TGGGAAACAGTATATATTTTTTTTTCTGACCACGTGTGTGTGTCTGTGTGTGCGCTCCCCCACAGGGTGTATGTTTACCCATGTACACAGAAACTGGGTCCATCGCCCAGCAATATGTTGCACTGTCTCTGAATTTCCTGGTTAATTTAGATCTCACTGTTGGCGGAGGCGGCCTGAAAACCTCGGCTCCACTCCAATCAACTCTGTCAGCAGCCAAAGACTAAACTCTGTCAATTTCCACACTTTTAGTTCACAGAGTGTTTCTCCGCTCCTCAACACAAAAAACTGAAAACCCATCCCTTGTGCCCTGACACACAAACGCCGCACAACAGCTGAAACCTTGTTTCAAGTCGGTGTTTTTGGTTTCTTTCAATTATTTTCTCTCGAAATGTTCTGCTAATAATGAGAAAGGAGAAAATTGTATTTCTCAACCTAAAGTTTGTTTGCTACCACACAGTGAGAAAGCGCAGCTTCAATATACAAAGACACTTTGGAGCCTTGACATGCTGTCAGTCAATACGTTTTCCACCTTAATGTATTTTCTTGTCTTTTTGTTGCACTTAAATGGATTTATCTTTATTTCTTAGCAGCATATTCTGAAAGCTTTGAGAGGATATGGAAAACCAAGGTAAAAGGGAAGGGTTCTTCAATAACTGCAGGCTCCAGTTGCCTGTAAGCCTGTGATGGATAAATGGGGAAGTGTGAGCCATTGAAATCTAGGACATTTCTTAACACTGTGAATGTTTCTGACTGAACTGCTTCGTTGTTTTATCTCAGGCAAATGGTGTGCCTGTATTTAATGTATTTGTTTGTTTTAACTGAATGTCTGGTTCTATGCAGCCTTATATTCATACAGCAATATGGTTTCCTTTTACCCCGTGGGCTGAATGTATTTATTTATTAGTTGTACTGTATTTACCTGTATTGTCCAGTGTCTTCTGGAATTCTATCTAAATATTATAATTATCTGAGTGTTCTAAGCAAAGAGAAACAGATCAAAACAAACTGTCACAATAATGGACTCTACTGACAACTCCACTGACACCTATGCATCTTCAAACAAGTATTTATATATCCTTGATTAGGCTTAATTCATGTTTTCCACAAACAATAATCCTCTTTCTTTTCTTTAGTATATCTAAGTTCATAAAATTCTAAAGTCTGATATGAACAGGAAGAAAAAATCTTCTCTTGTGATTTAGAAGCTCTGGAGCGTCATCAGATTTTCACCACAGCACAGGAGAGAATCAACCAGTTTTCACCGACATTAAAATGTTTGAAACAACATGGTTGGATGAATAAATCCTGTATGACTCCAGCTTGTAAATGAGCCCAATCTCACATGTTGAGCACATGCACAGCCACACAATCACACACACACACACACACACACACACTACAGCCGCAGCTTCTCGCTGTGTGAGCTGCTATAACCTGGAACTATCTCCAGACTGCTATCAGTATCGTAAGAGATTTACTGGAATTCACTATCAGTAGATATGATTCTTTTTGTCCAGACTCAAATGCAAAAAACCAAGATGTCATTTCAATCCGTCAATCAAACAGTCTTTGCACAGCCTGTGCTTATAAATCACAATTGTCTCAAAGAAAGATGCAAAATCCTCTGCCCTTAAACCTTGAGTGGGTTAAAGAAACACTTTTAACAAGAGAAAAGAAAACGCAGAAACCTCTGAGAGATAGTAAGGTGAGGGATCCTTCTCCCAGGACGGAGAGAAGTGCAAAACATGCTCCGTGTAACAGAGCATGTCAACAAAAAACAATGCTAAAAAGATCCGTGAACTAACAAAAGAGGTCCATCATTGTTTAAAGCTTTTTTTTTTGTGCTGTTCAGTGTTGGAGCTCAGAAAAGATGCAAACACAGTTAAATAAAATAATAAATCTACTTCCAGGTTAAGATCTGCAGTCGAGTTGACGTCACAGCTTTAAATTCAAGTTGTAGAAAACACACTCAGCCGACCGAAGTGCACTTCACACCAAAAACACTGAGGTCTGAAAATCAACCATTTCAGTTTCTGGATTAAATCACGGCTTCCCTGAATGAACTCGGCTTCAATTAAACTATGAACACAGACACGCACACACACAGAACTTCTTTCCTCACGCACACATCCCAGAGCTCCAGACATTTAAATGGGGAGTGTTGGGTTCCTGATAACAGCTCTAATATATTTCTAATGAGGCACCTGCCAGGCTGTAGAGGTGCTAATTTACTAGTAGGCTGCTGAAGAGCCAGACTCAGCGGGACACACGGACACATACCGAGAGAGACGAGTTCAGGGGAAATTTATGGAATTTGTTTTAACCCGTCAGACAGTCTACAGAGATAATAAAACAATAATTAGGTCAAATAACAAAAAAAAATGAAAATGTGATTTGTACCAAAGTGTTCTCCGACAAGGCACCACAGGCACCACAGGATGTAGACACGATGCTTATTACACAGCCACGTGTGGTGGAGCAACAACTAAACCTCCTCTACGCCACATTCTAATCAGATATTAAGATGCGATCTGAATACAGATGTAGCCTGTGTAAGAATCCTTTTTGTAATGCAGTGCCATCTTCCACGTGAGCTATGCAAAGCAGTGGAGCAGGTGGAGAGCCAGCAAACTCATTAAAACATTCAACAGGTGCAGACGCGGCCTCCATTTTCCTTTCAGCTGGAATGAGTGAAAAGCATCGCCATTAAATAAATGGCCGTTTCCCAGGATGCATCAGACGCCTAAAAAGAGTTTGTTTTGCTGCGAGTGTTTCCGTCCTTTAGAGGAGCAGAGACCTTTTCACCATCGACGAGCGGAAAGAGCAATTACAGGTGGGAGGAGACCACGTGGCACAAAGCAGTGTGGAAGGTTACGTGTGCGTGCGTATGTGTGTGTGTGTCATGATGTTTCAACACTATGAGCACCACTTCTCACAGTGTACACACCTTGTGTCACCTGGCTGACATCCAATGGCATTTTAAGCCGTACGTCACCTCGAGGTGATCTGGTGAGGACGATCACATTCACATTACAGTGCACGTTACGGGCACTGACAGTACATCTTTGCACAGGCATCCAAATAAGATCACATTACCACCAGTAAACTTTCCACCTGAGTGTGCTGAGCCTTCCTGGCCTGTTACACTAAGCAACATTTTAACCTTGAGGCTGTGGATCCTGTTTAGTCAATGCCTCCTCTCCTCTCCAATCCTTGTCACCTGTTTCTTTCTTTCTCTCAAACTCAAAAGCTCAAAAAAGGATCTTAATTGGGAATATTTTCCAGTTGCAGTAATTTTTACTTTTCACAAAGTGTAACTTCTCAGTTTTGAATGGTAGATGATGTGGTGATTTAGGGGTTTGGTTTCAGTATAGATTTGAAAATGAAAAGTGGTAGATGGTGGCCGGGGGCTGCCCACCTTCGATTAGAGCATCCTAACTTATCCTTATGATATGGAGACACCTCAAAAAGGTTGACTCTACGTGAGCAGTGGACCTGAAGATGGTTTGAAACTTTGGGGTTCATGAGGCTTTCTTAAAAATTTGGTAATAAATGTGATATTAAAACCAGCATTAATTTTTTTTATGAAAGAACAGTCATGGCATTAAAGGTCCGGTGTGTAAGATTTAGGCGAAAAGGATCTATTGGCAGAAATTAAATATAAAATAATCCTGGTAAAGTTTTTCGCCAGTGTGTTTCATCTAAATTGTATGAACTAGACAATTTTCATGACAACTGAAGTCGACCACAGGTTCGCCTTCATGTTTGGATGGGGAGGGTAATGTGAGGGGTATTCCGCTGCAACATGCATCTTCACCACTAGATGTCACTAAATTTTACACATTGAACCTTTAAGTTTGCAGCACAACAAACATACTTTAGTCTGTTTAATTATGTTGCAGTGCTACAACATTGGTTTCAACTGTGAATAAAGCATTATCTGTCTTGAAGTCAGCCTGTGAAGTGTAAGAACTTGTGTGTGTGTGTGTGAGAGAGAGAGAGAGGAAGATAGTGAGTCAGAGCAAATGCAAAAAGAGCAATGGCAGGAGATATGTTGCTGTAGCCAGAAGAGTGAGGTGACAGCAGGTTGCTAAAGAATTGATGAGTAAAGAGGGGACATGTTTCACCTAAGACATTTCCTGCTGTGATACATGTCCGCCATGATGACTTCCTGTCATCAATATCATTACATCCCGCTGAGGCCGGTTGAAAAAGGTATTTGGTTTTGTACCCACACACCCCTGTGCGGTGCCAAGACTCAGTGTGCATGGATTTGGAGGAGGGGTACACGTGTGTGTGTGTGTGTGTGTGTTTGTGAAGGGCATGAGAGGATTTTACGGGGATGGCACAGTGAATTATTCATTTCGTAATAGGCTTCTCTGTGCGTATAATCCTATTGTAAATGTCTTGCTTGTATCTCAGGTTGACTCTCTTGTTGTTTATGACATCAACTGGGACTCCACTGTTGTTTAAATAAATGAGCCCCGTGGACAAAATTAACTTGAGTTGACTTGATAAGTTCATCTACTAAAACTCCTAGATGTAAAAAATGACACGAATAAATGGTAGAGTGACGGAGCAAACAGGGATAAACTATAAAAAGATGAGACATGAAATTGTTATCTTGTATAACTGAGTATGAAGGCCAGGCTACAGACACAAAATTCTGAGATTTTGAAAATGAAGTTGTAATATTACATGTTTATTCTAATAATATTAAATGTTATATATTAGGAGACTCAATTCTTAATTGAGAAGAAACTCATAGTTTTATGAAAATTAAAGGAATAACACATTATTTTGGGAAATAAGCAGCAAGGACAGCCCATGCTCGTCGGAGTTCCACTCCCTCTGGATCCAAAATCTTGAAACAGTCCCATTGTTTCTTGAGAAACTAAAAAACCCCTTTGAATGTCAGTGTGACCAACATTATCCAATCCACCACTACCAAACATTTCCTCGTCCACATAGGAGGCAATTTCCTCAAAGTAGGAGAGTTTTTCTTTGGAATAGAAAGTTTCTTACACAAGTCCTGAAACGTATGATAATGTTGTTCTGATGAGCTGAAAGTTATATGTTTATGGTTATATTATTGTAATAATTGTCTCATACTGCGACTTTATTTAATAATATTACAGATTTGCTCTCATTTCTTTTCTTTAACATGACGCTAATAATGCATTGAAACCTTGTATGTCAGCTTTACAAGAGAGAAATAGTAACCAAGAAGTGAAAGCCTACACATAAGAGAGAGATGTTCGGAGCCTTTAGCGAAATCCGTCTATTAATGAACAGACTGTTAAAAAAAACTAAACTTAGATCAAGCTTATTAGTGTCCCACTAAAACCAATGTTGTTGAAAAAATGAATTATGATGTTAACAGGATGACAGTGACAAAAGAAAACCTGACGTGTTGATCAAAACTTCTCAGTATCTGATGTATCAACAGAAAACAACCTTTATTTTGAACATAACAGAGCCAAACAGAATCATTCGCAGGTGGAACGCTTCCTAGTCGGCTCTCTGGGAAAAAAAAGCAACGGTTACATAAACCCCCCCACAATCTGTCAAAACATCATATCAGCAGCCGCTCTGTGACTTCGCAAATCATATTTCAGTGGTTAACTGACGGAGAGCTGTTCCAATACCACACGATGTCCTGTCAAATCACCAAGCACTCGCCAATAACAAGAAACCTTCTGGCTGGAAACCAGTGAATCAAACTGAAATCTAATCCTTGAGACACAAACTTAATCAGAGCCTAAGAAAAGAGCCTACAGAGGATCCTCAGCGTCGAGCCTCGTGGAAAGACTCGACTGTTCTTCCAGAGGTTCAGACTCTGATACCAACAAAAACAGTGGTGGGAGAAGTGATGACAAGTGAAGATAAGTGACATAAGAAGAAAAACAAATACAGAGTTTGAAAAGGTGAAGGGGGGAAAGGATTTGACATAATCCAGCTGTCAACAATTTCGGAACTTCCCAGCATCTCCCCGTGCAGAGTCCTAACCCCCCCCCCCCCCCCCCCCTATGTGTCCAAGCTTTAACAGAGTTTAATCAAAAGGATATAAAGCAACAGAGAGGGAGGGAATGGGGAGTAATAAAATAAAGATTAATCTTGCATTTATGATGTTTAAATCATTAATGAGTATCCTGCTAGGATATGACAAACTGGGGAATATGTCAAAACAAATTAAATATAAGACTCTACAGTGGGTCTGTAATTAACAGTACACAACATAACTTACATTTGTGATTTTTTTCCACGGCAACAATTCTCATTGAGTCAAGTATGCACTTTTCTCACATCCGAATATCTGCAGGTTCTGTTTGATAGTGAACTCTAAACATAAAGTTGCCACTTTAATCGGGAATATTGTTGCAGTGCTGGTAAAGGGTAACCATTTTCATTATGACGCACAAAACAACCCGACTGATCCGCCAATGCAACCAAGCGCGGTCAGCTTTCAATCATAATGTTTTACCCTATTTTTATTGCATCAAATAACAGTCTCCACAAGGGGTGCTACAGGGTTAACATACAGTCTGTGGTCATAACAGTGAGAATGCATTAGAAGCAGCACCCCCCCCCCCCCCCGTAGACCCCTACCCACACCACTTCAATCTGAGGATTTTGAGCCGAGTGCTCCTGAACACTGAGTCCAAATAGAAGAGATGCAAAGTGTAGTGTCAACTTCCACCTGCCTCTCAAAGCCGCCAGTAGCCCTGGAAACGGGGAGATCTAGCATTTGATAGATGAGTGAACAGAAAGGAACGGGTGCAGATGGACCGACAAGCCATATGTACTGTACTTAACCACGCTAACCCTCGATTAGCGTCTTTAAGCCTTCACTCATTGGTTAAACTTTTGATAATCGGAGGGATGTTATACAGCAGGAACTCTTAAATGTCAACGACTGATCAGATAACGCTTCTCCTCCGTGTTAATCCAGGGCAGATAAACAGCTTAAACGATAAAATAATAATATGTGGATTTGACAGCAGCAGGCGTTTGGCTTGAACTTTAAAATGCCAGGCCTTCCAGAAGCACCTTTCTTTTCATTGGGCAATAAAAGAGTAACCAGTTATTGATATGTCACATTAGAAAAAAGGTCCAAGAATTATCCTAAAAATGCTGGGTATAAAACTTAAAATTGGCATCTTTTTTATAAGATGTCAGTAGTGTAAAAAAAAGGGGTCATCATTTAACAATTCATTTCAAAGTCCAAAAATTCTGTGTGGACTGATAAGCAGAGAACTATTCCGTTCTAATTATTAAGAAAGGTACTTTGGTGTACCTTTCTTCTTTCCTAGTTGTATTTATGGTATCAGTTTTTTTACTTCCGGCAGCTCGTCAGTGTTGCCTTTTCCTAATTATCTGAAATTGCTCATCCTTTCAACTCTCCTCATAAATGTTGTTTGTGTCAGTCAGAAGCAACACTGCCTCCATTTACATTAGAGCTATTTTGCCGGTGTTCTCATCGAAACCAATTAAAACGAGTGCAATGGTATTTACCGGTAAACAGGATGTAATATATCCATCTTTTGTGCCACAACCTGTGCATGAGCGTCTAATCAGAAACCTCATTTGAATGTTGAAACGATGATGTTCCATCTTACAGGTGATTACCGAGTAGACATGAAGCTGCACAGCAGGAACAGAAGCTGAACTAAATATTGGAAATCAAAAGTGTGTGACAGTAAGGAAGGGGGTGGGGGCTCTGGTGTCCTTTTCAAAGAGACTAGTATCAGATTCTCCTCCTGCTCAGACTCAATACTGCTTTACTGACAAGCTCCAATTGATCTAATGCGGTAGTTTGTGATGTGTTCCAGCTGTGAGAGGTACAATTTCACTGCATCAAGCATTCATGATAGGAAGGAACAATGTCCGACAATCTGTGCAATGGAAATCTGTTTTATTTTGCTCAGAAAGAATCGTACAACCACAAACGTCTGTTACGACCGAGCCGCATGGTGGAGAACCCCCATCGCTTTCTGTGGAGTCGTTTAAGCTGATGCTGATACCGGTTATTGATTGAGCACATCCTCCTTTCCTTGACATTGATGCTGCTTCCATTAACTTCCTGTCAAGAATGAAAGTGTAACACTAACTTCATCAACACAGACCGCAACCAAAGACAGTGAGTATATACTGTATGTTCACATGTCAAGATTAGCCATGTGCTGTTTGTTGAAGTGGCAGAGTGATACAAGTTATTATTCTAACCATCTAAAATTAGCTAGTAAATTTATAAAGACATCCATCATTAATTCATCTGAGTTTTACTTTTTGTGATGTATTTGTAAATGAATGAATTAGAGTTCTCGGTGAAACAGACTTACTCTAATTGATTATTGTAGCCAAAATAACTCACAATAACAATAATGTCAGAATATATGTATATAGTTTGAAAATAACAATAATGAAAAATATTAACATTAATACATTCCATATGTAATATTGTTTAGCCAATTAACTACCTTTGAAATACTACACAGTATTACAAAGAACTACAACTATGATCTCACTTGATCAAAAGATGGGACTAGATCATACCAATTTTACTATTAATGAATTAAATGTACCAATAAATGAAGCCTATCAAGCTTCGACAGCTTGAACTGCATCTAAAGGCTGGAAATGAAAAGATGTTGAGCTGTATTTTCATAGCGAAGGCTTCGGTTGCTAGGTACAAGTAAGTAAACAGAATCCTTCGAAACTCGAACTGTGGACGTACGTTCTCCTACACTGCTTGACACATATGCTCAATTCTCCACAAGATGAAATTTGTGGAGAATTGAGTTTCATAAAGCCAGTCAACATTTGATCATTATTGAAACAAGCAACAACCTACTAATATGCCCTTTTTCTAATTCTAACTCCAAAACTTAAATGAACAATTGGTGATTAGTGTTTACTTTCCCACATGGCCACTCACTGGACTGATTAAGAGTAAACTCCATAATGATACATCTTAGTTTGTAGTAAATACATTTAGAAATCAATGTTCATTGCAACGTAGCTGTAAAGAGTATGCCTGTATTTATACTATTGATTATGGCCCAAAAAAAGTGAGTAAACCACTCAAATCAAAGGTGTGTGAATAGGTTACTTTTTACAAATGTCAGGTTCTCAAAGGGGAAGAAATAAATAATATATTCGCTTTGCAAAACATCACCTAACATGACTCGCAGCCGGGCATAATGACAATCGTCTCACATCTATCACGTCGCCACTCTCCAACACACCTCCGACACCTGCGACGGAGGCCCTTCTGTATTCCCATCATAATTACTCAAGGTCATTTGTTGATGAAAGAAATGTGAAGAGCACACGGCGGAGCCAGAGAAGGTCAGCGGCCGGGGGAATGATGATGTGAGGGCTTGAGTCGTCGAGAGGACTTGTGAGACCCTTCTCTTCTGTATCGTCTCTTTGAGGGCGCAATAATAATATGAAGGCTTCAGCTTTTTAACAAGACACGTCTGCTCAGACAACTCAGCATTACATAATGGGCGATCACAGTGTGTAACAACTCTTGTGAATAATTGGCCACCTATGCGGCTTAGAAGAAGGAGCCCAGTGGATCTCAGTGGGGTGAGGTATGTTCCTGAAACAAACTCTTCGAGACAATTGACCTGGAAAACCGATAGAAATACATCATCAACTAATTCAACGCCACAACCTACTTCTATAACGAGAAGGTACCATATGCAGTGCATGTGTGTGCATTTGTGTGCGCCTCTGTGTGTGTGTGTGTGTGTGTGTGTGTGTGTGTGTGTGTGTGTGTGTGTGTGAGTGTAAGAGATGAGGCCAAATTCCATTTCAGAGTTGTGCCTTAAAGACAATTTGCTGATTAAGGCATTTAAGAAAAAATTAGCCCCGCAGCCACCATAAATCTCTCAGCTTTTTCTTTAATGAATGCTGAGAATCCCACATTACATTTCTCATTTGCATATGAAAAGCATCACCTTCACTTTCTCTATCTCCTGCGCTGCACAAACTGAAATGCAATCCGGTAAATGAGGGAAGGACAACATTAAAGTAGTGATATGCGGCGCGGTCGGTGTCAACATCTGCATATCAATTTGTACCTGCGAGTCGACTCGGAGTCTGAAGTGGGCCGACTCATTCCAACCCGGCCGAACCTTCCCTCTGATTACAACATTATTATGCATCGGCAGACAACGCATAGCGATGGCGGCTCTATCATCTCGGATGATCCATATGAACTTCTAGCTCCGGCATTCATCACTTCAGCGGCTAACAAAATGCGATGCTAAATGAGAATAGGAAAGCGTTATCAACTGAATACAATATCGTCTGTGTTTCAGTTTGATGAATATTTGGCTTTTTGGGAGTAAACAATCACGCCTCGGATGGCATCTGAGGCAGGAGGGGGGGGGGGGGGGGGTGGAGCAACTTCTGCGTGGCATTCACAAAGGCCTTAACTTAATGGAAGTTTGAATTACCATTTAAATAGGATTTCTTTTGGGGGAAGGCGAGGCGTCATAGAGAAAGATAAATTACATTGTAAACAATGTCAAAACAGTTTAATGACACATATGAAATGAAAGTACACACTCCATGCTTTCTTAGCTACTGAGTGATATAAAGAGTGGATTGAATAAATAACGAGGCAGCCCGGGGAAGGGAAAAAGAAGTGACTATGCAGACTTGTTTTGTCTCTGGCTGGGCAGGCACTTTTAATTGACTTGAATAAAAAACTCAATTACAGCAATCTGGCCACCGGAGGGAAAGAGAGCAAGCGACTGACAGAGAGGGAGCGAGAGAAGGATAAGAGGGAGGGGAGGAAGTAGAGAGAGGAGTGAATGAACCGTGAGAGAGGAAAGAAGGAGTTATTGGGTCAGGATTGTACCTGAGGGGGGGAAATCAGGACAGCAGCCACGCTTTTTATGCGGGCCAGTCTGTGTCAGTCTGATTCTCACACCTCACTGAGAGGCAGGAGAGGAGAGACTGAGGGAAAAAAGGGGGGGAAGAAAGTAAAGTGCTTTGTCGGTACATTATGCATTTATTGTCGTGTGTCCATTGTTAGTCCACAGAGGCCGGCTGACACACTGATGGAGGGTGAGGAGCACTGGATCAATGGAAATCAGTAAGCGCTCCTCCTCAGCCGGGGGAGCTGATTGAGCGTCCGCGGCAGTCGACGGGCCTGGCGCGAGGAGGGGCGGACTCAAGTAGAGAACACGAACAGATAAGACGGCAACAGAACAATTGGCCAGTGTGATGCAAGGAGGAAGTGAAAAATGTTTAGTATAAAAGAAACAGCCTCAGCACGACACACTGATAGCATCAGGCTGAGGAGGCATGACTGATGGAGGGGCTATTGGCAGATTGGTGTCCTTGTCTCTTTGTGGGGACATGTTGAGTGAGGACGCTCTGGAAAAGTGGCTAAACCTCACTATTTCGAGGGGTGAATCAAGTTTCAGGTTTTGAATTGTGTGTTTGTGTGTGTGCGTGTGTTTGTGTGCGTATGTTAAGAAGAAAGACTCAGAAGTCCTTTTCGGACATGAAAATGTCTGCATGGTTTCTCAGGAGTCCGTCTTTCACACATGAGGAATGCAGCGATCACATGTTTTTGCTTTAAGCATATCGACTCCGATCAGCCCAAATCAGAGAAAATCTGGTTTTCTTCCAAAGTTGATATCTTCGCCAGCGTCTTCTTCATGAAGGCACCTCTTTTCACCCTGAGATGTTTGTATTGTTTTTGTTATGTGTCTGCTGAGTGTTAGAAACTTAATCAACAGCCTGCTAGCTCACAGTGAATCCTCTGGATAACAACCTGCTGTGCTCTTACATGGTTCGGTTCGGACGTTACCCAGAGTTGCTACTGAGGAGCGTTCTCACATGCAGCCGCTTTGGAGAGTTCAGTGGATGTTTGAAAGCAGCTCCAGAGAAAGAGATTGTGAGAGCATGTTTATTTATGTGAAGTTGTGTTGTAGCTGTGGTTTTGATGTTGGAGGTGTGTGTCTGCTGTCTCTTTTTTGGGGGGGTTGGTTAAAGCATTGTGCGAGTGTGAGCTTTCTGATTCCGATATCCTGGAATCAGAAAACAACGGATTCGTTGTCGGCACACGGCAGTCAGTGCAATGTTTGCAGGACAGTTAGCCAATATTTCCGCCTTTTGCGTGAGTGTGGGAGTGCGTCTTTGAGAGAGTGTGTGAGTGTATGTGTCTGTGGATAGCAAGCTGTTGTTCCCATGGTTGTGTGTTATTGATTAGTCATCTCTGTGGGCAATAGGAACTGTTATCAGGCCTGACATGGAGACAGACGGGGGTGGATGATGCATGGGACGGAAAAACTGTTCAGACGCAAAGATAATGGAGCTACACAAACGCACACATACACACACACGGCTAAGATGAACGGGCACACACACGCACATGCTCCCACAGATTCTTGCACACACAATAGACCTATTACACAACTGAGCGCAAATATATTGGCAGCGATAGATTTGTTTTCGGCACCACGGACAGCACTCTAAATCTCGAGCAATGCCAGTACACACTGCATATGGCTAATGATTATCTATTGTAGCACCCGCAACTATAATCATCCATTCCTCATGGAAGTCAAGTGCAGATGCCCTGAAGAGTGACAGTGGATTTCAAAGAGGTGGAGACGGAACTGAATGTGAAATGAGATTGAGTCCATACTGTGTTGACCAAGCAAGTACTCACGACCACGCCACACACACCCAGGATCCTGGTACTCACCTATGAGAGAAAGAGAAAAGAGGGAGACGTTAGTATCTGAGTTTAATCACTGTAAAGCCTTTTTAAGACGTGACCTCCATGATAATGTTCGGACAATGGGGTCCCGGACTTTCTCCGGAGGTTGCCTTTCACCTCTGAACAACGCAGCAGGAGATTCTCCCCTCAGACGCGTTCGAAGTAACACAGAAATCTCAGGAGCACTCAGACCAGAGGGGGCAGGAGCCAGGACAGAAGCAGTGTATGTAATTCAGTTTATAAGTCATCAAGCACTTCACAAGTGCCTGAAAAAAGCAACACATTCTTCACAAATAGAAACTCCAGTTAATTGTCTGCTGCTTAGAGCATCACGAAGCGAAGCTAAAAAAGGCGGAGGTGAATATGTTTTTGTTTTTTCTCTAACAACAGAGGCTGAAAAACAAGAAAAGTTGTTTTCCAGTGATAGTCCTCAAATGAAAGTGTGTCTGGGCTCCAAATCCCCTCGCAGAACATCACACACTCACACTGAAGATTTTCCAGTAGCAAACGTTCCATCTCAGGGCAAAAAGACTTTCTTGATTTTCTTCCTCAACTCAAGATGTTAAGTAAGTTAAAAGTCTGAACTTTTTCCTCATACACCCGCCCCCCTTGTTTTGGGTCTCACCTCTTACTGGGAGCTGAGTGAGTTGTGTGTAAATTTCCGCGGTGGAAGCGGCTGTCCACGAGAGGCCGACCATGAGCACACAGGGAATAGATTGTCATGGCCTGCACTCTACAATCCTTCACTTCTCTGCAGGGACAGGTAGACTCAGGTTTTTCCCAGTCAACCATGACGATATACAGAGGTCAAGCTTCACATCATGTCCTCCACTCTCTCTGATGGCATGGACAGGGTTGGGTAAGGCCACAGCCCGGATACTGAGAGAGTGATCCATGAAAAGGAATATCCACAGCAACTTCCAGTCAAAAGTGGTTCCAACATGACAAGGACTGGGTGTCCAACATTTCTGTGCTCATATCATGTCCTGTTTTAGGCACCATCAGCTTAATCTTAGTTGTTGCACTTTTTATTCACGGTGTTACGTCCGATGACGATTCAGGGGAGAAGGTCATTTCTCAAAAGACAACTCATAAAATATTTTCCAGGAACCAATTAAACCAAGAATCCAAGCCAGCTCATTGTAGCAAGACACAAACTGTCTATTGTTTACTTTGAAGGGATATGTGTGAATGGATAGTTAATTCAGTGAAAGACCCGTAAGAATATATAGAAGAGCGGAAGGTTGAAGAGCTGAATGCATTATCTACCCAGCACGACGTTCCATATCCCGTGGTGAAAGAGAATTTGCAGTGAACAATGTTATACTCCTACTTTTTCTTTTCTATTTGAAAAAACTTAATCAATTATCTTAGAAAAAAAGTCATAACTACAACAACTCTGGGAAATAGTGAGGGTATAAGTCCAGCTATGTTTCTTAGGTGGCAGCCTGACCCATACCGCACTCGTCCAACAACGTTTGTGGTCATCTTAAAAAACATACAAATCAACAAACACATACACAGAGGCGAAAATACCAAGATGAACTTTAGTTCAGATAAATCTACTGTGTCATAGGAGGGAATATGAATCCAATATGTCCAGAAAAACCTACAGGTCTGATGTGAAATAATGTCAGTTGAACTCAAATTTAGTTTATTCATTCATCTGTATGAAAGTACACATGCCAATTAGTGGTTGGGTTTAAAGTGCCAGTGTTCTAACCTTCTATAATTTAGCATACTAGTGAGTCTCACACACACACACACACACACACACACACACACACAAAGAGAGGGCAGACCGGGCTGTTTACGTTTGAGCAGGAACATATACTTAAATGACGACTGTTTAAAAATGCAACACGGACTGACAGTGCACTGGACTGACCCGACCGTCTCCTCTTATTATGGAGAAAACAAACAGACAAAAGCTACAGAGCAGAAATTGTTTTAAAAAGAGGACAAATTATAAAGTGTTATTGTTAGAAAACATGGTGCATATGAAATTATGTAAGCACCGGATTTTAATTTCTGCTGGGAACGTGATTAAAACAGATAACAGTCCAATTCTTTATCTCTAATAATAAATAAATCTGGCAGTGCATGAATTCATGTGATTACATAAGCACATATGAGCACATGCCAGATTAGTTGATGGCTAAATTAGGAGAGTAATTAGTTTTAATGGCAAGGAGGATGGAGCAAGGTGTTGCATAACCCTGTTTTTGAATCACGTCAACAAACCAACAGGGAGTCTGTTGTTTCTGTTCCTGACTCAAAAATGTTGACTCACTCATGTTGTTGACCAGCAAAAGTAACCGCTAGCTCTGTTTGTGTGATGTGTGTGTGTGTGGGTGTGTATGTGTGTGTTTGTCCGTCAATGACGAAATTAAGGAAAAATGATGAAATTAAAGGAAACCGTCTGTGTTCCTCTGTGAGACGTCGCTTTGTTTGGCAGCCTCTCACTCTGTGTTTATTTTTCCACTCCCCATCCCTCACGCCAATGAGAAGTGATGAAAGCGTTTGAGTGACAGCTGAGGTCGGAGGCACAAAACGCCGAGGCCGCTCCACGGAGAGGACCCAGATGCCGAGGGGCAGCGGGTCGTGAGCCAAGACACCTCCGCGGACAGTTGACACGATGCCTATGCCGCCTGCGTACCAATAACCCTGAACCCTGACCGTGACAGCATACGGCGGGCGACCTTGTGGCCTCTGACAGCATGGCCACTAATGGGACAGACTGTGTTAGTCAAAATACATTAGTGGGGGGGCATCAAGGTCAAAAAGTCACTTGGAGGAAGAAGTTGTTTTGTGGCTCTTCTGTCCCTTCACAGGTAGTGACACCCAAATGTTTGAAGAGACCCCAGAGTGAAGTGTCGCTGTTACTGTGGAGAGGTAAATGGCTGCTTTGTAAGTGGTGTCCATCCATAAAACACACACCTTGCTGTGTTTGTGTGTGTGTGTGAGTGTCTACACGCACATACGTTTGAATGGGAGCGTAATGGTTTTCCCATCCACCTCCTTTTTCATCTTTACTTAGCGAGCATACCTGTATTTTTCGATTTGTTTGTGGACATTTTCTCAGATTCCACCGTGATGGAAAATGCAATCTTGTCCCGTCCCCTTTACTTTCTTGCTTTCCCCTTCCCCCTCCTCCTCCTCCCCCCCCCCCCCCCCCCCTGACTAATAGAAATTCTGTTAGTATGTTTGTATGGGATGAGAGATGAAAATGATTTTGTGGAGAGAAAGAAAGATGGCGATGGAAGGGAGGGAGTGGGCGATAAAAAAAAAAAATGGCAAGAGGATAGAAAATCAATGAGAGATGAAATATATCAGAACTCCTGGAGCAAGGTCAACAGGATATGATCTCTCACGACACACAGTTGTGCCTCACTGAGCCGGAGGGAGCGGGCGAGATGGAGAGAGAGGATGGAGGCAAGGAGGAGGGGGGGGAGAAGGAGCCACTAAGAAGAGAAACGAGGGCGGGGGGCGAGACAGACATACAACTTTTCTTCTGAGGAGCCACTGTCCATTCATCAAAAAACAGCTACCCACTCAAAGCCCGTGTTTGTCCATAAGGCCCCGAGTGCTGCTTGCACGAGCAGTGGACACGCAGGTTGCTGATGCTGGCACAATAAGGTCTGGTACAAAATGTGGGCATTAATCTTCCTTCAGTCAACGCTCTTCCTACGCTAACTAATTCAGCTGCTAAGTAGCTAAAGGGCCCACATCAGCAGGCTGCGTCTCCACCCAGTGCCCTGAGTCCTGGCTCCATAGGCACAGACCATTAGAGTCCCACTTTCACCTCCTACAGAGAGCTGGGCCAGATAGCATCTGTCTACAGCTACCTCCATGCAAACACTCAACCAATTAAAGAGCCATTAGTGCACAGGCTTGGTGGGTGTTGTGTGGGTCAATGCTCCTGTTTGTGTCTATGCTTATTCTCTAGATTAATACAGTCTGGTTTGTTTTTTTTCCACGGAGCACGAGATGGAATTTGTTATTTACACATATACCCGCATGCACGCAGCACGCTCACCGAAAACATAGACTTTATTTCCATGTAACCTTTGTTTTCCCTCTCCACCCACTTAGCCCCACCCTTGCCATGTATCATTCATCAGTCGCCCCAGTCTCCGTCATACAATTTTAATTCATAATAGGGACAGAAGTAGGTCATTTGACAAACATGTCACATCTGCTCCAATCAAGGCTACACCTCCTCTTAGCATCAATGTTTCATCCCTGCTCGACACGAACACAGAGGCTCGAGGTGGCGGCATGTTGGAACAACACCTGAAATAAAGTCAATTGTAATTTGTGACGATGAGCCATCAACGGCGCACTGGTTCCACTGCGGGTACTGTCATTAGAGGCACAACCTTGAGGCCTATTTCATGAAGAGAAGAACTTACAGAAGATGCCGTCCTAATTATCGCAGGATGTGCAAGACCATAATTGTTACTGAGAATCAGCGACTGACAAACAAAGCCCTCCAGGAACAATGGAGGAGATTAGATGCTCACTTCACTGTCCTGTTGGTCGAGATCAGTTGTTGTCTGTGCACATGTTAACTTGAACATGTGCACACACCAACCTGAAATGCAGATTATTTAGTGTGTGAAGGTTACAAGGATCAAGAAAGCTGTAAATGTAAAATAACGTCAGCAAGACACAGTACACCATTGTAAATATGGTCTTCTCCAAAAGCCTCGGGAGAACAGGGTTGTAAAGTGAAACAAAGAGGCCAGATGAGGATCAGACTCTCTCGGAGTGACCCAGGTGTCAGCTGGGCCCCCGGTGGTGTCCTCTGTCTCTCATCAACGACCCAGGGGAGGCAGAGTGTCTGCTGGACCCAGAGTGCCCCGCACGCCAATCTGCTGCCGTGCACGACACTCTGTCGGTCCACCAACTGGCAGAGGGATTTCCAAGCCCAATCACAGATGCACACGCATGTACACACACACACACACACACACACACACACACACACACACACACACACACACACACACACACACAGGGACAAACGCACACACACACTTGCACATCTATATCCTTGGTAGCACAATGCATTGACTTCCATTCACTGTGACCAAAACCTTAACCATGATCAATTCATGACTAACCTGAACCTAACCACGATTCACATCCCTCCTACTAGTAAAAGGCACAAGCTATGGATAATACAATACAAGTTATATATACGAGTTAGAAGTTACCCATTGGACAAACTACTCAGGTATATCGACGGAAGCTGGATTGTGTAAAAATGACAAAAATGTACATAATATTTTTTGCACACTGTGTATTCATCCTCAACAACCCTATCTTCAATTTGGGGATTTTTCTTTTGTATATGCGGCACCATTTTCCCAGTCTCACAGGCAGTCCGGGATGGGAGGAGATGGATAATGACGGATATGTTCTCAGTTCGGCCGCATTATTTTGGGACAGTGGTAATAAGCAGTGTGAAAGCTATTAGTGTTCATACCATGGTTTGTTGCTGCAACCTCTAAATGGCTCTGTGTTACAGATATGCACATGGAAACAGTCTCTCTGAAATATTCTACGTCTATGAAGCAACACCCTCTGGGTCTTTATTTATGACGGTCTAAATATTGTCCTCAGCATGCAACCACTAAAATATTTATAATTTAGTGTAACAGGGTGAGTTTTGTGTATTAAACCATGTAATATTTGTGCGTTCAATGGTGTTTAGTAATGTATTTCTCTGTTTATTTCTGCCTGAAGTTCCCTGTGAAGAGATAAAGCCTGTAGCCATTGAGCTTTGAACACAGGAGACAACACGCTGGCTTCTCAAATCCCCGTGTCCAACAGAAGTCACTGGCTCTGCTTCCACACTGCTCGCCGGCATTCATTTGTGGCCGCGGCCCAGCACACTACAGAGGGTTCAGCACGACTACATGTGCTGACTTTCAAATCGTCAAAGGAATTACCAATGCCTGCGTTTGCTCCACAGCGAGGAGCTTGTGAATTCTGCAATGAAACTGTCACCAACACTGCACTGGCTGGAGGATGCTGACACCCAGCAGAGCAACTGCAACTGAATATTGTAGAGTCGGAGCGTGCAACGGGGGGGGATGGGAGGAGCTCAGTCACACAGCTCAGGGCTAATAGGCAGATACATTGAGACCAGATTTAATAATAGCCATATCATCTAACATCACAAGTAGGAAAGGCTGTAAAGTGCATGGGTATTGTAAAGGTATAAGGATGTGCCAACTGCATTAAGTGTTAACTTGAAACAAACTCAAGAGACAAGACTCGAGAAAAACACGAGGATATCCAGTTCAATTAAGGCATTTCCGCTATTTATCCTCATTGTGTGCTGCTGGTTGGTGAACTGACAGTTATTGCTGATACAAAAGAAAATAGCTCCCTTCTCTGCAGAGGAGAGGAGAGGAGAACAGAGAGGAGAGAGGAAAGGAGAGGAGAGGAGGAGGTACGCTCAGACAACCTCTGTCTCTTCCAATTATTGTTACAAGTCGAATATTTATCCACGCCTCAGTGCCCAACAAGAAAACACTGGAAGTTATTCTCTCCCCCATCGTTTTCTCTCTCTTTCTCCCTCCCTCTGTCACTCGCCCTCATTGATTCATGCAGGCTTGAGAGCAAGTTATGTAATATTTAAAAAAAAAAAGGACTGTCTGCTTAAGTAAAACAAAGTAAACAGTAAACCGCCCCTGTATGCCACAGCATTTCACACATTCCTATCAGGGGCTGAATGAATCCCTGTGTTAATTGAGAGGTAAGTGCTTTTGAAAGACACAATTAAGTTTCCTGTTTCATAAAATCTTTCCTATCAACAGCCTCAAATGCGGGAAAAAAAACAACAACCAGCAAAAACAGAACAATTACCGCTTCACTTGTTGACAGCAACCAGAATCATAAATGCTAATGAGCACAATCAACAACACTTGAACCGTCTGCATGTGTTTCCTTACGTGGCTGCTTCTGCTTGTGTGTGAGAGTGTGTGTGTGTGTATTTCTGTTCAGTTTCTTCACCATTAGTTACCAGATTCACTGTAGCATGAATGTAAATGTAGAAGTAATGCACCTATGCTGTTCTATATTATTGATTAATCAGTTACTTATTTGCTTGGTCTGAAAAGGGAATTGCAACTCTTTCAAGGAATCGTTCCAAAATAGGAATAAGAAAGAAATAGCTAAAATATACATTTTACAAACATGTCCTTGTATGTAAGGTCAACCTTCAGCAAATGTGTCGTCTTTAGCCTGAGATTTGAGCCCATGTTAGATTTAGTTATATTAAGTCAAACATAGCCTTTTTCTTAATCAAACATTTAGTTACAAAAATATAAACATTTTAGTTCGAGTTTAGTGAAGAAAAAGAATGGCGATGGAAAGGGGCAGGGCCATGTCGGCGTTATTTACAGATCCCAGACAAGAAATGAGTAAGGAAGCTGCAGAGTTACATTTAAGCCACTTTAAGGTCTCAAGGGGAATTGTTGATGACAAACCTTTTGAATGTGTCCTTTTTAAGCACAAAGAACAGCTTCAGGGGGAAAGTGACCTGAAGGCAGAAAACCATGTCCTTCCCTTACGATTAGATTGGTCTGGAATGTGCCAGAACTTAGTGGTTGCATTGTGTCATATAACTGTTTATAAAAAGTTCAACATAACCTTTTTGTACTTGACATTGTAACTGCTACCCTTAACTCCTAGCCAAAATAAACCTCTATATTATACGATGCACATTCCAATGACCAACAGATGTCACAAACAGATTACCTTTAATTGTCTGAACCACATAAACCTAACATTTAAATGTAATTGGTCTGTATTTATGCAAAGGGTTTTACAGAACAGTTTTTTTGCGATTACCTGACACATTCACACGTGCATCTATGTGCAGCTCTTTCTCTATCACCCATCAATCACACTCTATCTTCTCATTTGGCACACAGACTGGTAGGGCAGGGTATGGAACCACCAAACTTCCGGCTAGTGGACGACCTGCACATACGCCACAGCTCAGATTTGTGTGGCTGTCAAGTGTTAGTGCTCTAACAAAGAAAGTAGGCACCAAAGTGACCGGGCTAATGACTGAGTGATATTAAATGTCCATCTGTAAGCACTGTAGTAATTTCCTGTTGAGGTGAAATGCTAACAGGTAACGTTACCCCATTGCCCCTGTGGTTAGCTTCATCCGGCTTTAAAATGAAAGCGACATCATTCAACATTTTAACATAAGGTAACCTCAGATTCTGTGTGCTGCACCTTAAGACCTGTGGTTTTTCTCCCCTGTGATTTTGCCGCTGGATCATCAACACTATTTCTCTGAGCGGCAATGTATTCAAATGTAAATACATAATGTTCTGCTCGCTTCGCCGTGTGCTGTGCAATCTTCTACAGTCGTGGCATTTAAGTGCATTGCTAGGTCCAATCTAGTCATGTCATTGCGTTCGTGGTTGCCACAGCTGTTGTGCAGTTTCAACAGAGAGATGGTTTGAGCACGCAGGAAGAGAAATGTGCAGCACGGCCATTGAGGGAAAAGACGTTTCAGCTATGTCACCGTTTTAAAAAAAGGTCTGTTTAATCTCCTCTCCCTTTTCGTCAATAGAAATCTAGAGAGATTTGGGTAAGGTTGTTTTATATTCCATATTCTCTTCTTTATGTAGTTATACTGTATATTTAGCAAACCATTATATATATACAGTAACCCTTTATAACACATATCAATAAAGTGTATGTTATCTTGTCTCATCCAACGGATTATTCACATTTTTATTCATTTTCTGCAGCAGTCAACTAATTGTTTTATCCTTAGTAAACATGCCTGTATGTATTCATAAAGCATCAAATCATTGTGCTATGGTGCCGTCAGCTTTGCTCTCTTTCAGTTGTCATAAACCATTGTAGACATCTGCTTCATTTTAAAGAGAGACAGAGTGCTGATGATGCTCCTCTGCCTGAATAAGCAGTCATGCCCGTCTACTTTCAGGGATGTGGGACATACCTACACTGACACAGCATGTCTCTTACTCACAACAGCAACGGAGAATATTCAGGAGTCTAATCTGAAGCGGAGGAAATGCAGAACAAGCGGATGAGCCAACTTCCTGCACACCTTTAGCATAAAACCTGTGTTCAAGGTGTTGCAGAACAATCCATTCGAAATGCTGGCATCATACTAACAACACACCAAAACAAGAACGGTCAAATCCCTCACTTGCTCCAGCCTTTGTTCCCCTTTTAGTAGTGACAAGCCCAGACAGCAGAAGGAGGTGGATAGAGGAAGGGGAGCTGCCTGCCTTTGTCCTATTCGTAGCGGTTGCCAGACTCTATAAAATCCCCCCTCTAGTTGTGGAGAATATGTCGCCCACCCACTGACAGCCTCCTCAGCTTGACACACTCTGCATTGCCAGTGGGAGATAGTGGAGAGAGATATGCAACCCAGCTGAGTTAATCCTGTTACACAGTTATGCACAGAATACATCTCACCTAGAGAACACATACATGCATAAATCAAACCTCTACACCTCAACTGGTGGAGCAAGTTTCCATGTTTAAAACCCAAACTGACTTATTTCACCGGTTTTAACGTTTAAATTCCCTACACATATACAATATCCAGTGTGGCATTGGTTTGTCTTTACAGTGAGATTAGTTATCATATTACCTCAAACACAAACAAAGGGGGTTTTGCTACCGAATACACATCTATCCCTGAGAATGGCTGAGTGTTATGCAAATGCATCAATCTCTTTAAAAAAGCACGCTGACTCGATTCATAAAAATGCCAATTAACATGCAGGAAGTCTTCTCCGAACCTGTGATGTATTCGGCCTCTTCAAACGGGCTGCGAGCCGGACATTAATATTCCATCAGCACATGTTTTTATTTTGAAAAAGAATGAAGTCTATTTAGAAAAGCAAGTGAGTTGGAAACAAAAATTAATGGGGAGGAAGTGACCGTCCACATTGAATGAATTTCAATTACCTTGCTTTGGTGTTTGAGCACAGACACCAGCTCTGCACACGCTGACAAACCAACAGCAGGATCAACTCAGCTGCAAAATGACACTAACATGGGAGGCTAAAAATATAAAGTGTGATAAAAGATTAAAATGCAATTTAAACGCTCTCATTATAAACCCACAGCTCTCATAATCATATTAGATTCCAAACTCTAAATTCGTAATCAAATATAGTAGGAGGCATCATAAGCTGATGGAAGATTCAGCTTGAAGCGCTCGATGCTCCATTTTCTATATAGACAGAAGTTGCAACGTGTTTTTACTGTTTATAATCAGCGCGTAAACATACTTGATTCTTTCCACTTCCTTTAAACCGTGTTCAGCCTCTCCATGCCATGTATTTTCTTTTCTTGTTCTGTGATTCACTGTTAGCAGCGTGTGACCCAACACAAAAAAATGTCTCCTCATTCTTTCCAAGAGAAGCAACAAGCTGCTGCTGCTGCTGCTGCACACTCCCAGCAGCACTGAGAACCGAGCATGTGATTAGGGCTCACTGTGCAGGGGCGCAGAAGAACAGTCAAACTTTTGGCTCCTGCAAGGGAAGTGCACTTTAAACATGTTTCCATTAGTCACTCAGCAACTGCATTGCAGGCGTTTCCCCAAAAGTGAGCTATTGTCCGGAAAAAAGGTCAAACCAGGCCCTGTGTTTGACTGGAACTGTTTCCATCTTTTGTTTTCACTTGATGTTTGTTGTGCCATCCTGCAGCAGCTCAGGCCAAAAACAACATTTCCCAACAAAAAACTAAATCTGTCCAGACAAGCGTTTTTGGCTCTGTATCCGTTTTGATACCCATCCATACTAACGCACCAGAAAACGCATACAGCATAACCACTCACTACTCAACAACAGCTGTTAGCAAAGACAACAGGCTTAGCACAGCTTGATGGTCCTTTGATATGAGCCTGACAAAACAGAAAAGGCTACATAAGGACCATAAAGAGCCCATCAGTGAGTCAGTTTGTTTCCTTTGATTCCCTTCCAGACAAAATCGAAGCAGCGTTTCCAAGCTTCTCAGGTTTAGCCGCTCTAAAACTCTGGAGCAGTTTGGACGTCAGATGTATCCAAAGCAAAGTTGATGCGTTTTCAAATGAAAGTGCTTTCGTGTTGCTTTGACCTAAATCCAATCCGATAGCCCGAAGATTACATTGGTTAATTCAGCTGTGACGTGTGACACTACAAGTGAAAATGACCTAAAAAGCAGAGCCTCTCGGCCCTTTAGCCAGCAGTGGAGGGGCCCGGTGTCAGCTCCTTGTCACTTTGTCAGCTAGCCTAGTGTCCCACTCCATGTTAACATGCAAGTCCCTATCCAGCAGGCATTAACATGCAGGGCCGGGAGCCGCTAGGTGGGCCCAAGCAGAGCCCAAGGCAGGTGGCAGATAGTCATTGTGCATGCTCCTAAATCATTCATGTAGCAGGGTGGAGAGGATCGAGTGTGTGTTTGTGTGCATCAGAAAGAGAAAGGCGCGGCTTTTATTGATGTTACGATATAAGAATAGAACAAGCGAGTGGGCGCGCTGGAAGAGATCGTTTTCCAAAGGCCTTTGTGGGATCCCACGAGGGGATATAGTTAATTTGTATATTACTTATTATAATGCAGGTCCCTTGGAAGGAGCAAGGAGAAAGATAAAAATGTGGAAGAAGAGAAGGAGGCGGGGGAGGGGAGGGCGGGGTGTGGCTTGATGGGATTGGAAAGATGTGAGTAAAGAGGGAAGGTGAAACGGACACTCTTAAGAAGGGGCAGGCCACGCGGGGCGAGGTTTGGTAAATGAATTAGCATGCATCACTGGTACCACACAATGACCTTGATCAGGGAGCTGACATGTCATAGACCCTGGACTGAAACTAACGCTAACACCACAAATTATTACCTTTTCATTATGGGAATCAGCCCTTCCTTCCCAGTGCTCCCACTCTGTCTCTGTCCCTCGTGTTACTCTCTTTCCCGGCGTGCTCTGCTATATTGGAGGAAGAACGGTGTTGACTCTGAGAAGCAATTACCTGTCATTTACCTGTCTCTCTCTCCCTCTGATAATGAATTTCAAGTGAGAGGTGAAATAATTATCTTTTCTCTCACAAAATCAAACCAATGGGCAGGGACAGCCCCTGTCACAATATGTGGCATGCCATATGGGATTAAAGGATTCTCTGCCGCACATACGCCCACGTACAGTACACACACTGACACGCACACATACAGTACAAAGCTGTTCTTTGAACTGCATTTGCATGAAGAATACCTCGGCTTTAA
Organism: Pleuronectes platessa; assembly: GCF_947347685.1. NCBI lineage: Eukaryota > Metazoa > Chordata > Actinopteri > Pleuronectiformes > Pleuronectidae > Pleuronectes > Pleuronectes platessa. The sequence goes on along the minus strand of NC_070640.1, from coordinate 11,463,043 downwards.
CTGAGACTGTGACAGCAAGTCGTCTTAGCGCGACCTGAAGGCCTGTGTGATCTTAAAGTTTAGCTTTAGATCTGGCAGCGCACTCATCTGGAAGTACATTGCATTGTAGCTGATTCTCTGTGCTTCGCTAACAATATGCCCCAGCAAGATGAACAGCTACTTGTTGTTAAGACATTGGATCAGTTTAAACGTCGCATTCTTGAGAGGTTTAAGCCCAATGATTTAAAGAGGTGATAATTAAATAATTAAACACTGTGGCGCTGCGGCATGCACCCAAATAGGCTTTTAATTAATCAAGGGCAGCAGGTAGAAACACTGCAACTGAGTCAATACATAAAATAAATACCCACAATTTACAACCTGTGCTAGACACAGGTACTGATTTAAAATCTGATCTAAATATATTATTTCAATATCGGATGTGCATATTAAAATGTTTTTCACAGCTTAATGTTAGCACAAGTAAAAGGAGCTGACGTTGGTTTATCACTGATTTCTTTCTTCAGTCGTCTGCTCCAAGCACAGCCCATTCTCCCAAAGCAGCCTTAAGTAACACTATAGGCTTTTATTGTACTTTAGCATATAAATATCCCACAATGCAGGTTTAGAATTCAGTCGTCTGGTGACTGCAAAATAGCAATTTTAATATCAACATTGGTGTGTAGAGGGACAGATTTCAGAAGTTGCCATTTCCTTTCTATCATCTTATGTCTTTGCAGTTTGCTTTTAGTGCCTCCACACAGGTGAGGGGATGAGCCAGTGCTCACCAAGCCCAGCGCTGACGGCACAACCCCCATCAGAAGTAAGTGGGGCTTTAAGGAAGGCCTCTTAAAGGTGAATTCATGGGTTTTGTCAGTCGACATGGGGACGGCTAGTGTCCTCGTGCCGTGAATGCCGTCATCTATCCACGTGCAACCCCTAATCTCTGACTGTGCTGATTGTTCACGTCGACTGCGCATGCTCGAGGAAAAATGTATCCACTTACTGGAATGAAATGGATTGAGGGATCCGGTACGCGTGCAGAGATCGCCAGAGCCCCGTAGACTCTCATTTTAGTATGAATAGAACCTTGGACATGTGACTGAGACGAGTAGACACAGAACGCCAGAGGTACGGTCAACCCCCAGTGAGGCCTGAGCTAATATTGCCTGTTTCTGTCAAATGTTCAACAAAGCAGCTGCATACCAGACAACCTGTAATTAATGAGGACTAGTTTGGACTGTGAGTCCTGCAAAGCTATTCTAGTGCCTGAAAAAAAATATTAGGGCCACGAATGAGATAAAGTTCTCTTAAACCACTTATATGGAATATTTTAAGACAATCTAGAAAGAAAAAAGATCCATAACAGAAGAAATAGCAGAGGAGAAACGAGAGACACCATATTGTGAGCTCCCAGTTGTTTGTATGTGGGTGCGAGTCTGGGTTTTAAGGGAAATCAATGGGGATGGTTTAAAATTTCATCAGGGAAGCCGGAGCGGGCCACAGTAAACAAAAAACAGCAAGATGGAAGAAGTGGATGCTATCAAACCATCTGTAAAGTCTATTTTTAACGTATGTATCTTTGCAGAGCACTTTTCTTGTCTTACTTTATGCTCTTAGTCTTTAAGGCGCTTCACTGATTAAAGCCCAGCCCCAAGCTGCTTCCCAAAAGGTAAAACTAGAGTCTATACAGCAGATAAAAACATTTTACATCCCTTTTGCTAGAGAGCAGACATCAACGTTTGAAACCAAGTGGGCAAAAATATATAGAGAGAGTGCTTCATCCAGTTTGTTTCTCTCCAGGAATAAAGTATTGACACTTTCTTCTTAAAAAGCTTTTAGGGTTCAGGGCGGGAGAGATTGTAAAAATTTACAAAAAGAGAGGGAAGCAGAGTCCAGAAAGTTTCTCAGGAGATATTACCCGACTTCTTCAACAACATTGTTCTCCATTTGATCAAATATCTGTCCAGGTGTCCAGTCAAGCCACAGAACGGAATGAAAAATATGTGAAAACATTAGACCAACAAGTAAATCCGATATTAAATCAACACAAAATCTGTGTTTCCCAGCGCTGATGCAAGATTAATCATGAATGTTCTTTTTCTTGTGTCTGCTCTTTTTCACCCCTTTCTTCCATCAGTCAGTTTGTTTATGTTGCGGTGGGCTCTCTCTAACTGTGTGTGTGCGTGAATGTGTGTGTGTGTGTGTGTGTGTGTGTGTGTGTGTGTGTGCGCGTGTAACAGGGGCTGTTACATAAGCTTTCCCAACAGGCAGTTGCTTGACGAGAATGATGAGGAGAACAAGGAGGAAGAGGAGAGGCAGAGGGAGCAGCGGAGGAGACAATGAAACAGGAGGTGAGAAATGAGTAACTGTGAGGAAAAGATGGTAGTAGCTTATTGCAGGTTCCTCCCATGTGGCAGCTTCAGGGAAACACGTTTTAGCAGCAGGCCAAGGAGGAAAAATCGTTTGAATCTCTTCTCAGGATTTTTAGCACATTAGCAAAAAATACATTTTCGAGAGTTACCTTACTTATACTGCCCTGGACAGCTTTGTGGGCCGGATGGTCTTTCAATATGCTTAAATCCACATTCACCTGTGTGTGTGTGGGGGGGGTGTGTGTGTGTGTGTGTTTGTGTGCATGCGTCCATGTGAATGTGTAAAGTGTGTATGGTCTTTGGCTGAGAGCACGACGCCTCTGTCGATATCCAATCACTTTGAAAAACTGCACCCTGCGAACTAAAAACCAAAACCTCAGAGTGTCAGACTTGTATCTGTGCCTAACAGGCTTCTATAGAAACAGCTCACGTACACACACACACACAAACACACAGAGAGAGGGTAATCGATGTACTATTTAGATTGTCGTAAAATTTGCAATTTCAAAATACTTCAAATTTACCATTAGGACAAAATATATGAAGCAGTCTTAAATGAAAACTTTCATCAATACCCCCTCCTTCTTTAGTTTTTGTAGTTCTGGTATACAGTCTGGCCCTGTGAAATAAGACGTATAACTTTGTCTCTTGTTTGCACTACACTGCAAAATCTAAACTTTATCTATCATATGTAAAATTGGGTAAAAGTTATTTGTTTGTAGATTTCATGATTTCACTGATTTAAATTAACTAACACAAATAAATAAATAAAGATTCATCAAAAACGATTGGCACTTAGTAGAGCGCATACCTCCAGCAAGGTCTAACATTGCCATTAGATTCAACCAAGCAGCACCAAATTTACCACACTCAAAAATATAAGTCCCCTAAATGAGTTTCTGATCAAGATCTATGAATAATTCTATGTTGAAATATGCCTTATCTTGCAAAGTTAAGAGAGTGAAAAATTATACCTGGATTCACCCCCTGATCCAGATCTGCACCAAAATTGAATGAGTTCTTCCCTGACCAAAACCACGTCCTCCCACCAAGTTTTGAGGAAATCCATTTATTTGTGTTTGTGTATCGTGCACACAACGACCAAGCCAACCAACAAACAAACAAACAGGGCTGAAAACGTAAACCTCCTCGGTCTGTTAATCCTTGGATCAACAGACTAATAAAAAAAAAACTGTATATCAATCAATATGCAACTAGTTGTTAGTTGCAGTCTTACATGTGCCAGATTTGATTTCTTCCGCACCAAGGTCTATGTACTGTCTATGAAAAAGTAATTGAAATAAAAGTACTGCTCTTTTTCACATGTCACATTAATCTTGACAGTGTATGTGTCTAAACTCAGCCCTGATAAGGAACATCCAATCACATTTGTTTTGACAGGGTGAGGAAAGAAGACGAGGCCACCTTTTCCTCCTCAAACCCAAATTCCTTCTCTCTGTTTTCTGTCTCTCCTCTGCCCTATTTTTCCACCAGCAAAAGTTGATATTATGTAAATGCTCATTAAGGCTAATGTTTGAAGGCTGGCACCGGCCTCATTTGCATACGGCAGCACACTCAGCGAGTGAAACAGCGTGACATGCTGACCCCAGTCAGGTTGCCAGGGGAACACCCCCTCAACACCCGACACACAAAGACACACAAACTGAGCGCCGCGACTGCACACACACACTTTTTTTCCACCCTGACTAAGACAATGGCGGTCACTTCGGATGTGTTGCCCTAATTCCCAATTAAGAGCTCACAACTTTATCTAGTGGGAAAACACTACACTTTATCGAGTGTAGTGCTCCGCCCTCGACTACACAAACACACCGTGGTGAGCGTGGTTCTGCGATCCACCGGGCACAAAGCGACGCTGGTAATGGGCTGCTTTGTGTCCATCACGGCCACTTAGCTCTGCTTTTGAAATGGAAATAGTTGGATACCGACAACAATGGGTTCACTCCTTTTGGTTAACTTCTTACAATAGAATGAGAGAGAACTGTGTTGAGCTCCTCTTCCTCCTGCCGCCTCCTAAATAAAGACATATTTCCGTGTTTCAAAGCAGCTCCTTTCTTTTCAGAGTGACACGGACACACGCAAAAACAGCATTTGCAGCGGAGTCAGACGGAGGAGTTTGTGACAAACAATGAAACATGAAAGCACGGACGGGTGAGGCAGCGCCGCCTAAGTGCATGTGCCACGGTTTTTCCTCAACAGAACAATAGCTGACAGGGATGGATGTTCTGGATTCCAGCTGCTTAAGGATTATGCGAATGGGTCTTCTCACTGCACGATAAGCCAATAAGACCTTTTCTTGGACAGCACATTTGGGCTGCCAGGATGCAACTTTCAACAATCCTCTTCCAGGCGCAGCGTGGAGGCATAGTATATCAAAACTGACACTTGCACAAATTTGCTGGGGGAAATACAGAGACAGAGAGTGGAAGAGGGGCGAGATAGAAGGAGAGGGAGGGGGGGAGAGAGAGAGAGCGGGTGAGAGGAAGCAGGGAGGAGTCAAATGTGTGGATGTGATTTATAGACTAGTTGTACATCACTACTCACATTCAGAAGCCACAACAGCAGGTCCTGCTGCATTTTCTTTGTTCTAACATTTAAGTAAGCAAATGGCCACCGGGCACTTTTCATAATAGCCCCATCATTTCTATTACATATTATGTTTTCAGTTCTACATTATCAGTACCAGTATCAGGCATTCATACACTCTTTCTCTCTCTTTTCTTTCTCTTTTCCCTCCCACTCCCTCTGTTTATCTTCCATTACCTGATACAATCTCTTCCTGCATTAAGCTTCTCTCAGAGCAAAAATTCCATTTAATTATTATGTCACTATTGAGACTTGGATAACCCCAACCCGAGCCCTAACCCTATCATGACTTCATGACTGTGTGTTTATGTTCAGGTTGCATATCAAAGGATGGTTATAATGGTGCGACCGTTCTAATAAGAGCCAACCAGAAAGGGCTTGCATTAATTACTAATGACTCAACTGGTGGTCCCTAAATTTTCCTTATCAGAAAAACTGATAATAAAAGAGGCGGGAGTTTATATGAATATTCATTTGGAGCCCCACTGCGCTTTTGAGGCAGGAAATGAATAATTTCAGTGTTTCTCTCCGGTTTCCAGCATTACACTCCTTTAAACTATCACTGTAATATTTACATAGAGAAGGCAAACATGTTGGACCGCATGGGTGCACATCACACATTCTCACACATGAACAGACAGAAAGGCATTCATTCCATCAAAGGCTGATTGACAGACAGTGAATAACTTGTTCCTTCTTTTCTTCTTTACCAATTCCCTTCAAAATGCATCAGAGTTTGCCGCGAGAAGTGAAGAGAAGAAAGTGCCACAACAAGAGATAATGAGTTAGACCGGAGATTAAAATAAATGAAGCCCAACACATTTGCAAATCAACAACACAAAAGCAGCGAAACATCACAACACAATTGTTAGCATTGTATTCGCACTGCGTGTGGTGCAGTGTTTGGCTCGAGATGAATACACCACCTATATGTAGTGTTAGTGATTCTCAGATGAACGTTTTTAACCATTGAGAAAGCTCCAGGACTTCAGTGTATTTACTTAAAATGCACAAAGTTTGTAACAATATAAATTTGGATGTCTTTTTGTGATGGAGCTTTCAATACTGAGTAGTTGAAGAAACTCCTCCATCCACTTTCATTCATGTAATGTGTGCACCCTGTGTGCTCTTTGTCTGCAACGCTCCTAGGATGCATGTGTGGTATGTAGCTATGTGTACGTGAGGGAATAACCCAGTGCTGCACTGGTCATCAGGAATACTGGGAAAAATCCTGGTGGGGTGCTCCATTAGTGGGCCAGTTGGTGTTTACCACACCCGGCTACGTCTTTGTCATCACTCTCTATGAGTCTGTCATTCAGCGTGCACGTGAGGGCGTGCTGCATGCAGGTTCCAGGGCCGTGTGGTATGTAGAGTGCATGATCAATCAAAAATATCAACAAGCCTTGGGTGGATCCATCTCTGTAAGGCTGCAGTTTTACAAGTAGAGAAATACTCAGCCAGAAATCTTTGTATTCTACACACATGTCCACAGACACGTACACACACAAATAGTTAGAGTGTGGGTGACTGGCTTTTACCCCCAGGCTGCCTTTTAGCAGTCCCCTCGCATAACACCTGTCTGTTCACGCTATGTCTAGCTGGCTAGACTGAAGCCCCCTGGTTATACATTTAATTGTATATACTTGGGTATGCATGAATAGAAAATATATATTTATACTGAAAAATGAATAGTCCATTATTTTCATGCTCAGCAAGGAACAAAACTTAAGTGTGTTTAAAACTGCAGTGGTGGGCCCACATTGAATGGGAGCAGGGGCCAGGTGCAGCCCCTGGGCCTCACTTTCCCTTTGTACGTGCCCGTAAGTCTTTTTGTGCGACACCCCAAGTTAATGGATTTTACTGATTCATTAGACCTGGCACCCAAGGTTAATCAGCTCATTATTTGGCAGGAAAAATCTTAGCGAGGGTCCAAGTGCTGAGGGACTTCAGCTCCACTTCATCCTTTGATTTGAACTTTAAAAACAGACTTCAACATTTATTTTGAGACAGTTTCCTGAGCCCCTGAATCTCGACTTTGAGATGTTGAAGGCAGCTTTAATTTAGTTATCTGATCAGGCTCTGGGGAATGCACAAAGTTACAATTATACAATTATAGCAGGTATAGCTGGAGGCATTGAGTATGACTTTGTATTGCCACACAGTATTTCTCTGCCGTATAGAGCATCCATTTATTTGCGGCACGTCTAATCCTAGACTACAGAATATGCACTTTTGCCATTATTTTACCCCTATTTCATGTTTATGAGTTTTCTTTCATTAGAGTGGCTTTTTAATTACTGCTCCCTTTCTCTTTATGGCCTTTTCTCTTTTTTCTCCAAGTACTTCTTTGATAGTTTTATAAGTTGCACCAGTGGCTGTGTGGTAAGCAGATTAATAGGAGAGTAATGTCATTAAAATGGTAATGTGTAGACTTGGGCAAGATGCTGAAAACAATAATACTCCACTTGATTAATGACACTCTAAAGCATGAGCACGCACAATGAATGTACACACACACAGACACACACACACACACCCACACCCTAGTGACTTTACCTACATAAAACCAGCTTTTTTGTTAAACTTGCTCCCCTGAAAAACAATCTACCACACAACACGCTCTCACTACACTGCAAACAACAAGCACACAGACAGGGACTGTAAAAGCTTCATGGATTGTTTTGATAGTCCGCCCGCCCACCGATACGTCAGGATTTCGCCCAGTGCTCCCAATGATCCGTCCGACTAAAGACCAGTCGGTTGTCCATGCGTATGAAAGAACGTGAGTGACAAGGAGTGGCTGTGCAAACCAATACACTGCACACAGGTCTAAAAGTGAATCATTTCCACAAGCACTCTATAATAGGTAAAAACTGTAAATTAATATTCATCTGATTCATGTTATGACAGGTCACTAAAAGATCAGTGGATTGGAAAACATTGAAATACATAATTTAAAATGCACACACACACACAGAAGGCATGAACATTCAAGCCAACACAATGGGACTGGCATTATGTTGTGTTATTGTGCATGATTAAATCTGGAGCTGTGTGTCTGCCATATGCAACTCATGGTTTCCACCCACAAAGTCACAGACTGGTTGAAAACAAAACAAAGACAGGGAGGGAGCAGAGAAAGGGCGCTGGGAGAGGTTCTGATTAAAGAAAAGAGAGAACTTCTTTTGGTTTCCCCCGCCATGACGCTGGGGTGAGGAAAACTACAGCTTGAAATGCCAAAACAAGCAAGGCAGCTATAACTCAGCAAAAACCTTGTTTAGGGTTCAAAGGCCTTGATAAACAGGCTTGTTATTGAATGAGATATGAAGTTCACAAAACACCATCCTAAACCGCACAAATAACACTCTTTAATCAATTGTGATCCACAACAGTACAGTCGCCGCTCTGGCTCAGTATCTCCAGGGCCAAACAAAGTTGTGTGGGATTTCAGAACCATGCCGTCAGCCATGGTCACACTTTTGAGAACCCGTGGACTTGGCGAAGGTCAGTCAATGACAATGGCTGAAGAGAATGAAGAAAAATAACTGTGTGAACTGATTGTTCTTCTTCATGATCTCACTGTGCCCGTGTATCTGTGTATATGCTTTTATAGCTGCTGGTAAGAAACAGCTGGTAAACAGTCAGGTAATGACCAGCAGTGGCTGAAGCTGAGTATTTGAAGGTGAGGATTCATTGTTTCTCTCAGCTCCCCTGCATTGAAACTAATTGTTTCAGCAATGCCTGCTTGAAATGACTCTGAAAGAATGAATCGAGCTTAGATACAACACAACCCTCTGTGGTCTAAAGCCACACACACCCTGATGTTTCTGCTTCTCTCTAGCATACAGTGCAGAATGGAAGATGGTGCTGATTTAATCTGTTGAACTATCAGAATGTGTGAAAACAACTGATAAATGAAGTCAAACATGCTCGGACATACATTTGTCATGCATGCATGCACACAAACACACACCTCTGGGCCGGCCTCCAGGAAGGAGTCGAGACCTCTCAGCCAGAGCGGCGTCAGGGGAGCACACTCTCTGATCATTTAATAGGCCTGGCCCCTGAGAGAGAGAGCGCTCGCCTCGTCAGCCTGTCATGGGCCCAGAGCTGACCCTCCACAGCCAGTTCAGCTCTATAGCTGGCGGTTAGCGGAAAAGGCTGAGAGAAAAAAAAATCTAGAGCCTCAAAGCTTCTGTCTGTGTCGCCACTGGTCATTATTTAACCATTCACTCCCATTTTCACATCATCAGGAGACAAACACTCTTGCACTGACACAAACACAGACAGACAAGAGGAACAAAGGGAGATCCATTAGATTTCTACTTGTACTGAAGCATTCATTTACAGATTGTGTGCGAGAGCAGAATTTTCATTGATATAATGCACAGACATGTAAACAAACGGAAACAAAGACAAAACACAAATCCTGTTCACCGGCATTGTGTCACGTTGCACTATACTGTGCCGTAGGCTAAGAGTCATGCTGCATTTGCAGTGCCACAAAAATAGAATGTGACTAAAAGAGAGCCAAACAAAACCGACCTCCAAACCTCAACTGTGCCTGTAGCAAGGGAAAATGACAGCATGTCTGCACACTTACACACAAACACACACACACACACACATACACACACACAAGAAAGACAGTGTTAAGGCGAGGCAAAGGGGAGGGACAGAGTGCAGTAGAACATCAGCATATATGCAAAGGCATGTCCAAGCAGTTACACATGACTTTGTGTGTGTGTGTATGTGTTTGTGTGTGTGTGTGTGTGCGTGTGTGTATAAAGGCCACGCTGAATACATCTGACCTGCATGTGACTGGGACGCTGACCTAAACTGAAATCAGAGAGACACAGTAGCCTACATTGTGGGACTGTGTGTCCCACAAGCCCTGTCATGACATGAATAACCCATCAAATAAACATGGGCACAGTCATTCACTGATATGAAATAAATGAATGTGGCTGAATCAGGCTGATGACAGTTGCATGTGAAGGCACAAGTCACGTATTGAAAACCAAACACGGCTCAGCTTGTGAGAGCTTGGCCAAGACAAACCGGAGCGGAGCGGAAGTAATTAAAACCCAAACCCGGTCCAAATGAGAATCTGACATACGGGCTGTTCATCTCCTGCTTTGCTAGATCAACACAAATTGGGCTAATGTATCAGCGTAATCCTCACAGCGCTGAACGAGAACTGCTGCCGTGTCCCACAGAAAAAGGATCTCTCTCTGGCGTGTGGAATATTGTCACACTTGGATTTTCACTGACAGAGTCCGGTTTGTGTTGGATGAGCTCGGTGTGTCCACAGTGAAAGAAACTCACGGGAACCTGTTTGTCTTTGATGTCAGACTCAGTTACTGAAGAAATGATGAGTGGAAATAGAGAGGGGATTGTGAAGGGGGGGAGGCAGGTTGGAAGTTCATAATAAATGCTGAGGTGTATTTCTTTCTATATGCTGGTGTGTAGGTGTGAGTGTGTATATGTGGTAACTGAGGAGCACAGGGCCACTTAGGGCCACGGCATAATAACAAGGTTTCTATAGGCCAGAAAAGTAGAGACACACACACACACACACACACACACACACAGACACACACACACAGGGAGATTCAGAGGGGCCCCTTGTTACTCATGCATGACCGGTCCATAATGCACTTCTGCTCCCTCACTCCCCGTTGGCTGGACAACAGAAATACTGAGAAAAGGATTTGGGAAAGCTGGATTTGCCAAGACTGTGGGAACAGCCAGATTCCTCCTCCCAGCACAAAAGATGGAGGAAGAGCGGCTCAACTCGCTCACTCTCTAATACCTACAGTCAGAGCAGCGACAGTATTGTCCTCGATTGTATCACGTCCTCTCTCGGAACACGCCGCCGCCGCCAAAGTGTTTTTTCCACACGAATAGCACACAAACGTTTGTTGAAATGAGAACACTGGGGTAATATGAAGCTGCGTTTTCACTGGAAAGCAAAGAAAATTATGCAAAATGATTGCACCTCCAAGTCAGATACTTTGAGTCGAGCGTAAATGCGCGCGGCGTGCGTGAGCCTGGGTGTGCATGTGTGCCCAGCCGAGTATCCAACTGTGGCTGAGCATTGATCAGTCCGGCTCCCTGCAAAGAAGATGTGAGCTGCCAGCTAATAGAGGAGCTAGCCTCAGTTAGCCCACTGACTGATGGGGAATGTGATTTCATTTAGTTGTTACTACAGACACTGTAAACAAGTCATGTTTCCCCTCCAGGAGTCGGAGCAAACGGTACACAGACAGAGAGAGAGAGAGAGAGAGAGAGAGAGAGAGAGAGAGAGAGAGGTGAATCAGATGTGTGTGCGCTCCCCTGAAGCTGTAGATGAACGTCATTGTCTGCCTCATATTAAATTGTCCAGCAAGTGCAAATGAGTTAAGTAATTAAGTTGTTTTCATCCTTATACAATCGAAAGTTGAAAACTTCTTTTTTCGCCCACCTTAAAGTTTTGTTCGGGCAGTTAATTAACAGCATCATCAGGAGAAGAAATACAGCCAACAACCTTTCTCAAAATTCAAATTAACCCGGATGTTGAGTTTATTTTTATAATAAGCGAAAGGCAAACCAATAACCTGATGCCAGAACAATACTTATACTTGGCTCAGCTGCTAATTACGTTTCTCTGTGATTTTCCAAACTCGTAGATTATAGATGTGCCAGTTTACTTTGAAATACTTGCTCTTGGCGTATTTTGTGAAAATTAAAAAGTTTCTCCAGATGACTCTTTTCAGCCGGACCAACGAGCGGTTGGACAACGGTTGTAGCTCCAGATGTAGGTTCCCATCATTCTTCAACAGGAAACTCTCAGACTGAGACGTGCACAGACAGTTTGAGGGGTAGCTGCTTTAAAAACCTTGATCCTGCCAGGACCTGAGCGGTGTAAAGTAGGATTGCTATTCTTTTACTTTAAATAGTTATTCTTCCATACATGTTTTTATCTCCACTTTCTAATATAACTCTGCCCATGTTCCTAGTGTACAATTGACAATAGAGTATCATTATCTACAGCATCTATCTTCCTCTGGATCCCACTATTATTGGCATGGCCCTTTTATACACTCGGCCATTACACCCCCTAATATGTACCTGTCTGATGTGTCTCCTGATGCTCGGCATGCTCTCCCCCCACTCTCTGGTCTGGAGCCTCAAGTGAAATGTTGTCAACAGCATTTTCTACTTTAAATTGTTTATTTTTCAAATAGCAAATAGAGGTGTATACTAGTATATAGTCCAGGAATTAGACAGGACTAGCCTTTATCTATTTCTGTAAAAATGCAATGTACAATTTTAAATATGTTTATACAAGTGCCTCTATGTTAACCAGGTATAGCAAGCGAAGACCATCCATGATCCATGTAATAGCTAATATAGGCAATAATATGTAATGTGTTAAAAAGATGATACGTCGTGCGTTGTTCAGAAGCATATTAGTCATTAATTATGACCAGATCTTTAAAAGACTGGAGTCCTCACACATCATCAACATCATTTTGATGCTAGTGTCACATGACAGAGGTGTTAGGGCATCACTTTTGTTTAACCTCTGGGCCACCCTATCTATCTAATGGGTTAAATGTTTATGTAGCCACAATAGCAAACATTGTGTTACTATTTCCCAAACTAACTTTAGGAACAGGCTACATCCAAAATTCTATATCAAATTTATTTTGCAACCTACATATATTCCGTGAGGTAAATCACACCGAGGTTAATTACCTCCGTCTCAAGGGAGAGGTGGTCGGGTAAGGAGCATAACAAGTTAATAACAGGACATTATAATATCGAGCACACAATTCAAAAAGATATAAAACACAGAGACAATGATTAAAGGAATCATTAACAATGGACTTTATATTATCCTTCAATTCAGTCTGCGATACCAAGTTCATCAAGTTAATGACTCTGGGGCCGGTATCAGACTTCAATGTGAACTGGTCATGGCCCTGGTATGACCCGCATGCGAACCGGTCTTCCATGTATGATTTCGACTGGGTGACTCTCGCCCCCACCTTCGCCTGTGCAAAATGAGGAATTCGGAATGTTGAGTGCAGTACAAGTTGCTATGAATTCCGACACAGGTCACATGGCTGTTCAGACTGAAGTCACATTTTAAAAAAATCGTATCTGTTTCAGATTAGGAACCCCATATGAAAGTGGCCCAAATCCAATTTGAAAATATCAGATTCCATGTGATTTGTGCTGTTCACACTGTCATTAAACAATCAGAACTGGGTCACATATAGGGGAAAGAAAAAATCGGAATGCCGGCCGCTTGGCCTGACTGTGTGAACAGAGTCTACGAATATGATTGGAAGATAGGATTAGATCATGGTCTTCTTGACTCCATTAGAGGATTTTTATGCACCCGACTACATATTAGACAGGACACGACACAGAAAATCTTAGGTCATAAATGATCTGACAGACGCCGCAGATTAACTGTCATCTGGATGCACGTAACCTTTATGCAGCTAAATTGGCCAAGCGCTGATATAAAACTGAAGTCTCACTTCCTCCACAGAGAGAATGAGAGTGTAAAGGACACAGATGTAGCTTGCTGCCGCAGCAGCTTCATCAGTGCAGCCTGAGTGCATTCTGAAGGAAACAGATCACTGTACGTATCGCTCTGAATAGAGGAAATTATATGTCATGGTCCATAAAGCAGGCACTTTATACATTATCAGAGACAGTATCCTTGTGGCTTTTATCATTGTACGGAGGATGTACAACAGTGAATTACGATGACATCGCCTCATTTCAAGCCATTTGGTTTCTCTGCTGCAGCTGACCTGAAGATCAGGCTACTTTCAGGAGAGTTTCCCAAGTTCCATTCACATATTATGACCTGAGCAGATAGCGAAAACTGACCAGTATAAACATAATGGGATGACAGACCAGGCATTCTTTAGATAACATGTTGACAAGGAAAATAAGGGTTTGTGAGGTCACCGTGACCTTGACTTCTCAGCCTTAACTCCCAAAATGTAATCAGTTCATCTTTGAGTCAAAGGGATGGTCAGTACCAGATTTGAAGAAATTCCCTTAAGGTGTTCCTGGCATTTTGCATTCAACAAACGGAGAACTCAAAAACATAATCCCTCTGACCATAACAACAGTTAGACAGTCCTGTATATAGGCATTTATTGCAAGTTCATTCCAGATCGATTCCTTTACACAATTTATAAGAGCTCTCTTGAGCCTCACATTATCTTGGGTTGCATATTTATTGCAGTGACTGTACAGAATACTTGATTTAAAAAATAAAAAAAACATCATCATCAGGATTTGTACCAAAATAGGAAGAAGGACCAGGTGGCACACGGAATCAAGCTGGGAGGAAAATTTCCTTGTGTCACCCCCCCAGTGTGCTTACTCTGCATAACTTATTTGATGCTGGAAAAAATGCTAAATTGGTGAATTTGCTTTTGTTTTTATTCACAGAGAGGAATCCATCCCTTTGAATGGTTTTAGGTATTTTTCTTTCTTCTTCCTCCCGGGCAAAACACCTCTTTCAGCACCTGCTCATTGCAACCCCCACCGCCACAGAGTAATCTATATCCTCTGTGGTAGCTACGCATTTATCAGAAAAAAACATAAACCCTCTTCAGGAGACCTTATGGGGGACTCTTACATTACAGCGGTACGTCATCAACTCCCACTGGTTGTGTCTGATGGGTGAATGGCCTCTGTGCCACACACTCTCTTACTCTGGCCTATGAAGCGGCTTCAAGACCAAAGATCTGTGGTGGTTTCACACTAACTGTCCATGTACTTAATGATAGAGTATGTGCTTTAGTGTCTGAAGTTATTGTTTTAACTTACCATGATTGAGTTGGTATTTTTCACAGAATTTAAAGCAAGAATATCGAAATTATATAAATCTGGTTCAGTTAACTTATCAGCTGCATTTCTAAGCAAAACAAACTACATCCTCACGACCTCCTGTAATGAACTCGTTGTCAGGTTGTCAAAATAACCGTATCCAACTTCCCTCCCCTTTTAATTCGGTCACAGGACGTCCTGCTTTGCCATTGGTATGCAGTTCCCACTGTACCTCAAAACTCAGTGGTCCTTGTTAATACACCTTTCATATCTTTGCAAGTGCAATGAATGGTGTGTGACAAGGGCGCTTGCCAATTGGAGTATTCTCATAAAGGAAGCAACACGCCAGGATGAAAGCCCCTGGTGATGCTGGAGAGAGCGATGTCAGGGGCACGAGAGTAATGAAACATCCAGATAAGAAGGGAAGACGCTGAAAAGTGAGGAAGGACAGAAATAAAAGAGATAGATACACACAAACGTCTTGCATAAAGGAAGAATGAAAAGTCGGCTCCCTTTTCACACTGAAGAAATGTAGATAAAGACAGCACTTTACAAAGGGCCATCTGAATTTATATCGGGAGGACAATCCAATGGCCTTGACGGTCGGCGCGATGCACTTTATTCGAAAATAGAAAATGTTGCCTTCAAAAGCTTTTTATGCTATAAATGCACAGCCACGAATCATCTGAAATTCCTCAGAAAAACAGGAGGGAAATGTGTGAACCAGCCATTTTTATATTGTATTCAGGTTCTTTTTTGGAGAGCAGGGATGATGAGGATCTTCTAAAATGTCACCTCTTCATTGTTGCTCTTCATTTCTGTGATCGTACGGGAACATAATAGATGGTTTAAACTCGGCATGTACCATTTCCCCGGGCTGTGCGGTATAATAATATATATCATGTGATAGATAGAAAAACATATACTATTTCATATGATGCTCCATTGTGTATTTTGTTTTGCCACTAATCACAAGCCTGTTTTTCCCCATTGAGGAGGCGCTCTGCGTTCTTCCAAGCAGCGCGGATGCAGGCAGGACATTTGCATAAAGGCAACAAAAACAAACACGAAGCAGAGTGAACGAGACGCAGGAATCATTCCAAACAGGAGGACTCAGATGAGCCAACACAAAAATGAGGAGCTTGTACCTCAAAGAAAGGCTGCAGCCGCTGCATGGAAGTGGTTTGGTTATGGAGGGGAATATAACACTTTGCAAATTATGGGGCAAACTCATCCCCACAACGGAATAAACCTCCACAAACCTCTTTGTGTACCTGCACAAGAATCCTGTCAAATAGTGTGAAGAGAGCCACAGAAGTAAAGCCGATTGCTCAATACTAACCCCAGACTCGAGACGTACATTTGCAAAGACAAGGCCTCAATTTACAGGGTCAAGAAAACGTATGAGCGTATGAGCAACCGGTTATGTGTAATATATATATATATATATATATAATGTTGTTATGTGGATATGACCTGTACCAGGATATGACATCTTGGTCATATCGCACAGCCAATCCATTTCCATTTGGCGTCTGAGTTTGTGTTCGAGCACAACATGTCAAGCCTCATTTCCTGAATATCTTATGCATGGTTGCTGTTCTTTTTTTGGCTCGGTTTTATTCCGCTACACTGCCTTTCATTTATTTTTCTATTTTTCCTCAAACTCTCCGGGTTAATCTGTCCCTGCTCCGGCTCCGTATATGATGGAGGAGCAGATGTGATATAAGGATTCCTCTATTCAGCATCATCCATCCAGTAACCCCCACATCCCTCTAATTCTCTCATCCCCCTCACCCTCAACCCATTTATGACACTCATCACAAACACACACACACACACACACACACACGCACTCACGGACAATATTTGCTGTTCCCCTCATCCCCGTCTCATCTCATCTTATCACAGCGAGGCTTTAAGAGAACGTTGGCACAGCAGTGGCCAGTAACATGTCACTCAGGATCCCAGCCAAGCCACAGGCACAACATAGACTCGTATAACATCTCTAACCAAACCCATCAGCTTGCCGGCTGCATTTTCTTTCTCTGCCGTCTTTTCCCTCCTACCTTTCTCTTTCCTGTTATTCCTTCTATCAAAGGTGGTCTGCTTTGAATGACAAGTATCTGCTGGATATCAGCAGATCTGCTGAGACCTCGGGGATTAGTCTATTCATTTTGCTAATCAAGCTGGAGAGGGATGAAGGCACTGCAAGCAGTTTAAGCTAAATGTTTCAGTTTGGCATAGTGTAACACATTTGAAAGGTCTAATTTGACACAAATTGGTAAAAAAAAAAAAGCCTAGTAAGTTGTTTCACATTCTGCTTGTCCCAGGAGTTGGTATCTCTGGCTTTATTGTCCGTATAGGATGATATACTTATCTGTTCAGAGATGCTACACAATGACATCATAGGCTTCATCATTTTACTTGGAATGGTGAAATGTCATTTATTTGAATGTCGATATAGGAGGGAAAGACCTATGCAACTGCATGTCATTTATTAATCCAAATGTATGAGAAATAAACTCTGAAATCAGCACATTTCTTTCCAACAACATGTGTTTATGAGATAACAGGGTACAAATGATCCATTTCCCGATTACATGCAACTGATAATTTCTTTTTTACTTGCTGCATTATGTGGCCCATAAGCAGACATCTAGGCTAGCGGCTAGCGTAGGCCTTGATGCTATATGGAGAAATATATCAAATCTACATCTGAGATAAAAAAAAACATTTCGGTTGCAAGATATTTGCCACGTGGATATGAACATGTAATTTATATTTATTGCTGACAGGATATTTCTTATTATTTCAAACTATGTGTAAATTATTTCTTACTGCCATGTGCGATAACCACACTCGCTGTATTGCAGGGCATCACACTGGGATTGATTGGAAAAGGAATGATCCATATCTAATAGCAAATTGTAGCCATCATCAATTACTACAATTATTACTGTTTCTGGATTCTGCCCCATTTCACTCCGTAGTTTCAGCATCAACTCCAGTCGTGGCCCCGGCCCTGTCATCAAATGCCTATGGGGGTAAAAGGTGGCTCCAGGATTATGGCGTGTGAAGGTCATCTCTCCTTTAAGAGGCCAGACCAGCTGTATCGAGGAACTACTAGAGATATGGCCCCTTTTTGGTTGGAGGCTCACTTTTAATAAGGTCAGGATTAGGGTGACATGCGCATTATGACGAGGGCTTATGGGGTCAGTGCTTAGTCCTGGAAAGTGGACAACCATTTACCAGCTCGGTGCAAGTGTGGTTAACTCTGTCTCATTATTGGCGTCATGCCTGGCGATTTTGGGCGTATATAGACCGTGTGTGCAGCTCATGTCATGTGTGTGCACGTGTGTTTCATTTGCCATGTGTATGCATGTGGAGAAAAAGGGGTTGGAAGGTGGCCAGTGGTGCGTCAGCTGTTGTGATCTAATGTTTGCAATGCCAATGCCTCCGTTCAGGATTTCTTTTTCCTTGTCCACTCTCTTCCTCTCTCCATCTCTGCTGCAGAATAGCATGATAATGTTGCTCTGAGGGTGCTTCTCAGAGGATTAGCG
Organism: Pleuronectes platessa; assembly: GCF_947347685.1. NCBI lineage: Eukaryota > Metazoa > Chordata > Actinopteri > Pleuronectiformes > Pleuronectidae > Pleuronectes > Pleuronectes platessa. The sequence continues at coordinate 11,444,670 of NC_070640.1, read as the reverse complement.
CAGATTAGCATTAGCTGGTCCATTTGAACTGGATACGCTCACAGCAGCATTAGCATGTTGGCATACTAACCCGAGGTTGTAGCCACAGTAAGAATTTACAAAGAGAGATAAGGAAGCAATGCCAGAGAGAAATGTTCTGTTTTCCAAAAGACAGATTGACTTGCATGGATGTGTCATAATAACAGTTGTTTGAACTTTGTAATCCACATCATGTGTGTTTTTGCAGAGACAGTCTATTACTCCTCTTGTTCTGTTAGAAAATGGCAAGACGATATGATCGGTTAACAGAGCACTGCAAGGAACAATAACCATTTTCTAAAAAACAATATTCTGACAAATTCTGCTCTGACAAAAAAAACAAAGCTTTTATTAATGAAATGTCACACAACCCAAACAAATAAATGAGTGCTGCCAAAAGCCAGAACATACAGCCAAGTTTAAAACTGAAAACCAATCCATCAAAACTAATCCTGCTGGGCTGAATTCACTCACCAGGTAGGCCACAGATTAACATTTAAAATTCTAAAATGCCACAATAGCGCAGCTCTGACTAATGGTTTAAAAATTATGAAAGCATTAAACGGTAGTATAATAGAAAAAATATTTAAAGTGTACAAACTGCGGTGTAAGACCCCACATCACAAATATTTTTTTTTTTTACTTTAAACACACCAACAGCAAATTTTGGCCTCACTCAAATCTCACTAATAAGTCTTGCTGGATCTTAACTACAAGAGAATTATGATTCGCTTCATCCGGTGGAAGCTTCTGACTTGTGGGTGCAGGGGAGTGATGGAGTGAGTAATTGAGCGCACTGTGAGACAAACACTAATGAGCGAGATAAAGGAGGAATCGAGTTAACTGTTCCCCATTTTCGACGATAAGAGATGAGGAGAGACAGAGAGGAAGTGCAAAGGACCATTCTGCTTTCCAAAAGAATGCATCTGCTCTATGTCTGACTTGTCTACATGGTGTTGTTTTTTTTTCTACAATTCACAAGGCTCGCTCTACCCGACCGCGGCAAAGTGAGAGAAAGGCAAATAGCTTTAAGATAGGCGGTGAAATTACCCGTAATCGGAGACCATTTAAAAACATAATAACTTCTTTGTTTCCTCAGCGGGAGGTTCAGGACTGGGGAATCTATTTGATTAGAAGTGCAGATGAGTTAGCTATAAAACTACTGAGCCAAACCCTGGCCAGATTCATGAGGTTTGAGTGTGTGTGTGCAAGAATTAAATCTTACTGCCAAAAAAGAAATACCTATTATTCTGGGAGAGGCAGGATTAATAAAGTCAGGTGTCGGTTCAACTGGGGAGCAGGTGAAAATGTTCCCACATAAAGCAGCAGAAACCAGCAACAGGCCTGTGAAATCTGTATAATATATATATATTAAAATCCAGGAGGAAGCGTGTCACAGCATATTTAACAAAGATGTGTTTGCAGTAGCAAATTGTCATCGTTCCACTGAGGAGGACAGTGGCAGTAAGCTTAGGGGTGTGTGTCACTTAGGATGGGGGGGGGGGGAATGTTGTGAAGCATATAATGGATTTGCAATGTGGCAAACATAGACAGATGGTGAAGGGGGGGTGCGTGTGTGTGTCTGTGTGTTATGCGTTTGCGAGCTTGGACACACACGCACATGCGCAGCACAGTGTGTGTGTGTGTGTGTGTGCGTGTGCGTGTGTGTGTGGAAAATCCCTAAGGCGCATTATGTATGCTGCCGCTCGCTCACCCAAGCCAAGGGTCTCAGTTCATTTGGTTTTTAACTGTTATAAATTGTCTCACTTGACTCCATCTTCCCTCCCTTAGACAACAGGCCCGGAGCAATCTTTACACAGAGAGCGGCTTCGCTCCAAACTTAGAACCAGTGAAGGATTTGGGAAAAGTCTGAAACAGGAAATGTAGAGGACACTGAGCCCGACCGAGGGGGAGACGTCACACAGTGGGACCGCAGGGCCACAACGAGAGAGAGACATCAAAAGGAAGAAAATAACAAAGCCAGTATCCTGAGATTATGTGTAATGAATATATCAATTACATATACGCGAATAATTGTCTTAACTCAAACAAGGAAGTGTAATAAATCATACAAATTTGTTCCAGCCTTGTTTGTCTGTGTGTATCTATTACATTGTGTGTGTGTGTTTGTTGTAGGGTTGTGTTTTCTTTATGGGAACGAAAATCAAGCCAACATAATGTAAATCATTCCATTTTAAGGACAAGGCATGTTTTAAGGGTAGGTTAAGATAAGGGTTAGGGTTAGGTAAGTAGTAACTATGGTTAGGTCTGTTTGCTGTTTTTCTAAGAACTGGACGTTCCTTCATTTACAAGCACACAGGGATGAATGAAAGATTATGGTGTGTTCTTAATAACATCTTACGTTTTCTTTTTAATATTTTATGACTGTTCATTATCTTTTACTACTCCTGTTAAATTGAATGCTTCATTCTCCTTCAGAGATTGAGAATATAAACATTCATTACTTTTTGACGTACGTCATTAAAGGATCTTTTAGACGATAGATTTTATTGTGTTTTAGTCATCATAACACATTTCAATTATTTTGCTGTATATTGTGGTGATTATCATTTTTACTTGCACCCTCTATGTGATTGTGTCTGTGTGTGAGAGTATGAGTGTGTGTGAGTGTGAGTATGTGTGTGTGGGGGCCTGTTCACAGGTGTAAGGTTCACCGTGTGAAAACCTTTTCACTCGGATGTTATTTCAGACCTGTATTCCTCAAAAGTAATCAGTTAATTACAGCCTTTAATTATAATGTGTGTTCTCCCTAGTTTCACTCACTTTCTCTCACACACACAAACAAACACTGATAGAAACCCGAACACACACATTCCCACAGCCATCTGAAAAGATTGCACAATTCTCCTTTTGCTCCCATGCAAACACCTATTGTTCTGCATGTTGCCTGAGAAACAATGACTGAAATGAAATGCTCAACATTACCGTTGTGATTCACTGTGAAAGGAAAAAGAGTTCAATTTGAGTTTCAGACGACATCTGAACACGTATACAACACTAGATGTGATAAGAAATGCTCCTCATGCAAAAGAGTGTCTAATAGTGTTCAAACAACAAATTAGGATGTGGGGGGGGGGGCAACCGCTGATGATTAGACAAGGGACTGTAAAGTGACTTCTAGCGATAGTGTGAATACAAACACACGCAGGCACCCACACACACACACACACACACACAGAGAGAGAGAGTCAATTAACGCGAACATGTGTCTTCAGGGAATTATATTTCAATTAGCTTTAGATACTTCTAGGCTTCCTTTGAGACCACAAACTCTGAAACAAGTGCATAGCTGTGTTATTTGTGGATGCAGTAAATCCTGCTTTTCAATTAGTATCATGCCATAATTCCATTTCGTTACATAAGTACAAGTAAAGCAATTTAACACTGAATCAGTGTTTTGTGTGATATTGAAAAGCTGTATCATTACACTGAAGCGTAAACACAGGGAGCGGCTTGTGCCAATCCAGCAAACCGAGCTGCATTCTGAAGCCGATTTCAAACAAAATTATAGCAATGACAAATTATTAATTTCTAATGAATATCTATTAGAAATGCGTAATAGCCATCAAGAGGGAATGAACACTGTCATTAAAAAGGGATATGAGTCATTTGGGGGGATTACTTCGTGGCATAGCAGCATTGGGAAACAGAAAGGATAGTGACTGTAGGAACACCTGAGGGATTTACTGGGGATATGGCTTTAATGGACCTGGAGAGGCCCAGAGAAGGGAAGAGATAGATTAGAGGAAGAGAAGAGGACGAGAAGAAAAGCGTGATATCTGCGGACCTGAAAATAGCAGTTGTATCTTTCTGTCCCTTCACCATACTTCAGTCCCCCTACTTCAAGCCTTTTACAATCCATTAGTGCAGCGTCTTTCTAAACCTGCCTGTTTGGAATGGAATACAATGGGCATCCCTTGGTCTGTGGGGACGCATGTTGCAGCTTTATTTATGAGCAAGTCCCCTGCATGATTGAGCCGAGTTAAGTAAAGACTGCCTGCAGAACCCTGAAGCCTCCCCCCCGCTGCTGCACAAGGAGCTGTTCACCTGATTGCTCAAAGTTTGGTGAGGCTCATCTCAGGAGGCAGAACCCCCAACTGGACAACTAATTGTCGTTGCCGTTTTGCTAAAAGGGCTGTTGAGTGATGACTCACCACTTCTGCTAGAGAGCACTGGTCGACTCTTTATTCTAAGTTTATTAATATTGAATGTATCATGTTTCCAAATCTCAAGTGTAGGACTGTTGAAGGCCATAGTTCCTTGAGATATTCCACATGCAAAAAACAATTTCTGGAATTATTACACAGATTCACTGCTCTTCAACTCAACCTTAATGTGAATGAAATATGTCTGTGCAATTAGACAGAGAAAGGTATCCTTCAATCTGAGTCATAAGAACAGCAGCAGTTGGGTAAAAACTAAAAAAGCTGCCATAACTTCTAAGCTCATCCCATTGTTTAGTCCATATTATCAGATCAAATACAGGCGGCAAAAACAAAAGAATCTGTCTGCTGTTTTCTCTGCACACTGCCAGGTTTGGTGTGTGCACAAGTCTGCGTGTGTGTTTGCGTGGGGGCGTGCATGTTTTCGGTGTACACACTCAATATGGCTCAGTGCGTAAGAATGGCTCTGTACACAATGCAGGCCCTGCTTTGCTTTGGATGAATTCATTTCAGTCAAGAACAGACACTGAGTCCCCAAACAATATCGGCGTTGGGGCAGGAGAGCTGAGGGAGTAGTCAGAGTCACGGCTGTCCATATCTTTATCTCCGTCGAAGAGAATGATTACTGTAACATGTGCTACCAAGTCTCCAGACTCAGGCCCTCAGGGACTTGTATGAAAAGGAGCTGTCAGATGAAAGGGCACATAACATGAAAAGAACATTATGTAGGCGAGGACTTAAGTTAAGAGAGGAGACGATACATGAACCTGTAGAGCCCACTTGTTCAATTCTGTGTGTGTGTGTTTCAGAGGGAGGGGGCAGGGGGACACAAAGAAATAATGTCATTATCGTCTGTGTCCTTTAATTTCTAATTTTCTTCAGTTTGGACCGTCTTTTACCTTTGTCTTGCCTGGAGTGAAAGATTACAGCTGGCCTCTGTGTGGAGAGTTTTAATCCAAATTGGAGATTGTGTTTCCATCTCTTTATTCTGGAGTGTCTTTGAGATTAGTGACACATGGCTTGTCGAAGACTGCAGCTTCAGATTAGCCACTCGCTAATCCTTTGGAATTCAATGCTAATACAGACATCACATAAGCATGTGCGCGTACACACACACAGGCCGATGCACCCGCGCGCAATAATGCAATCAGTCCATGGCTTTTCCAATGTGCTGTATGTGCTGCTGCTTTATACGCATGGTATATTACTGTATATTAAACGTTTGAGTCTGAAGGAAGAAAAAGAAACCGAACATCCGGGATGTTTGCATTTCAAGATCAACAGGAAACACTGACTGAGGTTGTAATCACAAAAATCCCCAGGTTTCTTTAGAATGATGATGTATCGTATTGAATCAGTAATAAGGATTAAATGGAATCCAATATTCTAAAATAACCTGACAAATTGATGAGTCTAAATAAGACTCTGCCATGTAAACAGTATTTTCTTACCTTAAACAGAATAAGGTTGTACTTAAAATAAGTTATCGTCGAATTGAGACATGTGGAATTTTTGATCTTAGTCACATTATGTAGACATGTATACGTCCTAATCGCATCATAATGTCCTAGTGGAGTTTTCAGGGCTTTTTGCAACATGTGCATTCAGCGGTGACCAGCTGCTTTACCAGCAACTTACACTCTCTTATCACACAACTCTGACTAAATGCACATTAGTTCATGTTGCGACTTGTACACAGAAATAGCTGCATGTTAACATTGCAGAAAAGCCCCATCAGCTGATATGTAAGCTGAGGTTGCATACTTCTTGCACCTAGTGGGAGGTCTATTTAGAGTGCCAACCCTCTAATGCTGCTGCTGAATCCACCTGTGGGCCTGTGATCTCACTGTTCTCCATGGGGGGGCTGCATTTGATCTCTCCCTTCTCTCACTTTGGGCTGGATGTATGACGCGCCTCGCCGAAGAGTTGTGACACACAGCCGGGATGAGGAAAAAAAACTAAAAACCTTTATCCTACATCGACTCAGGGAAAATGTTGATTTAGGAATTAGAAACATGGTTGGCATTTTTCTGTATTTTTAACTAGGGGGTTGTTAGCTCACGGCATCACCTTCATATGATTCTATTAGAAAATACCTTTGGCTAAAATAATGAAAATTCAAATCAAGCTACCATCATCTTCTTCAATTTAAGCCTGACAACGTAACTGTGTAGCATTGCAATCACAAAGCTAATTACTTAAAGAGTATCCTTGTGGATCAATCATATGATTTTACAGGTGCTTGATAACTTTGTCATCTTACTTATGTTGTTACTTATGTATAAAAAATAATATTTGCCTGGTAAAACATTTGCCTTTCCATACCAAATATAACTTGGTCCAGTTAGATGATGATGGCCCAGTTAGATGAAGATGTCTGATCTGGCTGCATTGCAGTGTCATTCTTTGTGCCCCCATCCTTTTCTGGAAGCTCAGAAAAGCCTAGAGGAGATTTTCCCCAAGCTGGTTTGGGATCTGAGTGGTTGGCTCTCTGCACTCCAGGACAGTTGCATACAGCTCAAAAACTTGTCGACTCTCTGGATGGTGACTTACTTGTTGAGTTTTTGCCACCCATCAATCACACAGCCATCTGTTAATGGGGGTTAATTAAGCTTAATGATGACTGTGGACGTCCTTCCTCTTCCTGCCTTGTTTTATCCCAAAGCATAAACACTTAATGCAACTTGTCATAGATTCACTGAGCTGACTGTGGCACCGAAGCACTAGTTTTATTCATATGATATGAACGTGTAATTAACCCATCAAGACAAATTACAATATGCACTGGAGTACATAGAACTTTCATTTTGAAAAAAAAACGTAATTTGTTTTACTTGTAATGATAAATGCAAATCCTTTCTGCGTTATTTGCAAACGCTGATGATGCCATGTGTCTGTGAAAGGCTCATAGCAGCTGATTCTTTACCAGCCCGCTGAGAAATTGATCAGACTCTCGCTTGAACAAGTGGATGTTTCACTCCTGTTCTGCTCAGCCATGAGAGCGTGTAAGCTCCGAATCTGACCACATTCAACTCCAGCCTCCTCCTCCTTTCTGTTTTAACTTTCTTTAACACCTGGCCTAACAAAAGACTGGCTTTGAAGTCCCTCGGGAGAGAAGCAATGAATCCAAAGTGGAGGTGTGTGTGTGTGTGTGTGTGTATGCGAGCGTTTGTGTGTGTGTGTGTGTGTGTGTTTGACTCTCTGTGTGATTCACATTGAGCCAGTGCTGCTCCACTGAGGATTCTCAGCATTGAAGCCTCATGGCACCGGTATAAGGTACAGAGCACCTCACATGTTCTGGCCATCAAAGCGTAGCCATGAAAAAAATGAATACATCACAAACACAGAGAAGCGGGAGGGAAGAGTGCAAGTGAGCAAGAAAGAGAGAACATCTTGTTTCTCGGGTGTAATCAGTGGCTCTGCAAACACACACACACACACACACAAGGCCGCTTGTTATCAGAAGATTTCCCACGCTGCTGTGCTACAAAGCTCCACACCAGGATGGGAGGATGAGGCGAGGGAGGAATGGACGGAAGTACAGAGGGATGGAGGGTCAGCCTTCAGCAGCTTAGACTCACTGCGGGGATAAACACATCCCTCAGCGGGGGTTTGTATTTAGGCTAGCAAGATCAGAGTTCAGAACAGACAGACTAGCAGGCAGGCAGAGCGACAGGAAACAGACAGAGCAGTGGAGATAAACAGACGTACCAAACAGCAAACAACCACCAGTGTGCATATCACACATTTTAGTTGTGAGGACGGCACATTCCTCCTCCACAGCCTCTCCTCCCACATTACGCTTACATCAACTCCTCTATTCTGGAACATCTCACTCTCTCCTCTGTCGCTCTCCCGCCGCCTCTATCTCCCCTCACCTGCCGCTCAGCTACAAGCTCTTACGCAAGAGGAGCATTTGCATAACAGGCTGTTTTCTCTGGCTCCGGCATGGGCACATGAGACACGGCGGATAATATGTTGACAACTCGACCTGATGGTAAACAACCACCTCCATCACAGCACTCCGCGTTCACACTCTACCACCCATGCAGGGGCTGGTCGGGGACAGAGATGTGGATCTGGATCTCCGAGCCGACGTCCGGCCAGAGGGGCTGAAACAGCTCTCATTTACAGAGCGCCCCAACGGATATGGCTTCTGCGAGGCCGACTTCATTCAGGTGGAGGCTGACCTGCCCGCTGTGTGGGACCTATACAATAATAGGTCTTGCACCGAGAGATGACTGTTCAAATCAAGCAGCCTAGCATTATCCTCTTCAGGGTGAGGGAGAGGGTGGGAGAGGAGAGAGAGAGATTGATGCGAGTGCGTGCGTGGCGGAGAGACACAGATGAAACGAGACGAGCACGCTGCTGCTCCCTTCGTCCTCATGTCTGTGCCGGGTCCAAATCTACATCAGCAACACAAACGGGGCTCAGTTTGCAGGAGCACAGGCAAACGTGCACACACACACACACACACACACACACACACACGCTCATGAGTGGGCCAAACCCTTAGGAGAATACATGGGAAAAGAATGGCTACAGTGTGAGCTGTCAGATAAACCAGATATCCTAAGAAACCTCATTACATACCAATTCATTAAGTCAAGAACGGCCTTCATCATGTCTGGTTATTAAGGACGGAGGGCTCTCTTTCTCTCTCTCCCCCTCCTCTCTCTCTGTCATGTGCACACACATGCACTTCAAAGAGACAACAACAAATGATCAAGGGAATCAAGCACAAATGGATCTTTCATTCGGGATTTCTCATTTACTCGTGTTGAAAACAGCAGTTAAAGTCAAGATGATGCTAATTTTCTCTTTCATGCGTTTGTTATCCGGTGCCTTAAATACATCGGGGTGGGGGGTTGTGTGTCGGGGGGGGGGGGGGGGGGGGGGGGGGGGGGGGAATGTGGACTTTATACCGCAGAACTGAAGCTCAGTGTGACGAGTGTGGCCCCCCCGCTGTCAGACTGACAAGTTGTTTCAGAGTAAAACCATCACCCCGCCCGCCCGCCACTGTCAAACACAATGTGAGCTTCCAGAAACTCAGGATGTGCTCCCTCTCTAATTTCGCACATAAAGTGGTAAAAAAGAAAGGAACATGTATTTTTTTCATTTCCATGGGTGTGTCAATACTTCGACGCTGTGTTGGAACTCATTTACTAATCAGCACAAAAATACAACTAGGCTTAATTCATGGCGTGATGTGTGGTGTTTATGCATCGTTTAGAATAAAAACCTGGTTTGAACTTAAGCGTTTAAAAAAATATTAGTTACAATAATTCAAACCTTAAAATGTTCTGTTCATAACCGTCAAATGATTGTAGCCTAAGAATTCTCTTTCATATTGACCCATAGCCTTTAATCTGCTGAAGAAACATAAAGATGGAATATAATGTCAGTGCTTTAAGAAAGGTGTGTTCCACTTCATTTCTTTATATCACTGTTGTTTATTTATTGTACTTCTATGAAAACACATGAGGAAGCTGAATTCAGAGTGACCTTGACCCCCAAAGTCACCTTTCTGGTTTACACCCGGTGTGCTGACACCATGTTTATGGTATAATCCTCACAGAGTTTGGGAATCAGAATAATATTCACATCGCCCTCAAATCAGTTTCCATCTTGTAACCTGGGCTGTTGGCTGAGGCCGAGCAGTGGTAAATATTGGATATATGATGCTTAAACTGAGAAGAGGGCCGACTTTAATGAGCTCAGCAGAGAATAAACTTTGGAGAATTTGAATTTTGAGTCCTGTCATTCAGATGAGACGGACACACATGAATCCACAACGCATCTGATGTGAATAACAATAACAACAACAACAACCTTCTTTTACAACACGATGCGGGCACACAACACACCGGAGCTGCACTGAATAAACAACAAGCCCAGATAGAATAAAGAACATTCTTGAACATGAATCTGCGTGCGTGAGAGCTGCTAAAGTTCCAGACACCAGCAGCAGCGAGCTGTTCTGTGTGTGAAACGACTCTGACTCATTCAAGTGCTGCGAGTCCGAAACAAGCCGCGGAGCTGCGGGTGAAGGTGTGTCCTGGTCCCGGAGGGCGCGTTTTCTTTTGTGCTCATCGCTCACGCACAGCACCTGACAGCGGGGATGATGCGGGAGAGGGACGCACCACCGTGCACGGCCTCACACAGGTCGTGTCCTTAAGGATTCCCCCTCCTTCCATCCCCTGAACATTTGCCACCGCGCACGTTTTCAGACGAAAGCGCGTACGTACACAAGCAAAGGCACACGTGGGCACGAGGATAGAGACACCCAGTGTGTGCGAGAGAGAGGGGGAGAGGGGGGAGTGAGTGTGTAAGTAAAAGAGAGAGAGAGAGAGAGGGTGAGTGAGAGAGAGAGAGAGAGAGAGAGAGAGAGAGAGAGAGAGAGAGAGAGAGAGAGAGAGATCCGCATGTTTCTTCCAGGACCCTCCTGTGACCGCGCGTTCTGCCCCTTGCTCACCCTGCCCCTGCTGCTGGCCTGCACCATTGCGCGTGTATACACATACACAAATACACACACACACACACTTTACGCACGTTACATACACAAAAACAGACACACGCCACCCGTCCCGGACTCACCTTTAAGAAGAATCCCGTAAACGGTGTAGAGGGTGAAAATCAAATGACTCTTGAGATTCATCCTGCCTCCTGCTCCGCGCCTCGCTCCTGCTCCGTTCGGCACTAGGCTCTCCTCCGCACCGTCTCTCCGCGCTGGAGCTCGAACCGGGGAACCGGGACGGCTGTACTCGGCTATCCAGGTGGAGTTGAGGCTGGGTCGGGCGGCGGGTCTCTCTCTCTCTCTCTATGCGCGTCCCTAGGTAGAGGAGGGTTTCACGCACACGAGCGACTTCACGACCCCGGGGGACTTGTGTCGCCTCTTGGAAACGGAACGGCTCCTCTGGGTCCTGGCGCACCGGTGGAGAGGTGCTGACTTCCTGGGGGCTGAGTTGACGGGACTGTGAACTACGAGAGTCGGGCTCGCGCACTGGGGAGAGTCGTGGTCCTGCGGTGACAGATGCTGCCTGACGCTGCTGAACCTGCCGCGCTCCTGCTCTGCTGTGGCGCACACTTCCACAGCTCAGGCAACACGAGTGGAGTGTTTGAGTCCCGCCCACCACAGCGGTGATGGACGCCGGGCACGAACCAATCAGATCCGAGGCTGAGCTAGGAGGGGGGGGGGGGGGCGTTCGGAGGGGGGGTCACCATGTGAAATACACTGTAAAACTGTTCATTTAAATTTTAATGAAGTGGTTTTTAGACTTTGTTTACATGTCAGGAAAAGCTTTCCCATGTGTTGACTGGAAATCTCCTTAATTAGTTAAGTGGTTTGGGGAAGATTGGATTACTCTGTTACTCCTGTTTACTTAGTAAAGTTAAGTCAATGTAAAAAATATGAAGATAAGTCTTTCTACATGGATCCCAACATGTAAATAACAAACACAAATATGTGTAAAATAACAAGGGAGGGAGAAACATTATTAACCCGCGCTGCATATATAATAACATAATAATAATAACAGCATCATTACATCTCCTAAAAAACTTTAAAAATGTCCTTCTAGATTAATAAAGAATCTCTCTCTCTCTCTCTCTCTCTCTCTCTCTCTCTCTCTCTCTCTCTCTCTCTCTTTCTCTCTCTTTTCTCCTGTCTTTTCCACCACCTACTTTCTCCCTCATTTCTCTCCGCTCACCCTAACCGGTCGATGCAGATGTAAGCCCAAACGGAATCTGGTTCTAGAGTCTTCTTCCTTTTTAAGGGAACGTTTATTCTAATGTGAATGTCGTGATTTGGCAGTGTACAAATAGGACTGAAATTTGAATTGAAAATACCGGTCCTTAAACCTCAATGCAACATAGCTAATGGCAGAGTTTAAATAATAAAATAAAAAAAATTCCCAGCAACACAAGGTGCAGAAAAGATGTGGGAGGGCTCATGTGGACACCTGCTGTCACTTCCTTGAGTCAGCCACTGTGTAACCTGGGAAATGCTTCATTTATTTGAGTATGATTCTATATTTCAGTGTTTTTGAGGCTTTGCTTCTAGGATGCTGTTTTGACTTGACGGTCTTATGGTACTCAAGGATCAGCGTCCAACCCCAGAGACAAGTTAATCTTTTTTTTACAGTGTACATGTAAAATGGGCTCAGAATTCAAAACAGAGGAACAGGCATACCTACATGCTTCTGAGTGTGAGCTGTCCCTCCACATGAACTGGGAAAGTTTTATGTGTCGTCACTTTGCTGCTCCGATGATCACGGTTAAAAGAGCTCTGAAGAATTGATGTTGACAACTGCCCATGAGCTTTGAAGATTGTCTCGGAGAGGACAATCACAGGGGTGGAGGGGTGAGGTGGGACGTGATGGGACGAAGAGTTTTGTAGGTGTAGGGGACAGGGGTTGGAAGATGTCCACAGCCCTTTTGGAAAAAAGTTGTTACGACTAAAGTAGAGTGAGAGAAGGGACCACAATACAAGGCGCTGATGAGACAGCAGTGTGGGCAGAAAGGTGGCCAGGCCACTGCTGAGGTATGTGTTGTTTGCCTCGGGTATGTCCAGACGTCTGTTCTGTCTGCAGCAGCCACGTGTGTTCACATACTGAGACCCAGGCTGAGCTCAGGAACACAAAAAGACGACACAGCTTTTTGAACACTTGCCAAAAATAGTGTCTGCGGCAACAAACACAGGAATGAACAAGGAATGTTTATTACAAAAATCTATTTGAACTGCCACAAACTGCATTGTAATGCTACATGAAGGATTATGAAGAACAAGTCAAGTCTGACACAACAGCAGACAACACTCTGTGCATATCACCATTGATTTTATGGACGAATCATAAAAAATAAGAACGTCTTCTCAGTCACGCAACTATGGCTACATCCATGTACGTGTTTTGTTTAAAACACAATTACTCTGCAATGGATTAATTTAGCGTCCACACCACTACTAAACTGAGAGGTTTGAAAATGCTCCTGGCCCTGTTTGAAACTCCAGGTCCATGTTTTAGTTTGGACGGTCAGACACAGAGATGTGACTCCTATCACATGATCCTCCTCCAGGACACAACATGGATAATCTATTACAAGCGTCGCTGACCCTGTGGTCTTTGCTTACAGTTGTTGTGAAGTTAAATTCAGTATTTTTCCATGACACAACTGCTCACATGCATAGGAGACAAGCTATCGTTTTTATATCTGTTATAATTCTGAAACTATCCTAACTACCGAAAAAAAAAGCAAAAACAAAAATGTAGCAGTATGGATGTAGCCTAAAGCTGCCATCTTCTCCATTTTTGTTCAGGTCATTTAAGGACTATCATATCAGAATGAACAGACTAAACTCTGATTTAGAATATGTTTATTTTTAATCAGATTACTAACAACCTGCATTAACTCTCAGCCTGTGGCTCTTTCAAATCTGCAAGCTGGTACTTTCAGAAACACACATTTCTCACATCCTGTTTTTTTTCTCTTCATTTAAACACAAAACATCTTATAAACACAAATACTTGTACATCTTACTATTAAGTTTCAGAAAGGTTCAATTATGCTGCCATTATTAATGAGAAGGCCACATTTCAAAGAATGTAGCTGTCCCTGCACTCATACTTGCATGTTTCCTGTATGTTTGAATGATTGTCAATACATTAACTAGAGTCGAGCAAAGTCCAGAGTCTCTGACGGCATCATTCATGTCAGCGGTGGAGGAGGTTGTGAAAATGTTCCTCTTGGGTTAGAGTGATGCCACCTCGCAAGGTCTCTCCAGAAAAATGTCCATCATTGCTGAAACTTCTTCCTCGTGTCCTATGATTTTCTCTGTTGATCTATTGACTACGCTGCCCCCCCCCCCCCCACACACACACACACGATGTTGGTTGGTACTGCTCTGTATTGTCTGTTTCATCCATATCCGTAAGCTTTCAGAAGAACGATTAATGCAAGATAAGGACAAAAGGAGCCATTTGTTCCCTTATACGTTTCTAGCATTTAGCATAACTGAGCCTTAATTCTGTTTATTCTATTACTTATTTGTTTTTATTGATGCATTGATAACTTTGTACTCTGAATTTTGAGGAAGTCTATAAATAAAGCTTATAATTATAGTAATTATGTTTATGAGGACACTTATTTACTTACACTTCCCCTCACCCCTTAAACTAACCTTCACCATCACAACAAAATGTCTAACCCCTAACCTACACCTATATCGAATCCTAACCCAAAAACCGAGTCTTAACCCTCAAATAGACTGTTGAAGCTGTGAGGTCCCAAACTGCACTAACTCTGTAAAAGAGTCTCGCCAGTCCTCACAAGGATAAAAGAACAAGTTCACTGAGTTGTTCTTTGTTTTGAGTAGAAGTTTTTAAATCTGTTTGTGGAAGACATTCTATAAATAAACTTGACTTGACTTGGCCTGCTGATCCCATTTTTGGCTCACTCCACCTTAAACAGGAGGGGGTACTAGGCTGTACACCTTGTAATGGCTCATTTCACACTCTCACAAAGTGGTGAGTGCCGCCACTAGAGTCATTTTAAGGAACCATGGGGTCTTCTTTAAAAAGTGTTTGGCTCCAAGAGAGAGGCCGGTCAGTGCACTGATAGAAACAGCACATTCAAATTTCCGCCTCACCTGGGATTGTCCGAGTGCTCCAGATGGTGGACAGACCAGTCTCTCTCTCCTCCTCCCTCCCTCCCTCCCTCACAAACACACACACACACACACACATACGCACGTACACACACACACACACACACACACACAAATGCTACCACTAATGCACACCCTCCTCTCAGAGTTTCAAGTAACCACCACCTGCTCCTGGCTGAGGCCATTGTTCACTGGTCCACCTAATGTAGGCTGACACATGTTGCCAAGCTGAGGAGCAAGCACTTTGGCTCAGAGTGAACGAGGAGGGGCACAACAACAATCAGCTCACCTTTCATTTTGAAAATGTATCTCTCTCCCTCTTTCGCTGTGTGTGTTTGTGTGTTTGTGTGTGTTTGTGTGTGTGTGTGTTGTTATTACTAATGTTGTTGTGACCTACATCTGTGTACTCAGTCATGTTATTGGGACATGTTTTCTTTACAGGCACAAAAGGAAGTATTAATTAGGTCAATCGATACATTTTAAGGTGAACACATGCTTTGAGGATCAAGGTCAGGTTTAGGTTAAGTGTAGGATTAGGTTAAGGTGAGGTCAAGGTTAGGATTAGTCAAGAAATAACTGTGGTTGAGGTTGGTCGCCAGAAAACCAAAGTAAGTTAATGTAATGAGGTCATGGAGACACAACTATTCTATTCAATTCTGCACAGAGTCATTGAAATCACAAATGTTAAACGGATTTAAAAAAGTAATCATTATTTGTCTTTATTTAAGGATTTAATTGGAAAACACAGACAAAGAACTACATTTTAACCACACAAACTGTTGAGAAGATCACACATTAAATCTCCTTCGCACTTTCCTGGACTCATGACATCTGTTAATAACGTACAGAAGTTTGTGCTGTGACATCTGGAGGCGCGTGGGTGTTGTTGCCAATCATTTGGAGGTTGGTGCTGCTCCCTTTCCTGCAGCACTCTCCTGCCGTCTCATTTTTGCTGCCGCCTGCTTTTGACTGTGCGCTTCGAGCGAAAAAGCATCACCTTGTGGAGGAGTTAACAGTGATCTGGAACAGCTTATAAGCATGAAATGACAAACCCATCTCAACATCACCGCTGTTTACTGCCGGAGCTCATCATGTTATGTGTGATAGCGTTTGCTTTTAGGTAAGTTTACCCAGGTATGTGCAGTTTAGCAGAGAATGCCTGTCAACACACATATTGCACAGCTCCTCTCAAAAATGTGAAAATGAAACACACACTCCGTGATGACAGGCACAGCAAAAAAGGCACATTGATGAGTTGTGCACCTGAGCAGATGGCAAACTGTGAGGAAGTAAATGGTGTGTAGTTGTAACGCAACGCTGCAGTAACTGAAAAAGGCTTCACGGCCCAGTGGCTGCTGTCCAGAATGAATGTATAACTCCAGCATGACACAGGTGGCTTCTCTTGCAGACACCTGAGCGGTTCCCTCCAACTGTGTGTGCAGTATAAATGACCTTTCCCTCAGATGTCGGCGCACGCGGAGCGCCACGGACACCAGAGGCATCGCAGGCTGCCGCTTTCGAAAAGAGAGGGGAGACTTTCCGTCAAGTACGACCGAAGCTCGGCAGCCGTGTTGGGATCAGAGTGGCACACCAATTGTTTCTGAATCACTCACTCGGAAAGTGTTCCTGCACCAAACTCTGAATACAAAGAGGATGGGGACTGCCCTTTTTGTTAATGACCATGGCACCATTCCACGGTTCATTCAGCGGCGTAAACAACTGTGCAGATGCATCGTCTGGACAATGTTCACCCTCGCAGTTGGACTGCAGTCCTGTGTTGGATTTAACTAGAAGAGTTAATGTTTTTTTTATTTTCTGGGTAACACTGTTTGATTTGACAGGAAATAAAGAACATGTTTTTAGTTGCCTGGTAACAAAGGTCAAGTTCATATCCGGGCGTATTCAGAAACAAAACCTTTACCGCTGTTGGCTTCGCGGCTGCTGACTTTTAAAGACCACACCGATGCTTCTATTTGTTTGAGCCCATTGACGAGGATTGGTAATACATCAAAGTTTGAAATTCACTTTGTGCAGTTAAGTAAGAGAAACCTTATTGTAATATATATGTGGTTTTTATGTTTATAATCTCACTCATAGAACATACAGATAAGATAGAGATACATTTATTGATTATTTATCTGGTGAACATCGCAGGACACACAGAGCAGTGGGCAGCCAATCAGGCACCCGGGGAGCAGATGTTGGGGGAGTAAGGTGCCTTGCTCAGGGGCACTTAGACAGAGGGGGTAGGTAGAGTTCTCTTTGGACTTTGGAACAGATCCAGGTGTTGTCCATCCTGGTAGGTTTTTTATTGTCACTGCGAGGAGTCGAACCAGAGACCTTCCAGTCCGATGTCCGTAGCTTTCTGCCCATAGTCCACTTTTCTGCCACTAGTCCACCGCCTCTCCCTACAGTACACCATACTGTCCCAACACACATGCTCCTCCTTTCTTATCGTAGTCTCTTCGGCTGCTTGCAGACGTGCACTGAACTCCAGGTTATCTCCTGAAATCCTCTGGAAGGCCTGTATCTGCGAACACAGAAGCCGTCGTTCTTCCTGTCAGCCCCCCTGGTAATGTCTGAATGAGCCAATGTGTGAACACAGCAGGAGACTCTACAGAGGGTTCCAATATGTGGCAGATGCAAAAAATTTAGAAGAACAAATCCCAAAAGGATACAAATATCTTAGGATCAAAGAGAGGTGCCATACGTGTAGAGGACGCCGACGAAGATGTCGACTTGGAAAGATGAGATTTGAGAGCTTTTGATAAAATGGGCCGACGCAGGTGTCAATGTTGTGCGTTCAAAAAACATGTGATCTCCACAGCTGAATCTCCGTCCTGCCTCCTTCATGCTACACCACCCACCGCCTGAACGCTCCGGACATTCTTATGATGAACGCGTCAGACCGGAAAATCTCCTGCCTTGTTCGTCCTATGAGAAAGACGAACTCTTGACAAATTACAGAAGCCAATGTGCAGCAATTTCCCGAGTTCATATCTAAAAATGGCTTCATACACCAACATCAGACATGAACTGCTATTCTACACTAACACACACAACTGTAGTCATACTCTTGCAGTAATACTCTATAGTGCGTGAATG
The DNA here is from genome assembly GCF_947347685.1 of Pleuronectes platessa. Lineage (NCBI taxonomy): Eukaryota > Metazoa > Chordata > Actinopteri > Pleuronectiformes > Pleuronectidae > Pleuronectes > Pleuronectes platessa. The sequence continues at coordinate 11,426,700 of NC_070640.1, read as the reverse complement.
AGAATAGAGAAGAGAATAATGGACAATATTATACAAAGTGACAGTTTTGACAGTGATGGACTGTAATTGATGTAATATGGATCTAATTTTACTGTTTAATTATAATGTAATTGCTCAACAAACTTAAACATTATGGTGAGAGACAGACAGATTTGTTCTTTTATGGAACATTAGAGTTCTTCTATAGCTAAGCTGTTTGAACCCACGTACACGTTCACGGCATGACAATAATTCCTTTATAAAATGTTGCTGCCCTTGACTTTTATTAAATGTTATTGTGTTTGTATTCTTGTTCTTTTTTCAGTCTTGGTGGCTTATTTTAAACATGCCTTATGAGAATTGAAATGATTCTTCCTGTTTAAACAATCGTCCTTTAATTCAACATTAGTCCTTTTAAACACAACTTTCCTCTCCCACATACATTATTAGGATCTGTCACATGCTATTACCTTTTTTCTCACATTCACTACTATTGTCCTTTGTACACAGTGCACTCATCATTTTTGTCTTTTGTAATCTCACCCAGGCACACATTTATTCTCCATTATAACCAAAATCATTTTTCTTCATGCTCACCACAAGGTTGTCTGCTTTTCAAGGGATGGATACCCAACATAGGCCGGTGTGAATTTCAGAATAGTGTTCTCACTTGCTCATTTTCTCGTCGGATAGAAAAAAAACAATGTTTGAGAGATAGAAAATGTATCTATGTGTGTGTGGTCTACGGATTACTCGGGTTGTGGGACCCTAAATCGATTTACAGTCACATTATGAGGACACAAAGTTAAGTACCCATTATGTAAATATTAAATTGTAAGTTGAGGATGTGTTCTAAGGTGCAAAATCCTCCAGATCATTTCCAAGTCTGTTTCAGAATGTCAACGGTCCAGTCTGATTTGCCACCGGCTCTGAGACTGGCATATTAATGAGAAGAAAACTCATTTCTGTGATCCAATTAATCCCGAACAGCTCAAACAACTCTCTGGAACGCCCTTGACAGATGTAAAAAAAATGCAGCAAATCGAACCTGTTCTCAAAACTTTAATGATGGACGAAAGAGTGGGTAAACTTGATTGAACACATATCTATGGTAACTATGGTTAAGGTTAGGATGCATCTCCAGGAAATCAATGTGTGTGTGTGTGTGTATGTGTGGATTTCAATTTGAGTCATAAATTCAAGCCTCAAAAGGTCAGAATCCTCTCCCTGTATGTTTTGTTACTTGTTAAATGTCACATTATGTGTTGCTGGTAGTTCGGCTTCGCTTGTGTGACACAGTAATTTCAGAGACAACAACACCTGAACCAGCACCTGTCTCCCTTTTCTCCCTCGAAATCTGCATTATCAGCCTGGATTTAAAACTTTGAGGATTGTGTTGACAAAGTTATTGGCACAAACAGACAACAATTAGATTAAGATTAAGATGCATTTATTAGTCACAAACACATGCACAGACATGCAAAGGCACACTCATGCAGGTATGGAAATGTAATCTCTGCTTTTGACCCATCTGGTGCAGGACACACAGAGCAGTGAGCAGCCATGTACGGCGCCCAGGGAGCAGATGTTGGGGGAGTAAGCTGCCTTGCTCAGGGGCACTAGACAGGGTAGGGAGAATCCTCTTGGATTTTTGGACAGATCAATCCAGGTTCACCCTTTTGTTGTTTCTCCGTGAAGTCGAACCAGAGACGAACCAGAGACCTTTTCTGCCCATAGTCAGAGTTTCTGCCACTAGCCCACCGCCTCTTCCATCTTATTGTTACTGAACATCTTAAATGAGACTTTTCGCAACTTCCTTGTTCATTTTCTGTGAGCAAAGCAAGAGCATGCTACATACATTCACACATAATGAGAACTGAAGGGTGAAGCCTGACATCTGTAGAATACACTGGACTGTGGTCTCGCCTGCATGGTTGTGTTTGTCTCTGTCTCTGTCTGTCTCTCTCGTTGTTATTTTCCAGCCTGCCCGTGTGTCTGTCTGTGTGTCTGGACACAACACAACATCTGATTTGGTCAGATCCAGCAATGGTCTGCAGGGAGGTGAATACGCCAACTGTTTCCTGGCAGTCGGGGACAAATTATTAGACAGTCCATTTAAGTTACATCCCCATGTTTGATTACAATATTCAGCTGAGCATTGCCAGGAATGCCAAATCAGTGGGAGTGAAGCTTGGATCAAGAGCTAAGAGAGGCTCTTTCCAACCACACTCTGCGATGATGGAAGAAAAAAAACTGATCAGACGATGCGATCAGAGGACAAAGAGAAAATTCTGAATGTGATATGAACATAGCTGTATTAACATGATGATACATGTAGACTTTTAGGATTCACAAGCAAGTACAGTATGGAGTATTTGGAAATTAAAATAAGATATATTCTGGCATGAAATGACAGATTATGGATTTTATCAGGTTAACAGTATGTTTACAATAGACTTCAACAGTGTGATTCTGTCACATTCTTTCAACTTCATTCATTCTGTGATTAATAATATTTTAACCATCCGAGGTAGACTCACAAGAAGCTACAAGGGTATTAAACAATGTTATTTGCTCCTGTAGAACTGCATTTTAAGATAAACATGTTTTTTTTCACAATGTCAAGAGGAAGTGCTACACTACCCACAATCCACAGTTGTGACAGCGACGTCTGTGATTGGTGGGACTCACTCTTACCGCAACCGCAAAATCATGTCGCTATGATTGGATGTTTCAGCGTTACTTTGTTTACTAGGATTTCGCTTTCTAATATGCAGGGTTAAAGGAAAAGACTCTTAATGGGTGAAAATCAAGAAGCACTGGAAGTCACGTGAAACTGATAATTTGCAAAGGTTTATGTGACGCATCGTTTCACACATTTGACTTTTTTCCATTTTCCCATATCCTTTTGCTCCGAATCAAATGTTTTATTCTCACGATTCACCTCATAGCTGGTCGGCCTTGTTCCAGGCTTCAAATGATTTTTGTAAGAATTTACTGAAACATCAATGGAGAGAATGAATTGGAAATTTACTTCCAGAACCAGAGCTGTTTTAAAAGTAAACGGTCCCGCTAACGCTCTAATTTAATATACTACGCTAAAAATGTTGGGTTCATATGTGGATTATTATCAAAGAATGTTTTTAACTCTTTGATTTCTGTTCTTTTACATTGGAGTCACACACACACACACACACACACACACACACACACACACACACACACACACACACACACACACACACACACATGCACACACACACACACACAGTAGTATGTTATATGTGCCATCATTGGTCATTTACGTGTCATATGAGTGTGACTGTCCACAGCTGAGGTATCCAGTCGGGCCAGAGACCTATCACTCATGCAGAACCATACAAATGCCACGTGCACGGAAACACGAACATGTGTACTGCAGACACATGAAAACACACTGAGCCCATGTGTAGACCGAAGCCCAGCAGACCAGAACTTGCACAGATTTTGGGATGATTCCCTGGAGAGGTGGGCCCTCTGCAAACACACGCACACACACATACACACACACTCACTGTCTCTCTCACTCACCAGCCCTAGCCTCTAGGTAAGGGAAGGCTCACGAAATTGAGTTCACGGTGGTCGCTTAGCAATGTTGAGCAGAGGGTGTGCTATCAGGCCAAATTGTTCCGGTTCCTCTTGGCTCCCCTCAATTCCGTTTGACTGTTCAGGGGTGGAACGATGGCACAGTGATCTGGCGGCACTGACATTTAGAAACGAGGAAGGGGGAAATAAAAGGGCCGAAAGTGGGTATTATCAGCTGCTCACGTTGGAGAGGCTGGAAAGTGGACAAAAGAAAAACCCAGTAGGTCTTTTCTGTTAAAGAAAAAGGAATAGGAATTAGTTTTATTTAAGTGCACATGTTCCTCATCTTTGTCCAGGACACATTTTACTTCAGTGAAACAGCACTTCTCTTAGCAAAGTAACATTTACAGTAAAAGAAAAAGAACAAAGTGAAAAGTTCACAAACACAACCAAATATCAAATGTTAGGATTTGCCCTCAGTCTACTCTACAACTTAAAAGTGAAACCTGGAAACCAAGCGTGGCCACATGGACGCAGCGTCGCATACAAATGCTCACACTACTTAAAAGCCCAGGGGCGTATGTGGCTAATTAGCAGATACCATTTTCCAAACCTCACTCTCAGCACATTTCTACCATTTCCTTATGTTAATTCATTTGAACTGAGAGGTAAATGTAGGAATATGGGTAATTTGGCAGCTCCTCAGGTCCTACTTCATCTCATTGTAAAGGACACAAATCCCAGGTACAGTCCAATTTTTCTTCAGCTTTTGGGAACAGAGCTGGGCGTACAAACTGCTAAATTCTTTTCTAAATGTACAATCTTGTCTAAATTACCTCTCACTTCCTAATGTCATACAGTCTGCCGAGAGGCGATATTACATGAAAAGCAATTCAATTTGTAGCTTTTACAGATACACAGATGTGAGCCGAAGTGCATGTGTGTGTTTTATCGCTGCCAGGGGCTGCTGCAAAACATGGCTCCTATACTGATCCAGATGTTTCGCTCCACTTGTACCTGTTTGCCTGCAAGGAGTCTGCCCTTGACCGTGTATTCACATCTTCAAACGTCATTGCTAGGTAAACAGTTTTATGCATTCGGTTGCTGGTGCAATATTGTGTGTCTCTTTACATTGAAATGTTATTTTGATTACCTCGCTCTTTATCTCCTTCACAAATTCCCTCCCCAGAGACAGACTTTATCTGTCATCACCAAATATTGCCACAGCCACAAGTGTTGATAAGACTGTGTTTAAAAAACGTGTCCCTCTCTTTAGTCTCTTTCACTTTGCTCTCGATGCAGCATTTGTCAACATTTTCAAAACACGGCTAAGCAACAATGCTGGGAAGACAACCACTTTGTTGTGTGTAACTCTGTCTGCAATTTGTGATGCACTAACGTGTTTCTCAGTAGCAATAACTTAAACCAACTAGAAGGGTGCTTGGAGATTACTTATCTAAAAAGAGAAGAAAAAACATGTCTGTTTATGCAGATTCACTTAATTTAACAGGTTCTTCCTTTTGTCATTCCTAACCAATTTCTCTGTTCAGCAGTTTAACAATCAGAGATACAAATGCACAGATGTAGGTAAAGGTAGGGTCAGTGCTGTTTTAGCCTGTACGGCATAACACCGCTGGCCTGTGAGTCGCGCTCATCCAGAGTGCTGCGTTTCATCCCCCACCTCCCCATAATACAGCAGCAGCCATGGAGCTTCCAAGTAGCAGGGAAACGCATCTGTTGCAGAGGGAAACAGAAGCGGCACTGACATCCCCTGAGGATCTTGCTGAGGTTTCGTAGCAATAATTATCTGTCATTCGTCAGTCAGCAAACGCGTGTGTTAATGCACTGATGATTGAAGGAAACTAATAGAAATACCAAGTCCCCTTATCTGCAGCTGATGACAAGAAGCCTCACACGAGTAAGATATTCATCTGTCCAAAGGAAAGACGTTTTTTTTAGAAGAGGAGAATTTTTATAAACGTGAAATTAAAAACAGACAATATGTAAATCAACAAAATCAAATGCACCATCTCATGTTTTATAAAGTCAGAAAGCATTTGACATGAATGTGGTGCAGCTGGGGTGATGACATGGGCCTGGGAAGGTGACAACTGGCATCCGACTTTAAATAACCTGGTGTGATTTCAAACCTGGAGTCATGAGGCAGAGCAAGAATTAAAAATAATCCTGATTCTGAATATATATAACAATATCCCCACAATGCAGCTGACAAAGCATTTTACTGTGATATAATGTATCTGATAAGGAGACAGAGGAATTAAGAACATGATGATGTCTTCTTTCAAACCATTATATTTTGGCGTTAAGAAATGAGTTGTCATCACTTGGAAAATGATAATTTGTAACCACAGAATTAGAGTTCATTCATCTTTGCATCAATCAGGATTCAGACATTTAAAAGCTGCCAGGTTTCCTCACAGCCCTCGTACCTTTGTGTTCTGCTTGTCTTGCAGCCAGAACAGCTGTTGATGCCGGTGTGGCGTCCCTTTTTCAAGTCACTGTTTTCCATTTCCATCCTCCCCTCTGCCTGCTAATTCATTAAAACTCTTCTGTTGCTAGTGATAGGAATTTCAACAGAACCAATCTCGGCTCATTTGTGTGAACGGCCGCCAGTTGGCCCGTGCAAACCTGGCTGCCTCCACAGACTGCAGAAGGAGCCGCGTCTCTCCAGAACCGATCCGGCGACCTTCCATCAGAACGACAAACGCAAAAACAGCAAGCGCGGGATGTCGCTTAACGATTTCCACGTGGGCGTTATCACCCCATTACAGCGAATATGCTGCTGATCTGTGCCCTGCTGTGCTCCAGAATTCATCTTTCTCAACAAAAGCAGCATTAATATTACTGTTGGATGACAGGGGAGTGATTGCTTTGCAAAGCTTTTCAGCACTTCACTACCAAACACCACAGATCCCACAAGGCTGAGTTCACTGTGTCTCACTGTTACCAGTGCGCTGGATCGTTAATGAACACTTTAAATAGTGTTTGTCACTGCTTCTTTTATTGATCAAAAACGCTGCTATTGTAAAATGTAAAAACACATGTGTATCATTGAATAATTGCATTCACAACATAATCCCATATGACTCGTATCCATCTTTTCCATTTGTCTTTTATGAAATAAGGAAAACCCTCCTTTTAATAACCATTGATGTACATCAAATGTTACTTCAACTTTAAAACACGTCCTCATAGGGAATCATGTGGTCTTTTGTTCTGAATTAAATTTATAAGATACAGCAACTTCAAGAATCGTCCCCTCTATCTCCTCTACCTCAAGGGGAACTCTCTTATATATATCCTGCAATACAGGGAAGAAAACCACAGCAATACTTCAAGATACAGCTTTGTCAGGTCCAGCAGATGGAGAACCGGGGCTGACGTGGCTCCACTGGCTGTTTGAGTGTTTGTGCCATCAATTCTAAGGTGAGCAAATGAAAGTCAGGGGTCTAGTTTGATTCCAGTATGCGTATGGCCACCAGACCTCAATGCTGCTATCAATTTAGCTCAAGATGGTGGAGCTAGAGCAGGAGAACAGAATATTTGGACTCATTGTGTTCACTGCACCTGGGAAAAAGCCAAGGATTTACCCAGTGTTGCACTGGAGATGCTGGATGGCAGCTCTGGTATCCCAGAAGAAACTTTATTTTTGCATTTTTCCTGCATCCAGAGCTGCAGGCTGGTTATGAGAATAAACCATGTGATTGATCCAAAAGTTATAAACTTCTTTAGGTTTAGAGTATTAAAGCTAGGTTAGGTAATCCTGGAAAAGCTAGTAAGAGCAGGCTGCACTTTGAAAAGAAATGCAACTGATAAATCCCACCCACTCCCATCAGCCCCCTCGTCAAAGCTATGACCCTCAAACAACGTGAGCCTTTGGCAACCGCAGGGAGACGACTGTTCCCTGAATCGCTTGCATCATCCCTGCTTCTATGCCTCCCTAGCTTGTGAAGACTCTAGTTCTGCTTAGTGAGAGCACGGGCAGGCAGGTCGGTTAATGACAGACAGGTATGCCAGCCAATCATTTCATTCGGTTCAAATGAAACGATTGGTTGTGTCTATGACAGTCCTGCGAGGGTAATAGCCATTGGCTCGTTGAGAACTTTCTTCATCGATGGCTGATAGATGTGGAAAGAGTTTGAGAAACAACACCAGCCCTACCTTTAAATCACGAGCAGTGAGGAGCATTCGAGTGAACAAGCTGATCTGATCTGTCATGTGGCTCAGCATGGGCAAGCAGCCGCTCTAAAGAGAGTGAGATCAGAAAATCCGATATTCAGGAGTTTTGTCATATGAAAGGAGAGTAAAATCCCTGAACTAACCGGTGCAGAGTGGTTGCCGTTGATTGATGTAAATACAAAACTGCAAAGGAAAAGGTAATTTTGAAATGCACAGCCTGGTAAAGGCCTTTATCAAGACGCTGCCGTTTCTCTCACCACCTGTGGAGAGGAGGAACACACACACAACTTCCCACACTGAAAGAAAATAATCCAACTGCTGATATTCTTGTGCAGCCATGTTGAAGCAGCGGCATGTTGAGTTTTACAGGCAATTTAAAGGAATCAAAGTAGAGGAACCTGAAATACTAAAAATCTCCCAAACCTTTATATACACAGTGATGTACAATTTAAGATTGTAAGAATTTCAGTTGGATTTACTGCCGGAACAGTCCATCAGAACACTGCCATTGCTGACAGTTCTCTCAAGGAGGAGAACTTCCCACACACAAGGAGTGTAGCTCAGAGGATGCCAATTCTCTTTGGATCAACATACATGCAACATAAAAAACATAAAACTGTGTGAGCTGATGTCTGAGACAACAACCAACTTTGATTTCAAATAATCTTTCAGTGCTGGACAACCTAAACCACTGACAGCTAAGAGAATCTTGCTGCTAAATAGAAACCTTTTGGACTTCATTGATTACCTCCTCCGAAGAGTCTGTGTTTTATCTGTCTGTCAGAAGGATTACGCAAAAACTGCTGAACTGATTTGAAATCCATTTCTGTGTGGATCAGGTTCTTAAACATTGTGAAATAGGCTGTTTGTCAACATTTTCATTGATTTCTCAGGAAATAATTAATGGATCTTAAAGGTACATATCTACCATGTTTAGGGGACTGGTATTTATGAGTATACAGTTTGCTGCAGATCGAAATAATAATGTGGATCTAGGGAATTTAGTTTGTATGTGTTCAGCAGACACACACACACCCACACACATACACGCACACACACACACACACATTATATATGTAATGTCTTTTCTTTAATGTATATCGTCTTTTAATTCTTTCATTATGGATTCGAATGTGCAGACGTCCTTGTGTTCTGAACAGCATTGAATGGACACTTCTTCTTTCCCCTGAAAGAGTTTCTATTGAATATTAATCATTTTTTTGCTAAACCTGTTATCCAAAGCAACTTACAGTAGGTGCAGTTTACATCTCTGAGGGCCCAAGGACACCTCGGCATGCAGGCGGGGAAGACTGAGGATTGAACCGCCACTACCCCACCCCCCCCCCACCCCAGCCCTGTTACACATGTCAATGTACTGTGTGGGTGCTATATGGTCAACCAAACAGTCAATGCTGTGATCCTTGGCATTCAATTCACAGCATTACCACAATAAATACTAACCTGCAAATATTTATAAAACACACGCTTACATTCTCTTACATGTACACATCTGCATTGGCAGTTCTGGGTTTCCAAACTACATTCATTACCAGTATACTGTACTGGAGCCACACAGCAGTGACACCATCCCATTGGTGCATTGTAGTCACATGATTTCACTATATCACGTGTGTTTGGAAATTATTTTTCCAGAAACTGATGTCAAGGCTGACGACGATGGTTTAAGGTTATTAAGTTTATGAGCTGGATAAGTGAGTTCATGCTTTCATTCATTCATTAGGAAAAAGGCGTTGGAAGTATACGACAGACATTGTAGAACAGCTGCTGGTTCTGGCACAATCTTTGTTATCCGTAGCCCACTCATCCGGCTCATGTAAACCTGTGGCAGATTGTCCAGTGGGTTTAACAAGAGCTCTGCTAGTAGCAGCTTTTTGAGGAGACAAAACCTTCTCTCACCAAAGTGAGCAACATAGAGTGAAAATCCAAGCACTTGATTTCTGGTTTAGGTGCATTTCATATGTGGCAACCAAAATCATATTTCTTTCTTCTCGATTGATAATGATCCCATTAATACGTGTGTTCTGTGCATGCACACTATCGGCTGTAAATGTCTGAAGTGCAATGCCTCGGATTAAGAATTTTATACACTTTCTGAAATGATGTGTTTCCATGATTTCATGCATTTCCCTTTTTTCGTACTTGCGTACTCTGATAACATCTGTGTTTTTTACAGAATATATTGACCTGATGTTAAGAAATGACTGTAACAAGTCACTGGTTGTACGAGAGGCTCGAGTGATAGTCTCATGAACAGATGCATTTAGAAAACAAAAACAAGTCTGCAGACAAAGCTGAGGCTGAAGAGCTTGAATTGATCGGGGGGGGGGGTGGTTCAGGCTGCAGAAGAAGTGAGATAACGGGATAATGTGTGATTAAAGAGGGGGGGGGGGTTGCTTTGATTGATTGTGTATGGGGACTGGTCAGCTGGCTTGTATACATCAATAGACACCTGGAAAAAAAAGAAAAAGCGCTGTCTAGGCAGGTTAATAGGGGAACTACCTTGCTACCTTGCTTGCCTGCGGAGAGCCAATGCACTGTCAGCACCTTTTTTTAGTCACTGTGCTGTCAGCTCCCCAATATTGGACTGGGAATTTGAGCCGCGACGAATGGGGAGGAGGGAAGGAATACTAAAAACACAGACAAACAAAATCTTTGTAGTTGTAATAACTTGGTTACCCACGACCCCAGCCTTGACACTTTTCTGTCCCACAGCATCACACAGATTCACACAGAACATTATTATTAGATGTAAATCATCTGAAGCTGAACCACATAACCTATATAACCTATATATAGTGATATTGCTTTTGCCCCTTCAACTTGTGGGCTTGTGGTTTGGGGAAAAAAAATAAAAATATAGTGAAGCTGACCTTATTAAACAAATACCCATAGGTGTTATAAGATTGCAAGTGAGCTGTCCTTTTAAATGATGCATATTATTAATTATTGACAAATGTTTTAAAGGTCCTTTGAAACGATTTTTTTTGTTTTCAAAAACTACAAGAATCGGTTTTACTCCTCACACGATTTATTGCTTAATTGCTCTTTAACACTTTTATAAAACAAATTGAATATTTTCGGTATTATTATATTCTTGATTTCTGGGAATATAAAAATTATCTCTCTATATATATTCTTTATTATCATTTTTACTCAGTGTTGAATAGGGTCTTTGTTTTTGATTAAATGTTTCCTTTTTGTTATTCACTGGTAAAACTTTCTTTTCTTTTTCTTTTTCTTCCATGTCAGATTTTAATGAATGAAACCTGAAACGTGAATAATCAAAAACAGAATCTCTTCAAGGTCCAATTTCATCCTTTTCCAATTAACCCTCCCATTCCCTTTATATCTTAATTGACTGTTTTCTCTTCAAGCTCCAACATGTACCTGTGTGTGTGTGTGTGTGTGTGTGTGTGTGTTTTTGTCACAGAGGAAAAAGATGAAATGAATGAGTATGTGTCTCAGCTTGAGTGTGAGAAGGTGAAAGGAAAGGGCATGAAGTGTTGAGCCTCACTTTCTGCTCCCTGGTCTCTGGTGGGAAGCCAAAATGAAATTACCTCTTCCTGCAATATCACCAATCTGACTCAGCACCAACTTATTGTTCTTTTCTCTTCATTCCTATTGCTCTCTAGTTGCCTTTTAGTATTATCCTTTAAGACCTCCTCTGTCGCAGCACTGTGCATGGCAGAGGAATTCAACACAAGGTCCCAGGTTTATCTGTTATTTTCTACTCGCCTAGTCAGTTCAACACACACACACACACACACACACACACTGCCTCGATCTCTTATGTTTTCACCCCACGTGTTTTGTGCTGTTGATGGGCTACAGAGAAGTCATTAATTCCCAGCACAGTGTGAGCGAGAGCGCACACCAGAGGAGAGCGGGGCCGAGGCGTTCACAGCTCCGCATCCTTCTGATCCCTCAGCCAAAAGAAAAATATCCCCATGGGCCGCAGCTCTCGCATGAGTGTGTTTCTGCGAAAGTGAGGGAGTCTGCGAGAGAAAGAGAGAGTGATGGCTACCCTAAATCACAGGTATTGTTCCAAAGTTAGCTCCCTTGCGGTTAACTGACAGCTAGCTCATCACACTTGACAAGAATGATACCTGGGATTTTGGGATGTCTGGAGATTTTTGAGCGCTCTAAAAATTCTGGAAAGGCCTGCGTCCTCATCATGTACCAATTTTGTGATCGTCTGCCTCAATAGGCACTGCGTGGGAGTTTGGGCTGTGTTTCCAAGAAGAAATTCTATAACACAGATCCATCAATATCATTGTTTATTAAGACGAAATGAATCCTTTGACTTTAGCTCAATCAGTGTGTGTAATGCGCAATCCAATTTGTAAATGTGTAAAAGAATCTGCAAATTCCCACCAAGATCTGTGTGTGTGTACAAAACTGTACAAATGTGTATTCAGAGTCTGTGTGTGCCTAATCAGATTCGTACATGTTTAGGCAAATGTGTGCATGGATCTTTGGATGTCTAGATCAATCTTTATTTATGTACATGGATATTAGTGGCAGCAAAGGCTCCGAGAGCTGGAAAACTCAAATAGGCTGTCGTCTACCATGCAAAGGCCTCTGGAGAAATGTCCATAGTGTTACCCTGCCGACCTGTCCAGAGTCAAAGCCAGCTGAGATTGTCTCCAGCTTGTCCCGAGACCCTCAAAGGATATGCAGTATAGATAATGTATGCATGGATGGTTGAATTTGTCCTTATCCACTGTACAAATCTGAAAACGCAAAACACACACACACACACGCACACGCACACACACACACACACACACACACACACACACATCATATTAGTCCCATCTCTTTTATCTTCATCTATACAAGTAAAATACTAAAAAATAGTCCCAAACACTGGAAGGAAATTATGATGCTTGCTGCGTCTCTAACAGTTCCTGTTCCACGAGAGTGTCTGAAGTTGCTTTAGAACTAAAGTTAAACCAGCCCTGTGCCAGCAGGTAGCGTAGTCACCGCAGCAACAAAGGCAGAAACACAACAAATACAAATCGCGCTTTTGTCGCTATACAACTGCAAAATCCTGCACTGACTACAAACATTTTTCGAACCTTCACCTGAACCCCACACAGAATGTCAACCCACACTGCTCCAGTCTTAAGATAATACATGAAGCTGAAAAGTATTTCAACTTAATCTTTAAGTGCACGTCACAGGGAAGTGTACTCAGGACTACTTCTGTGACACTGATGACGGCTGTTGAGCTGACGACACGTCTCCTGTGGATTATTGAGTTTGATGTGCAGGTGTAGAGATGCACTAACACCTGCCTCTGACCCATCTGTAGGTGTCATTGTATCAACTGCCTGAAATGTGATTGGAGATGCCCACTTGACAAATATGTAGATATAGTAGGATTCATCAATAGGGAGGTCTGAGCTTGTCCTGCTCAAGGACACTGGAGTGGGGGGGCTATTAGCTCGATACAAAAGCCGGTCCAGCTCTGGTGTCGATGAATGATGTCTGATTCTCTTGCAAACATCTCAAGGGGCGAAAAAAATACTGATGCCTAGAGGATAAATTGATAAAAGAAAAAGAAGTCAGCAAATATATAATTTAATTCTAACAAATTATAAATAAACCTTGAACACACATTTTCCCTTTAAAGTTGCTTTACGGCCTTGTTTGTGTGCTAATTCATAAAAGTCTGCGATTTAATGTTTTCAGTCACTCTGCTCCTCTATTGTCTCCTTATCGTGCCTCAAACCTAAGTGATCTGAATTCCGGCCGAACAAGCGAGAGGAGCTGTTTGTAGGCAGCACATGGCCCCGCTTCCTTATCATGAACTTCCAAGACTGATCACCTGTCAGTAAAAGTTGTTAACCTTCGCGGGCCGGGCGGTGCACCCCCGCTCAGCTGGGCCACATCGCACCGTAGCAAACGTTTGGATCTGAGGTCATTGTTTGTTGCAGTAGCCCTGCTCCACTGAATCCCCATTGGCACTTGCTTTAAACACAGAGAACCAGAAGAAGACAAAATTCCTGAGCACCATTTGTGATACAATATAAAAGGAATTGCTTTGAACTGTCGGGGATGCTCCAGGGCTGTTTTGACAGATCTCGCCAAAGTTAAACCAGTGAAATAAGTTGCCTGGGGCCGCCCCTTGAATCATCTAGAAACCTTAAGACAATTTAATACATGACTCCATTTTCAGAAACCTTCAGCTCACCATGTGTGACTTTATTTACTTAATCTGAGGCGTCTAATTTTGTCAGTGGTCTTTTGCTCTCTTTGAGTAATTAAAACAAGCCAATACAGTACAATCTTTTCTCTGTGGGATGCTGCTGCTGACTCAGTACAGTTTGTGCTTGTGTGCGTAAACCGACATCATTACAACTGTCATCATATAACCAGAAGTGTTGTGTGGTATATTCTGCTACCTTTAACATAGGTATAAACAAGAATCAAATGTTTAAGCATGCGGCCCTCATCTTCAGATTCTCAGTAATTCTTCTATGCATTTCTCGTTAGTTCATTCCCCTAGGAAATGACCTCTGACCTGTTAATGGATGAGCATAGAACATGGGTTTTTGTCTATTAAGCACGAGGCATAGCTTTATGAATACACCATGTCATTTACATTGTATGCTTAGACACATGCAGTCATGCACCTCTCAACCATGGGATGTGGGACGTTGTCATGGGCGTAGGCAACCTCTTTATAATGTTGGCTCAACTCCTGCAAAGCAGGCTTCACTATTGGCGTGTGACTGTCTCCGGATTTCTAGAATCCGTCCTGACCTGTAAAGACTTCTGTGTAATAAACTTTAACTATACAAGCAAGTTCTGGGTCTGCGGAGAATTCTTCCTTCAGGAACAACTTCGGCCATCATCGACCTCTCGGCTCCCTAAAATATACGATAGTTGCTTATTTACTCATCCCCCAATTATTGTCCAGTCGCTGCTCTTGCTCTTGCCCCCCCCCCCGCCCCTCCAGTGCAAAGACATTGGACTCAGGTTAATTGGTGACTGTAGATTGCCCGTAGGTGTGGACGTGAGTGTCTCCCATGTCAGCTGCGATTGGCACCCGCCCCCCCCTGCGACCCTGAGAGGGGAAGTGGTGTAGCCAATGATGGCTGGATCATGACAACATAAAATACATTCTGAGTAGCATTGGTTTTCTCTGTTGTTTCAAAGTCTCATCTGCAAACAGTATGAACATTAGTAAAACCAGCTTGACCCGTGTTTTTTTCTAATTAACTAGACGTGCCGCTGTAGACCGGATAAAACATGTAGGATCATATTTCAGCGTATTACAAATAAAAACAAAAACGTAGAGATTTAAAAATATCAAGTAATCATGCAGCACTGTGACTTTATGGATGTTGACACATATCACGCTCCGAGCAACCCAGCAGACCCATAACATCAAAGACGTGTAACAGATGCATGATGGAGCCGGCATTCAATGTGAAGTAGCTCATCATTGCAGGAGGCTGACGATGGTTTGTGATCCCAGATTAGAGCATTAGAATGTGGTGCTCACATGCAGCAGCTCACTTCTCTACCTCCTCTCAGTGCTGCTCAGTGCTGACAGGAGGGCGAATACATTGATTCTTTCCGCTGCATGTTTCATAATCTGTGTTTGTGTGAGATCTGACTGATTTTTCTCTGAAACAACACCAGAGACCTCTGCCAGCCGCACACAACAGGTTCACATTCAAGCCTCTTTGGATCAAATGATGCATGTGGCTCAAACTGAAATTCGACATTTTCTCTTAACCTTGAATTTTCTAGATACTCTGAGATTTTGATCAGCTGAACAAGTATACGATTATTATTTCCACACTATGCAGTGTTATTTAAACCTTCAACTTTTGACGGACAAGCAATCTCCTCCCTGAATCCTTCAACTTTACTGTCCCCTCAAATCGTTTCTATTTTTTATAAGAGTTTGTGAGCATGTCTAGCCCCAGACGTCACATAAACCTCGGGTTTATGACAGAGGTCCAGATGATGATGGGCTTGAAGGGTTCCAGGATGCTGACAAACTTTCTGGTCATCAGGCTCGCTGAGTTTACAGGCCCACCCTGCGCCATTAACACACACACACACACACACACACACACACACACACACACACACACACACACACACACACACACACACACACATTCGTGCACACAGCCATGGGGGAAAGGAATTGGTTTGGTGAAGACCAGCTGCTGTTTCAACCGGGCACAAGAATGAAAAAGCTTTGGTGCAGTGTACGCAAAAAAATACTTTGGAGCAGATGAAGTCCCACCCAATATTTAAAAAAAGGGCAGAATTATATCTCTTTAATGTGCTGACAATGTACTCATCATTCAGTTTGAGCTTATTATGAATAAATAAACTGATATTAAGTGGCGTTTCCCTTCAAGCATTATTTACACACCTCAATCTGCTTTATTATTTGGAATTGCTGAGCCATTTGCCTTCCTTGTCATCATTAGTGAGGTTTGCAGGGTTTGACCCAGCAGGCGAAGGCAAATCAAGCCATGGGTCATTACGAAGCAGCATGAAATTAGAGGTTAGCGTACCTTTACTCTTCTTCAGGCAAGTGCATCGCAGCTGGAGAGCCTCTGATTCTACATCTACTGACTCGCTTTACAAAAACTGGTGTCTGGTTATGCTCCTTCAGCTCCAAGGGACAACTGTAATTTCAAAGAGGGCATACACTGCACACAGGTAGAATGACATCTAATTTTGAATCTATAGTCAAATAGAGTTCACACTAAAATATAGATCTTTACACTGGATCTTGATCACACAATTTCTCAAAGTACAGGTGTGATTCCCTTTTTATGTGACATGTTTTGATCCATCTACAATTGGATGATTCAATTATATTGTAATAGGCTTGTGCCATACCACCTCAGGGATGCTGCTATGTTATTGGGTTTCAGGATGCAAAGCAAAAAGGAGTTTTTAGAAGACACCACTTGCACCAATGTTTAAACTGTTTAAACTCTATATTCCTTAATTTTTATTGATACTATATTATGTTAACGGTAATACCTACATTACTCTAATGATTTTTTCTTATTTCTCAATATCAACAGTTTCCAGTTGATAGTGAACACATTTCTAACCCCCCAGATAGTTGTATTGAATGTGCTTTTATTAGCCTGTTGCTTACAATAGAGTAAGTAAATCTTGTCAGATCCAACTCTTTGTTGGAATTTGTAACTCTTAATTTTATCACTGTAAGGATAGTACTAAAGGCAATTATTGAGCAGTTAATCTGAACTTTTCAGGATATATTTTTTTTAAGATTTTGATTGTTTGTTTTCATTTGTTTTATTGACGTTGACTATTGTATTTTTTTCCCACAACTCTTTGCTGTGCTTACTTACTGACCTACCGAGTTAACACTACTACTCATTTAAGTTACTTGTTTTACTGAAGCTGCTAAAACTTACAAAGAACTATGCTATTTCACTAACAATTTGAAATTTGACAAAATCAAGTAAATACAACAAAGTATTGAGCGAAGTAAACACAACTCAAAACTATTATATTTACATAAATTTCCAAAGCAATTGGTTTACTAGATTTCTTTAAAGTATAGTCAACATGTCAGATGTTACAGTGAGGGATTCACCACTCTTTTCGTGCATCTGTTAAAGTTTGAATAATTGGAGGAGCGTTTTGGACATATATGTATATAATTACATCTACAATAATTCTCTCTCTCTTTGGCACAGTATGCCCTCTATTCTTTTGTAGCCCTGCTTTAGAGCAGTAAACCATAGGAGAAAAAAAATGAAAGTACTTATTAGAATAACACTTGAGAAGTTTTCACCTCGCTTGCTTCTACTAATGCACCTTCAGCTGCTGTACCTATGGCAACCAAAAGATACCGTTCCAGATTCATCAAAACCATGTTTCTGTGGATATGTGATTATTTTTCTAACCTTTTGCAGGTTAGTAGACACCCAATGGGTTCAGCTATGAAACAAGATTGATTATGTTTGGCTCTAATGCTTAAAATAACCAGGTCCAAGTCATCGGGCATGCTGTTTGTTTCATGGTCGAGCTTTGGAGACTGGCATCCGAAAATAGATCAGATCATCAAATCGGAGGACGGCCAAAAGAAACAAAGAAATGAGACTCAAGGTGAATAATGACGCGCAGGGGAGTTTTGAACTGGAGAGACAAAACAAGCAATGGTAGAAGTCTTCTTCGGCGCGGCAAAGTGAACAGAGATGTAATTGATTACTGTTATCAGTGGACAGGCAGTTACTGTAACACAGATAATGGCAGCCATAATACACTTCCCTGCAATATACTGTTGCAGTGATGGAACCAGACTGATAGAAAACTCAGGAGTAAGGGGAAGAAAAGGAGAAGTAAATGGGGGATGCAGTAATCTATAATAGTCGGGAATGATTATTGAGACAAAGCAGGAGAGACAGAGACAGCGGGGAGCGATGAGGAGGTTCTAATAATATAATGCTGTATTCATATATCAGTGTTATCCTTTTCAGGGAGGTTTGATCTTTTTTTTCCTCACATGCATTCAGCCCAATCTGTTCCCCATATTTTCCTCAGCAGCATTCCTTCATCTTATGCAGTTTATTATCACTATCCATCTATTTCATCCATATGACGTCCATTCATCTCTCCTCACCATATTCTTGCCGTCTTCACCCCATTTCCCCCGATCGGCTCTCAGTGAACACCTGTCCTCACCTCCCCTAAATCAAGCCCCCCCTTCCCCCCCCCGTCTCAGCTATCCTCGCTCCTTTTCTTTTCTAATCATTCTCACTAAGCTGCTATGAGCCTCTTTTGTCTCGGGCTGTACAGAACAGATCAGAACAACACTGTGGTTGCAGGCTTATGACAAGAAACTGTTATGAGCCCTCTTATGAGATGCATATACATAACACGCACATTCACTGTTACAATGTTTACGAAATATGCACGAAACCTCCATGCACAAAGTCGGAGAAACCAGAAGAGAAGCACAATGCATTAAAGCGATCCTGTGATATTTAATGTTCCTGTGTGACCCATGTCCCCTGACAGCCCACGCCTCGGCTGTAGATCTTTTGACTTTTGCAGCCCTGTTTTGTTTAGTGGTCATCTGGGAGCAAGTATACAGGCACGCACATACACACACACACACACACACACACACACGCACACACACACACACACACACGCACGCACACGCACACACATGCACACACATGCTCGCCCTGCCTCTTAAACTTTTATAGTTATTGTGATAGAAATTGCACAGGCAGGTGGAGGGAAGGCAGTGGCTGAATTGAGATGTGCATTGTTCAGACTTTAACATGCATTTGCTTTGTCTGCGCTGCACTGGCGACAATACATGTTTTTGTTATGAATTCGTGAAATAAATAAAACCACATACTGTACAGTATAGATTGATAGGTTGTTTGTCCCTGTGTGATGTGACCCACAGCAACATTGCATCTTAACCAGCGGGAAGAGACATGACAAAGATACTGTACATCGATGAAAGTCGTGGTTGAAAAGACAATAATATTTCATGCTGTAATGATGCATTGGTAAATATGGTGGGGGGGTTGCAATAAGTACGCCATTATCATCAGTCTGAAAGGGAAACAAACAGTCCACTGTGTTGTAGTCCAATGTTTGTTCTTGTTGTTGTTTTCTGAGCAGTATTTACTGGCTCAGAGTGAAGGGTCTGACAAAAAAATGACAATAATCATCAAATCCAAGTCAGGTCCTCTATTTTCCCAAATTTAATTAAAACAGAAAACAGCTCCATCACACCACACAGTAGCCAATGGAAACAACTGGGATAGATATTGGCCCATCTCTGGAGACAGGTGTGAATCAGGTGTTACAGTCTCTTGAGTGAAAACCAAACACACATTATAACCATGTTAGTTCAGCATAAAACAGGTGCTGTGTTAGCCCCATCTCACCTAAGAAAGATTCAGACAAACAAGACTAATTCAATTGAGTCTAATTGTCTTCCTCAATGCTGTCCTCTTCTTGTCAAAGTGCACATATTTAGGGATTCAGAATATTGATATGGGTATATATATGTTTAGTTTTAACATACACTGCTATAGTATCTGTTTTCAGTCTCGTGTGAAACGTTACATCTTAGCCAGTACCCAGACGTTTCCTGATCAGCCGTAAACACCACTGCAGCCAGAGTAACAAAGACTTGAATTCTGTCGTACCTATTAAAGAGTCAGGATAAAACCAGTCGACGGAACTGAAACACCTTAGAAAACAAGAGTGGAGCAGGGCACTGACAGTGGTAACCTTTTATTCTGTTGCTTCGTTGTATTTCCTGTCCAACATTATTCTGTAATCCCTCTACGTGCATGTTTCTTGGCACCATACACATTTTAAGAAATTCCCTCTCAGCAGACTGGAGATATCATGACTTTCGGCCTAAGACCAGTTTGTGGTTTCGTTTCACTAAACGTTTTTACCAAATATGAAGAAGGTCCCTCAAGGCTTTCATGAGATACCATGTTCACAAGGCAAGACATGTGCTATGTGAGGTCACAGCGACATTGAACCTTTAACCTTAGAGTGTCAAAGTCTAATACGTTCATCCTTGATTTTCAACTAATTCTTTGCGCCACATTTGAAGAAATTCCCTCATGACATTTGTGAGATACTGTGTTCACAAGAATGGGACAAACGATGCACAAACACATACCCCCCCCACCAAAAAAAAAACAGGAATAAATGAGACAGCAAAAGAAAAATAGAAGCTGCACATCGAAGGTGTGCACACAAACAAAGAGCATCGCAGACGAGCGGACGCAGTTACCCGAGCTGTGGCTGGCGGCTCATTACTTCACACACCTGGCTGCCATCCAAGCCTGTTAGAGGCACAACCGAAGACCAGCGACAATCAAATTACTAGGAACACACAGCAAAGTAACACAATCACTCCTCCAAATGATTTCTCCACCTTGTTTGCTGGAGATCTGAGAGAGAAACCCCCACCCCAGCCCCCACGTCTGCTCAGCGTGTGAGCAGAACCCTCTTTTTGTTGCCTTTTTTAATCTGAACACGTTCGAACCCTCTGTGCGTCACCTCTGTGTAACCTGGGGGGGGGAGGGGACACACACCTCTCCCCTGCTGTTTTCTCCTTCACGCCGCACCCTAAGCCGTCATGGATCCGGTGGAGCTGGGAGACGTGAGCGGCGGCTGTGGAGGTAGAAACTGTGGCCTGACGTCAGGCTTCCTGGAAGACTGCTCCAACCGAGACTGGCAGCGGGAGAAACCAATGTTTGGATTGAATTATATATATATGTGTGTGTGTGGTTTCTAGATTTAGATATGCAGTGCACTTTATTAAAATAAATGAGCAGGGCTTGAGGGAGAACTCCTTGGCCAGAAAGCTTCAGCAGAATAATGTAAATGAATTTTTGAAGGAAATTAAAGTTATAAATATAACTCGGGTGTGAAAAAATAAAGCACTTCTGCAAAGATAAAAAGTAACAATCGTCTTCCTTTAACAGAAAAGAAATTTAAAAATAATTCAATCTTTTATCAAATGAAACATGTTGGTCATATTTTAGAATAGAAATAATACAGTTAACAGAGTTATGTTAATTTACGTGTGAACCTTAATTTGTTTTGCTAATATGTAATAGATAAAGATTATATAAAGAAAATTGTGTGTGGTTCATGTGGTATAATAATATAACATATCTATATATTAAAGACAAATTTTAACAAAAATAAAATGATGATGATAAAGTAAACTGATTTGTTTAATGATTGTCTGCTGGTTCAGAAGTTTGTCTTCGTCCTCCACCTTCACTGTCTCAAGCTGCTCCACCTTTCTCCTCCACTTCATCTCACCACTCATTCTCCGTCTCACTCAGCTTGTCCAGGCAGGCGAGGTGTGGGTTGGTGGAAGTTCGTCTCTTCTTTTTTTCTGTCTTTATCAGCTCGTCCTTATGTCTAATCTCCTTCTCGAGCTTCATCCGGACTGAGGTGGCTCCTGGTGCAGACTCGTCTCCAGACTCCTACACTTGGCCTGACACTCAGTGAGCTCGGCCAAGCAGTCCATGTAGGCCGTTTCCTGGTCTCTTTTTATTAGAGATCATCTTTGTATCTTAGCTGTTCCTGGAGCTGCTCCACCTGCTCATTCAGAAACAAGTTTCCCTCTTTAAGAGCCTTAATCTCATCCATAAATCTACTCGACACGAGGACTTGCTGTGTCATGGTTCACAATGGAGAGCAGATCTACTTCTTGATGCTCTGAAGAAACTTGTTCTCCAACTCAAACAAGTTGATGCAAAATGTTCATTCTAATAATAATAATGATAATAATAAGAATACATTTTATTTTTAGGCACGATATATAAATATTTCTCACATGAAGTTTGATGCCTCCTGTGGCCCTGTGGCCCCATCCCTGGATCCGCCCATGCTTACCACTTGGCAGTGGACACATTCACTTCCACTCATAGCATTAACAGTGTCTGAATAATAATTGTCATTATGGAAGAAATACTCTTCCATGTTTGTTCTTCTAACTCAACCCAGGAAAGTAATCACCTGTATGGATTGTTTTTCACACATCTGAAAGGTAATGTTAAGAAATATAATTAGATATACCTTGATTATAGGGAAGAGATCAAGCCTCAGGATGTAATAGTGAGGCACAATAATTACAAATTGCGTTACTAAAATAAATTTATGTTGATACAGCACCTTGGCAAGATTGAGATAAACAAACAAGTATTTATATCCCATGTGTGTGCATATAGAGAATTGATTTTAGTGTACTGTGTGTGCTGAGCTTGTGTGCTTGAGTGTTAAAGTGTGTTTGTGTGCAGCCGTTTCCCGGCCATCTCTTCGACCTGGGCCGACTTCTCTGTGCGCTACTTTCCCGGCCATGCTTGAGGAAGCCGGACCTACGCTGGCTCCATGTGTATTGAAGGGAGAGCGGAAGAGAGGTTTGCCAAATTTCTACAAGTAAACACTGAAATAATTTTCATGTATCAATTGAAACCAAAATGAACTGGGACTGCCGAGGATCATTAGGCTCGGCTCTGCTCTGACGGCACATTCAACAGAACAAGCGGCGCGGTGAATGGCTAATACACGAGCCAAAGTTCCCAAGCACGGGATTAGAAACCCATTTGGCTCGGAGTCTGCAGGTTTGAAATCAGCG
Source organism: Pleuronectes platessa (assembly GCF_947347685.1). Classification (NCBI taxonomy): domain Eukaryota; kingdom Metazoa; phylum Chordata; class Actinopteri; order Pleuronectiformes; family Pleuronectidae; genus Pleuronectes; species Pleuronectes platessa. Next base: position 11,403,767 of record NC_070640.1, on the reverse strand, counting down.
CTCTGATCTTCCAACACCCTACCTTGCTCTTGGCTAGGTATTCTGTCCCCATATTGCTTTTTGGGTTATGCCAGTGGATGCTTGTTGAATTGGAAAATCTTTGCAATGTTGAAGGATTGAAAGGAGAGCGGAGATGTTGTAGAACCAGGAGCATGATTAGGTTCAGTTTGGGTTCGTGATTGAAACGGTTTGGTTCATGATAACAGGAGTCGGTTAATGCTGTATATTTATCCTGGAAGCCTGTGGATGCTTGTTGACTGTCTGACTATACCGCCATAATGAACTATTCATTTTAATTAAATACAGTAGGTCAAGGCCTTTTAGTTATATAAAGAGAAACCCAACACTACAAAGAGTAATACGCATTTGGCGATAAAGGAGAGAAGAAACCAGCAGAACCAGACACAGCTTTATTTATTCATCACATTTTATGCTGTGGAAAAATAATAGAAAATCAATTTAAAAGACAGAAACTAAAATAGAGAAAAATTATAAATCTGTATATTGAAATAAGTTAAAGGAGTAAAAGAATATGGATAGAAATATATCAAATAAATAAATACAATTACTCTGCTCACTCTAATGCCAAAGTCACACACGTTCTCTCTCTGACACACACACACACATCTCAGCACATCCAGAGAGGTCGACAGAGATAAAGCAGCACATCAGCTCTGAGAGCCCTGAGGATGTATTTTAGCTGACTAGACCACTTATGGCTCATTATCCAGTCTCGACTCCTCTGCTCAACCTGAGAGAGAACTAGACGCCAGCTTTAAGTCTGTTAATACCAGTAGCCAGCTTTTACTTACAGTGAATGTGGATGCTAATCACTGGTAACACTTTAGATTAGAGCTCATAACATGCAGTGAATAATTACCACAGAGTGACAGGTACTTGTGAAGGTATCTGCTCTGACACGTCCAGGTGTGTGATCATTTTATGGTCATGTAAAGGTAATAGATGACAGTATAAATACTGCAAATTGCTCCAAAGCATCCAGAATAACTACAGTATCAATTCTGTACAAGCCCAAGTACGTGTATGGATACATAGTATAGGCATGGAGCACTGTTTGGTTGCATGAATCTCCTCCAGTGGATTCCTCTTCCCGCAGCCGCAGGTACATTTCCATCCGATTGAATCCCCTCCCAATTCTCTCTCCCCCTTTCCCAATTCACTTAAAACTCTTTTAAAATTCGGAGACTTAATAACTAAACATAAAATATGAAAACTGATCACAAGCGTTACATCTGCTTTTTCATCTTTAAATTTCACACTGAAGAACTTAAACTGATTGTCTTTTTTAGAAGGATATATACTGTACATCTGATGTTGGTGCTGCTCTGTCATTGCTCTGGTGTCCTGCAGTAACTAAGGCACAGTGTGTGTGGATTTTAATCCATCCGAGGTTAGAGTGGCTACAAGGTATTTTCCAATTTTCCAAAAATATAATCTGTCCCTTTACCTGCTGGTAACAAATCATCAGAGTCCCAGACGACCACACTGTCAGAGAAGTAGTGTGTTTGAGTGAGATCTAGCTGAAATCTCTCTGATCCCAGACTGTTGAGCCTCTTGTTGTACCTAAGAGCTCTTGTTCCACAATTAATGATAACATGCACATTTTTATTTTAGGATGAATATTGTGCTCAGCTTCATTATTCAGTGTGAAACGTTTGTAATGATGCCAAAGCAAAGGCCATTGTGTTCAAATTGAATTTAACCCAGACCGGATTGTCCCAATCCAATTACCCATCCTTAGTCACCACACAGTCCTGAATACCTGAGTAGCTGTGGTTGCACCCACGTGGCTCTCAGCCTTTTTGCAGATTAAAATCAAAATTTACAACTCCCAGCGTGACTAGTTATCATCTCCAGAAGAGCCGAGGTCCAACCTAGAAACCCCCCCCCCGTTAGAACAACCAGAAGTGAACATGCATTACTTTACACTGTTTGAAGACCACACCACCCAGCGGCTTGTTCACAATTACCAATAAAACTTGGGTAAAGACCTAAAGTATGATGCAATCCAACTTTAAATTCATCAGCTAAAAAAAATATATATATAGCCGTGTAAACTTGAAATACGTGAATATAAAGAAAAATACACCAAACCATTCAAAATGGAAAATAAAGATATGCCTTAGAACTTGAGATTATTATGTTAAAAAAGAAAATTGGTATTTCGGAGTGTGATTATTTATTTATTGAATAATAAATTCAAATAGAAATAAAAGAAGAATGCAAAAGCTTGGATATTGCCCCTAACTCCATTGTAGCAGTGCAAAGAAATTTGAATTATAAACCTCCGTTTAATCAATCAATGACTGTTTTCCTTCCTTCACAGTCGTGCTGCTCGCAATTCATCCATTACACCTCTGCTCCTGTGCACAGTATGTGATGAAGGTTTCTCCATGTTAAATCAGTAATGATATTGAATAAGTACAAAGGACAAAATAGTTAAAAGAAAAATTATGAACGTTTAAACCTGTTTTGTTTCTTCAATCAATAAATGTTGAGAGATCCTACAATGTAAATGTAAACTGAAGCATATCTACAGCAAACCTGTGGTTTTATCATTTTCCATTTGTACGTGTTGTGAAGCTCTGCAGCCTCACATTCACGTCCACAAGCATGTGTCAGTGTTTGTGTTGCATTCAGCTCTGATTGATCAAAGAGCATCAATTTATTTATTCTCAGAGCTGGAAGGAGAGCAGCTTGTAGTTTCTTTAAATTGAAATATAAAGAAAAAGAAAAGACGGAGCCACACTCGCCTTGTTTTGTGTATTTAATGTAACACATTTCTGAGTTAGTGGATTAAGCCTCCTCTGCAAGGTTCAGGGAGCAACAGTCTCCCTTTGGTATTAATTGAGGATACAATAGTGGAACTCTCCACGGGCTGCTGAACGTACAGACGCTCCAAGGAGCAGGATAATAACCAACGGCTGCTGCCTGGAATAAAATATCTCAGACAGTTTAGGATGTTTCGACATAAATTCAAACAAGTTTAACTCAACTAACGTGAAGCTCATACCAAGGAAAACTCAGTAACAACAAGATAATCCCCCCTCGCAAACCTGCCATAGCCAGCCTGTCGTAATGAAATGCGCTCACGTTACCCCCTGTCCCTAATCACTGAAAAAAGTGTCCATCAAAATTCCATCCTCCTCTTACGCAGCGTGAACCTCGACACGAGCCATGCTTCACAAATGGAGGAAAATGAATGTAAAGGACGGGATAAATCCGGATACATTTAAATTCTTTCTCTTTATTAGCTTTATCTCAAGTGTAATAATGCTTTCAGGGCCAAGTGGAGTCAGGCCGGGGGACAATGAGGAGCATCTGTCAGTGAGTGCTCCCTGTACGCGAGAACAGATCCCAGGCGCCTGTGCTAAACACATCATGCACTTAGACACACGATGGATATGCCAGAATAAGACTGAAAAATATATATAGTATCTCTCTATTGTCGTTATTAGTTCATTTTTTACTCACTATTCTGCTCGTGCATGTTTGTGCACTCACTGGTTTTACACTGGTTTAATCAGTCGGTGCTTTACAGCCTCAGTCTTCCTCTACAGTGTCTCATCTATACGGCTCAGAATATAAATTAACTCCAGCGCTTCGACCAATATCTGCAGCAACAGCAAGATTTCGAGTTTACATAATAAGAGGCATGCACGCACTCTGACACATGCTGATGCACGTGTAAACAAGCACATACACAGATTCTTATACTGAGAGATATATCTAGAAGTTGAGGAAGTAAAAGGTCATTCAGGGAGACATGCACATTTCTCGTTATCATTTAAACCAATCACAGCCTGACATGCTCGTTTTGAGCCAATCACCTGTAAGCTGGAACAGTTTAAAATGTTCTTTCTCTTTCTTGTCATACCGCTGTCAGTTCATTACCTCGATCAGGGGTGCAGGAGTGGACCGACCCACCTCAACTCTGAATAACCCAGTCATCTGCCTCCAAAGCGTCCAATCAGGAGCCCTTTGAGACGTCCCGCCTTTGTGCTTCTTCACCAGTGTCTATTGGTTCCAGGGGATGCTCCGAAGCACCATTAGTTCATAGGACTGCTTCCACTGTGTTCTACTTCCTGCTGGGGTCTAACCGCCTAAGTCGATTCCCCTTGTTCACAATACATTTAATTTCATTCATTCTCTCCTGATTGAGACTATTGATGTCAAGTGTTGGGGGTTACTTATACAATACATGCCCTTGAAGGTAAATAATTAGATTCTCTGTTAGATTACTCAAAGTAAGTAATATTAAGTAATTCAATATCGCATTTTCACTGTTAATGAATGTGGCATTCATGCAGCACGGCTACCTGAAGTCGACTGAACCCACGGGCCACTCACATTTATTTCGTCTGGAGAACACCCAATTTACAGTTGACCTTTTATTTTCCACAGCACTGTGTTAGAGTGAAACCCAGTAAACAAGACAAAAATATAACTGTTAATTTACAGTTGTTTTCTCTTTGTCGCCTCGAGATGAATCCTCTTGAAATAAAAAAAAAATGTGTCAGAATATACTCATATATACAGAATACAAGGATCATGTAAGAAAAGAAACTTTCCGAGAAAACGTTCTTTAATTATGGAATAGTAGTTCTTTAGTAGTTCTACTCTTTCTGGATCAAAAACCTTGATTACCAATCGTACCTTTTCTTGAGAAACCCCGATACCCATGTGGCAATTGTCCTCCTCTACAGAAGAGAAAGTTCCTCCAAGTCCAAGTGCTTCTTTCTTTGGATTTCACAGCTTCTTGCGCCATCTTTTTAAAGTCCTGATACTTGATCATAATCTGGTGCTGATGAGCCAAAAGTATGCTTATCATTCCTCATTTTATTGCAGGCAACAGAGTTATCTTAATAATCTCATAATATTACAACTTTATTCTTTTAAATAATGACATCTTTCTCATAATATTGTGAATTTATTGGTGACTTTATGCTCAAAATATTAGATTATTTTCCCCTTTAAGTGGATTTAATACTGTGTTGTGAGGTATCCAACAAAAAGTATTGGATGGAAGTAATTTGCCTGAAATAAAGTTCACATGCAGTAAAGCTGCTGGTTTTCCAACTTTTTAATTGTTTGTGAGGACAGAGCTTCTTTGCGAACTGGCCAGCGTGCAGACAATACTAACAGGCTGATCTGCAGTCAGCTAACGGTTCGGCTCAGTAGGTGGCTTTTATTCTCAATATGTAACTCCATTACATGCATAGCCTCCTATTAATCCCCAGCACTGTATGTGTCAATGTCTTCACTTCAAAAAGACAAACGTATGCAAGTGTGCATGTTTACATGCTTATACTCGCACACACACACACCCACACGCACCCACCTACACACACACACACACACAGTCAGGCAGGGATGGTGCTATAAATTACAAAATGCAACTCCCTGCTTATCTCAACATTGATTAAAAGGGAAAACTGGCCATGAATACCATCCAGAGCCCAAAATGGTTAGAAATGAATAAATCATAGCTCTTATCCCAAACAGCAGAAGGAGAAAATGAGCAATATCCTAGAAAGCTTTAATTTTTTTTCCCAGCGTAAATACGAAAGGGTTGTTTCGTGAATTCTGAGCAGATGGTTACCTGATTGGAATTTGATGCACAGCAGCAAAGGTGGCGTTATGGGTAATCAAGTGGGAGAAGCACATATTAAAATACAGTCTTTAATTCCACAGTGAAGAACTCTTTGTAAATAATGTAGACGCTACACTCCAAAAACTGAGTCGACAGCACATATCAGAGCCCATATTTTTTTTAACGGTTTTAAATATTGGAGACACATTTAAAAGTTTTTCTGCTTTAGTTTTTCCCAAACTGATTAACAAAGAGTGACCCAGGGAGTATTTATTATGAATGCACCACAGTGTATTCCAATAGCAGCATGCATGCATTTAAAGCAGGGCAGGTAAAAAGAGTTAATCAGCAGGGCCAGGATATAGATTGTTTTATTTTTAGCTCGTTTATTTGCAGGCGTAAATTGGACAAATGGCTCCGTCTGTTTCTCAAAGTGATGGAATGAATCGGCCTATTTAAAAATGTAGGTTATGGCAATTGCTCTGATTAATGAATTCCAGGGCAAAACAATTGAAATGCATGTATTCATTGCAGATACAGCTGAATGTTTTTTCTCCCCCCCCCCCACCATGTTTCCACCTCATCCCCGCCCCGACAGAGCCCAGCTTCACCTTTTGAAATATGAAGGGCTTGAATAAACAAGCGCGAGCACATCACAGAGCCTCACCCTGACTTACTTTGATTCCCAGTTGTATTAGCTGTGCAAGACATATAATCTTTGGCACTGCTGCTCTTTTATCTCCGTGGTCTGTACTGTGAGCATGGCCGAGAAGAGAGGACAGACTGAATAAAGTGGGAGCAGAGCAAGGCGCAGGGGCGAGCCTCTTCATCTTCAGTGGTGAAGAGGAGTCAGTAAATGCTGTTAAATTGTGTCCGTGTTGCCAGGTTTCACAAAAGCAGGAGAATGAATCCAATCAGGGTTCCTGTGAAGTCAGAAGCAGCTGTCAGTAAACGTACTCACAGCCCCAGGCAGGTGAGCTGTACATTTGAATTTCATATCCCTTTGTTTAATTTGTATTTCTCTCATATTTCCGACAGTCGGCGAATGCTGTGCACCGATGAACTTCCGTTTGCTCTGTGATTAACACAATCTCATGTGATTTCTCTTATCCAACTGAATGTGAATGGAAAAATTTCACAGAGAAAAACTGAAATGTGGATTTTCCTCTTCTCTGACAGTCTTGAAGGCATTTCTGAAATCATTTTTCAACGCTCTTTGGAACGGCCAGGAACCCTGCAAAGCTGGAAAAGAGCCATTTACATCCCAGCTGCCTTCTCATTGCGTTAAAAATCCATGTAAGGACGATTCCTCGCAACATTTCTACCATTCAGTGTCTTCACTGGGCTCCTTTAAATCCTAAAATCACAAACGACTTTCATTGATGTTAACTGATGCACTATTGATTTTCTCCAACAGTGAAGTGAGAGCACGGGAATCGACTCAGAGGTGAGAGAGTCAGCAGGTTTTTCTTTCATTTGAATTTTGAAAGATTTGCTTCAGTAATAGACATATTTTAAACCAGAGAACCAGAGAGCCTCTGGATAATTAGAACCTCTGAGAATATCAAAAAAGATATTAATCTTTTAAGAGAAGTTTTTATTCTCACTGATACACAGAGACTGCAAAATGCTTCTGTATTTGTTATGAACCTTTTACCGAACCTTCTCTTGCATAACTGTCACTGTGGAGCACAGGAGCAGAGACAGGGGAAGGTTTTATGATATCTATTTTAAAACTTAAAAGAATGAATAGACTGAAAGCGGCAGACTGGGCGTCGGTCCGAGATCTGGTTCCGGTAAACAGGGTCGGCTCTGAGTCCGACGGGAACAGGCAGGCAGTGGTACAAACTGTTCTAGTCTGTGAGGCTGGACGTGGCAGAGCACAGCAGGCGGCTGCATGAGGATCCTCCAGCAGCAAGTAAACAGGCTGTTTACTTGCTGCAGGGACCTCAAACAAATGAGAAACTTTCAAAATACAAAGGCAGAGAGTGACTAAAGCATTAGTACCACGACGGGTTGACTGATCTGACGGAGTCAGCCCGGATGAATTGGAGACTTAGCGCTGCCGTCACATTGGGTGGTGTTTACCAGACGAGTGCATTGAACGCCCCCTTCTTGTGGTTTGAACGACCTTGAACCATGGAAAGAAATGGAAGTAAACACTTAGAAGTTATTCTTAGAATGAGATTAGAAGTTATTATATTGTATTATTAGTTTGTAGCGATTAATTTTAATAATAAAGCCTATGTTTGTTATGTCGTAATACATGTAAATACATGTTAATGAAATGTGGATGATTCAAACAGGCTCTGTTTTACCCTCTTTCATGTTATTGCATTTTCTACATTACACTGCCCGACTGTTAGATCAATTGTTTGTGTCTTTACATCGATTGTAATGTTAATAGTAGCGTCCACGTTGTTGTTGCCTAGCAGCAGTGATCTCTTGACTTAACCACTTGAACGCAACATGACTTCCTACTCCCCCCCCCCCACACACACAGAAGGCAGGGCCAACAATATGGATATGATCTCATGACTGCGGGCAAGACATGAGAAAAATGGGGGAGGTGGAGAATATATAAACAGTTTCCGTTGTTACCTTCATTCCTTTTATTGTGCTTTCTGTCATCACCGGGTTAAGTTGTAACATAATTGTTCATTTTCCCTCCGGTTCCAGTCCGCTCTGCCCCCGTGCCGTCACAGTGCGTTAGCCTCGCATTGATTCTCTTTGAGTCCGTTTGACTTTACACTCGATTTGAAACCACAGAGAAATCGTCAAGTAACACACAAGAATAACAGGCGACGCACTCTGTGCCCTCCACGGCTCCTGGTTCTGTGACCCGGGCTTTGACAAAAGAACTCGTCAGTACAAGGGCACGAGGGATTTCTGGACCTTTATTCGTGTCTTCAACTCTCCTTGTGTTTATCGCTGTGTGTCATCTTCTTCTTTGGATGTGTGTGTGTGCATGTTGTGTTTCTCTACATGTGAATGCTAAGCCGACCACATGGTGCTTGATTGGCATGTTTTGCCGTGCAGCAGGTAGCACGGCCACGTCTCCAGAGGCGTCATTACACAACCTTGTTTTTTTTCCTACACTTAGTTGCTGTATTTGTCTGATGGTTAAAGACGTCTCAAAGACTTGCACAGACCTTTTAAAGGCAACGTTAAATCCGTGGTCTTCTTTTTCGGGCTCAAGTGTCTCAGGAGGACTCGCAGAGACACATTTGTAATTACAAATTGAATAGTAATTAGGTTTTCTAACCCAAAAAATTGTCTGCATGGAATCCTATGTTTCTTTTCACATTAAAGCAGAGTGATGTAAATGGACTGTTTACACCAAAGTCATTTTTAGGACCTAATAGTCTGAGTGCGAAATGTGTGAATGTAATGGCAAGCCGAGTGTGTGTGTGTGTGTGTGTGTGTGTGTGTGTGTGTGTTTGTGTCGCTCTCTCTCGTGAATGTGTGTCGGTGTGTGTGCTATAAACCTTTGAGCCATGAGAGCTTATAGCTTTGAGGGCCCAGCCCCTCCAATTAAACCCCGTTAAAGGCAGAATTCTCTTTATTTCTCTCCACAGGGAACCGACAGAGAAGGCTTGTCTAGTTTCTCACTCTACCCAGAGTAATAATTACCTGAGATAATTACTTTCCTCTCTCAAGCAATTAATGCCAAATCCAGGGGGCGATGGTTTGGGACTGCGGCGGGGACCGAGGTTATGCACAGGCTTAGGAATTAGCAGCGGGAAGCTTTCATTTTTTTACACACTTTATAAAAACAGCTTGAGACATGAGACGTGGGCCGCCGTGTGCGTATAGGGATCTGGGAAACTGAGGCAAACAAAAGCAAGCGGAGAGGTGAACCCCAGCAGAATGAAGCAGATGTGGATGTGACAGGGTTTTGCTTTTTGCCCTCTGAGGCAGAAAGGTGTCGTGACTGGTAATAAAGTAGGATGACACCTGCACGTATACACGAGAAAGGTAAAACACCCACGAAGCTGTGCTTGTTAAATGAAACCATAACTCTCTCCACAGGTATAACAAAACACATCCATCCCTGATTAGGATTTTTTCTTTTTGTGAAAGATAAAAACAGCATCTCATGGAGAGGCATTCAAAAAAGTGGGATCAGGATCAAAATCATACATGGCTCTTTTGATCCTGCTGCGTGAGTGTGTGTGTGTGTGTGTGTGTGTGTGTGTGTGTGTGTGTGTGTGTATATGTGCTTATGTGTGAATAAGCGAAGCTGATAGCCATCACATGCAGCTGCCACCCCGGGCTGAGCGCTCATACACTGGTGCCAGTGTCTCATCATGGGGTATGTAAAACACTGAGAGACAGTGACACACACTCACAACCATTCATTGTATTTAATCTTGGATTTATGCAGCTCCAGAGATATACAAAAATCCACTCAGCAGGGAGGATGAACACTCATCTAATTGTACGGTAACATACCTCATCAACTGATTGGTTATTCTACTGTATTTTTAATTCTCTGATGCACTGGGATGTTAACAATAGGTTTTGTTAAGATGGAGGCAAGTGCATGAGCAGGACCCGTAGTTTGGGCTCTGCATAATCACAATCAGCTGCTAATCAGCTTTACTTTAGAGAGATGTTTTTACAGAGCTGCTTGTAGTGACTCAACCTATACTGTATTGTAAAGTTCACTTGTGTATAGTTTATGTAATGGAAATTGAAGATGTCTAAGACACCTGCCTAGAGATGTATAATATATGTGCATTGTTATAAAATGTTCACTCGTCTGTCAGAAAACTACCACAACAAACTATGGAATGGATATCCATAAAACCTGGTGGAAGGTCGGGACATGGTTCAAGATAGAATCCTTTTAAAGGGCGGATGCAGGGATTTTTTATCACTTTGGACCAGATTGCATAATGTTTGACATTTTCACAGCTTTTCCAGGGTGTGATTCATGGATGTTGATGAAAATAATCGGACATGTTTAGGGGACTATCGATGAGTCTGTGCAGTCTGTGCAATTCGGTTAAAAATCTAGCTCTAGTGAGTTTCAATGTGGTTTCATTAGAGGACTGTTGGGCCTTGGTGGAGGTATGTGTGTGTAACATACAAGGTTAAATAAAGTGCATTTAATTATAGTATAAATATTAAAATAACTATAAAAAAAATGTAGTCACAATATCTTCTGATCTTGTTATTGTGAGGATAACTCGTGCAAGAAATGTGTGATGCCACTGCACAGACTGTCGTTGTCAGATTTATTAACAGTTCGCACACAGCACAGAAGACATTAGCAGACAGAACACTTCTATCAGTTTTTAGAAGATGCTCATATCTTGTTGCTTATGTGCTGACGTACATTTACTGACCTCATTAGTGGGTTTCAGTCGTTTATTAACAAGCTGAAGTGCACTGACTTGAGAGGACAAATGGTTTTCTCCTTATTCTTCACATCTCTGTGAGTGGTGCCCTTTTATTATTGGTTTTGGGACAACAAATATTTTAAAGTTTTTTCATTATTTGTAGTCGGCTAAACATTGGCAGATTGAATATTTAAGCTGTTAACAGTTGGTGTATAGCAAGAATGGACTAAAATACTTCAAAACTATAAATACTAAATATTTTTCTTGATTGACTTCATTACAGAGTAGAATAATAGGTAAAAATCGAATTACTAAACAAATACAAGTTATCTTAAATCCAGCTGGCAAGTCCCATCAGTCTGGGCCAAAACTGTTTAGCTGTATGGGTTAAACTCAACAGAACCAGTAGTAGTTATGTTGACCTCATACCTGGCAGGCCCACGTACAGTGTAGAACAAAAATAATAAATAACGTTTTTCCCCCACACACAGAAATAATCAAAGCGCATGTTTTAACATACAGTCGGCTAGAAAGACGGAAACTAAGCATTAACATTCACAAAGGAAGTCAACAAAAGTGTCAGGAGACGTGAAATCCTTTCTTCCATCGTTAATAATGGAAAAACAGTTTTAGGAATCTAAAGAAGCTCGAGAGGAGGATCATTATATTAATGTGTAGCAGTGACAGAAAGAGAGACAGTTGAAGAAGTTGAGACAGGCAACGTCAAAGAAAGGGATGGCATTTAGAATGCAGAGCCATTATTATTGTTTGTATCCCATTAACACAGGAAGCATGATGACTGTATTGTTTCATCAGTAGTGAGCGAATGACAGGGAGAGAGGGAGTGTCACCTTTAGCGTGTGTAAAAAAACAATACCTGTAATGGCTCATTGTGTCCGTGCTGAACACAAAGAGCCCATCTTTTCCCGACTGTTTTTGTGCTGTCAGGAACAGATAATGTGCTTGTTAAATATTCATCTAATTACTATAGATGAGGAGCCTTTCTTGTGCCGTGAGGTGACATTTAAAATGCCATTCGATAAATCCTCAAGTCCAACCTATTCCTTTTTAGTTGAGGTTCAAATAGATCAGCGGGAAATTTAATGATCTCCACAGGAAAACCGGGCCACTGCAAAAACAAGCAATAAAAGACTGTGTGTGGAGAAGACTGGGACGGATTTAAAATATGTGGAGCTAGAAAAGAAACAGTTTCATGCTGCTTTCCCAAACATGTGAGATCAATTGCTGTGTGATCTTGGTAATGGCAAATCCTCAGTAAAGTCCTCTAAGGGGAATGTCCTCAGTAGAAAAACAACAGCTTTGGTTGTTTGTTCGATGGCCTAAAATAACCATGTCTCAAATGTGTGGACGTATGGATGTGAGACAGAGGGAGGGGGTGAACGTGGAGTGGGAGGAGGGTCGGCCTGGTCCGGGAAAGATGCAAGGGACAGTATCTTGGGAGATGTGTGCACAGGAGGAAATGAAAGTAGGAAACGCAAGGATGAGCCGAGGGAAGGATAGGGATGGGGGAGGAAGAGAGGAAAGGACAGGAGGATGGAAAAAAGCGAGACGAACAGAACAAGATGTGTTGAGCAGTAATGACCAGGCCTGTTTATTGGGATCCATAACAGTGACCCATCGTCATTTATAAGGAACCAAAACACATCTTCTAAATGAAAGGTGACAAAGTTAACCAACAGAAAAGCCTTTTGGATCGATTAATGCCAAACACAAAATAGCCAAATAACTGTTATAAATATTATTGCTACATTAGTTTTCTCTTTCATTTAGTTTTGATGAGTATTGTGGGCCACTTCGACCCCATCTGCTGGAGTTTTTATACTGTGTGTTTACATGCTCTCTAAACCACATGTCCAAGTGTGAGACTCCTATTGTTTGATCACCACTGTTAAGCATTGAATCCCTGAAGAAGGCTCTGTGCTCAAACATGTCAGGGTTTCAGTTTCATGAGACCAAACCATGATAATAGAGGTAATAATATTTAGAATAGAGGAATTTTAATTGTTCACAAAGAGTCTGCAGTCTTTTAAGGTTTACTCGGATTTAAGAGCCGATTGGGAAAAGGAAGTGGATCCATGAGTTATTATTTTCAGTTTATTTTTAAATTGAGAGAGGCATTTTCAACATTTTCATTGACTTAGAGATGAATAAAAAAATCTGGTATGTTCAGGGCACTGATATGATATTTTGTGCATGTTCAAATAAACTCTAGTAAATAAAAATGTTATGGTATACTCTGTATAAGATGGTTCATTCAGCTTTCTGAGTGGCTCCTCTATTACCTTGTTGCCAGCAGTCACCATATATATACCTCAGAAGATGAAAGACAAAAGATGAAAACCTCAGGTGAGAGTCACCAGTGATGCTTGTACTAAAATGAACAAATGTTGTTTATCATTTTTAGGTGTGAATCCGTTGGATCATTTCTGCACCGGGTCATTCTGTTAGCAGCTAATGGTTTGTTATTAGCGGCTGCACCACCCAGTGGCTGAGTGGCCTCGGGCATACAGCATGACGCAGCCTCGTTATCCATCTCCGCTCTGTGATCACTGTGTTTTCTGTCTGGCAAACAACTCTCATACTGGAATGAAAAAAATCAAAAAAATCACTTAAAATGATTATTCTGACAATCCAGTAATTTACTCATTTACATTCAGCTCCGTCTTTAAGCCACTGCAGTGTCTTTTAAACCCTGACATTTCTCCCAGTGAATCACTGATCTCAGGTCCTGTGGTGTGGTTTCCATTAGCCGGGTTCATCTGCATACGGTTAATAAATTGCCATCCTCGCTGCCCCCTGACTTTTGGAAAAACTTTGCATTCAACGAAGATTCCTTCTTCTCAAAGTATACTTTTTCCTCTTTTTCAGCAGTTAACATTTCAATATTCATAGACAAAAGACAAACACACACACACACATCAACACATGTACCAACAATGTGCATCCATCGTTTTCAAATCTGCCCTGTGGATTTAGACTTTGGATAATTCGTCCCTTTCTTCAAATCCCTCTCTCTTTTCTTCTCTTTCTTTACTCAGACAGAAAGTCATCCGGCACAGTAAAGTCGTCTGTAAAAGAGACTGACGGCTAACAATTGATGTGCCAGTCTCGTCTAGGCAGCAGCAGTTCGTCCAATTATGTCGGATATACAAACACGATCGCAACAACAATGGCGGGATTACCAACACCATACAGAGGAGAGGAAGAAGTGGAGGGAGACAAGTGATGAGGATGAAGCTGACAAAGGAAGATAGATGAAGACGAGCCGGGCCTGTGGAAGACATGATGGTATCGACGAATACAAACACACCTATAGGCTCTTGTGAGATGAAGGCTTGTGACTGAGTTAAAGGAAATGTCATTTTACACACACACACACACACACAAACACACACACACATACACACACAAACTGCAGGTGCGGCACCAGATGGACCATAAGAACTCTGAGCTGCAAGTGGAGTTAAGTTAGCTCAAGATTAATCCTCGATCAACCTTATGACCTATGATCTTTTGAAAATGACTTTGGCTTTTTGTGGAATTTCTCATTATTGTCAGAGGATGTTTTTTTATAAGAAACCTGTTGTTTGGACTTTTGATTTATCTTTGGTTGCATTTTGTCTTCATTATTTCCTGATTGACACGTGTTTCTCTGTTACTGTACTTCCTGTCTTTGTCGGAGTTTGCTGCTCCTGTGACCGCCTGCTTCTGCCCCCATGTGTCACACCTGAGTTCAGTGACCCCTGCCTCCCTGCCCGTGTGTATTGTCTCTGTGCTCCCATTTCACCTGTCAATTTAAAACCTTTCGATTTTCCTCGTACTTCCTCTTTTCCTGGATTTCTTCGTTTCTAGGTTTTGCTGGTTTGTACGTTCTTGACTTTTCAGACTTTCCATTTGCTTGGTTTCCTGCTCGCTTTGTTATATTCCCTTTGATATTCCTGCCTTGTCGTGTTGCATCTACATTTGGATCCTGACCTTGCTGTTGATGTGACGGCTGAGCCTCTTCCGCCTGGTTTATGTATGTCTGTTTGACTGTATGGCTGGATTTTCTAACAAAAAGCACTTTAATACAATATTGTTTTGAAAGTGGATGTCTAAGCTATCAGAGATCTTCCAACCACAACAAATAGAACCAATGGAAATCTAATATCTGAAACATTGAATTTAATCATATCAAATGACCTGAACCTGACTTTTGGGATTTTACTCGAACTTTCAAAGAGACACTGAACCAGCAGACAGGCAGGGAAGAAAACTATTATTCCCATCTTGTTTTGAGCAAAAAATACCAGTGTGCACAGTTTACAATGTAAAGCATTTGTTGTTTGAACCCTAATTCTGATTTATTTTCTTTTGTTCAGACATGTTCCCATGGAAGAAACCCACCTGTGTACCTATCAGTGCTCAGTTGGGTTACATGTTCAGGACATCTTTCCACTCTGCAGTCTTTTACATTCATTTAATAATCCGTGCCCTTTAGGAATCGCAGAAGAAATAATAAAATATAGATTTTTCATTTGACATTCTGTGATGCAATTAAACTCCACTCTGGACGAAAAAATGTAAGATTGCAGCCTGTGAAGTGCAGTGGTTTCGTGAAGGTTCTATTTGGTATGGTGGTGGTGGTGGGGGGGGGGGGGGGGGGGGGGGGTTAGAAATAAAGAATTCTGACGTAATGTCTGATGACCAGATCCACAAACAGGCAACCTGCCAGACAGTTAAAGACGATATGTGGATAGATCAACCTTAAATGTTGGCCATGGCTCAATCTAGTGTCCAGTTCCACTGCTCAGATGTGTGACTCGAGTGCTTGTGTGTTATGTCCCCAGTTTCTTCATTTATTTGCTTTCCCCTTCTGATATGTTGACTTGGAGCTAATGGGAGACATCTGTCCTCCATTTGTCTCTTCATTGGGCCCAAAATGGAGAGCACCTTGTAAGCATGTCCCTTGAGATTGTGTTTCCAGGTGTTCGTCTCATTTGTATTGCAGTAACCGCTGGTGGATCCAGGGCTGGGTGAAGTACCCCTGTCCTGTCAGTCGTCTTTTTTATAAATAAACTACTCACTAACAATATTAACAATAAATACTTTTGTTTCCTTCATTTTTTTCTGGAATACACAATGTGCTTTAGCAGAGAACAATTATGGAATCAAGGGTCGTGCAAGGTTGTTGGACACATTATTGCCCCCCCCACCCCCCCTGTTGTGTAGATTGTGGCCCCTTTATGGCCCCTGAGTTTACAAAATAATTCTAGATCTGCTCCTGCCGTTAATCTGTTGTTGTTTTTCCTGTTCACTACGGTATTGACTTGATTTCCACCCCCCCTCGTCACCTGACAACCTCCTCCTCAGTTCAGTTTGCTGATGTTTTTGACAAACAAATCTTCAGATGACTTTGTTGACAAAGACCAGCAGGTTCCGACAGATCTGTTGTATATATGATGGATGTCGCATCTGAAAATCAAAACATCCAATTTTGCTTTGTTGAACTACACAAAGAGAAGCTGTGCATCATTAAATCTGCGTCTGGCTCCCTTCTTTTCAGGGGGTAATTTCTACTTTTTAAGCACACTTAGTTTGAATTTGCAAAGTCTTGGAAAGTCTTTCTCCCACAGATGCTAAAACCTTTTTTGTGTTAAACGCTGGTTGCTAAGAAACCTCCAGGATGAGGTCTGGTTCTTTTTGATGCGACGGCTCTTCACTGGCAGAGAGAGCTCCACTCGATTTAAGTTTTGTGATGGTGCTAGTGTAAATAGCCAGATATAAGACAGGAGCTCCTCGAGTTGAAATCACAGTAAAAAGGAGAAAAGTAGGCTCGTAAATGTGTTTACTCTCACAGCCGTGTTCTAAATGCTGGGTGTCGGGAAAGGCAACCTTATCTCAGCAAACTAACGCTCAATTAAAATGAATGCTACGCTTCTAAAACATTGATAATTAGTTCAGAATGTTCTGCTTCACTGTTCACATGGGCTCATCTTCCCCTGAATAATTGACGTTAATTTATGCTATTAATTAGGTGAAACTTAGTAGTTGTGTGCCAAATTCTTTAACAAAGTCAAAAGTGCTGATGACAAAGACTCAGTGTTCAGTCACTGCATCAATATGATCTGATTTTGAAATGCTACTCCTTATTATTTAATTCAACATATTTTGTACTAAAAAAAAAAACAAGTAGGCTGCAGCACAAGGGTAAAGGCATTCGAATTTTGGAAAGATCCGCATGCCAATAAAGCCTGTCTGCATTTTAATTAGGACGGGATCATTAATGAGTCATCTGAAACTACACACTCTGAATGAACAACTCCCTTTTAGAACGTGGCACTGGCTGCCTCTGAGGCCGGTGTGCTAATAGAAAAGTTAATTACATCAGAGGCATTCATGTTAATGTATGTACTTTGACAGAAGCAATATAATAAAAGGTTAGAGGAATGTGTTCAAGTCCCCCGAGAGCAGACACACTTAATTGCTTTGTCTTGATTTCCACAGTCAGTCATTTTGACACTGTTGTAAAATACAGTTGTATATTAATCATTAATGGCTTGTTAAGCTTTGGTGAGTCATCAAGTACAGTTTTGATAGACTTCATATGATAATTTGTGTTACTCATGTTGTGGAGACAAAAAAGTCCCTAGAATGTTTTCTGTTGAAGACATGTCTATGGTTTTGTTTGTTCAGTGTTAGTCTTGGGGACGTGACTGTGTGGGTGTGCATGTATGTGTGTG
Organism: Pleuronectes platessa; assembly: GCF_947347685.1. Lineage (NCBI taxonomy): Eukaryota > Metazoa > Chordata > Actinopteri > Pleuronectiformes > Pleuronectidae > Pleuronectes > Pleuronectes platessa. Next base: position 11,386,062 of record NC_070640.1, on the reverse strand, counting down.
ACTAAAATGTAGAACTTTGGGCTTTGGGCTGTGGTAACTGTGAATGCATATTTATAGGAATAATAATTTTAAGAAATTAAAACTAAAACACAATATATACATCACTATTTAAAAAAGATGGCTGTACAGAAGCCATCTCGGTCCAAATAAATTCACAAAGATGCAAAGCTTTCAAGCTTTTCAATGTGGGAAAAAAATTCCTTGGCCAAGTATATCATCTGAACTTCTACACTTATATACTGTAACTAATTTAGCCAATAAATACAAGAATGCCATTTTACCTCTATAAGGCTGTTTGTATTTTACATCAGGAGATGTTGATTCACAGACATGAATTGATCTCATCTTTGTATCCGACTCATAATGAGCTCAAAATGCTTTGTACTCGATTTCTATCAAAATTCTTAGGTTTCCAGTTCAGTGTCAGTGAGTCTTTTTCAGTCTGTAGTCAAGCAAAATAAAGAATTTAGTTGTTGAGTGAGTTGTTGTCTGGTAGTAAAAGAAACATGTTGATGTGAAATGTGTGTAAACACCATTGAAAAACAAAGATGAAAGAACACCAACTGGAAGGCGAGGGATTGTGCAGCTGCAGGCGGAGTAGAGAGGAGTCCCTGACCACGGCACCACCACCCTGAGCTGCTTTTGGATTGGAGGGGCGAGCTTCAAAGAGGGGAGCTTCCCAGATGAGGATCCTGCAGCTGGCCTGAAGGCACTGGCGATGCCATCGGTTGCGACAAGGAGCAGTGTCAATCAGCTGTGTGCTCTACGCCTGAGATTCAGCATGGCAGATGGTTTAGGCAAAGCACTGTTGTTTGTTTTTCTTTCCTTGCTCTATTGAAATGAATGAAACAGCCTCCACTCTGAAATGATGTGATGGTGAATGTAGAGACATTTATTTGGACCCACACCAACAATAAATCCATGAAATCAAGGTCAGGAGTGGGTTGGATGACTGTGCTGACCCTTAAAATGTATGGTAAATATGGACTCAGTGAGTGAGATGCACATCTCTATTAACCCCAGGCTTGAATGTATCGTATATTTGATGCAGCCGAGAGGTCAATGATGTTGTAGAAGTTGTTGATGATGAAGGAAGGATTCCGAGGACCCAGTACTTTCAGTGTAACAAAGTTTATTACAAGAAATTACAGGTCGGGACGGGCATCTAGATACCCGGAGACACACAGCCAATAGTGAAAATCTGACTTGCAGTGGTCGAAAGCACACATATATAGGGAGTTTGGTTCCACCCATGACTTCAGGTCAAACACATCCCACATGGGATTTCTGACTATAACGGCACATTTTTGTGTCTGAGGACTAAGATAAGTTAATCAAAAGACAGTCCATCTGAATCCATTCATCAGCTGGTCAGAAACAATTCCCTAGATCAAAGGTCATACCCAAGAGTTAGGGAGTAAATAAGATAACCGTTTTGAGGACTCTCTGAGAATGTCTAAGAGTCCAAAAGGCAGGCATCATCAATCTAAGCCAAGTCATTATGTTTTAAGCACACATACCAACATGTTTTAGTCTAATGAATACACGACAAATGCAACTGAACTCTAGGTGGTTCATATGGTGCTTATTTCTGTTATCAGCAGTTTCCCAGTTGTATTTGAGTAAGTCACTGTTTAAATAGTGTGTAGGTTAGTATACATTATTATATATCACATTGTTACAGTTGTCCTGTTGTTCTAACTGTTTTTACTTATCTCTTCTTACATGACATGACAAGCTTATCTGTAAATTAACTTGTATATAACTGCTGATGCTTTGTTGAACTGTAATTTGTATTGCCTGCTTGTGTTAGTCTCTGTCTTGCTTTTTATTGTAATTAACATGTTTTGCACAATGTTTATTGATTTTGACTTGTTTAAAATTTTGAATCATCATCTGTAGGGAGTATGGAAGCAAGGTGGCTTTTTTCCTTTCCCTGGCACATATACAGTTATGTTTGTTAATATGCACTGTCCCTGAGAAATAAACAAATCAAACCAGAAAGCCACTTAGTTGAGCTCATACCTCCACCAAGGCCCAACAGTCCCCTGATGAAAACACATTTAAATTCAATAGATCTGTGCTTTCATCTGGATCTGCACCACACCTCTACACCAATATAAATATAAGTCTACTAAAAGTGCCTGATCGTATCAAGATCCTCGAATTATTCTCTGAGAAATCTGTGACTATGTAAAAAATGCCTTATCTCACTATTTTAAGGAAAGTGAAAGAAACTCCCTGATGTGTGCCACTGGATCTGCTTCAAAATGTGGAGAGAGAGAGAGAGAGAGAGAGAGAGAGAGAGAGAGAGAGAGAGAGAGAGAGAGAGAGAGAGATTGTCTCAGTGAGGCACAGAGACATACACACCAGGTTTGCATGGTTCAGCACCATGGAGAGAGACCGCAAGCACCAAAGTGCACCGATATCATTTGTGTGATTGGTTTTGCAAAATCAAACCGAACTGGACTCAACTTTCTCTGCATTTTTCTCATATTTGTGCGGGTTTCAAATAATATTTCCTCTCCACTATAATATCTTAGTGTCGTGCAAATTTGGCATTCAGAGTAAGTTTTGATAGCTGACCTTAAAGATTGTATGATTTATGAGATCGTCTTGCATCCACACCTGGTCTAAAATTGTATTTATTTTTTCCAATCTTCCTTTGTATGACTGTGTAGTTTTATTGTTGACCTGTAGTTTTATATCAATACCATCCAGTGTGTAGAGCTCCAGTCCTAAATCCCTTTCAGCTATTATGAACTGTTGTTGTGCATCATGAGATGTCAATTAATACTTGTAATATTGATTGAAAACAGTGCTTCTCTAGAAATTCTCACAGTGTGACTGTGCCTGTTGGAGGGTAGAAGGAGTAGAGGACAACAGATGGACGGTTACAGTGGACAGACAGAGGGACATACCAGATTAATCGTCTCATCATGTGTGATTAATTTGGAAGCGAGCCTCATTGGCAGGAGAACACAAAGAAGCAGACACCCCGTTGACAGGTCAATATGTTTACACTGATGGATGTGCTCTCATACATGTGCACATGGAAACACACACACACACACACACACACACACACACACACACACACACACACACAGACGTTACAGTGTGTGCTAAGGGAAGTGGAAAAATCTGAGTTTAATGTAATTTACAGCAATATTAATAAAAAAACATTTCAAATGGGTTTATTGACTAAAATTATCATTGTATGCTTCTAAGCAAGGTTATCTAGCTTAATTTTTTGCATCTTGCATCTTTGCCATTGAATGGAAGCTAAGTGTGTGGTGACAAGATGGTGAATTAAGCTGATGTTATGATTGGCTGCTTAGAATATTTGATAATATGTAATCAAAGTGTTGGGCTTTTTAGAATGAAGGCAACAGGGAGCATTACCAGTGTGCCCCTGGGTTTTAATAACAGTTCAAATCCTTGGCATGCCAGGATTTCACTTTTGAAAACAAACTGCAGCAAATCTCAAGGATGAAAGACAATGACGTTGACATTTTCAGGTGTACTAGTGACCGTGTTTTATATTTGTTGAACATGTCGCAGGCGTTGTTGCAAACTGTTTCTGTTGCTTTGCAGCATTTGTCACATAGATCTCAACTCATAATGATGCTATGACGTTAACAAAAGGGACTAAATCTACTTCAACGAGAGATAACAACCCACTGTAAATTATTTCAAAAGAATAAAGACAACAAATTTGACAAAATATAAACGACTGAACCATAATTCAATCTTTGCCTCTTTTTGGAGATCTGACAAGATCTCCATGGATACTAAATGCAAACACATTATGGAAGTTGACTTGTATGAAGGACAGCCCATCAGTGCCTTTCACAGTAGAGTGATGACCTGCTCAGTAACTAATGGCCTCTGTCATATCGTACTTCAATGAGCCCAGCCCAACGTTGGCAGGAATCAAAATGCACAGGGGAGGAATACAGGCACAAACAATGGTGTGTCACCTCATGGCTGCAGAATAAAGAAGAGAGATGCTTTGTGTTGCTCTCTTTTTCAAACACACAGGTGTTCTGGCAAACAACCCAAAGAGGGTGTGTGTGTGTGTGTGTGTGTGTGTGTGTGTGCATGCACTTACCCATTCACCTTTACTGTCCTCTTCTGAACTGACCTTGATCACTGGAACGTACTGCATCATCAAAAACACAGACACATCAAAACAGGGAGGGTTTGCAAAGTTGTGAGAAATGCTCCCTGGGGATCAGGCGACTTTAGTGTTGTTCAGGGTCCTGTGGAAAAAAAGGAGAGAGCTGGCAGACGTGCTCCATTGTCAGTCCCAAAGAGATAAAGGGAAGCCTCTTCCACAGGAATGCGCTTCACTGTGGCTACTCACATGTTAGAGGAGCCTGATCTCAAGTATTCTTTTCTAAAATCAGAATACAGTATATATATATATTGTGTGTATGATTATATCTCCAAGTCAATAAACTCTACAAAAAGGTGCTGGGAATTTAAACAAGTTAAGTTAATTTCCCATCAGGATAAATTATAACAACTTGGTACATTGGTTTATGAACAAATACCTTGTAACAACATTCCCACCAGCCTCAACTCTACTTTGTGCTGACTGTTGGAGGCCAGAAAAGCTAACACAATAAACTAAACAAATGTAGAATTACCTTCAAAACCTATAACAGGTTAGAGTTAGATGTTTACAACGGTGCAGGCATTTAGGGCAATTGCTGGATGTTGGCAATATTGGATTTAAGCAATGCTAACAAACATAGAAATACCTGTTTATATATATATATAAATAAATAAGCACAAGCAATAATAGCAATAATAATTATAGACTTGACATAATACTGCAGCAAGCATTAGAGCAAGTTGAACCATTGAGAATGGGTATAATAAAGTATATAAATAAAAACAAGAAAAACTCTGACGATGCCAACTCAAGTCATATTTTCCTCCAGGGAAAGGATCATTCGATTTCCTCAACAAAATCTCCAAACATGCCAGAACAGATGAAATCCATTAGGTTAAAGGGATTTTACTTTATCGGTTTCATTTTGTAAATGACATTACAGAGAATTATACAGTGGATACTGTGCTGCATCGGTTAAACTAATGATGCCTTGTGAAGTGTAAAAAAATATCAATAATCCATTGTTTAATCAAAATTATTGATTTAAGGCCTTAAATATGATTAGTCATAAGTACAGATCATAACCTTGAATATACATGTACATTACTAGTCGTCAGTGATTGTCTTATGATTATAATTATACATTTATTTTTTTATGTCCTCTTATTGGTTACCACATGGGTCAACTATTGATCAATTTACTTGAAATGTTTGATTGTTTACAGTGTTTAAAAATGACAGATAATTACCTCAAGCTATCAGTTATTTATGAATTCACTGTGCTGCTTTTCACAAGCTGCATACTCCATCTGATGTTGGTATCCTCGCCACTGAGCTTTAAACTAAAAGCAAACAACAAACAAAGAACAACTTCATGAGGCCTTTTCAGTGAATATAAACCTTTATTTTTTTTTTAGATCTTCTGTACTTTCCATGTCAATAGAATGCCTCTTAGCAAGGTGAGCCATCACACAGAGTAAAGAGCTCTGGCGTGTTTCAAGGTTGATGCTGGATTGAAACATATATTGCAGTGTCATAAAAGTCACTTACATAAATGGTGCCTCCTTGTGGATGCTCTAAAACAGCATGAGTTCAGGTTCTTTAAGCCAAACAGCACTTCAGAGGGGTTTTGGACATTTAGCATTGGGTGTATATACATTGGTTGACTCTCTCTCTGACCACATGAGATCCATCCAATTTAATGTGAGACGGGATGAATGTGAGAAGTGAGTGCTTACTGCGATGCTTCGATCTCTTCTTGAATCGTGGCTTGAGTCAGTAGCGGCTAGGATCAATAGAAAAATCTTTCGGTGCACTTTTAGAAAAAATAAGGATTTGTCAATTTGTCTGTGGATGGCAATAAATGCAGATACTGACCTAATTAGCACGATACTTGTTGAAACTATGTTGAGTGTGCTGTTTCTGATGAGGGATGTAAGAAAATTCTATTCTAAGTCACTGTAGAATTTTGATTAATTCAAAAAAAATTCTTTATCCGGGGGAAGCCACAGACAGGACACATACACTTGTTTCCCCTTTTACACTTTAAATCATTTAATAAATATGACAGAGGAGACATTTGTATTCTATCTTCTTTCCTTCTTGAGAACAAGCTGCATGGCGTCCCCCCCGACCCTTCATCTCTTACACGGCATGTCATTAATATCTCTCTCTGCTTTCTCCATTACTTCTATTCCAACACTACTCCTGCATGCATGTTTATCTTGTCAGCGAGTGTAGCACTGGAGGGCACAGCTCACCACCCAGGGAAATAAATAAGCCATTAGTTCAAGTGATGCTAAACTGGTGTCTGTGAATATAATCTGGTCCCAGAGATATTTGCTTCAGCGTGGCCACATTGTGGGTGTGTGAGAGAGTGCACTTGTGCGGGCTTGCGAGCATGTGTATATATATGTGTTAGTGTGTGACTGATCTGATGGTTTGGAGGGCAACCCAAGCAGACAGGGATGGCATTTGTTGCATTCGAGGGGGGTTGTACTGCCACACACACACACATACACACACACACTATGCAAACTACATAGCCTGCGGCTTTTCAGCTGCCCCCCCCCGGGCCCTTCCTGTCCATCTGTGGTGACAGAATGACCACTCTGCCCCCCGCAACTCGAGCAAGGCCTTGTAGAACCACACACCTCCAGGAACACCACAGCAGAAGCTCTACAGAAAGCTGCCATGTCCCTGCAGAAAAGCAGCATGAATCATGTTTGTCTAATTGATCACATTCCAGCCAGGCAAACAAACAAGCCTTGTTGCAGTGAACTCAGTTACACATTTAGTCAAACACCTGACACCTATGTCCTTCTCCATATTTGCATGGTTGAACATACAAAGTGAACTTTTTCACAGCAAGCTTTGATATTTGATAGTCTCATGATTTTCACTGTGCTTCCAGCAGCAGATGGACTCATGAAAAACTGTCCAATAAAATCTGTACAATATGGTATTTTAATAGAGATGCAAGATGTTGTGTTAAAACTTTAGATCATGGGTGGAAAATCTCCAGCTTCAGGGCCGTATATAGCCCGCAAAAACAATTTGATCAGGCCCGCAGGACAACCCATGAATACAAAAGCAGCTACTCAGAAACACACACACACACCAAAATAATCTCATGACAGCAATAAAAGAAAATAGCATAAAATTGTAGCTAACACTTCCTTCAGGGTGGTCCCTGCTGGCAGTGAGCTGTTCAGGTCATTATCAGGGTGAATGAAACACAGTGGATATCATGGTGACTGTCGAGACAGATGAACCTTTTTTAAAGTTAAAGACAAGACTTTGTGATGACATATACTTAAATACCAAAAGTTGCAAAGACAAATGAGCTTTTATTAAGTTCATGCTCTGGAATGAAGAATAAGAGCACCACAGTCTGACAGAAACAATGTTACTCAGGAAAGATGCTTTGTTTTTAGTCTTTCGGTTCTAGCCAGAATTAGCAAGAATTGGTAAAACCGGCTGTAGCATCTTCAACAGTACCATCTGGCATCAGACGGCTTGTTAAAGAGAAGAGTTTCAGGTCATCGCATTAGGGAGGTAAGTACGTAAGCATATCCCGTGAAGGATTTTGTAAAAGTTTAAATGAATTGAAAAGATTATATAAAACACAATGATATGCATTCAAATTAAACCAATTTAATGTGGATCTGACTTCATGTCATCCAATGAAGACAAAGAAATCCTTAAAAAATTCATACTCTTAAATTGTTGTCACCAAATACACCTGGACATGTATTAAACATCTTTTTCAAATTTGTAGGGGTCCTGACCTTCACATTCACCTGTTGATTGGCTCTTATGGTAAATGTATGTGTAAAGGTCCATGAAAGGTTTGCATATGGTGTGATAAAAATAGGGAATATCAACAAACACATGATGTTACTGATCCACGCTCAATTCACCGCACACACCAACCACCAGAAGAATCATGGCTTTCACCTCCCTGTCTCGCGGGTATTTCCATTTTTCTGGAGCATTCAGAAGTCAGTGCCGCACATGTACACTCTGCATAATGGTCTGTGCCGACCCTCACTGGCACGGGGCCGGCGACAACAGTTATCTGAAGTGAATCCCTGTGGACAAAAGGACGCAGAGAGCATGAGCCGGCCTTTGGTCCTGTCACAAAGCAGTTTGTTACCTGCTCTTCGGAGGCAGATGTTCAGACTGCATTACACAGGGATCAATTTAAAATGAAAGGATACTGGGGACAGGCAGCCTGGCAAAGGTGTACGTGTGCAACAAATTGACTGATCAAACCGAAATCTAAAAAACACGTTTCGAAACACTGCAATATACATGAGGATAAATTATTTATGCTGCTGTACGGCTTCAATCAAGGATATGAGATGAGCAAAGCCCTGATCATTACGGGGATGGCTTACATCAAAGCCTCATAATGTGTGAGTGTGTGTGTGTGTGTGTGTGGCTGTGTGTCTTTGCAAATTCACACTCACAGTCTTTGTACGTGATTGACCTAGAGATTACTGCAAAGAAAATGATATGCTGAAGCCCAGGATAATAGAGGTGAAAGTATGTGTGTGTGTGTGTGTGTGTGTTTGTGTGTGTGTGTGTGTGTCTGCCAAACCGGAGACGTGTTTGATTTGTTCTGTAAAAGGAAAACCTTTATTAACACCATTGTTAGGGCGGCGTCATTGTGACTCATCTTTACTGGATGTGATGACAGCTAATTGTAAACCAGAGCAGAACATTGAAACTGCTGGAAGACCTGATCTGTCTTTTCTATATTCTCCCATCTCTCACTACATTTGGTCAAACATTTTGAGGATGCACGGTGGCCGATACCACACAGGCCTGATTCCACTATTAAAAAAAATGCTGTTCGACTGTAACCTTCAATCAAGTGATTCCATTCATTTGAAATTGCCCTAAAGAGCAGCAGCACCAACCCCTTCGCCCAGAACCTGTAGCTTATGGACCTGATGAACAGAAATCCCACCACACACAACGCTCAAAATGTTTTGCTACGTTCCAAATGACATGATGTATGAATTTGAATCATAGCTGTTCAGACACTTTGGTCAAGGTTTGGTTATAAAATAAACTGTTCAGGAAACTGGCATTAACCAGACAAGGCTTTTTTGGTCTGATATTTATTATTCAGTCAATTAATTTGTCATTTGCTGCTCCATTCATCTCTATCAGACATTTTCTTATGTACAAATACTTTAAACATTGCCACACTTTTCCCTTATGTAATTTTTCAATTTCTTCCAATCTATCTCTCTGTATCTATTGCACGTCTGTCCATCCTGAGAGAGGGATCCCTCACATGTGGTTCTCTATGAGGTTTCTAAGTTTTTTCCCATGTTAAAAGGGTTTTTGTTAGTTTTTCCTTACTCTTGTTGGAAGTCATGAACACAGGATGTCGCACTTTGTGAGGCCCTTTGAGACACATTGTAAATATGGGCTGTAGGAATACAATATCATTGATCTCTAAAGTGCATAATTGTGCAGAATAAGGATTGTGGTTTTTGTCCACTATCTTTAACAGTGTAGTCATGCTAAGATGGGATTGATTCAGTCCCAGCATGGAATCACAGTACTACATTGAAAAATCCATACTTATGCTTTAATCAGTTTTCAGTGCAGATACTTTTCCATTTACACCTCATGGATCTAAACTTGCATTTGTACGCGCTTTCAACTCCCAGTTACTCACCCAGTATTCCCACCATTAACAATGACCTCTGTGATCACAGCCTCTCACCTTCTCCCTGCAATCCAAACATGATGGGAGCACTATGTGAAATGCTATAGGCGACTGCTAGAGACCCGTCCCTGCTCCACCGGTGCACACTCCAGGTAATTATATGTCGAGAGAGAGAGACTCAAAGAGAGCCACAGGCTTGACTCCTCCTCACAAACATCAGCAGGGTTTTCAGAAACATTCGGAGCTGTTGGCAGATGAGGAGAATAGATCTGTTACCGGGCCTCAGAGCCGGAGTCAGCTGTTTCCACCTGCTAAATCCATCCTTTGCCTCTTTCACTGGAAACCAGGTCATGCTCTTTCTGAATCTCTTCCAGGTGGCGTTCACTGTTTTCACCACACCTCCTCTAATTGGAGAGCTCTCGCAACATTTCACGTCTGGTGCAAGTCGCTAATGTCGCAGGATGTTCCACAGTCTATCAATGGATGACACTTAATCTCAAACTTGTTATAGAGGGCAAAGGTATTTCTCCACTTATTTTACAGAAGACATACGCTGACAACAGACACCAGTATGGATGGATTGAAAAACATTCTAAGAAGCAATAAGCGATTCTGTTTTCTTCAGTTCTTATTTAAAAAAGGAGCTGATGTCTCATTATCCAACTCTGAGATTCAGATATAATATCAACTGCTGATCATTTTGTCAAGGTATGACTTGAAACCTATAAAGAAAATAAGATTTCTGTTTCCTCACTGCTCATCACCAACTCTGTCAACAAGGTGTAATACAGTTGGAAGCTTAGCGTTGCCACATCCTAGTCGAGTTTCCCCCATTTTCCAATCTGTCACTCGTAATAACCATTAACAGGAAAAAAACACTCAAACCTGACAACTCATTTTTCACAAGGCCATAAATCCCACCAGTAAAGGAGGTTAAAATGTCTAAATCAATAGGGATCAGTAAAAACATTGAAAGGACATTTCAGCAACACCCTGTCCTTGCTAGGTACATGTCCCTTCTACGCCTGTTCATGACATGTATGGACAAAAAGCAGTTACAGACTAATCAAACAAAAAGCTATTCATCAGTACTTTATGCTTTTTATCCTTTAGGTTTTATGACCCATAATGAAGTGGGCAGGCGAGCCAAATGACACAGATTCTTTTGTTCTTCTCTTCTCACAAAGTCTTTCAAAGTGATTTCCACTCTCCTCCCTTTCCATTATATATCTCGAAATCCCTCCTCCTCAGCCGTGTGAAGAGTCACATTAAATATAAATAGAGAGGAATGATGGGGAGAGAAATCTAATTGTTTATACACCGTATTGAATTTCAGACGTCTCTATTGAATAAATAGGGCGTGATTTCATTGTTTAAAAAATTCATGATGAGATTGTGAGGATGTTGATTTTAATTCTGCAGGAGCCCGCAGGCAGGGCGGACAGAGGCATAGCGATGGGATAAGATACAAAACATAATATTTAACTCTTCAACAAGTGGTCTCAAGGGACAATTGAAATAATGTAGTGCAGGGGGGGTAATCAAATGTATTCCAGACAATCAGCAGAACTTCCCTTTAAAGCACTACTTTCATACTGCCAACACAAGCTCTGCACATAAATAAAAAACTACTCTTTCTAATCGTATCGCTGAACACGCACGCCATCTCCGTACAAGTACACAAACACAAACACACATTCTCCCCGACTCAGACGGAGTCAGGGAGACTTGTACCCTTTCTTCTATCCCTTTAGGAAAGGATTGCAGGCAGCAGTTCCTATTTATCAGACTGCCAGCCATCTGAAATCAAATTTCCCCTGAAGACACCATGAAATTACAGATATTTTCTCTCCCAGTCCACCTCCCTGCCAAAGCCCACAGGATAAATATCACAACTCTAAGCCTTTCAAGCTGCTATAAGCTGGCACGTTGATGACATTTTGACCAGGTCTGTGTTTCTCCCCAAAGCCTCACTCTAAGCCACACATTCACACACACACGGGCACTGTGTCCGGAGTTTCTCCTTCCCCTTTTCCCCTCAAGCCCCTCTCCCAGTGACAGACTTAGCAGTGCAGTGATCCATGCAACTAGCCGCCTGTTTATCCAGGCTAAGTGCTCTTTGCTCTGCTACTCTACTTTTTCTCTGTTGTCTCAGACCTATTTGATTGATAAATATTGCAGCCGGCAGGAAGAGCCAGCCTCTGACCTTAAGATAATGGAAATAGTTTGGGAAGTAAGGGACAAAAGGCAAACTGTGAGAACCTCCACACCATCATGCTCAGTATGTTCTGGAGCAGATATGACAGGTAAGATTGATGGAATTAGACAAAGTCACTGTTTAGCTTGGTCCATGCTGTGACAATACAATGTCTTAAAGGCTCAAGGTAAAGTAATATTCATTTACTGATAGAGCAAGGAAAGCAGTTGTGTACACATTGGTATTTAATTTACACTATGACACACATGTATGTATGCAGGGGTGTTTATGAGACAAAGGAAGTGCATCCGCCATTTTGCAACCAACATGGGGAGATTAGCACTTTGACGCTCTGCTGCTGCTATCACCTTTCAAAGATTAGTGACAAACCAGAGCAGGAATGCTGAGTCATTAACGGAGGATAGCAGTTTCCAGTCAGAAATGTTTGTCCTGGAATATCCACCATCTAAAAGAAAGGGTCACCTGACATGCATCTGGGTGTAAAGTTCATGTCAACATGTAAAGGTCAACATGTTTCCCAGTGAAGGGAAAAGCCACATGTTAGAGGCAGACACTGGGTTTGCTGTGTGGTGCGATGAGGGGCTATTGATGGCCTTCTTCAATCTTATTTCACATCAGCTTTACTTTGTATCCAAAACATTATGCTAGCGTCAAAAAGGTGTTCCTTAATTGGTGGTAATTGGTAAATTGCTGTTTCTTGACTTGAGGAGTTGGCCTTCTTGAGTTAAATCATCATTTCTTTCAATAGTTATTTCTGTTCACTGATATCTGGAGTACTTGCACTTGGTGGCTTTTCTTGTGTTTGGTTGTGTGGACTCTTGGAGGGAACCAGCAACTGTCTCTTGTTTGCTGTCAGACACACACAAAGTCATTCGGTGTACCCCACATGCTCTGTGTGTGAGTCAACCTGAAAGATGCAAAGGAGGATCTAAGTTGATGGAACCTGGAGTGACACAGCAGGAACTTGCAGTTACACACTGAGTGATGGAAAGATATTGGAGGCTTCCCAGCTATCTCTGCAATCTGCCACCTGAACAGTAAGTGCTTATGGAGCTTACTGGAAGTGACAAAGCAAGACAAGTCACAGGGGAAATGTTCACTCATATTTTTCTGAGAGAATGTAAAGTGGGTAATTTGAAGAAATTATCAAATGGAATACAAAAAAAAAGCACAAATGATTATTATTGCGGCATTACCATGTTTTTGGTAAATACAGTGTTCAAAAAATATATTAAAGAAAATTACGGAAAACTCTCAATTTAGTGTGAACACAAGGTTGTGTTATTACCATGTACTTCAACTTCAGGCTAAACAGTACATGTGGAATGGCTGGGAAGGGCGACTGACATAAAAACAGAAAACCACAGATCATTTATGTCCGCTGTGGCAACCCCTCATGGGAGCAGCTGAAAGACAACGATCACAGATCAAGACGCTCTGATTCATTTTGTTTTCAGTGCCATCCCAGATTCCAAATGGAAAATGTCTTGTATTATCCTCTAGTGAAACTGCTGTGAGTTCAGTTATTAAATTAGTATCTGTTCCTATGTTACAACCTTTCAGTTCTCAGGGAAGAAACCCAACCCTTTTGTTTATAACTGTTTTAAATGAAGGGGTTTTTTTTATGCTCCATTGCTACACTTGAAAATGTGATATATAAAAGTGTTAACTTACAGAGTAATGAAAAAGGACAACGCAGATGGAACCCGTGAGCTTGTTCGGAGACACAACCTCAACTTGCTACTGCAGTAATGCCCTCGCAGCCTTTTGGTGGTGTCATTGGTGCTCACTCCTTTGGTCTGTCATCAACTACCTACACCGATCCACCTCTGGGCTCCGATTCTCCATGTTCCCCATGGGGAAGGTATTATTGTCATCCCCTAATTGCTGCAGTGCTGAGCTCGGCATATCCCTGTCGGACGTGATAAGGACATTGCTGAAAGTATGTTTTCAACAACCCTTTTTTTTTAAACGTCTATCAAACTATATATGAATATTTATTTTACACAGGAACAGCTCATATTAATATAAATGTACTTTTCATACAGGAAAACGAAATCCCCTGAACTGCATTTCTGCTTTAACAAACTATGTCAGCACAGCCACGCAATGTTAAAAATGGAGCACTGAACATGTCCATCTGTGTGAGTGTGTATTTCAGTCTCTGGTTCTTCCCGAGTCATCAAAATAACTCCTGCAATAAGTTCACGAAGTAAAGGTAGAAAGGTGAACCTGTTCAATCACACTTCCTCCACAGGAGAGATGGGTCTGACTCTCAGTTTCGTCGGACACATTTGATCAGCAATCTCATCCCATATTCTGTTATATAATATCCGTGAGACACACACACACCGAGCGTCATCTCAGAAGCTGCTTCCTCTGCTCTCCAGTCTCTCGTCCATTTATTTCACTGTCTCCTTTCTTCCAGCTGAGCTCACGGGGGCAGTGACCTCATCTAAACCCAAACTCTGTGACCGCTGGGCTTCCTGTGTGTCTGCGAGGAGATGAGAGTGCCAGACACCTCTCTTATTAAACTTCTGTTTGGCTATCAAGCCAGGAGGCTACGAGACAGAGACGGGTGGGCTGGACCAAACTGAGTCTCTTTTGTCATCTCCAACATTACACTCTAATTGGCTCCCACAGGTCCCGAGCCTGCTGAAAAAAAAATGAATTTGCACACACAGTCACATAAACACACACACCCCCGCTAATGATTTCAAGATGTTCAAATCCATAAAAAATACCTAATTTGAGTGTTAACAGTTTCTGTCTTTGGAGTGTATTTAATAAGGGTATTTTGAATATTAATACTAGAAGCTCATGAGGTTAAGTTTCCATCTCGTTTTCTGGTTGAAAACCATAAATATTAAGTTGAGTGCTTCACAATCTACTATTGTTTTACTTTTCTGTTGCCCATGTATTATGTATTGTGACAAACTCCCCTGTATTCTCCTGCCAGGTGTCCTGCAAGCAACCTCGAGACGAGCACTACACTCCCGTCACACTATGTCGATTTGTGTGGCAAGCCTCAAGAGATAAAAAGAGTTTTAGGCAATGGGTGGTGCTAGAAAGAAATGCTCCCCTTCTTCTGTTTGTTTATCAAACTCGAATGTAGGCACAGGAGAACACACATGTGTAACCCTTTTTTAAGATGGGGGTGCACTGTATACTTTTATTAGAAAGATGCAATACAAAGAGAACAGGGGTGAGAGACGTGTTAGGTCAGTCTCAACACCAAAGTCATGGGGCTGCACAGCAATACACATTCGTGCTGACATTTCACACTGTTCCTGTGATTAACAGCTGCTGGGAAATACAATGCAACCCAGTTGTGACACATTTTTCCTGAGATGAACTGAATGTTAATACAACAGGGTTACGAAAACACCAGGTTTCCCAGCAGGATCCGTCACTGACACGGGATTAGTTAGAATTACTCTCCCGCCATTTACCTGCTGCTCTTAATGGAGCTGCTTTATGTACTTTTTCTCAACCTAAAACCAGTTCACATTTTTGCAAGTCACATGTCGTCATGTAAAGAAATGCCAATGAGAGGCAGCAGCTGATCGACAGGACTCTATTTTCATGACCAGGTCCGTGCAAAAGCCCACTATGGTATAGTCATGGAACTCTTGCTTTCCCAAAACACCATAAAAAATGAGGGCATCTATTTATCTGTTTTCTTGTTAAGCATGCAGAGCTTCACATGTTATTTTGGGCAGACACATACAACAATTAAAAAGGTTACCCTGTTTTCTGGGATTGACAGGGGAAAGGAGACAGGGATGGAGAAAGAGATGCGTGGCCCTGAGGGAGCTATTAACACAGAGAAAAGTTTTCATGAGAGCGTGCAAACAGTTTTTAGTGCGACACCATCCACTCCGCCTGTTGACTTGCAGTAGAATCTGTCGAGTAATTAATGAACGTGTCAAGTTTGAAGCCCGCTGCTGATCATACACAAGCAAACTAGAGGAATTGGTGTGTAGCACTGTGGCGTGTGGATCCCGTATTAGTACA
This sequence comes from Pleuronectes platessa, assembly GCF_947347685.1. Classification (NCBI taxonomy): domain Eukaryota; kingdom Metazoa; phylum Chordata; class Actinopteri; order Pleuronectiformes; family Pleuronectidae; genus Pleuronectes; species Pleuronectes platessa. Next base: position 11,370,012 of record NC_070640.1, on the reverse strand, counting down.
GATCCCTATAAGCTTATTAATCTTCATTCCATCTGACTGACATGACCTTTTCCGTTCATGGTGATCGGTGGACTGTTTAATAAATGTAAATTAAAAGTGGAGAGCAGCAGCTGCGTGATTTCGAGGAGGTTTAAACAAGCATGATTATCCCAAATAAGTGCGATAACAAGCGTGCTGGCACTCGACCTGCTCCGAGCAGGCAGGCAACAAATAAAAGGTACTCGTTGTTGGCCCTCTCCAGTGTGCCCCGGGATTTGTGTTCGCATTCTCGCTCCTACTCTTCTGCTGCCGCTGGGGAATAAACCAGTTCACCAGTGCACGACTGGGTTTTGCCCCATGTGCACGGAAGGAAATAGAACACTTTGTCTTTTTAGTCGAAGGTTCCTGTTCTGTGTTTGTGTTGTAGCTCAAAAACTAAACACTGGTCTGAGTAAAAAGGTAAAACATTTGCATTGCAACATTGAAAGATTTCCTCCCTATTACTCACTCACATCACCTTATGTCAGGGCGTCACTGGGTGCCAGTATATACTGTAAGCCGGCCTATGTACTCAAGTAAATGCCAGGACTCTACTGTGCATGCATCTGCCGTTTCTGCAATAACAATAAAAACCTTATTAAAACATATGAATGAATTCAGTCACCAGAAACGCTGAGTTCCTTGGAACGGGTACAGGAGGTGTTGCAAATATTTATGTTTGTGGCATTTTCTGCAAACAGACACTGAATCTGATAGAGATAGCCAAAATAGAAAACAAAATGTGTGATTCACGCATCCAGTGTGACATTAGGAAAGGGTCAGGGTTAGCATTTACCAGTGAGTTTGACCAGGCTACAATCGTGGGCTACATTCTGATATCAGCAGATGGCCTGGCCATGTGGCAGTCAGAAAAGTCAGCCAATCAGAAGAGATGCTCAAAACCTCTCTGTCTTTAAATGTACTGATGTTAGTGTCTTGTTTTAAGAAGAAATGCCCATCTATCCCATAACCAATGTCAAGCCCTTACCTATATCTATAAAAAATATTACAAAAATTACTATAGTGTAAAAACGGTGGACCATAATGTTACGGCTTTCCTATTTAGATGAAAGGGATGGAATATAGAATAATCTTGGTGATGTTTTCGCTCGTTCATCTAAATAGCAGTCATGTTTATTTTACAGTAGCCCAAACTGTTCTATCCTCTAACTAGGGTTGTGCATTGTCTTGTAATTCCATGCTGAAGAAATAATTCTAAAATAGGTGTGAAGATGATGGACAGATGCAGGTCAACAGCTGTACAGCTCCGTCGCTGTCCATCAACTACAATCATACATTTGTCAATCAAGCCTCGGACCCATGAGGGTACACTGTTGAACACTTCCATCAAGGTTACGCACTATTGCGAGTTGCGATAGGAAATGATCTTTGATGACAGCGTGTTTGTGTTTATAAATCACATGACTCCACAGATCTGCTAGTCGCTGCCTAAATGCAGAGGCTCTGAAGTGCCTGCAGTCATGGCCATGTGTTCACTCTGATCTTTGTGACTTTCCTCGTTGCATGAACGTCTCAGTCATCCCTGAAAAATGAACAAAGTGGCATCATTTAGGAGTCCTGCAAATTATACTCTCTGTTTCTGCTCAACGTCGCCCGAGTCCCCTTCGGTTTTTATACGCCCATCCTCGTCAGCTAAATCATCCTCTCTCCAACGCAGCCTGCCATCCACCGCATCCTGATGGCACATTCACAGACTATAGATGAATTCACTTTGTCATATAACAATGTTTAATTACACCGCCTTCTGACCAGTACCATCAGAGGCAGATATTTCTGTGCGTTTGTCTGCAGATATGAAGTCTTTATAACAGTCTGCCGTCATATTCATCACCACATGGATGAAACTGGGTTTAATCCCCCCCCCTCCATTAGGATGTTATTACAGAGGTTTACTGAGATGGAGAAGAATTCTGACACAAACACACACACACACACACTTGCACCCAGAGTTCCACACACTCAGCACACATTTACACTGATGAGAATTTTGCTCTCTGTTGTGCTGTTTTCATGCACATTTTCTTTGCCAAAAATGGGCCCAAAATAAGTACACCTCTCTTGCACACTCCCGTAGGAATAAATTCTTGTAATTGTGATTAGGGAAACAGAGATTTGTGTCTTGCTAATCCTATTTACATCCCTGCAAGTCTTTCTCTCGGACTATTTGGGGCACAAGTGTCAGATTAGTGCAAATAAACATCTCATATAAATGGAAATGGTTCTGAGAGTCCCCCACAAGCACTCTTAAAGGAAATGATTATTGCAGTTATTACGTTTCTTGCTGGTGCCAATCTTTAATGACCATGTGAACTCTCAAGTGGTGTTTGAGCGCTCGCTTCTGCAGCTCCGGCCTTTTTCTTAGGCCTGCCTAATTGGTGTAAGTGTTGCCATTGACTGTAGATGAGAGGCCGCTGCTTGTGTCCAGACACAAAGGAGAAGCCGGGCGTCTGTTATTGGTGAGACCAAAGAGGATGGAGAGCAGAGACAGAGCTGACGGAGAGAGTGAGGGATGTTTTTTTATTCGTTTTTGTATTTCTGAGGAAGTCTCTCTCTCTCTCTCTCTCTCTCTCTCTCTCTCACTCTCTCTCTCACTCTCTCTCTCTCTCTCTCTCTCTCTCTCTCTCTCTCTGTGTTGCATGGGTCAGCAGGGATGTGAGTGAACAGTCAGTCATGCCGTGCTTCTGACTTTTTGTCAGGTGAGTAGCTAAACCCCCCCCATCCACACCCACACACTCCACCACCACCAAGCTGTCATAGCTATCAGTTACATTGTTTTGCCTATCAGTCACCTGCTCACCTCCTGTCAATCACTCCACATCTGTCGACAGATGTCTGTCAATTTCTTTTAAACTCAACCTTTATCATTACCTCATTTTTTCGCTCATGAATCTAGCAGCGGGCCTTCGTCTGGACCCATGTTGTCTCATCTCAGTCCCGTGAATGAATCAGTGAGTGATATGTCTTGTGTTTCTTTCTTCCTTGAGTGCTTGTTTGAAACAGGTTCAGGGAGTGTTGCACCACAGTTTCCTTTCTACATCTTCTCAAGCTCCTCTTTCACCCCTTGGTAATTTTTGAGCTACTTGTGTTCCTTCGGCTTGATGTTGTTGTCACTTGGGGTCGTTACAGCTCAACTGCCTTCGTTTGCTGTAAGTAGGCACCACTATGTTCGGTTGGTTTGTCATCACCATTTAATCTGGTAGTTCCACAGCATCTTATATTGGTCTTTCCCCACCACCTTTGAAAGTGTCTTCCATTTGACCTTGGGACTTCTTGCCCATACTCGGTGCAGATGTTCCTGTGCAATATGTAGTGTATATGTCTACAGTATATTACATATGTACTAGCATAAAAATAAACGCAGAGATTTAATAGGTCTATGATTAATGGGGGAGTGAGTATGTTAAGAAATGGTACAGCATCAGGGGAAAGGTTGAGACGATTCAGTAGTCATTTTTATACCCTCTATCCTTCTTTTAGTGTTCCTTTCTTATAATTTCCAACAGTCTCATCTTCCATCTCTTCCCCTTGACTTTCAAATTGCCATGATGATTCTTGTAACCAGATACAACATCATCAGTCTCCTCCTCATTTGGATCAAAACCCTAGAAAAATGTAACATGACAAAATGAGGATTACAAGAGGATTTTTATACTGGAGTAAAAAGATTCTTTGAGTCATCATACCTGAGGCAGATTTGTCTATGTCCTGTGCTTTACTCTGAGCCAGCTCCTGGCACACGCTTGTCTTTGCTTTTTCCCATCCCTCCCCTGTGCCTCACTGTTCTTCAGCTCATCTGTTTGTTTGAGCTCCTCCTCAAGTGTCCGTGTCTCAGCAGGTCAACCTGGTCCTTTTCATTTTCCTTTTTGAGAGACTGCACCTTTCTGCTCCACATTTCCTCACTGTGCTTCGGTTTGTTCTCATTTGAAGGAGCTCTGCCAGGCAGTCAACGTTGGCTTAGCTGTGTGCATTCTCTCTCTCTTTTGAGAAGCTCATTTGTTTGTCTGAGCTCCTCCTCGAGTTGGCTCTCTCCATTTTATCAGCATGTCAACCTGCTCATTAAGAGGCCTATTCCCTTGTTTGAGAGATGCAGTCTCTGTCATGGCTTTTTCGCGGGTTGTCTCTGAGGTCCTTCACAATGTCCTGCAGCTCCATGTACTGAGAGGCTCTAAATAGGTTTCCTCCACATGCCTGAAAAATTGAAGGTATGATTAAAATTCTACTCCCACCTTACAACAACCTTAACATTTATTTCATCAGTTTAATCCAATTTAGGGACTAGACTCCACAAAACACTCTTCAATAGATTGCTACATATAGTTAAAGCTTGGAGCTCAGATCCATGCAAATGATAACGAAACATCAATGTAATACACGTTCTGGGCTCCACGTTTGTTTTCATTTAGAGTTTGTTTGGGGTTAAGATTGGTTAACCGCAACTTATTTTAGTGAGCTAATAACTTATTACACACATACTTGGTTAGTAATGTTGCAATGCAGTTATTAGCACAACACATTAAATAGATAACAGGGAAAAGCAGGCTGACCAAGAGCATTGAAAAGAAGTCGAATGAGGAAATCTTCCCAGTGAGTTCTTTGTGAGTCCATTTTTGCAAAGGAACTGGATTGGTAACAACATGGTATCATCATCATATCTAGCAGATATGTAAGACCTATTTCTGAATGGTGGGGGCAGTTTGCTCTTGTGACGGTGCGCACGGCGACCGTCAAGGCAGTAATACACTGCCCCGTTTACACATGTATCTTTACAAATGTTAACTATGTGTTGCATGTCTGTTGTCCGGGTCCGTATACTTTGTTTATGTTTGTTAACCCGTCCATTTTTCATCCAAACTTCCGTGCATAGTGCAAAAGCTTCCTTCAACCATTACACCGCTACAGTTTAAATACCTTTTGTACCCGTCGGTTTTCTGTTAAAATCACCACGCCATACAATGTCTTGTGTTATAAATGTTCGGTTTATTTAGTTTACCATCTCACATAAATTCCATATTACACAGCGTTGATCTTACCGTGGTTCAGCGTTGCGTCTTTGTTTGGGTGAAAAGCGAGCAGCCCGTGATGCGGATGTAAATAGGCGCTCGACATCCGGGTTTGCCGTAAGTGAACCCGCGGGTTATTTAATGTTGTTTATACTGATATATTATTAGTTGGCTATGCCTTCATGGAGCAATTGAATGGTAGATGTGTTGCCGGGTATTTTTTACAGCCATAAGGAATTTGTGGTATAAGCTGTTAAAGTTTCGGGGATTGCCTTACCTGTAACACCCCTGCGTGTGATACTATGTTGGTTTGTTCCAATTGTGGGGGCGGGGTTAGGTCCCATTTAAGCGTGACAATTCATTCTGTAAGAGCGGCTGCTGATGGAAAGACGTAAGTCTCAGAGCTCTCCCAAGAAGCGTTTTTTTTAGAAGTATATTATTATGGTAATTATTTGATTGGGCCCATGTGCCAATTTATTTTCTTGTTTCCAAGTGTTGGTTTTTTCGCTCTTTTGATTTATTCTATTTTATTTACTTTGTTAATTCTGCCTGGTCGGCCTTATATGGGACAATACAAATTCCCATCTTACACCTTCATCTCCAAGTCCTCCTGAGAGTTTTTTCCACCGAGCTCAACAGCTCATATACGTCCTACCTTTAACAGCTCTATATACTGGGGTTGAGAAGGCGACCAGCAGTTACTGGTCACAGGACCTGAGTGACCTTGGTGGGTTATAGGGAATTTAAAGATTGGACAGGTATGAGGGAGCCAATCCATTAAACGCTTTATAGATAAATAGTGAAAATTTAAAAATGAACTCTAAAGGCCAGGAAGCCAGTGGAGGGAGGCAAGTACAGGGGAGATATGCTCTGGGTTTTGGGAGCCAGCCGGCAACCTCGCAGCAGCGCTCTGCCCATATTGCAGGCGTGACAGGGAAGACAGACTGACTCCCATATACAGGGAGTAACTGTAGTCCAGGCGAGCAATAATAACAGCTTGTATTACTTTCTCACAGTCTTTGAATGATAGAGGCGCTGCAGCAATGGACAGTGTGAGGAAAGTGATCTATTTTTCAAACATTGGAGCATCTAAACTCTTTCACGTAACGATCCATAAAAAATGTGAACCTGCATGAATATGAGCATCATGTGTCTCCTTTAAAGAAGGCCCTATAAGGTGGAACAGGCTCACCCTGGTTACCTAAGTATGTGTATGCAAAATGTTGGTGCACTCATTTTCAAAGATAAGCAGCTGTGCCCATGGAGCTGTTAGAGGGTGAAGCCTGTGTGAATGGAGCTCTTCTTGTGCCAATTATTTGCAATTTCTGCCAAAAGTGATTGGCTTGTGTAAATGTGTCAGTGTGCACACAGGGAGGTAGAATGAGGGAGCGTTGGCTGGGTCTGGAGTGAGGAAGTGGATTTTCATTTGTTTTTTTTTGCCGTGGTTTTCGGCAAGCTAATTTGTATGTGGATGAGTATGTGCATGAGCGGGGGGGGGAGGGGGACTTAAAGGTGATTGGTGGAGAACTGGAAAGCTCAACGCGTTCATCAGTTTTCTAGTGAGGCAGCGTATCTACGAAAGGGCAGCGTTACGTTTCTCTACCAATGCACCAAATGAATGATGGAACCAACACGGGTTTGTGCCTTTCTCATAGGAGATAGGTGACGGAGGAGTATATGTACGTGTGTTTGGATGTTTCAGTCTGTGAAAGTCATCATTTAAGAGTGCTTTGCTTGAAATAACCAAAGGGTGTTAGCTACTCTCTGATCATACTGATAGTCAGGCACGTAAATAATGCATGACCCCATCATAACAAACCTTGTTACTTTTTACTTTTTTCTTTTCTCTGCTGTTTTGTCCTCACAGGCATATGTAAAGTGTCCTTAGGTCCCGTGAAAGGTGCTATTTAAAAGCAAGCCATTATTATTATTATTATTATTGTTAAGAGGTGATGAACCTTTAAAACCCACAGTCTGCACAGCATCAAGAATTTAAAAAATCGCTGCCACACCCTTTCCTCATGATCTCCAGTTGGCTGAAACCAGTATAACCCTATAATAGCTGGCACAGGATACGTGACCTTCCAGTTGAAACTCAAGGAAAAGCCTCTGTGTGCCCAGACTCAGTTTGTGTCAGGAAGCTGTTTCTGACAAAGGCCATTTTAAATGGAAAACATCAGAGCATGAAAATGATTTCAAAGCACTCATTTAAATGTTGCCTTTTTAGTTTTGACTCTAGTCTCAAATAGCCTAATTGGATATATTATGCAATTTCGGATCCAGTCGACATCTGCAACATTCTCTTTACGTAACTCCGAGGCGAGGTTTGGAAAGAGTCCCTCTCCACCGAAAAAAGAAACTTGGCAGAGCTGACACGGCGCATTGTCTCTGCCTCTCTCTGCCTGCTGGAGAGAGCCACTAACTGCAAATGTCGCAGCTCTCTCACGAGAACCATTTAATTGATTTGTATTGGAAGGCACCTTTGTAGTGTCTGTTGAAAAGGGCAAGAAGAAGTGTGCTGTCTGTTTGTGTTAAATCCGGTGCACCGGCAAAAGAATGAGAGAAAAGACAGTTACAAATTTTAACCACGGCCATTTCTTCTAATTAGTTGGGTCTATTTGAACACTTTCTACTTACCAACGCACGTGCACACACTCTGACGTCAATGTGGGGCGTGCACTGTTTTTTTTTTTGTTGTTGCTTTAAAGGTATACTCTCTAAGATCAATGTTTGTTTGTTTGCCTAGTGAATTATTAATTGCTTGCTAGGCGAGTGAGGTATTCTTCTTTGAAGCTGAGCCATCCAACCTTGCAGATTCCACCTAATGATACCAGTCCCAGTATTTTCCATATGGTTGTAAGCCAACCGAGCTAGACTTGTTTGTGATGCGGTCTAATAACATTACACATTTTAAAACTGAGAGGGGCGAATGTCTCCTGGAGAAAAGAAAAGGTGCCTGCTTTTGTTCTTTCAGCCATCGCATCCAGCTAACGGCCCTCAAATCTGCGCTACTCACTGATGAGCCGTTCGCTGAATAATAGAAGAACAGTCCTTGGATGAAGTCAGCTCCGTGCATAGCTTTTCTGTAGCAATCAATATTCCTCTCCATTGTTTCTCTTAAAAGCAAGGATAAGTTACGTCGGTCTCTCAAGGATATTGAAGCATTGTGCACCAGCATTGAGAGGCTGAAAGAGTGAATGCGATGGGAAGCTGGACCGATACTGTATTAGTGATCACAGCGGAGAGAGGTGCTGGGGTTTGTAATTATAGAAATGACAGGAAAACAACTATATCCTTGTACTTGGCTATTTGAAAGCTATTTAAGTCCTCAGGTTCGGCCTCCAGTTTTGCACATGAATGAAGCATGGGGGGGGGGCTACATCTGATGGTAGTAGCAGCTTATCCTATTCAAATTTACACCTCGCATGGGGATAAGTCCCACCATGCTGACCTGTGGTAGACAAGAAGACAACAGAAGGCGGATAGGTAAGGACAGGTCTTAACATTGTGCGCAGTAGGAAATCTCGAAGAGAGCACGGGTGGGGGATGTGTGTGTGTGTGTTTGTGTGTGTGTTTGGATGCATATGATTGGCAACTGTATTCTCCTGTCAACCATCTGGGTGTGGAGCAGCTCCAAACCTGAGGCTCCAGGGCACCACAGGGGGCCCACTGGTGTCCTTCCTCCAGACAGAGGGCTTATAGTCTGGGGAACCATCTGTAAGAGACGACCTGGGGAATTGTGGTTCAGACATTCACAGTGTTGTGCAGGAAAACAGACGGAAACTCTCAACCTCCTCCTCCTATACCGACCAAAACACTCTGTGTGTACTCAAACACACAACACCACACATTCAAATGTCCATGTCCGTCATCTTGTCACCGAGCAAAATGGCAGAGTTCCACAGAGAGAGAGAATGTTACTGCAGGATAATGGGTTTTTAACTTCATCTGAAAATCACTCTGGAATATTTACTCAGATAATCGAAAATCAGGCATGTGTGTATGTGTGTGAAGAGCAGTTACAATCTCTAAAATGTAAACATCATTATGCAACACAGAAACAAACATTTTATAAATGAAAGGATAAAGAGTCAAGTCATAGAAATGAATGGATTTTGGTGTTGGAGTGTGGAGGATGAAACCAGTAGAGTAAATGAATAAGTGCTCTGAAGTCTGGTGGGATCGCAGCGCAATCTTTTGTACAACTGGCCAAGAGGAGTATATGCTGTGACCGGGTACTGTCTTTAGTAACATAAAGATTTAGCAATTATCCATTTTTCTTTCAGAAACCTCTTATTACTCGTCAGTGTTGAATATTACCTTTAAATACACTTTAAACAGTACAAAGTAATGTTACTGTGGTGTGGTAGAATGCTTTGAGTGGCCTGATGGGTTGCTCAACACTAATATACAGCAGCAAGATTAATTAGAAACATAAATCCACTCAAAAACACATGGAGTAGAAAAAACAGAGACCCCAATGTCCAACCTTGTGGAATCCCAGTGCTTAGACATTTCTGTCCAACAACTCACGTTCACACGTCTATTACAACAGTAGAACAGATTTAGTGTTTGGCGTCTGGGCTCCAACTTAATCACTGCCCCCTGTATGATTACACAGGCGTGATGGGAGTGATGAGCAAATACTTATAGCCCCCCCCATTGGAGCCTACAGGTGGATGCTGGGGCGGTGGACGGGCCAAAGCAACTGGTAGCAATACTGCAGCAACAGTGCGAGCAAAGGGGAAGATGGGACATTTCTCTCTACTTAAATAGACCACCTGATGAAGTGGGTGTGTATTATAGATCGTTGTGGAGAGTGAGGTATGTCACATGATGTATGTCACATGATTGGAGCAGCGCAGCTCGAGTTGGCTGCCTGAACTAGCTCGCAGGCGTCGCTCCATGTAAGGTATGGGGGTTGTCATGAATCATAAAAACATTGCAAAATAACATTACTTTTACTTAATTACACACTTTTTTTGAGAATATTAATTATTATAAACATGTACTTTGTATAGCAGAAATGTGACTTTTTGAATTTGTGTCTCTAATATTCATCTGAAGGACACTAGCATTAGCAGTGTCATATTCTCGACACAACTGACAAACGAGACTGACGTGAAGCATTTTCAGCTTTTAATGACCGTGATGGCTGCACACACCTTTTCCTGTTGAAAATCCAACGCAAGTCATAATTTCATAAAAAGACAAAATGCAAAAATCCAAAAAGTATGATCTGTGAACAGGGGAGAGAAGGAGCTTTGATGTCTTAAATACAATCATTTACGAGCTTCACTCACTCAGATGATAAGATTATTTGTGAAGCAATAATGAGTGTAATTATCATTGTCAATGAAAAGGATTTGTATCTGTAATTTATGTTAATTTATTATTTGCTTGTGAAAGAAGCTAAATGGCCTTATCAATGGACCCCCACCGCCCCTGACACAAGATGATTGTTGCTGGCTCTGAGGTTTATTGAGGGATACAGCAAGACTTATCACTAGATTGCATGATGGGAGATTATAAAAAAAGGCTGAGGGCGGAATATGCCTTTTGGCTTCTGAACAAGGGGGCCATTTTGAATTGTTCGGATTGAGGGAGAAGGGTGTCTATGGATGTACACCTTATAAAATGAATCATCTGCCATGTTTCATCCGGCACGTTTGTCTTATTTGTTAGTCCAATAATAGAAAAACTGAGGAAAACTGAAAAATAATGCTTTGTAATGTTTGACGAACATTAGACTTTTTTTGTGGCCGTTGAAGATTAAATGTAGTCTCATCATAATCATCCTGGATTGTTTGTAAAGCCTGTTTTCGCTGCACAGTCATATTAAGCTTTACATCAGCCAATTTTTTTAGTTTTTTGCTGTCTTTGAGGATTGTTAAAAGTGCCATACAAATGAAATGTATCATAAGGTCATTCATATTATTACAACACAATGACACTTTTCTTGATAATAAAAAGTTAGCCTTATGATGTATGCTCTCCATATCTTCATTTCTTTACTTTACTTTACAAAACAATCTAATACAAACAAACACCATAGAAACAATGTTGAATGCATTGTATTGTTAACCTATATAAATCCACTCCTTTTGACCCGAATGTACATTTAAACAGTGGAAAAAAAGCAAATCCACTCAGGCATATATATCCACACTGGAAAACCTTCCACAGAAACGTTTTCAAACCTGCAGTTGAACCCTGGGCAGCTCATGTTCCTTCACATTTTGTCCTTGTCAAAAGGAAATGCATCCTTTCCCAACAAAATGTACGGGTTCAAATTTTTCAGCATACAAAAATGGATTTTTAAAAGAGTGACACAAATTGCAGTGTTTCCTCCTGTATCCTTTTCAGTAATGTAATACAGGAACACTCTGTTTAGAGTCTGCATTTAAATTTAAAGTGCTCCCTGAACCCAACCACCCACGCAGCACCACCTACCCTGACCTCTGCCCTATGGATGGTACAGTTGAGCATATGAATAATTATCAGGGCAACTCAGAATAACTCAGTGTAGATTTCTACTTAAGAGACAACATAAATCTCATAGTTATTCATGAGGGAATCTGGCTGGATAAGGCAGATCAGAGCGTGGCCTGAGCTATTCCCATTATGCCCTCATCTCAAGTTCGGGGGCACACAATTACCAACGTGCATCTGCAGAGCTGCTTTATTTGTTTTTGTTTTTCTACTTCACAAAAGTCCCAAAGCTTAACCAAACATTTTTTTCAGACCAGAATTTGCTCAGATGCGTTCACAACAACATGTGGCATCGCTCTTTCAAAGGTTATTATTATTTATTTTTTCTGTCGTGCGTATGAATCATCATCAGCATGCACACCCGCGAGGATCTCCTGCTTGTGTTCTCCCACCGCTCCTTTGGACATATACTGCCAAAGGGTTTTTACCAGGGAGCCCAGTTGGCTGCAGGAAGTCTGCAGAAAGTCCGGAGGCTCTCACTCAGACATTCACGTTCACCTGTCAGGAGAATATTCAGAATTAACTGGATGTCGGAAAGCAGCTTAATTGTATGCATCCCACAAGACACTGCCTCTTTTAAGAAATATTCTTGCCTCCATAAGCAGCAAAAGGGTAAATTAAGAGGAAGCCAAGGAGGGTATCGTCTTCTTAGAGGAATGTGAATAAATACTGGTGAGCCAGTAGGGGTTAATTAATATTTAACAGGGCATTTAGGCTCCTTTAACCAGTGGGGGGGGGGGGGGGGGGGGGGCTCAGGTTCGTTGCACACTGTATGATCCTGTTTGTACAGCTCTCCTTTTGTGTGCAATGCGTGTCTAGAGGAGTGGGGGCATGTGTGTAGGATGCCAATGTGATTGCGTTTGCACGTGTGTTTAGTGTACATAAGTCCTAATTATGTGAAAATGCTGCTCTTCACGTTGAGGGTAAGAGTCCTGTGGGCTCCTGAACGCCTCTCGACTCCTGAACAACACTTGAGGGGCCAAGATTGTATGATTGAAAACGAGCGTGCAGCTAACCGTTATTCAAGACGCTGTCCTTCCCCTTTAAACCTCTTGAATTTGATCACATAAATATTATTATGTCTCCTTCACCTCTGCCATTTCAACAAACCCTTGTGTGTGTGTGTGTGTGTGTGTGTGTGCAACTGTAAAGCAGTCCTGAATGAAGGATATAACTTTGCAGGGGTTTAACCCAGAGCCAATTTAATTCCATAACTCTTACTACAGGGTGGGAAATTACACATCTTTCTATCTATCTATCTATCTATCTATCTATCTATCTATCTATCTATCTATCTATCTATCTATCTATCTATCTATCTATCTATCTATCTATCTGTTTCACATTTTTGTTGCTCTGCTGCAGGGCAAGCAAACTACCCACTCAACTTCCAGTGACCCTGTTCCACAGGCGTGAACACACACACACACAAACACACACACAAACACACACACAAATCACACACACTGAAACAAAGTAGGAACACAGTCACATTATTTCACTAATTAGATAAATAACCTTCATGAAATTTAATTAGTGCCGACTTGCAGTACAGTAACCATAATAACTTTACCGCTCGCAGCAGGGAAAAGGTTTGTAGAGAAAAGAAGAAAAAAAAAGTTTGGCCTTCAGTAGTGAAATATATCAGATTTGCACATTCATCACAAAATGCTGAATCAGGTTTGTCTTGAAACCTGTAAAACACTCGCCGCAACAATTAATACATTGGCACGAAAACAAACCAATTCATCTTAATAATGCTCCCACTTTTTTCCAATTTACCAGTTTGGTGAGTGATAATTTGTAATTATAACAGCAGCAGATGTGTTTTAGTAAAACCCACATTTTTACCCTCGGACTCTGTTATTCTATCTATTACTGACTTGTAGCCCAACTTTATTATAAATGCACAGGACAGGAGGTAAATGTAAACTCTACCAGCACAGTGGTTGTCAAGTGGCTTTTTTGCCTTAATGATACACAGGCACATTAAAACAGTTTCTTCAATTATGCCTTATTTTAGGTGATAATTTCAGCAAATAAAAGTATAATGAAAAGGTGAGGTTGGCAAATTCTACCTGCAGTTTTATTTCTCATCCAGTATAGATACATGCTATGATGCTGAACTTTTTTTTTCCATAATTGCACTATTTTTAATGAAAATACAATTTAGCTCATAAGTATCTTGCATACTAACTGTAGAATGAATATATCAATCCTATACAATATTATATTATACCACATCTTATTGTGAATTTCAACCATTTACATGTTTTTATACCTGCATACCTTTTTATGTTTATATAATATACTATTTCACCAGTTCTCCCTGCTGAGTTGGAGGCCACACAGATGAGCAGCTGTCATCAGGTCTTTGCTGAGTTGGTGCCACGGACTGTAATTATCAGACATCGTGCTCAACACAGTGACTTGATCCCTGCAGCAAGCAGATCTGACCTAGATAGGGAAAACGCTGGCATTATACAGCTTCTGCAGAAATGTGGAAATACAAAGGTGCCACCATGTAACCTCTTACACCCACGCTGAATCCATTTAAACAGCACTATCGCATTAACATTCAATCCTTTCTGCTGTTGTAGAAGAGATCGAAAGCTCTTTAAGGAACCACAACCCCAGGAAACGGACTCCATGCTGCTTGTGTCTCATAACTTGCCGCTTAACTCCTTATACAGGTTTTGAGGAAAACAGTAAAATGGTTTTCATTTATAAGACCTTTTCTGGTCTTAATGACCACTCAAACCCATTCAAACCAGACATTAATACAGTGCATCTATTAGCAGCACTTTTTTGTTCTATAAGGGGGAATTCAGGGTTCAGCAAGAACACTAGCCAATGGGGAAGACTGGGGATCAAACTTCTGGTTCAAGAACAAACACTCTACTACTCAGCCACAGCCGCCCGGTAAACAACACACTCAGGTAAACTCCCTGCTCCTAATACAATTATTCCATTAAACTTTTCCTTTAAATCATAATGTCACTACAACCATTTTATAGCATTTATGAAGATGTTATGTTTTCACCCCTGACAGTATGTTTGTTTGTTTGTGAGCAAGAGTACGCAAAGGTTTTTCGAAAGATAAACGTGGATCACGGAAGAAAATTAATTTAGGGTAGGATTTTGATGAAATAAATCTGCTAAATACTGATGGTTGATTGTATTTAAGGGGACGTCTCGGCCTTGGCGGAGGTCTACCCTCTACTGGCTCTAGTTTTTCTAATTCAAGTTCAAGTGTTGGTCTCTTCCAACTTTTAACATCTTTTACAAGTGCAGATAAGTTTGAATGTCAACCTGCTCATCGGCTCTCACTCTCCATCGGGTTATTGGGGAACTTTATATTTACACAGGAGGTTTACTGGCCTGTTCAACATTCCCCTGAGCCACAGTCTACAGACCGATGCAGCATAACAATTGCTAAATTGTCATTTATTGGAATAAAGAGACTCTTACCAGTTGTGCCCTGCAAGTGCCTTATAAATAATTGTGTGATTATTTTGAGTGTATATCGAGTGCATGTGGAAAACTAAGATAAGCTTTGCCTGCCCCATCAAATTGTGATTAATAACAGCTACACTATTTTAATGCAATCCTGAACGTTATGCACATTTGTCGCCTGCATGCAAAGTTGCACAAATAAGTCACCTATTTAATATCATTGTTTATCCATGATAAATATGTATGAAGGTTCCTGATCCATTTTCCAGAGCTGCTTCTCTCCCTGCCCCCGGCTTGCTTGTTATGCCTTTGGCGCCTTAAAGAAGATGACAAGATTAATGCCCCATGTTTAGTTTAGTTTCCCATTCCGCAACAACAAGTTGAAAATATTTGGTGAATGCACTCTTTCACCTCTATGTGTTTTACACAGTGGTATAAAATCAGCTTGGACATTTAATTTGGATTTCAAGACCGGGTAGAAAGGCCAATTGGAGAACTGCCCCAATGCCGTCAACACCGATGTTTATAAGGGCTTTGGTGTCAATTTGAATCTGATCATTTTCTAAATGACAACGAAAAATAGGTAAACCAAATAACAGTTTCATCCGCCCGAAAGCAGGTTATTATAAATATATTTACACTAATAATGTGTTCCAAACATCACTGACACAGAGTTGCTCATAGAGATGCATAAACAGGAAATAATTACTTGTTTGCAACAGTTAACATTGTTAGATAAAGTGTTTTTCAACGCCTCAATGTATTGAATTCATGGATACTGATTTAGAAAATTCAGGCATATTTAGGGGACCAGTAACCAGTGATGGCAGGTGTTGTTGGTTGGGAAGAGGCGAGAGCTTCTCGCAGGTGGAAACCCAGCTTGGCTTGTTTTAAAGTCGGCTGTCATTAGCCCTGGCAAGCAGTGAGCCAATCACCAGCTTGTGGCAGGAACCTTCACACAAATTGCCTCCTTGTTTTTTCCTGCCAACCCTTTGCATATGCACGTGCGCATTCAGACACATCACAGCCTAAATCCATTCACTCTCCTACCGAAGTGAATGGATAAAGCCACCGCCATAACACAGACTAAATCAAGGATAACTCATAATCAGTGAGGAGATAAGTAAACAGAAGAAAACAAAATCGGTTTTCAGTCTGATACAACAGAATATGCTACGTGTAAGCGTGTCCTGTGTGCACGAGCATTCAATGGAAAAGCAGGTATGACAGATTGTGTTTCAAGGCACCTCAACAGTCATGTACTAATCAGTGTAAATAATTTGCAACCTTTTACAGCTGATCATATTGGATCCGTGTGCAGGGGTGCGTATGTGTGTGTGAGATTGTGTGTGCGTGCGTGTGTGTTAAATTTCAAGGTAAGCTCTCACGGTTGCGAGAATTTAATTCAAAATTGATCTCAACTCATTGGGCTCTATCAGAATGAAATTTGAAAGTGTCACAAGGGGGAAAGTCATAAATAAAACAATCGGGTTAAAAGTAGGAACTGAGCAGAAATGAGACAAGAGATATCACGGGAGATGATTATTTTTAATATATATCGAATTATTCTCACTAAATGATCATTCACTTCATCTTCTATTTTTACATTCCAAACATGTGAGCTTTGTGCTTAGCACTCCAGCAATTAAATGATGATCAAGAGCAGATCCTCCACAGTTGATACCCAAGGGGAAACTGATGTTCCTCTGGTGTGTGTGATTATGTGCATGTGAATATCCGTCCATTCATCCATCCTTCCTTCCATAGTCTATACAGCCCACCTGATATTTGTCAGGAGCAAGTGGCCAGGTACACAAAAGGACAACAGAGACAAACAACAATTCACTATACAGCTCAAGACAGGAACCTTCTTGCTGTGGGGGCGAGCGTCACCACACCATTGTGCCTTCCTGAGTAAATATACAGGGACCTAAATTCGAAGCAATGCAAGAGAAATAAAGAACTGAAATAGTGTGCCAGCATGACGGGGAGGGAGAGAAACAAAATAAAGTTCAGCTGAACTTTATTTGTTGTTTATTTCATACAGGGTTCTTGCAGAGGTAGAGGAATCTACCTCCCTGCACAGGGAACTTCCCTCCAGGTGCTGAAGGTATTAGTTTGATGCTTTTGCTCCTATTTCCAAGCAAATAAATCCCCTCCTTTGGATTGTAAAGGAAGCATTCCTTAATTTTTTGCAAAGGCAATGATTTTATTTTAATAATCTTTGATTTTGAAGTTGACAATGGCAACTTCAACTTATGACACTGTTGTGCAATAGTAGGGGGACTCGACGTTGGCTAATTATCAATAATCATGGAATATGATTATTGAAACAATAAAGATTATTTATTAAAAAAAATAATTAGATTATTAATTGAAGATGATCAGTAATCAAATAACAATAAAACCATTAATGAGTAAATAAGGAAGTTCAACAATTAAGAATTATTAAATCACTAATTTGAGAATGATAAAGTTTATTGATTAAGAATAATTAAATAATTAATGTAAACTTTAAGAATAATCAATCAATGAATAACAACTACTAATGAAAAACAAGTAATTATCAATTTAGAAAGTACAAGCTATCAATTAATAATGATAAGGTTATCAACCAAGAATAATGAAATAATTAGTCACAACAATAAAATCGTCAATTTAAGAATGCTACTATCTATATTAATACTCGAGAAGGGGCACCACCCTGGTTACAGGGACCAACGAGTCAGTCTATAAGTATCAGTCTCATCTGATAAAGTTAAATTAATAATCTCAATAATTAATATTAGGTTATATAATAAACGATGAAGGGTTTGAGTTCAAGCACTGGCTATCGTTATCCAACTGTGTTCACATAAACATGTACCAATAATCACAAGATTCAAATACTTTAAGTATAAAAGGGGTTTATTAAAAAGATATAAAAGTCAAAGTTGTTCCAAATGATTCTTCATTTAACACAATCCGCTATCTCCAATACAGTCGCAGCACATTTAGCACAATTGATCACACTGCAATCCTTCTGATAGGGCTGTGTGTGTGTTCGTGTGTGTGTGTGTGTGAGTGGGGGGAAGTGTGTGTGTGTGTGAGAGAGAGAGAGGGAAAGGGGGGTCGATGACTCACGAAGTTTAAGAGGGCCGGCTTAACCCTGGGGGTTTGACTACAAAATTGGTGATGTAATATACACCAGGACTACAACTCAAAATGGCGGAGTCGCCTAAGGAATTTAGAGTCCGAATGGAGGGCGGGCCTCGATGTGTATTGCAATCAATGGTCGAAGGACCACGTAACTTAGAGTCAAGATGGTCAAAGATGGCCGACTTAAACACACGTGGGACAAAGGTCGAGGGAGGACAAAGGGGTTCTTTGTCTTAGCTTAGCTTAGCTTTAGCGCCGAATGGCGTCGAGGTGCGTTCAGGCCCTCCTTGATATCAGAATGACTATATGTAATGCGACTATGTGTGTGTGCGTGGGCGAGGATGTGTATGTCGGCGGATGTGAGAGAATACAATAGAGAGAAAGAGAGAAACATATAGTAACACAGATCGGAGATGATCTTAAAAACGCCGTCAGAGGCGATCACACAGTGAGGCCGGCAATCCAGCTACGTAAGAGGTGTCTTTTAACAGATGCACGTCTTCTGTGAGATCGGCCTGACGGAAACACGAATCAAACAGGAAGCGCCGGATCGTCACCGCGCGCTTTTCACAATAAGATCGACACGGCGGTCTTTCTATAAAAGTACAATCACATAAAAACACGCTAATTATTAAACTAGACTCTGCCCAGACATATGTCTCTTACTTCGTGTTGCTTCGCGGGGTTTCGTGCACGACCGGAGTAGCGCGAATCCCGGAAGGAGGAAGTGGATGATGTCCTGGCCTCGGGCCGCTGATCGCGGAGCCGCTGGGGGCGACGGCGAGATTGCGCTGGGCCGAATCGGAGAGGATTCTTCTCGTTCTCCTTGGCAAGGTCTTTGCCCGTCTCGGAGAGAATGCTTCTCGTTCTCCTTGGCAAGGTCTTTGTCCGTCTGCAGGAAGGAACAACCGTCGCCGGATTGTCCGTGGATGGCGGGGAAAGTGTCTCTGTTCTCAGCCAGCGAGTGAGGGGGAGCTTCTGCCGCGCGCTATTCAGATTAAAAGCTTTAAGTAAAATTAGAAAAAAATAAGCTTACGATGTACTAAAAAAGGATAAGTTAAGCTTAAACTGGATTAGAAAAAGTAGCTTTAAACTAAAAGTGAAACTACGAAAAGATAAGTTTAAAATAAACTTATGAAAAATCAAACAGCTGTTAAGTTTGTTTCCTTTGTGTTCTGTGGATCACTGAGAACTAAACTGGAGATGCTAGCTCTAATGTGAGTGGAACTGGAAAGAACTATTTTCGGTGTGTTTGCCCTTAAATAGCACCTTAGAGGTAACTCCCGCCTCCTAGCAGGGTTAAGGGTCTTAGGCCAATAGGAGGGTCAGAGTTCAAAATCTGAGGCGCGGCTAGAGACACAGCAGGGGTCATTGACAGTTTCAACTGTAGCCTGCTCCCCCCCGTACTTTAGGCTGGAGTGGAATGTTCCACCAGTCCTCATTTTATGGTTCTCTGTGGCTGTAGGTCCCAACAACACTACATAGTAAAATATTGAAAGTCCTTTATAGAGAAACATAGGTGAGCTACTTTCAAGACTCTATGCATGCAGCAGAATCAACATGAAACTAGATGGAATGGAAAACAGTCCCTCTGCATGTTCAACAACACATTTTCTCAGGTGAACAAATGTATATTAAGTACATATGTATGATAATTTATTATAACTGCATCTATCCGGTTCTGCAGAGCCACATACAAATGCGTAACATGCGGCTTTGTAAACACATAAACCCCCCCCCCCCCACTGTCCTGCCAAGTAAAACATAATCTCTGTGATTTGTTCACGTTAATTTTATCTGTATCACAAACGCTACGTTTTACCATTGAAATTCTGCAGGTATCCCCACAATGCTACGGTGGAATAGAAGCATTTATACAGTCTCAGTCATTTTTGACTGGGACTTTATAAACGCTCAACTTTAGATGTTAAACCCAATGAAAATGCACAACTTTAGATGTGACAATCGTCCACTATAATCTACCCCTAATGTCAGGGTATGGCAACGATAACAGAGCAGCTGCCAGCACGGATACAGCTAACATTATTTCACCCGTGTGGTTTGTCATTGGAACCGGTGAAAGCGACAATCGCCTCAAAACCAGAAGCCTCGTCAAAGTAAACCTGACTTTGATGTGAACGGAAATTCTTACCTGATAATGGCGCTTGATGAAAAAGTCCGGGGAACACCAAAGTCTCCATAAATCATTCTGAGGGAAAAACATGAACCACTGCAACAGATTCAATGGCAATCCGTCCAGTATTTGTCAGGACATTTCAATCCAGAAATGTCAACGTGCTGCTGGCACTAAATGAAGAGTCATGGGGTCACTAAAATCAGTGGGACACGAGCAGACATTTCAACTGGGATATTGAGAGGCTGCAACAAGAGGGGGGGGGGGGGGACTGCTCTCCTCCTGAAAGAGGTCGAATCAAGATCCATTAAGTTATTCTGAGAAATGAGTGAAAATATCGAAACACAATCTCTCTGGCAACGTTAAAGAAAGTGAAGGGGAAAGAAATCCTGGTGCCACCCCCATCTGGATTCTGACCAAACTTGAATGGGTTCTTCCTTTGTTAATGCCTCATCACTCCACACAATTTCAATGGAAATTGGCTGCTGTACCTTTGTGTAATCCTGAAACAAACAAATGGATTAAATGTATGATGTGGAAAAACGTTCCATTGCGTGGTTTTTAAGATAAGATATGGAGCATCTGACATTGCAACCAGATATTGCTGTCGTTTTTGTTTTTTTTACGACAGCGATGTCACTCTTAATTCAATCACCTGCTCCAAAATTGCCAGGAAAATAGATAATATTCCTGACATCAAGAAGGAAGTTCAGTCGTTACTTCCTCCTGTCCTCCGCCCTCTACTGCGGCTGTGATTCACTGTCTGTAGGTACCACTGGTAGATAAGTTTGCACAAATTAGCCCTGATTTGTGGCAAAGTCAGGTCATCACTGCCACTACAGATCTGAACTTGGTTGAGCCTTTTCAAAACAATTCATTGTTTACTTCATTAGCACACTGGGTCTGTGTAAATCATGGCACCAGGAGACTACGCACAAAACTTTTGAAAGTGTTTTCCCTACATGATTGCTGAAAAGGTCGTTATTGGTCTTTTATCTTTTTATTATACTTAGTAACAAGTGTAGTTGTCGTCAATTCTCACGATGGTTCAGTTTGATCACAGCTTTGCGTGTGTGTGTTTGTGTGTGCACGCGTGTTTTCCCAGTCCTCATTACTCATGTTGTTGGGACCTAAATCTGTTTAAGCAGTCACATTATGGGGACTTGTCTTTGTTATGATGACAAAAACAAGTCCTCACAACATAAATCAATTAATTTTACGTTGAAGACGTGTGTGTGTGTGTGTGTGTGTGTGTGTGTGTGTGTGGCACATGCACTACAGCTCCTCCCCTGGCAGAGAGCAGAGGACAAACAGGACTTTGTATTAAATTATGGTCGTCATAGTTATCAAAGACAGAGAATTAGAAATAAAGGCCTCCCTCTAATGCAATCCTGACTAGAATAAAGGCCTGTCACCTCCTGCTGTTGAGATAAATAAATGCCTTTGTCACTATTGGAGGATATATGATGATTATGGAGAGCCCTGGTACAAAGTTTAAGTATTGAATGTCCCAAATCCTTGTTCCACTCCTTGTGGTACACGTGGCAGTATTTCATGGGATAACTGAAGCACTATTAAGCCTCTGGGGACCTTGATCATCACATTCCACAGCAATCTATCAGAGTTGTCAAGACATTTAATAAAATAAACTTCAATGTCAGCATCAGGGTGGTGTGGGGGGCAATGTCAAGTGATCACCAAAATTGTAAAGGTTTATTTTTAGAGACCATGAATGTCTGTGCAGCTCTTATAGCAATCCATCCAATATTGATTAAAGTTCAGACCACAGTGGAGGAAGAAGCAAACAGTTTAGCAGTTTCCTCGAGCCTCATTGTTCGACTGGGCAAAAATTCTCGTATCATCTATATTTTATGTTAATATACCAGTTCACATAAAGAAACAGGTTTTCATGGTTTGTATTTTATAGAACCTTCCAATGTTAAATCCACTGAATGCATGCTAACTCCATTGTGACAAATACAATAAGAATTCTGCAGTTTTCAATCAATCCACCTACCAGCAGACCAACAAACCAACAAAATGTATCGACAAGACCCGCTGCAACATATGACTTGACAAACTGGGATAAGGAGATTCTGACTCAATGCATGCAGACAATAAACAAAGTGTTTGACAAGCCAGTGGAGGACAGTGTGGAGTCGGCCGCTGATTTACAGAAGCAGCATGCTGTTGACCTTTCCACACTGGATGAGAAGTTGTGTAGCACTGACTGAATACTGAGCAGTAGGACTTGTGAAATGAGAATCCATTTTCTAAGAATTGCATTCGATATTAGGCTCCTGAAAAATAATTAATATTTGATAATTATTTGGGGGGTAATCTTTTTGATTGGTTGTTTCTGCAGCAGCACAGCGGATACACCCTTGTGCACTTGTGTTCCACTTTTGTGATACAGTAAAAGCTCATTTCACCTAAATCCCTCAGGTATACAGCTAGATAATTCAAACCAGGGTTTCCTTGGTCAGCTTTTGTTAAACCCAAAGAAAATGTCACTTTAAAACGAGCGAAATTGCATCAACCCCCATTGGGTTGGTGTCAGAATCTCTTAAATGTGTTAAATGTGTGTTTATTTGCTTCTGTTATTTGTCTTTGCCAGGATTAAGGTGTTACTTCTTGTAGTTTGATTCCTTGCAATCCAGAATCTTGATCATGTATGTGCAGTGTGCAGTTGTGACCTTTTAATTCCACCTACATCTTCACTGTCTGTCTTCCAGGACCATGACTTAGAGGAGAGCTGCTGAGATAAAAAATCTCGGGACAGCCAGCCCATATCCCGGAGTAGACAGATGATGACACACCAAAGGTCACCATGATGAGGTTTCATTGCACATTCAAAGCGTGCACGGCTGAAAGCGCTGCCTGGAGCAGGGGCTTTGTGATTTTCCGAGAGGCACCTTTGTCTGACGGAGGGGATGCGGACGCCCGAGCGCTATTGTTTCATATGGTGAGTAAAAGACTTCCAATTCAAATGAACGTGCTAAAACTAAATCTGAACAACCCAGAGATGATTAGATGTCCTCTCTCAGAAGCTGCAGCGCTGCTCATCAGGTGAAACAGATAAAACTGTCGACTCATATTTTCAATGTAATCAGACGTGGACGTGCGCTCATATTTCTCCTGTTTTTCTCCTTCTCTCACTTCTTCTTCGAACATGTCACCGTTTTTTCACACAGGGGCTTTCAAAGCCGTGCGATTTTGATTCCCATTGACCCTGTCTTTCTGCATGAATAATATCCCATTAAATCTGCAGTGACAGTTGAACTAAATCACAGCTTGGCTTTAAGGAAGCCATTGAAAAGGAAGCGAGCTAAGACCTTACAATTTTCTGGGGTCAGCTGGGGCTGTGAGAGTGTGACGCGCTTAAGAAGCTGAACACGGCACCCTTCACCTTTTACAGTGATTTAAAGTGCTCTTCTTCAGACCCATTCAAACGTACCCTGCCAGTCTTTTATTGGTAGTAGGATCTTTATGAAAAAGGCAGGATTAAGAGAGAGGATACTCAACCAACTCTTACTCCTTGGCTGAATGTCCTTTTAACATTTTAACTCAACCATATTGTAAGAACAGATCTGTTTTACTGATATTTGTACGCTGACCTTTCTTCACCTACAGCTTGAATAGCTGTTTACAAACTGCACCTTGCAACCTCTCACTACATCGAGGCTCTGGACATTTGAACCAAGGCTCAATGGATAGAAGAAAGGATGGATGGATGGATGGATGGATGGCTGGATGGATGGATGGATGGATGGATGGATTTGTGATCGAACCTTAAATTAAAATTACAAATTGTCTTTATCTATTAGAGTGATCTTATCAGATAACACCTACTAAATGAAAGAAAAACACAAATCGATGTAGTGAACAATATTTCACCATTTTTACTGTACTTTGTCTAGGTTAAACAAATTGAAAACATACATTTGCCTAATTGAATTGTATATTCAGATTTGACTCCAATGACTAAAATGATTGTCCTCACACACAACACAGCAACAACTATGAATGGACATGGGAATTTAGTCCCATGTAGACATTATTTTTGTACTTAATTAGATGTTGAAGCAGGATCCACCATGGTCTTTGCCCAACCCATTTCTTAGCCTTTAGATGAGTCATCATAAACGACCTGCTAGCGTCATCTCGATAATCTGATCTACGCATCGCCACGGGCCGATATAGGTGTACTTTACATATTTATCACACCCACACATACTGGCCTACATGCCTGAACTGTGATGTAAGTGGGGGAGGTTAATATATCTTCTGTGCGTGTGTGTGCAGTGTATGCCAAGGCTGCACTCCCACTCATTCACAGCAGGAGGTCCAACGCTTCAGCTCCCCCTAATAAGGGTCACGGCATGCAGACCTGTTCTACATGCGCACCGAGTACACTAGTCGGGTGTTCAAGTTGTGTGTAAGTCCGTGTGGGTGTACATTTGTGAGTGTATGGATGTGTATGAGTGAGTGTATACCGGGATGAATGGTGGTTTGCAAGTTTGAGACACAGCAGTGTAATTGGTACGAGTGGCACCACTGGACTCGGAGGCTTTTAAGAGTGATTAGCTGTGTGGGTGTTCCACGGACTGCGCCATTTTATAGTGATAAAAAGAAATAGATACAGTAAAATTTATAGTTTAGTCTTGCTAAGATCCAGCATTTTGCAGCACACCCCTCCTGATTAAAAAACCTTGGCAACACTAGTATCTTCTAAAACATCAAAATGTCTCGCTGCCCCCATCAAATTTGGCTTAATGAATATACTGTTTATGATGTGGCTACACTGCAGATGCTATTATCTGATCAGTGATGTTATTTTAAGGTTTGTACAGAAACTTGAATCGCTTTGCTTATTGGATTGTGCGTCGTCCGAAATGAAATGTAAGGTTGTGTTTTCACCCCTGTCTGTTTGTGTGTTTGTTTGTTGGCTTGCTCATTTGTTTATCAAAACTACTGGACAGATTAATTGATGGAAGGATGTGGTACGGGTCAGTGAAGAACCCATTCAAGTGTGGTGTGGATCTGGATCAAGGAGCAGATCAAAGGATTAAATCATTTTACATTGCGAGACAGGGCATTTTTCAACATTTGTGGTGATTTCTCAGACAAAAATGCATTGATCTTTGATTTGGAAACTCAGCCAAGTTGAAGGGACTGACATTTATGAGAATGTGCGAGGAGATAAAATAAATAAAAATCTGGATCTAGTCAATTTAGAGGTGTTTTCATTGTAAGTCCTTGGCGGACGGCATGTACTCTAGTAAGTAATATTCTAGTTTATATTTGATCTATTTCTAATAATGTATCATTGTCATATCATTTATGAATCTGTTTTCTTCACATATTTTCTAACCTTTGGCCAGAATGTTTCAACCCCACAATACACCAAGAAGCACTTACACGGCAGGTAAACACTTAAAGAGTAGATTGGGAGTATCTAGTTACATTTATCTCATGCAAATGTTCATTAAATGGAATTTTGCAACATCACAGCTGATAAAGCTTGTAATGTAAACATTTTAAACCTGTACATCAAGCGACATTACGTAATACAAGTGACCAGGAGCTCCTCTGCGATCCAGTTAGAAAGTTGGATAAAGGTTAAGACTGTCATGACTCCATGGTTATGTTGCCACTGGAAGACTTTATATAAAGTGTGTAATTTTGTGTGGACTTCATGTTGTTTCTCTCTGTCTGTCCCCTCAATCTTGCTGCACCGCTGTGTGATAGTGTCTCAGGGTGATATAACATCTTTATATACTTTTTCTTCAAGAAGGAATAGGAGGACATGCTATTCTCAAAGAAATTAATCACTGTGTTTTACTGAATAGGTGTCAAGAACCAAAGGAAGGAGATACAGTTTCAGATGGGATCTCTTTAGAAAACATGATTTGGGGAAAACTGACACAAAACACAAGACGATAGATGGTCTTTATCTAAAAAAGAAATAATCTCCTTACACGGGAAGGCGTTTGATTGAAGTAAATTAATGCTAATGTGGCTTGTAATTGGGGTTATACAAAGGTTTGGACATAAATGGTCTTGTCACAGCACTAATATCTTCATGTCATGGCTGATAATTAATAGGTGGTGGCAATTTGGGCCAGGCCACATATCACCAGGTTGGATTTCAGTGCTTTGATACAGATTATGTGTTGAATCCCCGTCTGCTATTGTGCAGAGTAAATTCGTTTTTGTGCTATGCTCAAACGAGTCTGGGCATATTGATCAGTTCTAATGCAGATATGTGCTAATCATCAATCAATAAAGTACTGGGAAAGTTACACAATTATGTCAACGGCTCTGGCTGCACAGAGATTCAGGAATACTCTCCAGGATGTGGGCGTACATGCTTCCTTGCCAATGATCAAGAGAAGACTTCATGACCAGAACCTCCGAGGATTCACTGCAAGATGTAGTTCCCGGTAAACCTCAAAAATAGAAAGGTCCGGCTGAAGTTCACAAAAACCTCTGAGGAGGTAACGGTTGTGTTCAGGAACAAAGTTCTGGATGCTGATGAAGGTAGATCAACCTCTTGTGAAAATGGTGGAACGAGGAAAGTGTGGAAAAACAAAGGAGCAGCTCATGAACTAAAGCCCCCGGTCAAACGTGGCGGTGGTTCTGTTATGACTCGGGCCTGAACGTCTGCCAATAGAGCTGGCACCGCGGTATTTATTGATGATTTCACTGCTGACATAAGCAACAGAGGGATTGCAGAGGTACAGAGTAGCCATCTGTGCTCAGATTCACCAAGATGCATCAAAAACCTAGTGGACGACAGAAGTTCTACAACCAGAGCAAACACAGGGGGTTTTCAAGCTGATTGTGTAGAATGAATACATAATCACAAAATATCCTACTATGTCACCTCACAATAACGTGCCTGGTTTGAATCCCAGAAAAGATCATTCTGTGAGAAGTTTTCAAAAACATGCCAATTGATCTTAGACAGTGGTGGAGGAAGTACTGAAGTTAGTACCCTTTATGGGTGCATAAAGTACCCAGGAAAATATATACTTAAGTAAAAGTAAAAGTACTACATCAACAATCCTACTTAAGTAAGAGAAAAAGTACTTACTTTTAAATTTACTTTAAGTATTAAAAGTAAAAGTACCCACGCAATGGGTTGTCTCTCAATGTCTAGGCTGTGCCATTTTGATAAAGAATGCAGATATAGCTACTGGTAATACTCATGCCTCTACAGATGTCACTACTAGTAATAATTATAAGCAACAACATTTGTTTATTGGAAAGGTTGGTGTACTTATTGTGCTTACCCTCTGTTACTGTACCCTTAAGTACAGTAACGAGGTAAAATACTTACATTCCACCACTGATTTTAGAGTAATAGGAGACTCAAAACTAACCGTACGTGTGAATGCTGAAGGGAATGGTTCTTTGTCTCTGTGTGGATGGATGGATGGACGTTACACATGAAAAACTCCTGATGGTTAGTTTTACAGATTTTTGATTATCATAAAACCTTTTTCGCTTCAAATAAACAATGTCCACCATCAACCAAAGCTGCAGTTTGTTTTGCATCAGTGGAAACATGACTATTTTCATGGACAAATATGGTATGGGTGGATATGTGTGTGTGTGTGTGTGTGTGTGTGTCAGAGAAAGGCAGGACACCAAGAAACAGAGACCCAGTGAAAATCTGACAACATGTGAACATGCGTGTTATTTCAAGCTTCTTAAGAGTCCTCATCTCTCACCTAAAGTCATCCTGTGACATGATGGTGAGAGAATCGGTGTGTGCGTGTGTGTGTGTGTGTGTGTGTGTTTGTGTGCTTTATTTACGCACTGTCAGCACAAGTCTACCCTACCTGCCATCGGGGAGCTGATGCCATGCTTTTCTTCAGGCTTCACCTCAACATGGTCCCTCATGAATGTGAAATTTATGTATTTCTAACTTTTAAAGAAAGTTCTCTACAGTCAAATAAGTCACATACAACTACTCATAAGTCACATAAACTATTTAAAAATAGAGGGGAGTAAAATATTTATGCCTTTAAGCTCATTTAAACCCAATCCTTTGATTGCGCTGTCTAGGATGTCTTCTTCACCGTTTTATTTCCCTTCTTCCACACTCACATGGACACACTCACATGGACACACACACACACACACACACACACACACAAAAACTGTTCATCTCCTTCATGGCTCCTCTCTTTTAGAAACGTCAGCATCGCCTCCGTCTGTATCTTGACGTGTTGATGAATGTGTAAATAACTCAGTATTAGAGGATGAAATGCATGACAAGATCGTCCTCTCCAGCCCATCAAAACACATCTGGATTACAGTAACGTCATCGGATTTATTGACATTGATGAAGACGTTACAGAGAGCAGGACATTCCCGCTCTGACAACAATTTTTCACCGTGTCTCATTTGTGGCAGGAATCCATTCCGCTCGGTGTTCTCCTCCTCCCATGCTTTAACAAGCCTGCCAAGGTATGTTAGCAACACGTCAATCCGTACGACAAATGGCGGGTAATTTGTTGGCAGCGACTGAGCATCGGGCGGCCGAACTGATTGTCAGGTTTCCTAAATGCCTTTTAGCGAGGGCTGTGGTTATTTGGAGAATATTTTTAAATAAAAATAGGCCGTCCTCTTCTGGAGAAAGGGGTGAATTGAGGTATGGTGAAGTTTGAAGGATATCCCCGTACCAGACGCGTCCTACAGGAAGATGTGTGCGTCAGCCGAGCAGAAAGCAACGTGGAGGTAAATGGGGGAACAGACGTGCGTAGGTTTCCTCTCCGCTGGCAGACGCACTGCCACAGTGTAGGCTGGTGGTGAATGAATGCAGGAACAGTCACTCCCCAACGCCACGATCCCTCTTCTTCCACCTCCACCCCACAGTAGTCTTATTAAATTCGGCCTCAGCCTATTTCCGGAATCCATTATCAGTTTTACTCCATTCATCTTCCACACACCCTGTGGTTGCCGGTCGAGGCAATTCCACATGCAAACTCTAGTGGGGGCTCTGAAAGCTTGAATGTTCCATCTTCACCATCTTACCAGGCCGATCCTCCAACTTTTAATCAGTTTGGGCACCTGATGTGAGAGAGTGCACAGATATACTGTTTTATTCATCCATTTGTTAATTTGGTGAGTTTAAGCACTCACTTCTGCTTTCCGGTGACCATCTGTGGCCACTGTCACCCAGCACATATTGGCAGTAACTTAAGAAGAAGCACACGTCGCCCACAATAGGTTTATTTTCTAAAAATTGTATTTTCAGTGTGAACGCTGGCAGCAGACTTCACACTTTGTTTGGTAGCCTGTTGATAAATCTAATGAAAGTACATCTCTGTTTTGTTGTTAGTGTTACAGATATTGTGACTTTTTAGCTATAGTACTAAACATACCATGTATTGTTTTGTACTTTTTACCATGTTGTTGCTACAAGAGGCGCTCACTGCTTTATATCCACCATTAAAGCCTACTTTGATTAATTTCAGTTTCCGACAGTTTTTTTTTGTAAAGATTAAAGAAAGAAACAACAAGTAATAATAAATAAAGAAATTGAAAAATACAAAGTTATGCAAAATACAGTAAACATCGTTCAAGGTGCCTTTACAACAGACTTGCTTTCGGCTCACTCTTTAGTATTCCCCTCCTCAGCCGGTGTTTTTGATAAAGCACATTGCCATTCAGGGGTCCTGTCTCAGGGGCTTGTTTCTACACGCAACTTTAATGGGTTGGAAGGGGAAAAAAACAACATAATGATATTTAGAATGTGAATTATAATAAGATGGAACACGCCAATTAAAGATGTGGTTCGTCTCGGTAGGAATACATAAGTGGCTCGGACTGAATGGAAAAGAGTGATGATAAAAAAAAGAAGGATGGCAAGTTTCTCTTTTCATTTGAAGCTTTAAATACAGTAACTCACCTGTCAGCCAGTGGAATGGCTGCAGTGGTGCCGCCTGGTAGAAGTACAGGTTAAGGTCTATTGTATTTATGAGATCTGTTTATGGTACAAACCTGAGGATAACTGAACTATACATCAACTCCAATCATATAATGTAGGTCCACGATAATTGATTATATGTGTTCAAATATGTCTCAAGATTTAATTAAAATGATGAAAAAAAATTGTTACAACTTATTTCATCCTTGAAATGTGAAATGTGTTTTCCCATTTATGTTGTGGTGCATAAGTAAATAAGTGTCTGGATCATGGTCAGTGGTAACGCAGTTTAGAGTCAGTTCCATATTTTATTCATGTGCTCACTCAAAGTTTTAGAAGTGGATGTTGAACCGTAGGGTTTGGTTAACGGGAGCAAAAGCGTTTGGATTTTTTTTTAATATTTATTAAATCGTATCAAGCACACTGTGTTTTGTTTGCGAACTTCCCTGAACCACAACCAAGTGATGTGAAAACAATGCCTAAATAACACCGTCAAATGTTTAGTGCTGTAGTTACCAAAGGCCAAACATTTGATCTACAAGAGATAATATTTAGTTGGAAAACAAATAAAATAAAATAAAAATGTTACTGATAAACAACTTTTGTGGTTTGTAAACATTTCTGTTTGTGTGGATAGAAATCATGATTCGAGTGGCATTGCATTTCCTCCAAAAGTATTTGCCTCATATAAACTTGTACAAGACAATGTTGCTTATTGTCTTAGTTTTGGCAATAATCACTCGGTGCTAAGTGGGAACATGGCAACATGTTTCTCACCCCTTCAGACTTTGTTTTAAGTCATGTTGCAGTGTTCTCACATCCTCAGATCCAATATCCTTGGCAATACGAATCATGTATAAAAATACATATGTACATTCCAACAATTACATGTAATGGTAAACCAGAATAACCCTTTAAGTCGGTGGTATGTTGTATCAAGTTTGGTTGCATGCAACTGCATCTCTAAACCATGTCAAGCGTAGTAGGAATACTGTGCAGCCCAAATATCTTACCTGTCAGTTCATTATTGCGTGCATGCGTGCGTGTGTGTGTGTGTGTGTGTGTGTGTGTGTGTGTGTGTGTGTGTGTGTGCGCGCGTGTGTTTGTGTGTGTGTTTGTGTGTGTGTGAGGGCGGGTCACTTGGGTCCCCTCTGGCTTCTTTAACTAGAAAGCCTCCAGCTTATTAGTGTCAAACAAGAGAAGTGGGGAAGATGGGATATGGCTCACCAAAGAGGAACCAGGTGAGAGATAGAGGTGTGGGTTCATGTCATTTTCATTTTCAGCTGTTACATATTCAGCAGGGGGAGCAGGGCAGGAGCGAGGGACTCTCCTTGGTGTGGATAATGAAATAAAATGAGGGTCTTGGTTACAAGCCTTAAATGCAGAATAAAAGGGCTGCAGGATTATCCACTCATACTCCAGGTTAGTCAAATTTGTTTATCATCACAATGATTACACCTCTTGATTTATAAAAATCAAAAAAAGGGCCAGTTGAGGAAGAATGGGGATCGACAGAGCAGTAACACAGACAGACAGTTGAGAAATTGAGAGCACAGTGATGGCACAGTGACAAACGTGTGGGGATGCAGGCGGAGGGAGATAGAGATGAAAGAGAGGTACAATCCTCACACCTGCTATCGGTTTCTCCCTTTTTTCCTGCCCTCTCCTGCTCAACCTCAGGCCCATTAAATTCACTTTAACGTGTGCTACATCTGTAATGTGGCATCTCAGTACCCCTTCCACCCTCCCCTGGGATGCCAGGATAATCTCTGCTAAGCCTCCAGGAGAGAGGGATTTTATCCCTCCACTGACAGATAGAGAGAGACAGAAACAGGGAGAGGGGGGAAAGAGCCGGCTACCGAA
This sequence comes from Pleuronectes platessa, assembly GCF_947347685.1. Taxonomy (NCBI): domain Eukaryota; kingdom Metazoa; phylum Chordata; class Actinopteri; order Pleuronectiformes; family Pleuronectidae; genus Pleuronectes; species Pleuronectes platessa. The sequence continues at coordinate 11,337,947 of NC_070640.1, read as the reverse complement.
GGATAACGACGTACATAATGAGTTAGCTGTCAAAATGTTTTTTTTTCTCCTCTTCTTCCTCTCGTCACCGTTCCTCAACTTGCCCAGCTGCTTAAACATTTGAGAGTTGCTTTTGCTCTTGCTCAATATCACATTAAATGGATTGTACTACAGTATGTGTACTTGTGAGGGATTTTCCTCAGACCAGATATCTAGTTTACATTTCCATACATTTGTAGATATTGAAGAAGGGTTTTGGCTATTGGTAAATACAGCCTTGTGTATCTATTTAACCAGGCACTCTTCCCCATATATACTATTCAGCCTTCTACAGTGTACAATCCTCACATAACAAATGGTTCCTAGTCAATGAATAAAATGAAATGTGTCACAGACAATCCAGCACTGAGTAACATCATAATCCGATCCATTAGGTCCAATTTTCCCATCTGAATCAAATTCACTGAAGCCTGTCCACAAAGAAAACGTCCGCGCCTGCACCTTTCTGCTTGATTTCAAACACACCATTTCAATGTTGTGTCCACACTGCTTTTCGTTTTTTGGTTCCCTGATGACAGGATGATCAACAAACATGCAGCTATCAGAACAGGGGCACCCCTTCTTCCCTAAAGCCCCTCTCGAAGACTCATCTCCTCTGAGAGCAACTCCTCTCCTAACGTCTCCAACGGCACGACAAGCCAGCACTTTCACTGTGAGCTCTATTTGAGCGATCGAAGCACATGTTCTAAGACCAATGGAGCAGCTGCATTGAGGGCGTGTCTCGATCCACTTTTGCCAGTTGAACGTTTGCACTTTGGTGGATTACTATTGTAATGGTTTATTTGCCAGGAAGTTGGTTACTATGGTTGGTTACTATGCCACTGACTTCACATCAGGTTTCTGCTGCCACAACTTACCCGGCCTGACTATACTTTATTTTAGGACTAACATGCCTCAGGGTGCTAATATAAACAAGTGCATTTAAAATTAAAATAAAGCGACTCCAAAGTTAAACCAACACCTCTTGATCACTCCCTGGTGGCTGGCTGCATATACAGTTCATAAACCCTGCCTCCTCCATGTTAGCAGATGAGAGATAGTCCAAACTAAAATATCACAGGAAATGTCAAATGAACTTTCTCAAAAGTTATTTCTGTCATTTTTAGTTGAGATTGTGTTATTTGCTGGTAAAAAGTTGAAACATGATCGACAGCTGAGACTGACTTACAAGCGTGTGTATTCACGGAACATTGATACTGTAGCACCACTCTCCGGTGCGGACTCTGGCTTCAAATAACTTCGCCAGCGCAAGATGGCAGCGCCCATATATGGGATATGTAGGCTTCGTTATTGTACAGTAATATAACTTGTACTTAAGTTTTTATGTTTACAATGTTCAAACGATTTTATTCTTAGCCAAACAATACAGAAGGTTGTGTTATGTGCGTTCACAGCTGAACAGCCATTTTGCCAAATACATACCAATGATTAAAACTATTACACAAGGACATTCTGAATAGGACGGCTGTGTGAAGTTATGTTATTGTTCTCCAAAACTTTCTTACTGCAACACTTGTGAGAGCAATTACAGGGCGAAGTCGTTTGCTCTGCATATCAACTCGTTCTGGGCCGTTTCAAAGCATTTCCCATAAAGTTCAGAATACGGTCTGCACTCTGACTTTAAGGGTTCGCTGACTTGACAGGGCTCTGTGATTAATGATATGACATCTTCATTGTTTATCTGTTCTCTTGTGTTTACACAGGGCACTGTGAGTTCTACAATAACCTACTTTCATGTCAGCTCGCTTTTTTCATTCCGAAGCACAATCTTTCCAGTTTGCTCTCATCTGTACCCCAGAGCTCTGTTCTTTAGACTCTACACAGAAAATGTGGTGAGCGAAGGGACAAATCAGATATCTGTCTGTTCACTTGTGATGTTGTCTTTGTCCCTCAAGAATCAGCTACACCATCAAGTGTATTACATGTTGGAAAAGAGCATACATGTCTCAACAGCACAACGGACCACAAACTCTTTTAAAGCAAGCAAACATTAACTTATGATTATAACAATAAGAAGTTCAGGACTAAAGACAGGAAAGAAAAGAACACCATTCGTGCATTCAGCAGACTTTAACATGAGTGTGCACGTTTATTTGAAAAGAGGACTATGGTCGGGTTAATGTCAGGTCAGCACAGCAGCTGTTTAAAGTTGACAAGCCTGACAAAGGAAGGAAGACTCACATTTCGCACATCCCTATCCTCAGCTTTATGGGAATCGTTGCCGGTTAAAGATCATAAAAATATGAACAGAAAGAATCTTATCTTTGAATTACCAAGGAGATCCACCAGCGACGTTGGTGGCGGAAGATATGCTCCCCAACAAAGGATCAGCTGCATTACAGAGTGTAGAAGTCCCAACTGATGAGATAAGTTCTTTTTTTCCTTTGCTTACAACCTTGTTTATGTGCGTACATTGCATCGTGGTACCAACTTACTTAGTGACTGGAGACTTTCAGTACACACTGCAGACCAAAACCAGGTTGGTGAACACAGAGATGAAAAACTCGACATTTTTCAGGACAGCTGCTTCTCCCGGGCTGCAAGAAAGAGACACTGCAACGGCATCAGACGCCATTCACAAAGATGTTTCTGTCTGGCCACTCTGTGGACATATCAAATTCTTGAGCACACTACACAATGTTGGTTACAAGGGCAAGCTGGTGTTTTGCACAGTTTTAAGAATTGGTGACTTGCCAGTGGGAAATGACGAGATGGGACCGGAGACAGCTCTTGGCTTGTTGCACCACGCTAGAAGAATGTCGCCTCGCGGGAAAGATAACATACGATTTAAAAGATCCTCCTTAATGAAAGAACCTCTATAATATTCATCTTTCACAGAAGAAGAAAAAGTCACCTTCTCCTCACTTTCTTCTCACAGCTGGCACACAAATGTAATGTCCAGTAGAGGAATAAAGAATAAATAAACTGTGGCTGATTTTATATTTTAGACTCTCTTCTTTGGATCGCTCTGAGCTGTCAGTTTCCTTCTTCAACCTCAACCTGTCTCACACATATGCTGTTCAGGTAACAATTTATTCCGATGCACCAAAGGCGTTTAAAGTCAAACCTTTAACACAGGCCTTGTCCAGCATTTGAGGTTTGCAGGCGTCTCCTTGTTGGCCAGTAGAGTCAGTAGCTTATGAGTTCAGCCTACAGGACATGGAGGTGGTGAGATGGTGACTTTATTAGAATTCACAACAACCAGTGTGTGTAAGATAGAATTTCTCTGACCTCATTTAGGAGCAGGGTTTTCCATTAGTCAAGTGTTGTTGCTGCTTGCTTAACCAAGGGGAAAATGGGTTTTTAAAACTGCCACTCCTGAATATGTTCAGTGTTTGTGTGTGTGTGTGTGCGTGTGTGCGTGTGTGCGTTTGCGTGCGTGTGTGTATGTGTGTGTGATAGCGTGTATCTCTGGGATGACTGCAGTGTGAGTTTGCGAGTGCAGGTATGGGCTGCATGGCAGTGCACAGTGCAGCAGAGCTTTGTCTATTGGATTTAATGCTGACAGCAGGGTTCAGCGGAAGGATTTGACAGTCACCACATTCTCAGTTCAAGGTGTAGAGATGGTTCTGTGAGGGAAGGTTAGAATTATTTTCATAGTCTGTGGCGGTGCCTGTCGTTTGAAGAAAGTCATGGAAGTCACTGTCTGGGAGAGATCTGGATACAAGAAGAATATTCAAGATTCTGACGACAGATGTCAAAGAGGTTTCACTTTGGAGTGTATCAGTGTGTCACAGTGGTGCGTCACAACCTGCCAACTGCATTCGACTCCTCACAGCCAAGGCATCTCAGATGGGTGGACGTTCTTTGGCAAAGGGGAACATATAGTAAGTACACAGGAAGTAACCTTTTTCCTTTGCCCATTAAAAGGACACAAACTCTCAGAAAAGCACCAAAAACACTATAAAGTAGATGTGTACAGTATATACACGTACAACACACAGTGGCTGTTGCTGAATATGCAAACCAGAACCAAGGATTACAGCCAGAATGAGACAAGCGAGTGGCTGTCAGGGGGGAACAACCCACTAACACAAACTTTCACTCCCTTCAAGATGAGTATCATTTTGAGTCTCAGTCTCACTGGAACAATTAGAGTGTAAGGGAAGGCTGAGCTCCTGTCAGCACGTCATCACTGAAGATTAATTAATTCTACTTAAGTCTGCGAGGACTGCAGCAGCAAAATAAGCAGGGCTGCAAATGAGAGAGAAAATGAATTTGTCCATAAACTTTGCAACAACTTTGATCAAATGTGGTTGGGTCACTGCAGTGTGACTCAGGCACGGCACACTAGTTTAATCACATGAGGTCTATTTCACATCACCCCACCGAAGGCATCTAATACATCCAATCTCCAATACTTGCATTAATAATTACAATCATTTCTGAATGTCTACAAAAAGAGACATAATTCTGGGAATATGGGTCGAGTTTGGTTTGAAATTAAACACTTTATTGAAAATGTCAATATATGGTCTCAAGTTTTATCAAAGTTTATTGTTGTGTGTACGCATTTATTTTGTAAGTTTTAAATCTTATTTTCCACACATATTTTGAATTTGAATATGAATTTTTTAGTTTTACAAATGGTCAAATTGAAAGAAATGATGTTGAAGAAAGGATTGAACCATTAAGTTCACTCAATGCTTTGACTTCAAAAAACAAGTTTTGCTCAACACAATTCTTACCGATACATTTACAATAGACAATTTCCTTTTTCAGTGTATGTTAAAAGGAAACATAATTGTGTAGTGTGTTTATGTACTGTTGTATGTTTCCCTGGCGTGAGCTAGTTAACCACTTACACGGCCACCGACACTATGGTGAGTGTTTTTCTGTGTTATTTTGTTTTTAAAGTAAAATCATTGATAATTTGATTCTATTTGACACATTTAGTGAGGGGCAATCTTTTTAAAGTGCAATTCCCCAAATCGTTGTTATTTGCTTTGAAGATATTGTTCAATTATTTGTTTTTATAACAGTCCCACCCTCACACCTTATAGCTAATAATTCATTTTCGTGAGAGAAGAGAGTTTGTCATGGTGAACAATGGGTGTTACTTGGCCGGACTCAGTTAATACGTGTTTACATTCTGGATTATTGCAAAATTATCATGCAACAGTGAGCACATGTTATCACCCCAGGCCCCCCCATTAGCACCTTGCTTAAATCCCTGTACATGACATTCAAAGCAGATGCACCATACAAATTAAATTCATATTTCATTTAGCAGGAGAGGTATAATTTTCAATCTATCCCTATGTTAAAAAGTTCACTTGCTGTAGCTTATGCAATTCAGTTTTTTTTTTCTTTTTTTTTGTCTTATGCCCTAGGCTTTCAGCAAAGTTTGCTCAACTTTTTTCTTCTGCCTCTCTCTTTGTATCTGAAATGAAAGCAAGCACGGACTTGGGTTTTTCTCAGAGTATCCTGGGATCGTCTGTGCAAGTCTTTTGTACTTTTCAACCACCCCTCATCGTCTCTCTCTCTCTCCCCTATCAAAACCCCTTGTGACTTGTGTTCAGACTGTTGTACAGTAGTGTGTGTGTGTGTGTGTGTGTGTGTGGGTGTGTGTGTGCCCATGTATAAATACATGGGATTTTCAGTGAGTGCACACCATGTGAATGAAATCTGGCATTAAATATAAAGAGCACACAGGCTCATAAATGACAAATGTGTTCTCTCCGGGATTCCCTCCACATGTCTTTCTTCTCAGCACCTACTGTAAAGGACCTTTACCACATCTATACGTTAAATTCTCACACATTTATTTTCATACTGACACATTCCAACAATACATTTATTACTGTCTGTGTAATGCTTAATTACTGTCACTCACAGTCGACTATATAGAGGAACTTCTTCACTTTAACATATCCTTCACATTGAGGTCAGTATGATTTCATAATCACAATAAGTCCCTGCAGCTATATTTAGAGCTTGAATGATAAGTATTATTAGTGGCCAATGTTGAAACAAATAATAGGGAGAAAATAATTTCTGATACCGATACATCGACCTATATATGCTAAATTAAAAAAAATGGTATGAGTGGTGGTTTCTGCCATAAAGAAGATGAGTTCAGTTTAGACGAGTTATTTCTGTAATAAAAAATATATAATTTTCTGCTTATGTAAGACAACTTAATTCCATGGGCTATGTGTTTTCATATTCTCATTTACAGTATACACACACACACACACACACACACACACACACACACACACACACACACACACACACACACACATTTAGCCATTACACAAATCCCCACACGATTTAAACTTTACATTTCCTCATCCAGACAAGTATCATCAATCTTGCCGTAGAAAAACACTTCACCAAAATGAAGGTTGCTCACAACAAAACACTCGACTGTGAGCATATCTGTGTGCACATGTTTGTATATTAGAGTTATAATTAAAGTTGACTCCTGAGCCAGTGGCTAATGATGAAGTTTATTATGATAAATGATTATATATAGTGCATTGTGTTTTATTCAAGGAACAAATGTAAAAAGCTCAACATTCAATTAAATCAGTATTTGGTGTTTTGGTGTGTGTGCGTGTGTGTGTGTGTGTGTGTGTGTGTGTGTGTGTGTGTGTGTGTGTGTGTGTGTGTGTGTGTGTGTGTGTGTGTGTGTGTGTGTGTGAATGCTGAGCTTTACGTGGTTATATGTATGTGTCCAGGAGCTTGTATAAAACCTACAGTTCAGTTCCTAGAGAAGTTTAGAGAAATTTGAATTAGATTTTGCATGACTAGACTAGATAAAACAACAAAAAAAAGTTAAGCTGAAAAGTTATAGGGAATGAAGAGTAAAGCTGTGTGATCTCCCCGGAGGTCACAGTTACTGAAGTCAGGCGGAAAAGGCTGTGGGCTGGGTTACAGGACAGGGGCTGAATAATGAAGAGAGAACGGAGAGGAGGAACTTGACATTTAACGACAGAGAAAGATTGGACATTGGATGATGAAGTAGTGTGCCAGCAGGTCAACAATGTATAAAGTTGTGCTTTAGAGTCCATCAGAGTCCCAGGAAATAAATGAGTTTCAAGCTTTTCCCTTCAGTTGAAGGTGATAACCTCCAGTGGTGGTTAGTCATATAGCATGCATGCTGAATAGCTGTGCTGTGGGGGGTGCACAGTAGTTTCTGGTACAATCTGGAGACTACACAGGTGTAACATGAAACATCCGTAGATACTATTTGAATGTGGACATTTCTTTTATGCATGGGACAGAAGAGAAACTGATATGTCATTGAAATACCTTGTGTTTTAGGAATAATGATGGTTTGGTCATTTGTTTATCTTTAAATCTCTAAAATGTTCACCCTGCTACAAAATACTAGGTTAGTTGGAACTTGAAGTTTAGTCGAAAAGCACATCTATTGTTCTGTAAAGGCTCAGAAATTGTGGCATAGACAATGATGCTTCAAACTAAAGAAAGCATGGTGTGTGAGAAATACATGTTTCTGCCCTGAGGCTACATTCACACTAATGTGTGTTTGAGAAACTATAATGGGCTGTTGGAAACGCTGTTTCAGTTTGAATACTGCCGGGATCAATGTTGAGCCCGGACGGATAGAAACTGAGAACTTGAGACATCCAACCTTATATATTAGCCTTCCCTAATTCGTCACAGTCCTCTTCCATGACACTCTCACTGAAAGCTGCTGCATCAGTATTGCTGCCGGTTGATTCAGTCCCTCCACCACCACAGCATTCAACTGCTGGCCAGACCGTTAGGTCATAAATATTTGATCATAATCCACATTATATCTATATAATCATATCTTGAGGAGTGATATATTCAGAGCCTAGCAGCATATATTCCACTACAATAAAACGTTCAACATGAGTGGTCTGATATAGCATTATTCACATTGTATTGAAAGTGGGGAATGCAATATGAATAAAGAATAACAAACACTGTTAATACTTAATATGAACAGATCCACTTCATGTTGATCAAAGGGAGAAATCCTTGTTTTTTTCATGGTATTTTCTGTTACTCAGCTGCAGAGTAGTCTTCATCACGTGTCCTCCTCTATGAGCAGTGTATGTGAATGATTTGCAGTTTCAGGTCTGTTTGTATGGAAAGCGATTTTGTCTAATGAAATGTTTATCTGGACAGAAACCCTAAACCTTACACCCCAGCCCATCCGCAGCGCATCGACCAATCGGCTTGCTGCTCCATCACTACGAGCTAGCCACTCAACAAAATCCCGACTGTTTGCTTTCCTGGCTCCCGAAGGGTGGAACAATCTTCCCCATTGACATCAGCATGGCAGAAAGTCTACACATCTTCTGCTGCAGAATAAAGACACATCTCTTCCGACTAAACAAAGAGATGTCTAACAACCATCGTCAAATTTTCCTTTGTATAGATGCACTGATATGTAGCACTTTTTAGTCTGGCTGTTTTGAAGCTATGTACTGACATGATTCCTGCTGTTCTGGGTTTGTACCCTCATGGTTGGAAGCACTTATTGTAAGTTGCTTTGGATAAAAGCGTCCGCTAAAGGATCTGTAATTGAATGTAATTTCATGAATTAAAAATGTCTCCTTATTGTGTTAGCATTATACAAGAGTTACTATGAACACTCTTTGCCAAACGGGACCATAAACCTTGAAATAACATGAATTTTGTGTCAGGCTGGACCTCTTCCATATTTAATTGTTTTTATCGCTGGCAACACTCTTCTTTGTTTGAACATTTCTGAGCTCCTCGCTTGAGAACAAAGACATCTATTGCTCGAGACGAGTGAGAGACAGAAGAGAGATACACAAAGAGGCCGACGGTCAGCTAAACAGACAGCTTCCAACTCGGTGCCTGTATGCACATCTGTGTGTTTAGTACCTAATGTTGTCAGGTTGTTGCCTTGGGCGAATTATTAAGCAGCAATCCTGGTGCCTCAGGCCACAGTAAGACCTTTACTGTCTACCAATGCAGCCAGGGGACTGTGTGTGTTTGTGTGCGTGTGTGTGTGTGTGTGTGTCTATCGTGTGTGCTTACCTTCCCATAGTTATGAGGGCCAATTGTGGTCCAAACCCATCATTGTGAGGACATTTTGACGTGCTGAGGACATTTTGACGTTGTGAGGATATTTTGGCTGGTCCTCACAAATTTAAAAGGTTGTTTGAGGGTTAAGACTTGGTTTTAGGGGTCAGGGTTAGATTTGGTTTAGGTAAGGCATTGCGTTGTGATGGTTTATATCAGGGTAAGGGGATAGGGAATGTGTGACTGTCCTCTCAACTAACAAATGTGTGTGTTTGTGTGTGTGAGTGTGTAGATCTTTTTAAATGTGAACTGTGGCATCTTTTCATTTGTGTAGGTCTGGTAATCTGATGAATGGGCAAACAATACCACAATAATATATATTTGGGGTGTGCATGAATGAAGATTGTGGTTATAGCCTCTGTTGATATAATGTTTGAACAACGAAGGTGTTAACTTCGCTGGTAGATATAATGACATTACATTGGCAAATGGAAAGACGCATTGTTAATGCACTTTAATTTTTCAATTTATTAAATACAATAGCTTAATTGACCAAACAGTTCAACAAGTCAGATGCACTGTCTACAAAGTCAATCAGTGTTAAGTGTTGGTAGATGCAGCCATGTCTGTGACGACAGGACCAACAAATGTCTTCAGTCAACTCCTTACGTTACAATGTAAAACCAAAACTTACCGGTTCAAAGGTTTACAATGTAACAACCCCAGGAACAATAGTCCAGATTTATTTTTTGCTCTCGATGTGTGTGTGTCCTCATCAGGGGGGTAAGACCTTGTGTTTTTACTCACCTCACTTGAAAGTTTGCTTAAATTCGTACCAGTTTTTATGGAAGCAGCGATAAACCTCCTCTATCACAAAATTCCAGCAATGTGCGCATTGGGTGCCAGTCTGCTGTTAACACGTTAAACCTATTCTAGGGCTTAAAGCTACATTAACAAGTTTGTAGAGCAACTACAAGTGGATGGGATGTGGATGTGTTGAAGGTGTGGTACATTCAAGCCTGTGTGAGAGTGTGTGTGTTTTCCACTTGCCTGCAGTAAAGGCTGTGAAATTGTTCAGGTCAAAACTATTTACTAGGCCGCTGTGCGCGTGTGTGTGTGTGTGTGTGCGTGTGTGTGTGCCCTCCACAAACCATTTCATACCTAAATGTTATTGCTCGAGCCAGAGATTACACTCTTTATATCCCTATTACCAGCTGCTTTCTCACTTTCTCTGCCTTTGCCTCATATTCATTTTCATCTCTCCATCCTCCGTCTGCTTTCATACGTCTCCCTCTTTCACGATGTATCGCTCCCTTTTAATTCTCTGCTTCTCTTGGGAAGCACTGGAGTCAGGGAAGGGCTCGACATCAGGGGAAATAGGGTGATATTGCATTTTGACACGCTTCATATTATTTCCCCTTCAATTTCGCTGCTTGGCGAGGAATGTGGGACTTTCTTCCCCCACAGCATCTCCTCTTCTTGCCCTTTCTCCTTATCCTCTTGTCGTAATGTGTTGCATGTGGGAAGGCATTGTGTCTGGACAGATTGCACTGTGCCTTCCAATTCCCTCGTTTTTTTTATTCATTTATGGACTGACCTCTGTACAACAGAAGTGAGCTACAACTGCATAAAGGCACGGGAGAAAAAGAAGGGGACTGGGAGTCAGGGAGAGATTATTCATGACTAACTGATGTTGCACTGCACGGCCAGTGAGAAAAGGGTCAATTTTCCGAGTTAAAATTCAGCTCACTTTCACGTCGGCCCGAGCTCCAAATCAATTTACTGGCTATTGATCATTTGGTTTCCCCCAGTCTGGGAAGCAAATGTGCACTTATATTCCAGTAACATAGAGCAGCTAAGTCACTGGAGATTATAAAACTAGACAGATTTTCTGTTTCTGAATTTAAAATAACAGTGGTCGTTACTTTCATCAAGGATTTAAATGGCAGTTGCTTTGGACGCTGTTAAACCATGACCTGGAAACTTCTCTGTGATTTTCTTTCGTTTACGTTGATTAAGCCTGGCTCAGAACTGGGGCAAGCTTGGGTAGCTCAGATATTAATAAAACTTATAAAAGGTAAAAACACACAGCTTCTATTGTCAGTATTGTTTGGAACCTACATAGGCACAGAGCATTTCAACTATGACAAACTGATGCCTGTTGTGTCGGCATTGAACTTGTCACTCTACCAGCTGACCAGCACTCATACCATGTTATAAATCATAGGCATATTGCTGCAGCCAGACATGTTTCCTGCTCTTAATGGCATTTCACTTTGGATTCTACAGTGTACGCACCACAGCCCACTTAAATACACTTAAATAAAATATCTGCAACCACATAGTTAACACAATACAACATTAGAAACTAGATTGGCACTCAGTAGAGGACATTCCTTCTCCAAGGCCCAACAGTCCCCTTGTGAATTCATATTTAAATTCACTAGATCCATATTTTATCTGAATTTGCACCACATTGCACTCACAAAAAATACTTCAGCAAAATCCATGAATTATTCTCAAAATCAATGAGAAATCTCAAAAAATGCCCCGTATCAAGCAAAGTGACCTTGATCCAGATGTGCAGTAAGACCTGTCCCTCCTCCCCTCGTCATCTCTCCGCTGCACCGGTCCACTCGTCTGTTCCCACCTCTCCTCAGCCCTGCAGTCACCTGAGCTCTCTCCAATCAGCCTTGCTCTACTTAAAGCCCTTCTCCCTTTCTTCCCTCTCAGCTTGTTTGCATTTCCTCCTGCTTGTGCCCCAGCTTCAGGTCCCTCATGTTTTCCTTGTGTTCCTGCTGCAGTTTGTCATTTTCTTCCTGTTGCCTCTGACTCTCTTTGTTCCCTTCTGTCTGCTTGTCGTCTCGTCCCCTTTTAAACCTGATTTCCCCCCCCATATTTATACTAAAAACACCCTCATCCCATCAGCCTGTCTTGTGTGTCTGCGTATGCTTCCTGCCTGTGCTGCTGTTACTCCTGTCACAAGATTAGAGGAGACGTTTTAATGCAAGCTAATCTCCTCTAAGGTCCGGTTGAGGCTCGTTGCGCCTCCTGCAGCTTCTGAGGTGTGTCTGCGGATCAGCTCTAAGCAGTGCTTGAGTCCAGTCGGCAGCCCTGTGAATAAAATCAAACACGCAATATTATTAGAAAAGAGTGTAAATGAAGAAAGGTGACATATCTCCATCTCCTCCCATTGTACAAAAATGAAGCGAAAGTATGGTTTCAGGTGCCGCCATCGGGAAACTGAGTCTGCTCAGTAGGCATCCTGGTGTGGATCCGTGGTATCAAGATCCCGCCGATACAATCGGGATGTTACACCCCATTATTATAGCTTATAGCAAATTTTGCACCAATCAATTCAGTAATTGCCATTCACCAGGTGGTGTACTATACTTCTTCTGGAGTGTTAATGAGGAAGAGATATAGTTGTGATGAATGTGTCAAGCACCAATTTACACAGAGGGTTTGAACCCTGTATGTAACTACAAATCTATTTTAGTGAGCGTTTTTTTTATATTCAGTTTTCAGTCACAGGCTGTTAGGGTTTAAGAAACAAAAGGGATTGGTTAGGTCTTAGGACCAGATCATGGTTTGGGTTAAATAGACCCTTTCACAGCATCAGCCAAGAAAACCTTTCTGCCAGAACCTCTCCCATGTGACTCAATGACATTTTCCAGTACAGGCTTTAAACCAAGCTATTCCACTCTAGGTCCAAATTACATTGTTCCTTTAAGTCTCATGAACGCATCCCGGCCTTGCTATGTCCACCCATAGCATTGTTGGTTAATAAGTGCCGACAGGAATTGCTCTAAAAATCTAGTAATTCACCTAATTATCAACATGGGATGTGTGGGATAAGGTTATTCCTATGACACTGGTAACCTAGTGTGGCCTAATGTTGGCAATAGCAACATGTATGCGAATCACTCCTCCTTCACAGCACCTGCCCCGTTCTTAACTGTAGAGACTTAACTGTAAGTTGATTGATGACTAAACCTCCCATCATTAACAGCAGATTAAAAACCTCCCTCTCTCTGCTGCTCTGTCTCTTTGCCTCCCTTGACGCTCTGACAGGCAGATGTTTGGTCCATGGGGTGAGGAGGTGACTCCACTGGGACTCCTCTCCTCAGTAATTGGCTGTCACACACAGCTTCCCAAAGTTGGAAAATCTGATTTTTGGCATCCGTGACCGTGTGGAGGGAGGGAGGCAGGGAGGAAGAGCGGGGGGAAGTTAAGGCCGGGGATAATGTGGCAGGGTGAAGGCTTTAACTGCAGGTGTTAGTGTGTGTGCTTAACCTCGTACGAGCACTCTCTGTACCCTCACTCACTTATCCACCTCCTCGCCTGTCTTTCTTTCACTCTTACTGTAACCTTCTCCTGATCGGCTGCTCAGTCTCGCTGTGTACACAGCCTGGTTGTTGCTCAATCTCCTCCAGCGGTCACTTTAACGTTGTCGGCGAGCAGCTCATAAATCCTCTTCCTTGACTCCTCTGTCATATTTTCCCTGCACTTGGTTTTGAGCACTACACTCACTGCAGATTAGTGAAAGGAAAATAATTCATGCTTTGGGTTTTTATGATAATCTCACATTAAAATGATTCCAAAATTATCATTAAAAATAGCAAGCAAGGCAGGCTGATTGGGACATATGAGAGGCACCCCATGTATCCAGCAGTAATCTGAACAGTATACAGGTCCAGCAAAAGGTATTGTCTGCCTTATTTGATTTATCTCAAAAAGTATTACAATTTATGCAGAAAACAGATTAAACATAATTTATTAAAAATACCCAACTCAAAACTGTCACTACTGTCCTGTGGAACCAGCTGCAGCGGTCAAAAAGGACAAAATACTCATTAGATTGGATGTTCAAACATAAAGTGACTCCAGAAATGCACCAAACACATAAACACAAGACTTCCTGCAGAGGCACTCAGGGGCATGAGCTGGAGTGATGGGCTTGATTTGGATAAACAGCGACGTTACAGACAGTTATTTCTCAACAGATGGAGGGACTGTGGTAAACAACACCTCGTTTCATCTAATCATCCACTTCAGTTTGTCTTTGTTTTATTTTTTATTGATATGTGATTATTTATGTGTGAGAACTGCAGAAGCACCGCTGTTCTTAAACTGTCAAATAAAAAACGTAGTCATGAATTGAGCTTTAGACAAACTGCCGACAATGACACTTTTTTTTTTCCAAAGGAATTACACCTTATTTCAAAGTGAGTCAGAGGTAATTTAACAGAGAGTTTGCTGTTATAAGACAATTTTCTCTGGGATGATGACGCACAGTATTTCTCGAAGCAGAGTGCAATGTCCTTATCGTTTACGCTCTTTTTCTGTCTTGTATGTGTCCTCAGGGGGCCAACACAGACACCATGCCAAAATGTCAGAGTTTATCCTCCACCTCTCCACTGGTAGGATTTACTCAGTCACTGTTGGCACATAACCATCACTGGTGGGGCAAGTTGTATCTCAGAAAAAGATTTGTGTTTCCTATCATGCAGCAAAAATTAAATCATGCCTCCTGGACTGCACCCACACACCCGGCACAGCTCTTTTTCAGATGGTTCATGTGTTCCCAAACACTAACAAAGATGCAACTCGCCTCCTCAACCACATTTTTGTGGATGAATTCTCTGTATGTAAAGTCGGAGGTAACTGCAAGAGATGATAATTTGACAGGACACAGAAGTTGAAGGGTCAAATATTGTATTACTTTATTAGATTAAATTACATATCATTTAGCTGATGCTTTTATCCAAAGCGACTTACAATAAGTGCATTCAACCATAAGGGGAACAAACCCAGAACAGCAAGAATCAGGGAATAACCAGCCATGAGTCAGTTGCAGTAGTCTGGTTGTGAGATGACAAGCGCCTGGACCAGAACCTGTGCTGCCGTCTGAGTAAGAAGGGGATGTATTCTCCTGATGTTGTGCAGCATGTATCTACACAAGCAGGTTTTTGCACCAATGTTGGAGGTAAATGTAGAGTTGACTGTCGAGTGTCGTACCCAGGTTCCTTGCGGTCTGGATGGGGGCTGCTATGGAGTTGTTGATGGTGATAGTAAGGTCATGGGTGGGAGTGCCCTTCCCTGGAAGGAAAAGTAGCCAGATCTTCTCAAGGTTCATTTTCAGGTGGTGTGAAGACATTGTTGGGCCAGAGCCCATGGGGGGCCACCAGACACTGGAGCCGAGAGGAACAAAGGGTTGTTAAACTTTGGGCGGGAAAACATCCTCCTGCAGGCTCAAGAATCTCCCCCTGGTGGTGGAAAAATGTTCTGGGAATGCCTTGGAACCCCGTTGATTTCCAAGCCCAGCCCACTCAGGTCCAGCTCTGACACTCAATTGGCTTAAAGCCAGCATCATCCTATGACCAACTCCTCAAGGAGGAGGACCTCTCAGGTAATTTAAAAGCCCATGCACCCCAAACATCGCTGCCATTTTACCCTGCTCTGAAGACATCACCAGGCCCCTTCGGGGCCTCCCAGCTGATTTAGTTGCTAAAGGGGGCAACCTTAACTTTTAGTTTATCAGCCATTTCCCCTGCTCTGAAGACGTCAACAGACCCCTCCGGGTCTTTCCAGATGATTTAGTTGCTAAAGGGGGCAACCAGAGTTATTTTCTTTCATTTCTTTCATTGTCTTTTATCTCAGTCAACGTTTTTATTTTCAAAAGGACTTTTGCTCTTTTAACTTGAAAAGACCAAACAGGAAATTGCACGCGGAACAATCTCAGACTGTTTCACTTTCCCCACGGACTTTACTTTTCTTTTCCCAACGATCTACAAACGGCTTCCACAGCCGTCCCCTGCAGAAGCGCGAGATTCATTCCGCTGAGGAGCACGAGCTCCACATCCCTGAAGAAGAAGGACGACGTTCATCCCGTCGAGGCAGCACGAGAAAATCCGCTGCTTGTCTGGTCCAGCGGCCGAAGACCGCTTGAGAGACCACGTGATTCACTGGCCCGACGCGCACGCACACCGCGAGGGTGGTACAGTAAGAGGCTTTATTGTCTGGGCAGATGTTAATCTAATACGTAGCGTATTGTTTTAATACTTGAATGTATTTGTTTTGTATGAGACCGCCGAGTCTCTAGTGTTTAGCGGCGATTCGCCACTTCCGGTTTCCGGTTACGGCCTTGTGCCACAGTTTTTAAGCGCCGTGAGCAGCGTCTCCAGCTCATTGTGACCGTTTGAACAACTTTAAAGAGACTTTACCGGTCAAACCTCAGCACACAACGCCACTTGGGTGCTGAGTGGTAAAGTAAATGTAACTTGTCTCTGACGGTGCTTTTAAGAGCTTTGCTCTCTCTCTCTCTCTCTCCTTCTAAACCGACCTATACACACATCCGATCTGTATTTAGAATACAGTTCATGTAACATAGTTAAATCTATATTCAGAGAGGCTGGACACATCTGGAAGCCATGCGGCCGAACGCCAAAGCAGAGACAAAGAATTCTCTTTGTCTGAAAATCCCTTGGTGTAATTCATGTGACGACCACCAGTGTGAGCTCCGGCCACATGGTGTCATTAACATAGACTCCATTTTGAATAACGCAAGTTAAACCACCATTTTGAATCTATTATTGCCACGCCTCCTCTCTCCCTCTCCTCCCATTCTGGCTCTAAATTCATAACGGCTCCGCCATCTTATTTTGTAGTCAATCTGCCATTTTGAGAGTTTTTAGGCCTTGATTCCACGAATCATGATCGGCCGCCATCTTAGATGTGACGTCACCACGTGACTGCGTCATCGCCACGCCCCCTTCTTTTTCTCTCTCTCTCGCTCTCTCACACACACACACACACACCCACACAGACACAGAGACACAGGCAGATACACACACACAGATACACATAGATGAATACATGTGTTTTTCTAAATTGTGATAAGCGGCTGCTGTTGTTATCTTTGAAATATGGGAGTTTGTTAAAAGGATGAATCATTAAATAACACTAACTTTATTTCACATGCATACACATAGACACACACACACAGAGAGACACTTTGACACAGACACACACACACACACGAGACAGACATACATAGGTAGACCGCCGGTTTTACATGTATTTTCTGAATTGTGATAAGTGCTGCTGCTGTGTTTATCTTTGAAATATCGGAGCTTGTTAAAATGATGAATCATTGAATAACATTATAACTTTATTTCCCCTTTTTAATAAATGCTTTTGTAATTAAAGTATCTGTAGTCTGTGATTATTTGTGCATATGTATGTGATTGCAGCTGGATTATGATTGCCTGTGCTCGAACTTAAAACCCTTCATTGTTTATTATATAATCATTAATACTAAAATATTGAGATTATTAATATAACTTATATCATTGAGACTGATATTTAAAGATTGAATTGTTGGTCCCTGTAACCAGGGTGGTGCCCCGCGACAATAAGCAATGATTACAGATTTGTATTATTCTTAATTGATAATTTTATTGTTTTCATTAATTATTTTAACTATTATTAATGGATAACCGTATCATTTCTAATTAAATGTGTTACATTTCTTAATTAATAGCTTTATCATTTTTGATTATTTTTAAGAAATAATTGTTATTTTAATAATCATATTTCATGATTATTAATAATTAGCCAACGTCAATTGTACTCCTACTATTGCACAACAACATTCACTGAAAACTGTAACACAAATACAGGATACTGTACAGTCAACAACGATCAGGCACAACATCCAGTTAGCGGTTTTACTGTTGCAGCCTGTGGCTGGGGGGGGAGTACTGTTTCTTTTGAGGAAGCCTCTGTGACCTGATCATCCAACCCTGCAGCTGACCTTATCACGGGTTAAACTGCTGCTGTGTAGGTCAATAAGCAGCCTGATCCCTCACCCTTGTTTCTTCTCCTCTGAAAATGCCCTCTCTTGACCTTCTGGTCACCGAGGGGTAAATCTGTAATTCTCTAATTCTGTCAGAACTGTACAATACTAATCTGCTACAAGCTCAAACCAGCCCTTAGCAGCAGCTGGACAGTTCACAGCTGCTGCCTGAAGCCTGTTTGTTGTTGAGAACTGAAAAAGATTCACCTGAGTGGGTTAAAATAATCCAGTCCTTTTATTACCGTTTATTTAGACAGCATCTTATGAATACTCATGTTGATTTTGTGTGCTGAAATTAATGTGAAAAAAGAGTGGGTATTGGCAGCATCAGATGAACAGTATGATGTATACTTGCATCATCTGTCTGTCCATATGTGGCTCGCATAACATTTCATCTTATCAGCTTCACATTTGGCTTCTTTATTATTTGGGACCCAAGGAAGTGCAGTGTTGGACTTATTTTTGGACAACCAATATGTGTATAATGATAACCTTTGAATAAACAGGCAACTCTAGCAGGGGAGGCTGGGACACATCATGACATTGGCAAACATTCTCCTGTCCTGGGTTCTTCGGACTTAGTCTAACTTTCCAGAACTTTCAATAAACAGGTGAACAGCTCTTTATGCAGCAGCGGTGGCTTCAATTACTGAAGGTCACTGTTGCGGCTTTAGAGAAAAATCCTAAACCAGCATCACCACAGGCAAACAGCCCATTTCGGTATTACAATGGGCGCTGCACTAGTCAGATGTACTAATTCTGTACATACAAATACATTACAGACCCAATAAAGGCAAAAGGGATAAGAGCAGTGTTGTCATCTAAACTAAAAGACAGAGTTTTAAGTAACAAAGTCGCTGAGGCTGAGACATGACTGTGAACAGCATCAAGAATCCCTCTCAGGTCCTCGTTGTGTGTGTTGTGCTCCTTGGAGATAAAGAATCTCAGTAATTACACACTGCTTGCCTGAGGCTTCGCTCCAACAGCAGGAATCTGTGTAATTATTAGCGTCCAGTTAGTCATGTTTGTGATACAGTTAATTAGGGATGAACCAGGGCTATCAGAGAATAAGAATATCCATAGAATATATAGATTTAAACAAGTGTCATCAACTTGTGTCTTGGGGCAGTAGATTGGCATATTCAGCTCATAATTATCAAGTGCAGTCTTGTCTGAGTCAGACACATCTGAAAGCTTTACAACCTTGGACAAATGACAAACACAGTCACTGTGTGGATACTCTGTTTGTCCCTGTATGTAAAATGAGAACTCTTTACATTAAATAAACAGGAGAGACAGGAAATATTGTGACATGCAGTAAGTAATCCAGCTGGAAGGGAGTCAAATCAGCTCACCCAACACATCCGTGTTTAGGCAACTCAAACAGGTGGGTTGAGGTAACATGTTTATGCATTAAATTATTTTAAGAATCCAGCATTTACATTCATCCATCCACCATGACCCCTGGATATAAATGTGGACGACAACACAGCTCGGCAAAAGTGAAGCCCAATCATGTTGATTGCCCTCTGGTGGTTGGCTGTGGTAAAGGTGTTAAACCCTCCCTCCTACATGTTAGTGGCTGGGGCATGAACACTTTAAATACATCTTTCTCAAATAAAGTTTAATTTCAGCAGTTCTTATCGCACTGAAATATGTTTGAATGTTCACTTTTCCAGCAAGTTGTGTGTGAAATGAGTAATTTGATGCTATAGAAACACTGGGAAACATCCTGATTAACAGCTAAGACTGCCTTGTGATTGGTTGACACTGCATCTCCACACCACAGTCACTACTGGGCATACTCAGACTCCAAATTACATCAAAAGCATATGGTGTTGGGACCTGAATCCCTGATATTTTAGCTGTTTTTGTTCAAACAGGAGGACGTGAAGATGTGTCGTCCATCTTTGTATACAGTCAATGGTATAACAATATAATTCTGCTGTCTTATGCTACTTGATTGCTGACTGACTTAATAACAAATTGTCAGAGGTATGAAAGGTGTCAGGTTGCTTGAATCCTTTGATAACATATCCATGTGGAAATGCTAAAAGTTAGTGCTTCCTGAAGTTTATCCATCTCCTGGTTTCATACCAACTTTTGCACAGATGATAAACATTTATATTTACTTTACTAAAACTAAAGGATATTGCCAGCTCACAGCTAGATGTCTCATGGCAGCAACTGTGGCGCCAAGATCCCTCGTAGAGCCACAAGAGTTGTGGGACTTCCATATGCAACGGGAAGCCAGCTGCTGTTGGCTGCGATTGGATTTCATGCATTCTGTTGCGTTGAATTTATCTCCGCAAAAGCCTCTCTCTTCGAAGCTCGGTGTCGAGACAGGATGAGAGTAAAATCTCTTTAGATTTTCACACGGCTCCTGTGTCCAGAGCAGCAGGCTATCCGCTGCTCCGGGGCAGCAGAAATACGGTTTCATGGATAAAGACTAAAGATGATTAAAGGCTGTGTCAATGGCACGGTGCGACTAAGAAAATCGGAAAAGGGTGTGAAATATGTCTCAGTGGCTTTCATGCAGTTATCACTTCCCAAGGACAAGAAAGGAAGGACTTTACTTTTATTTGACCTTTATTTACTTGGCCTGGTAACACCAATTAAATCCCACTGAGATTTCCTTTTTATAGTGTGAGATAGTGTCAGATAGTAATAGAGAGACTCGACAGGACTTAATATAAACGTAACACATACAGGAACATGGAATTTATTTCAGCTGTCATAGACCAATAAAACAATATCAGTAATTTTCAGGATATAATTTTCATCGATATAACAAGAGTCCAATATATATCCATACAATGCTTATGCCTTGTGCAAACACAGTGAGGGGATCAGTGATTGTGAGGATGAAAACCTGTCTTGTTAAACCAGAACACACAGTACTAAGCCTGAGAGGTAAATTAATCAGACAGCTCTGTAGAGAAGGAACTGTCAGCTTTCCCAATCTACCCATCTTTTCTCTGTGGAGGAGTTTCCGCTTGTACATTACGAGTTCAGCTATTACTATCTGTTTTGGTAAAGGTGACGGTGCAGGCACCAGCCGAGGCCTGTCTGGGGTCGTTGTGGGGAAATATTATGCTGAGAGCAGAAGGAGGAAGTCAGACGTGTTTGTCTTCAACTGCAGGAGCCACAGATTTTAGAGTGAACACAGTCGGTGTGTCTGGTTTTTAAGATGCTTATTGGTCAGGACTGGTAATTGAAAAGCCTCATAATAGGTCAAAATAATTCTTAAGCGCCATATGGTCCCATTTCAAATCAAACCAGTCTGCTATTAAAGTGTTTCATCAAATCAAGTGGAACTGAATACCAGCAGAGCTCTAATTACAGTTGAGGCCAATCTGTTCTCTTTGGCTTTATTTTATTTAAATGCAGTGTTTTTTTCATTTATATGTGGTGTAGATCTGCATTCTTCTTCTTCTTCTTCTTCTTCTTCTTCTTCTTTGTTCGTTTACGGGCGGGTGGCAACCAACGTCTTATATGTCGAGATGAAAGGAAGAAAGTTAAACTGGTTTGATACCAAAGGAGCCAGTAGAACACTGTCAATACGGGAAAACTTTACCCTGAGGCTGTTCTGGGGAAATGGCAGCACGTTGGATCAGATAACCTGATGCAACTCAGCCCATTCTGCTCTGTGCTCTGCCTTAGGTGTCCACTTGATTTTACAACCTCAAATTATACATTTCAGCAGAAATGATAATCGTGTTTCCCAGTCTCACACCATTTTCACCCTGAAAATGTCTGGAAAATTGGATTCAGACATTTCCGGGGGTTCACATACAAAGAACACACCAAGAGTTTCACCGGACACATTCCCAACAACAAGAAAATGTCCGAAACTTTCGGTGAGGAGGAGATATTTGAATTAGCTTTTTTTCCCCTTCAGTTTTACATCTCTTGCGCGTTGGAAAAGTCATCAACACTTTCTCAGCATTTTCCTGCTGTGTTCTCTCATGGGCTCACTCTGGACTTTTTTCAAACCTTTCCAGAGTATTGCCCCTCTGGAAAGGTATCGGGGAAATGTCCTGACTTTAGTGTATTTCCTAAAGGACCTTCAATGAGGAAAAAACGGTCAGAGGAGAAATAACCAAGCACAGGTTTGACCAGAGAGTGAGAGGGGGGATGAGAACCACAGGAGAAAAGGAAAGGGGAAGAGAAATATGAGAAAAAAGAGATGGAATGAAAGCAATGAGAGAAATGTAACAATATCTTAAGTGAGCGTGCTGAGGTCCCAGGATGTTTCCTTATGATAAGTGGATGTGAACATACAGATCTTGAATGATGGCTAAATGAATGCATTTGCTCACACAGACACATTCAATAAGGCACATATTCACAAAAACATTTATTAGCTGAATAAATAAATTACTTTACCTGTGCACCATTTCCCGCAGACTGTACCTGTGTGTGTGTGTGTGGGAGCTCACTCACTGATATGTAAATCTGTTCACAGTAGAGATCTGACTTTGTTTCCCTGAGACTTGAATAAACCTTAAAAAGCAATGGATTCATGAGTAAATTATAAATGGGAGCTGTGTGAAGGTGCTGGTGTTTCTAACTCAAACCGTGGGTGAGCGAGGGGAGAGCCAGGAGAACCAGACTGGATGCAGCTTCTAGTGTGGAACTGTCGAGCACCAGGGCTCCAGGGAATCGTGACTCTGCCTGAGACTGATAGAAACCCTTCTTTTTCTATCATCTCTCAATAAGAGAACATCATCCTCAGCACTTGTTCTGGTTAGGGGGAGTTGGTCTCAACGTAAATTGAATTCTGCAGTCTTCTCTGAGTTGTTGCAAAGATAAACAAGTAAGGAGAGTGTTGTTTTAGTAGTCAGCTGATGTCAACAGTTAATTGTGGATCCATACAATTGTGATTCATTTTAAAACACCTCTCTTCCTCCTTTATCTCTATTAACAGATTTTGCATATATGAGGAATCTTTAGGCGAGGGAGAAGGTTTTGGTTTAGATTTCTTTAGTTTGACCAATCACGTTTGAGTTGGCCCTAAAACACCTAAAAAATGCGGTTTGTGTTTTTCTGTAGAAAATGTTCGACTTGTGATTGACAGACCTTTAAGTTGACTTTGGGATGAGAAGGTTTGCTCAAAGAAAAGCGCCATGGAGAAGAAATGTGAACAGTTACGAAGTGAGGGGCGACAACAACCTGTGTGTCAGTATGTGCTTGAGCAGATTCTGAATATCCATCCATACCTAAGCTGCCGCAGTCAGGTGAGCAATGACTTCCATAATTCATTCCATGAATCATCTATCCAACATGTGTTGTTGTTTTATGCATGTCCCTCTACAGTTTGTGTTCCTTCTATGTTTAAAATATAAGATACAAAGATTTCTACGGTAAGCAGATGCTCCATGAAATCATTTTCGTGATATCAGTGTGGCTCAGCATAATTCTCATGTTTACCAAAAGACAAGCTGGTGCTGCAATGGTTGATTTAATTCAAGAGGTGAAAAATCTATCATAAAAAAAAGAAACCGTCTGAGATATTTAAGATGCTAGGAGCTACAGACAGACACCTGATAATGACTGTTTTATTACATGAGTGTAAAACATTTAAAGCTTTAACGCAGGAGTTGTTGCTTGTTTGTAAGTTTGCATGTTTTCTTTAAGCAAGATTACGCGAGACTCCTGGTTGGATTACCATGATACTTGGTATAAGGGTGTTCAGAGAACAATTCAGAAAATATTATGTGAAGATCGATCAGACGTGAGATCCAGGATTATTTTTTTTAAATCTTTTTTTAACATTGCGAATATTCAACATAGATTTCTAGGATAGGGACTGAAATTTTGTGAAAATCCCCCAAAATAGGTAACTTGTGAATTTATGTATGGTTTCTTACGGGGGTATGAATCTTGCGGTTCTGGTTTGCACCCTCATGGTTGAAAGCACTTATTGGAAGTCAGTTTGGATTTAATGTAATGAAACAAAATGTAATGTATGGGCTGGGCTGGAAATGCACACTTTACTGATTGCCACTGGGGTTTTCAATTCATTTAAATTTTACCCAGTAGTTATTATTTCAACTTTAAGAAATGTGATGTTTTATCCAAATCTTAATCTTACCCTGAGCAAGTTGTTTTTGTGTGAGAAAAGAGTTTGTGACCAAAGAAGAAAGACAGCTGACTGACACTTTCAATAAGAGAGATATTTCCCTCCCTTCTTTGTCTGTTGGGAATAGGAGCTGCCTCCCTGCTTCGATCCACTCTGTCACTTCTGCTTTCCCACGCAAAATCCCTCTCATTAATCTCTGACATCATCATATCTGGCCCATGATATGGAGACAATATGGAGATATCTGCTCCGCATTCCTCAATCCCTCAGGGGCCGTTTTTCTTTTATCGCCACTGCCTTTCTGTCATTCTGTCTCTCAAACCTTCGATTGTGCAACCCACCACCTCCCTCAGGATCCAACAGGCTCCATCTTCCACCTGCTGGTTTCACTCCACCACCGCCTGCGTCGGGTTCTCTCTGAGGAACGCTGCCTATCTCCTGCCTTCACGGGCCCACGCTTATCGAAAATGCATCACATCAGTGGGGTGTCACCAAATAACCTTATCTGCTGCTATGCTCAAACTATGGATGTTGTTCTAAGGCTTGTTGGTGGCATGTTTGCAGGTTTGCACCTCAATCAAAAGCGTGCATTGGATATGCAGTATGTTGCCGGGAGATGAGTGTTGCACCAGACCAGTCAGCTGCCTCATGATTCAAACATTCAGCCATTATTTCATTCATTTATTCACTTTTGAAAAGTAAAGAAGTTCATTTACACAGATTTCTCAGGCAAACTTCTCTCTAATGAAACCGGAGTGACATCATCCTCACTGACCTTCTTCAAAATGCCCTGACGCCAAGTGCTCGGTCTGACTTCAGTGGGCAGACGCTGAGGGCGTGTGTGAAAATGTTCATCTTCATCATGTTACTCTCAGTGGACTCTCAGCGTTGCACCAGAGGGTAAAATCGCTGCGTTGCATCATCCAAAGAAGCAGTAACAGCGTACTAATTGCCTGTGGGCCAGGTATTGGGCCTGTCTGTTGGGGGAAAGTGAAATAAATTATTAAGTGTTTTGTGGAGAAAAAAAAAAACAAATTCATCATTCCAAGGTGTTTGTCCATCACTCCTGCTTTTTGCTTGGAGTCTTCAGTTTGTCTGAAAGTTCTGTGAATTAAAGTATAAAAGGAATGGAAGAAAAAACTATACAAGGATCATTTCTTATTCATCAAGTGCCTTATGTATACAGGTAGATTAAATTTGGTGAATTGTGATCAGTTATTATGGAGAAAATAAGACATGCTTTTGGTGAGTAACTGGTTTACGTCATTCGCAGGCTTGTTTTAGTTTTATCATGTTTTGTTCTGTGCTGTTTTATTGTGTAACCTTGTTTAGATGAGTGCAATAGAGAAGAAGGTTTTATTATTAGTAGTATTTATAGATATAAATTCTTGATCTTGTGTTATTGATCTGTAAATTGATCTGTAAATGCGATGATACATATTTTACAATACAGTAGCCAGCTTCTGTTTCTGTTTTGAATTCATATTTTCAGGGTCTGTGCTTCCACACGAGGATGAGGCTGATTCTTTTTGAAGGGGCCATCTCTCTGATCCTTTCTGATCTAAACTTATACAGCTGTTGACCTTTACTGTACATGAGAGCGGCGCTATCAGATGCTCACTGGGAAATGTATTTTTCGGCCAAAATCATTATTTCCACTGCTGTTATCACCGCTGACATCCTTTTCCAAGAAAATCTCAATGCATCTCAGCAGCATCTTTGGTCTGACATTTATTTTTGGGTGATAAATTCTTTATAAATCCTGTGAATCAGAAGATTGCCACCCATCAAGATATTTTCCACACACAAAACAATTTCAATTCAAATCTAACACATCAGTGATAAACATCTGAGTACTGTATCATCGGTCAGGATACGACAACTGCTGCTGGAAATCTGAGAAATATTGAAGGACGCAGACTGAGCAGGGGAATCCGAACATCTCGATACACTCACCGTGTTGTACTGATGTGCGACAATCAGAGAGATCTGTTAGAGACCAAAATTCACAGAGATTTTATGCCTGTGCAGTAAGCTTTCAAAAGTAAGTCTGGGAAATACAAAAAAATCAAACACCAGCTGAAGGATAAACAGGGAATGCAGGCTGTGGGGAACCTGGCAACATCAGAAGTTAATTTCAATGCGTCTCGTTGAAGCTACCGAGCAAAATAACATACACTAAATCTTTATTATGTCATTTAACAACACAGGCACCTAACTATAAATGAAACAATCTCCTTTTGGATTTTCAAGGTTCGACGGAGATGCAGTGTCAACTGAAGTTTTTGGGTAAAGTGGTTTTCTGCAAAGTTTCAAGAATTGCTTTTTTACTTGTGACTTAATGGGAGGAACATGTCAGAGCTACTAAAAGCACAGTGCTGCATCTGGAAAAATTTGAGCTTGCACATGCCAGAGCAAAACTCAACTGCACAATCACTCCTACAATATTGGAGTTGATGGGAGTCCCAAATATGTAAGCTGCAAACTTGAATAATGCAGGCCAAGCATTAAGCTTTTGATAGACACATTTTGATTTGGCGCTGCTAAAGGAAAGAAAGAAAGAAAAACACTCCTGGATCCACCCCTCTAATTTGCATCCACACCAAAATGTACTTGTTTCTTCCCTGACCCATACCACATACTTTTACCAAGTTTCATGGAAATCAGCTCAGTTGTTTGTGTGTAGTCTTGCTTACAAACTAACAAACCGATCAAGAGACAAATGGACCGGGGGGAAACCTCTTTGAAATCTCCACGGCGGAGGTAACTATCTATCCACAGCAAAAGCTCAGTATGTTGCCATGTGACAAATTTGATTCTCGCAAAACACATTACAACAAAAATATAGGGATCTGCTAAGACTTCTTCTAGCAGCGTTCCTTATTAATGCAGAGCTTTGTGTTTTCACACATAAATATTGTTATTGGTGTGTGGTTGCATTTCTCAAGCTGTCAATTCAATTCGGACGTCTGATATTTGGCTGTTTTAGCACAAACGTTGGTGAAATATCATGTTATTATATTTGTTGCTTTTTTTTTATTGTGCATTACATTATTGTTGTGATCTGTACGACTTCATAGGGATTGTTTATCTAAAAATTTAAATGTACTCATCATCTAGTCACCACTATACCAATGGCGGGGATGGCTGAAGTGTTTGAGTCCACAAAACCCTTCAGGGAGTGAACAGTGTTAGAGCAGAATCCAGCACAAATGAAGTAACTGGTGACCACTTCTTCAGACGTAATAAAATGCCTCCATACTGCTCGCGTGGTGTCATCCAAATCCGCAAGCCGCGATATTACTCTACAACTCGAAACGGCGTCATTTACACGATGTTTTAAACCTAAAAGTCCACCGGAAGTGGCTAAGCTAACCGACATTAGCATCTAAACTGATATCGTCCATGAACGCACCTTGTCAGAAGACATTAAGGCTTAAAACACTTTTTAAATGACGCCGTTTCGAGTGAATTTTCATTTCAGGGTGAACTATCCCTGTAACACGCGAGGAACAAACGAGTGAATCCACGGTGTTGGTAGATGAACTGAATGATACAGGCAGGGACAGATGGGGCTGATTGGTAGGTGTATAGAGAGGTTGATGGATGAAGCGTTGACCTTTGTGAATGTCAGCAGCCATAGTCATAGCCTGTAATCCCAGCTCCCATTGCAGACCCTCGTTATGGGGACACTGCCTTTTTTTTTAAGTCTGCAAAGTGTTTACAAAGATCAAGAAACTGCCATTCCTGTTACACACAATCCCAGAGTCGGGTTAAATGGGCTCCTGATTGTGTTCTCCTTTCCGGGGTTGTAATGTATTGACTTTTACATAGCCCAACCTCAAACCCGTGGCGCACTTCTTTTTAAAATAATGGCTCAGTTAAGAATACGGTAAAATGTACCTTCATCTTCTTGATACAGCTGCACACATTGTTTATAGCAGAAGTGCTTTTAACAGAAGGTAGACACGAAGGCTCATCATATCTTCAGTTATATGTATAATTGATGTGGCTCAGTGTCTACATGTTTTAAACAGGATGCACGCTGAATAAAGAAGATGCTGATTGTATAACAGAACACTCTGTTTATTGTATTTCAGGATACACTGTTCCATAGCATCCAGCTTCCTCACTTCCACTAATGGCCCCTGCCACAAATTGGTCCCCTTTGAGATTAGAGAAGAGAACAGACATGTTTGCAGTCTCCTCGCCGTGTGTGAGATAAATGCTTATCTGTTGTGTACAGCTAAACCCATGACACTCCCTTAACTGTAATAACTGCCAAATTTGGGATTTCATTGTGCATTTTAGAGAGGGGACCTGCTTCTATACCACAATCCAAAAGCCTTTTCATTTGTAGCTTTTTCACGACTTAATGTTGACATAATTTGTTCTACATGCAGGTCAGGGCCATTGCGATGCACATTAAGAGTCACAGATTGTGTGTTATATATTTAAAAAACAGCAGTGTCAGTGTTGCAGACGGTTTCAGTTAATAAGCAACCAATTTGCCTGGTGTCTCCGCGTTTCTCACCTGGTGATAAGTCTGTTATCTGTGCCTCCCCTGCTCTGCCACTGGCCCACTCGCCTCAATACTTTGCCCAACCAATCAGACTGGCAGTCACCTCATGCACAGTTAGCCAGGGACTCGGGGAGCTGTGCAGAGGGGACAGAGTGACTGTCACTTCAAATCATTAAGTGAGTAGGAAGATTCTATATATATTTTTTACTTGTTTGTGTCTTTTGTGGGAGAAGCCAAGAGTAAGAAAATAAATAAAAAGGCTTCCCATGCTGTTTGCAGAATGAAGGGCAGGTTCGGCCAATTAAATTGCCCACTCTGTGCCCACATTAGCAGCTATGGCAACATTTAAAATGTGTGAGTGAAGTGAGGCAACGATACCCTCTCATTATGTTGAATTAATGCATTCGGAAGAACGGACGCTAAAAGACACAAATGAGACTTTACCAAACTAATGAGTTCCCCTCCCTCTATATCCTCTTATTTATTTATATATTAAACATGGCATTGTTGGTTATAGAAAAAGGAAAATCCCTATCAATTCTTTATGGAAGGGATTTTCTACAGAGAAACAGTTTCCCAGAGCAAATCTTTACACTCAAGTTTATTTTAACAACTTATTTACTTTGAATTTGTGGAAACTGCATTTTTCTATTTTATGGCATCATCTTTTATGTTTTCACCTCTTTCTGTTATTCTGCTTTGCTACATCCTGAATACAGTGCATCCTGAATGTGCATGTAGAACGGCCATTACATTAAAGCTTTAGTCTATCATCAGTGCATAATGCTGACATGGTCGCTCTTAGTGCTGACCTGAGTGGATGAGTCTTGTTTCCCCATGTTGACCAATGTAATGAGCACACAAACAGCAGATTAGGGTGTTGTATGCTTTACCGCTTCGGAAAGGCAGCGAGGCAGTGAATGATAAAACGCTTTGTCCAGAAATGATTTACTTGGTGTTTCCGTGTTGACAACACTGAGGGAAGACCCGCTCTGTTTCTCTTCACAGTCCAAATATGTTAACAAGGTACCGGACTCCACAGCTCTGGGACGCGTTCCAAACCGTTCTTGGTGTCTATCCAATGCTTGGCTGCATAGGTACTGTATATGATTACCTGGGCTCGCAGGTGGCAGAGAGGAGACAGATGCCAGACTTTTGTTTTCACCTTTTTAAAACGTGTCTCCAGAGAGCGTTTTTCTCCCTTCACTGAGCCATATTAACAAGAGTCTCCACTGCCACTCACTTTCACACTTTTTCTTTCCGTCTAACTTTCTTATCTTGTCTCCCAGTGTTGTCTTCACACAGTTGTATACACACCATTGGGCCAAGTGTGTGGGCACAGACAGACATGAGGACTCTAATTAGATCAAATTACAAAAAATGAGAAAACATCAAAGACACAAGCAGCACCTTGACGATATTCTTCCTCAATGAAAATAATCTAAAAAACTCTTTATGTCGAAAATGATGCAAAGTTTAAAAGTAGAGCAACATTTCCAGATATTTTTGTCCATCAATCCATTGTTCTGCTTATCAAGGCTCGGGTTGGGGTGTAAGCAAGTAAGGTATTCCAGACGTCCGTCTCCCCAGCTACGCTTTACACCTCCTCCTGGAGATCCGGAGGTGTTCCCAGGCCAGATGGGATATATAGCCCCTCCTGCAGGTTCTGAGTCTACACTGGGATCTCCTTCAGATTGGACGTGCTCGGTAATCCTCCAACTGAAAGCTCCCAGGACGAATCCCGGGCCAGATACCTGAACTATACCTAAACCGCCCCCTCTCTTCCTGGAGCTCCCTTCAGGCGTCTGAACATCCTTTCTCTAAAGCTGAGCCCAGCATCCTGACGGAGATATTTGTGATCTGGCTCTTTCGGTCCTACCCAGAGCTGGTGATCACAGTTGACGGTTGACACATAGATTGACTGAAAATTAAGCTCTGCCTTTGGGCTCAGCTCCTTCTTCACCACAACGATCCGATACAAAAAACTCATTATTGCTGACACTGACCCACCTATCCATCTATGCTCCTTCTTTTCATAAGATGCATATTCTTTTTTTTGTCACACCTATGGAATTTATTACAAAACATTGAAATGCTATCTCTTAACAGTTTGAAATCCAACGTCTGAAGATCTTTGATTTTATATAAGATGTAATAGTGTATAAGAAAACAAAATGCATAGTGTATTTTCCAAGCGATATTTAGGTGAAGCTCGGAGCAGCCCGTCATGGTTGACGGCACACAAATCTTTTTCGTTTCTCCTGTGTCTCCCTCCGTTCTAACCTTAACTTTCCCCCTCAAGCTCTTCTTTCTTTTATCCTTCAGCAAACCTTGGTGTCTCCCTTGCGCCTAATTTTCTCCACACTCTAACCTAAATTCACCCCTGCTTTACATTCTTCCTCTTGCAGCCACATAATACCGTCTCGTCTTGGGGTTCTCCCTGCTGCCTGACTGATGATGCTGTTCGACTGATGTAAGATCGCTGCAGGGGTGAAACACCTCGTCTTTGGGGCACCTAGGAAGACAAACAAACTCGGCTATTGTAAACATTTTTCCCAGGGTTGCCAGTTCTTGTATATCCAGGTTGTCCAGCTATGATGTTTTAATTAGGACAACATACCGGCTTTCTCCCCTTGCTTTCCATGTCGGCCTCTCTGAAAACTCATGACTGAGTCATGAGCCTGGAATATTTAAAAGCCTTCTTACTTTCTCCCACAAGAATCTAAAATGTTTTCTCCTCTCCTCCCCACCTCCAACTTTCTTAAAATCGTTAGCGCTCTCATCCAAAGCATCCCAGCTCTTTGAAATTCTGAAGCCCACGTTGGCACAGCCTTTTCCTCAAGCAACAATGGCCACCTACGAGAACGTTGCCATCAATCTCTTACCGTCGTGCATCACCGATGTGGGGGAGCAGTTGTCTGTGTACATATTAAAGATGGGGGAAAGCAGAAATTCTTCACACAGCATTTCTACTTTACTGAATCTCATTATGGGAAGAGTGACAGGAAAAACACAAACTCACGATGAGTGAAGTGGCACAGGATGTGTTTTATTTTGTGAAAAAACTTATTTGGCTATAATCAATCAATCATACCTTATTTGTCAAGTGCCTTTCTTACAGGTTAGTGCAGTTCACAAAAGTGTTTCACAATTGACTGATGAGCCATGCAAGAAAAGATAAAACAAATAAAAATGCTGATATTGAGATACCATATAATACTTTTTATTAGCTATAGCAACAATAAAAACTTTACTTTAAAAAAGTACAACAAACAAGAAAAACAAGTCAATCAAATTGGATATCAAACACAGTGACAGACAAATAAACATAGATAAATAAAATAATGTCTATAAACAATACTTCATAATCAAAAGCAAGACTACATCTAACTAAGACTGTCACTGCTGGTAAACAGAGAAATGTATTTGAACATTGCTCTGCTTTAGCAATGCTGTTCTCGATATTGTAAAGTTTAAATCCGAACCAGAATTATATTGCACAAGAATCAGATTTTGTATCACTGTGGAAATGGTTCTTCTGTCCATGTAGGACCATTTGCCTTTTTTGTGGTGGGGGGGGGGGGGGGGCTAGATCTAACACTGTGCTGTAATTGATTTGCTTGTAAACTGATACCCTGCAGAAAACTGCATCTTGCAAAAACAAGCCTATTGAGAGCTGCGCAAGCAACTACGGCCGTCAAACTTGCTGATGCCATATTTTTGCATTTCAGAAAAGCGATAGATTCAAAGGGAAATCTGGGGGAAGACAGTGCACATGGCCTCTAATGCCTTGAGGGCTCTCGCTAGTCGAGGGCTGTTGGTCCCAAATTGAAGCAACTGATTCATTAATTTGGGCCAGAAGGTAATTTGGATCCATTACTGTAAACTGGATTTATTAGAGTCGAGCTGTACGTCCTATAAAAGGAATAAGTGTCTTGTTAAATCAGTCAGCGCTGATGCTTTAAAATGTAAGAACGGCGGCCATTATAGTACTGAAAGTTGCACAGTAATGACTGCAGTTCCACGGCCAGGAAATATAATAAGAATAAACAGATGAAAAATAAAACAAAGGTAAATACATAAATACATTTTTGCTCAGCAAAGCACATTTTAATGTGTTGAAATTTGACCACAAAGACGTTTTAAATTAGTGCCTTTCTGCTGACGGCAAACTCACAAAGCTGCTCTCTCTTGGTCTCACGCTCATAGCAACATATTGCAAGACAAAATCTGTCACAATACAGATTTCAAATGATCTGGATGAGACTGCACAGGTGTGAACTTGATACATCATCCGATTTATCAAACACCAGCAGTGTTCAGACCACGTCAGCAACATTTTACATCACCTCAAAGCGAAAAAAAATAGTAGTGCAGAAGAATAAAAGGATGCAAAGAGTTGGATTGTGTGTCTTGGGTTATGAGAAATAATTTCAGAGGTAAAAGACTTAAACGTGCAGGTTTACAGCATGTTGTCCTTGTCTGCTGAGTCCATGAAGCTGCTTTTAATGCTTGCGAGACACATCTCAGGATTTGGGGCAACAGCCTGACATAGCAGGTGAGAGATTGTCCTGCCCTGAATCCCAGCCTCCATTTTATTCATGTGTTCTTTCCAAAGACATGAAATCCCCTTGAACTTTTTCTGTTCTGTGTCCCGCGGCACTCTAACCACTTTGTGTTCCTCCAGAGGATCAATAAAGCATCACCTTGTTTGCACATTGTATTTCAGGCTAGTGGAATATTCTTGATCTGATATAATAGGGGAATAGAGAATTGGGGAAGCCAAAGAAACCATTTCAGTACGGCAGAAAAGAGACATGGATTTGAACTAGGAGCAGTATAAAGTGCACTCAAGTCTCTGGTGGGGTTAGCTGGAGGACACAAGTTTCAAAATCTTGCCTGGAGAGACAGAAGGTAGAGGAGAATAATCAGTGAGGTTAGAAAAGTTTGTGGGAGAGTGGAGGAGGATCGTGGATGGGAATAATTGCTTGGGATGTCATCAACCTTCTCTACAATCTAGATATGGACCTAACAGTGTTAGGGTGCTGGAATATGATCGCCACAGTTGATTGGAGGAGAGGAGAGGAGAGGAGAGGAGAGGAGAGGAGAGGAGAGGAGAGAAGCTCCATCTTATCTGATTTGAAACTAACATCATATTCTATCCAGGTTAATTCACACACTTGTGAGTAAACAATAACATTTGCCCTTACCTGATAACGAGCACAATGCCTATAACATAATACATAATACAGATTCAGGATTAATCGACCGTCCAGAAACTTCAGAATCAGAAACTCACACCCATTTAATAGGAAATCAGATAGAAACACATGTCTCTCAAATACACAATATTTAGAAGATCCATCTTGATGCAAGCGTTTCATTATCCCCATGCACAATAGTTTGGTGATGCAAATTCATTGTGGAAAAATGACAGTGAAACCTAAATAATTGATGGAACGAGTGACAATGAGCTACAGCCACAAATGCTGTGCAATAAATGTCAATAGTTAGTGGCAGGACTATATCTTCATCATGTCAAATAATAGTACATTTTTCAAAATCGTATAGACACATCACAGTGGAGGGACATTTCTCCTTCTCGTTACTGTGCACAAATGTTACACCCTTTTCTTGAAGGCCCCCAGAGACCCTCTGGCGTAGAGAGACACACAAAAATGAATTCTACTCGAGGGTGAAAATAGAAAATATGTAAACATTATGTGAGACTGTAGCTCACATACCTGCCTCATCACCATCAACATCTGGCAAAGTGTTTGGCGCCATCACTGAGCCGTGAGCTTGTTGTAAATAAGCTTGTGAATCTTTACTTCTAAATTCCCAGCTTCACCAGCTCCCTCTTTTCTCTCTCACTTCTACAACTTGTCTTTTAAACTCCTGTCTCTCACTCACGTCCCCTCATATTGCATCTGTATAGTGAGTCCATGAACAGTACGTTATTTAAACAATGTGCAATGCTCAGATTGATCATGCTTGAGCTTAGGGGTCGTGCGGCACATGCGCTCTGGGTTTAGTCAGCCTGGAGCTAAAAAGTTGTTGTGTTATCATCCATTCATATAGCCATTGATTTTATCTAACCTGTCACCAGCTCTTGAGGCCCACAGGAATATTCCCATCCTCCTTGATTAGCCAAACTACCCTCACCCTGCATGGTGAATACAGAAGTTATTTACAGTTTCCTCACCTGGCAGCTGTCTTCTCTTTTTCTGCTGGTACCTCGGCACAGGCTAAAGCTGCAGCCTGTACTTCGATTCACCAAAACACAGTGCTGAGAGGTTCATGGACTGTCCTGAGGGGCTCTCCAACAAGGAAAGGTGAGGGGGTAGGTAGCTGACTGCACTGACACTATGGGGCTGATGGCAGGAATAAAACCGCTCGCTCACTCCTGACACACACACACACACACACACACACACACACACACACACACACCAGGAAAGGGGCTGAAAGGAGGACAAAGCCTGAAGCTCTCAGTGGGGAATCCATCCCTGGAAAGATGGATTTCAGAGCGGAGGCACCTCGCTCTCTCTACCTTTCTCCCCCTTATCTCCTCGTCTTTCTTCATCTCTCTCTCTCGGCACTGCAAGGTGAAAGAATGACCGGCTGCAATCAGGAAAAAATGTCTTCTATATTCTGACACGCACGCGCTACATGCCAAACGTAGATACATTTTATTTTTGGTAACCTCTCTATCCAGGGCCCCACTATTCAGTTCATGTCTTTAATCAGGGATAACTGCAAAGCCAGAATCTTTAACAACATCATCCTGTTAAAACGCATGCAGGAAATGTGAGCAATAGAATGCATCTCTCTAACACAACATACGATAGGTGAAGTAGAACGGTTGTACAAGAGAGAACCAAAACATACAAGAATATAAGAGACTGACAACTGACCTGTGGACATGTCATTGACACAGACCTGGCACAGGCACATCTATGTGAGAGAATCCTAATTATAGCCCTTAACAACAATGCTGGCAGCTCTCTAATTGCCAATTAACTCAGGGTCACTGCTGTTATCTCTCAATCGCACCAGCATCCCCGCTTTGCCCCCTGCTCTCCCTCCAGGACAAGAGGGAGCTGTTCTGCTTCCTTTTTGCTCATTTGCCCTCATGTGTGCAGCTCCAAACCTAGGCTGTGTGTTAAATGTGTTGTATTTCCTTTTGAAACGCTTGCAGTAGCACAGGGACATGACAAAAACTAAATGGTTATCATTTTGTGTCACAACTGCCCAAGCTTCCTGCTCGCCCTGGCCGGTCTGCAATTCTGCCCGACGGCCACTAAATCACCTTAACCCTCTCCCAAGAACAAACACACACTGCAGCTCATTACGCGCAGACACACACAGATACACACACAAAGTGAGCCACTAAATCACACAGAGCAAATGTGACAGGATAGCTAATCTAACTGTAAACACATTTGCAGTTAATCCTGAAACAGTAAAGGTCCTTAGAAAATACATAACAGTAATGGGAATATAAAAACAAATTCATCTCAGGAGAGACAGAGAGCTTGAGGTAAGAGATAGATGTTGAGTTTAATTGGAAATAAGCCAAACTCACAATTACACACACACACACACACACACATACACACTCAGCTGCATGTTCAGTTGACTGCAACTCTGTCTCCTTATCACCACCTCACTTATCCAGTTACTTGGGCAGATATAGATATAGTCATTAGGAAAGGTGCACCCACACAGTCATATAGTTGGTACAAGGATTTTAAAATCAACTTGTCAACTCCAATCCACATTTTTGTTAATAATTATTCTGAATCTAAAATCTTCCATATTTTGAAATAAGAAATCTACCCTAGAACAAAACACTACAAGGTTATGGTTAGTTTGGTTTTGGATTGCAGGTGATGTGTGTGGCTCCTTATATACACTGTATATTCAACAGAAACAGATATGTGCAGCTTTTTGAAACGCTAGAAAACTCTCAGAAATTGACTCCTTTCCCTTTGCCTGTAGAGGACTTGCGTTGCGTCACGTTCAACATCACAAACGCATCAAGAACGGAGGCTCTCTCTCACCTCGCTGTCTTGCCAAATTAGCACGTTCACATTTATATGCCAATTGAATTCACTCCAATCGCAGACAGAAGCCAGATGTAAGCTTGTATTAGTGGGTTTTTTGACCAGTGGAAACGGGCCTTTAAAGATATGCGCCCCTCTTTCTCCAAATTCATGTATGTGTCAATCCACTGTGTCCAGTCTGCACTCTTCTTCTCTGGATCGTTTAAAAGGCTTTTTGAAAAACCCAACTTTTCAAAACTTTTTTTCTTTTGTTTGTTTATTGCATGTATGATTTGCATCACTAAATCATGGACGTATGTGTGGCTCAGTCGTCCATTAATCAGACGGAAGGTGGTTTGAGCCCTGCCTCCTTCAGTCTGCATACAGTGTCATAGAGCAAGGCAGTTAACCCCAGATTGTCTCTCACAGCTATTCTGTGTTTACCTGATGTGTGACAGAATGGCTGAATGTGACCTGCAAATATTTTAGTAGAATAAAATTTGAACATTATAATAACCTATTTATTAAATAGTACAAATCCAAAATTCAAGTTAATATGGACCAAGATTTGTGCTGAATATTAAACATATGTTACTTGGTCCAATAGTTATTCAGTAACCCAACATTTGTTAGGGTGTAAGCGGAAACATGCCAAGCTTGATTCTGTATGTGAGTGTGTTTGTGTGTGTGTGTGCCCGTGCAGTGTTTCACACCAATCTTCAAGAGTAAGAGAGAAATAGCGATAAGTCCTGCACTAGTCATCATGCAAGAGTAGAAAAGGTCTTGAGGACCTGGCCTAGGAAACATAAAGGCAACCGTGCCAAAGTATTTCCATTTTTAAAGAGGCTGCTTAGTATTTCAGAGGAGTTCTTTTAAATGTCTCTCTGAGAAAAGACTGGCTAGAGGAACGGGTGGTGGGAGGGATGAGGGGAGACAGAGCGAGGCAGGTGGAGGACAGGAGAGGACAGGAAGAAGGGGGTTATTGTATGAAATGGTATGCAAGGTCTTAGCACTAAGGGGTAATAAGTAAATAACTCTGTCTACAATATTTTTTCTCAACCTGCTTCCTTTTAGAGGCATACGCACACGGTCTTTGCCTTTAATCAATATCATTTGCCAGAGATGGGAAAGGTTAAAAGGATCAATGGTTCCTGTAGCTGACGTCTCCTTTCCATTACATAGGCTGCATCTACTAATAACCTGATGGGACAAATCAGAGCAAATGCCAAAGCTGAAGTGACAAGGTTTATAAACCCTATATTCACATGCTATCAAAGACATATTTATAGATCACTAATACGGTATCTGCGACCAGGCTCCTTGACCTTCAAATCAAGTCCAGAGTGAATAAAAACAAGTCCCCAGGTTTGCATTTTTATTTAACCGTACACACAGAGAGTAGAAAAAACTCTGAGCAAACACTTATTCAATATTCAGCTGGCATACACTATGACTACAAGTTCCTCAATCAAAAGGGTTAATAACAAGTCAAAAATATCTGTTATGTATCAAACAACTGTATTTTTCTTTATATTGTATGGTGTATGGTATTGTATTTTATTTATGTCATAGCAAGAAAACAATCTTAGGAAGGAGCTGTTCATTCATGTTGCAGACGAACAACATCTCCTCACAGGGTCCAAGGACAGTTCCCTGGTCCTCTCTGTGCGATGAGAACTTTCCCTTTAATTAACTAACAGCTCATTTACTATCTCAGACTAATTTAGTTGTAGCTTCACTAACAACAAGCACACAAATAACGTACAGTAACAAGGGCTGCTATCATACTGAGAGCTCTCTTAATATGGCTAGCATGAATACATGTTAGTCACATTGAATCAGTAGAGTATAACAAAATACACACTCACACAGACAAATTTGATCATATCATGTTATTCAGTTTTATTTCAATGGACTTAAATGACACCAACATCTATCTTATGTCCTTCTAACAGATTCTTCCACCAAATGTAAGTGTTGGCTCAGTGAAGGTCTGGAAAGATGTTTGAAAAGAACCGCTGTACTTACAGGTCCGCCTTTTAAAGTATAATATGTCATTGATCTACATACATGGAGCTGCATTTCAGAGCTGTTTAAAGTCTTTTATCATATTGCAACACTTAGTATGCATTCTTATTTACAAATATCTAATTGAACAGACCTTGTATCATTTTGTCTTTCTACCATTTGAGGTAATTTCCCCCTGATGGAAGCTGATGTTAAGCAGACTTAAAGAAATCATTTGCATTTCACAGTCGTGGGAGGAAAACTGTGTTAATACTTCCCTCACTTAAACAGCCAGTATGTCCAATTTTCAGGAATGAAGTCAAACATGTTGTTGAGAAAACAAATCTTATCACAAAGTCCATTTAGACACTGTTGGAGATTTCATTCATTCCACATGGGGCCTGATTTATTAAAAGGTTTGCATGTGTAAAACGTCTGGAAACCTGATTTCACCCGGAAAACAAACATGCAAGATGATCTACTGACGTTGTGCCCTGAGGATTGTGTGCAGAATCACACTCGCTTCCCGTTTACTACGTTTGCCTTAATGGATATGCAATATCAAGCGCTTTTACCCAAGTTCGCAAACATTGGCAAATACTTTTATTTAGCACAAAAAAGTGATTTGCAATGCCTAAAATAAATTGCGGTGGTTGTGACTACGTCTATATTTAGTACTCTATTTAATCAACCAGATGGCTGCAGTTATTTTGGTGAGGAGGAGACGGCATGGAGGAAGACGGAGAGAACGGGTTTTTCTCTGCTCGCGTTAGCATGCTTGGATTGACAGAAGCAGAAAGAATCCCTCTCTTGCCAGGGCGCTGAGGGCCATCGTCACACCAGGTACAGAGCTGACCAGCTGCCTGCTGTGCACTCCCAGGGCTCTACAATGGCCGAGTGTTGTGCCTGAGTGCTTGTGCCACAGAAAGTGAACTGCACCTGCTGCTCATTATTGGTCAGTGGCATCTCTTCCTCTGCCCCCCCCCCCCCCCCCCCCCCCACACTTGTTATATTTGCCGAGGTTATATCATGAGCTATTTTTTTCCTTTGTTCTTCTTCTTTTGTCCCACCATCTTCTCCCATATCACGTTTCTTTGAGTTTAATTAATATATCTTTCCTGTAGCTCAACAAATTCTCGGGAATGTACGGATATGGTTCCTAGACAGAACAAGCGGATTCGGTTTGAATGACCAAGTCTTTGTGAGAATGAGTCATGTCGCTGTCAATTTCCAAATAACTCAGGAGCTCTTTGAGAATCATTCTCTCAACTTGAGTCACTCCAATACGTTATCCGCGAATGTGAGCAGCTCTCAGAAAGTCAGAAATGGAGCTAAAAACACAAGAGTCTAATGTGTAATGTCATATCAAAGCACACTTTCCACACTTTCTAAACCTCACTGTAGGTGTCACTGGTTCTTTATTGTCTCTGTGGCTGGTTGTTGAACGTTTTACTCAATGAAATAAACTATCTATATTATGCCAAGGTTAAGATTATGTTTGCCAATCTTTGCAAGTTTACTTTGTTAAATCCAACATTGCACACGTTAAACATATTTTAGTCTCCTCTTTTCTGCTGTAAGATCCCCTTTTCTTTGATCGTGCACATATCTTTTCCTGGCTCCACTCAATTGCATGTTTGTCTTGGTGTATGTATGTTTTTTGTAAATTCACTTCATATTAATTATTTATAACTCATTGGGGAACTAGAGGGAATGGATATAGGTGTAGGAGAGATTAAGTTTGAATATGTATCACCTCCCCCTCGAAAACAAGACGATTCCTCCTCAGGGCTTTAACCTGTAAATTGTGTAAAACTGCTAAATCTAAATTCATAATGCAAAGAGGGGAAATGTAAAAGTCGTTATTTTCTGGCTGATTTTGTCTGTGTTGTTCAGAGTTGTTTCTTGGCAGATGGTTCGCATGTGGATGGACCTTTAATGGGAGCGTTGGTTTGAAACAGTCTCTCAAGCAGCGAGAAGAGAGAGAGAGAGCAACACGCACACCAAGTATTTACTCCATGCCATGGGATGCGGTAAAAATATAACTGGTCACATTTAAGGGCATACATCACAAAGGAGGGATTACATTCTCCCAGCACAGCTACATGTTATCAGTGACCTTGACCTCTACAATTCAATCATCCTGCATGATGCAAAGGCATGTCATGTGATGTATGTGAACCTCAACATGAATAGTTCCAGCAGAAATCTCTCCAACAGTCTGACGGGAAAAACACAACAACTTTGAACACACACCGTCACACACCTTCTCCTCTTAACTCAGTCATTTCCACTGATCCAAAGCGATTGATTGAGCTGGCCGACCTTTAGGGATCACTGTGCTGCCGGACGTGCTTCTCTGTAACGCCTCCAGTAACACTACTAACAGACTGAATCAATTAGATGGACCAGATACTTGTTTCCTCCTGCCTGGATCCGGAGGGGCCCAGCGGGGGTTCCATCTCTTCATCTAGGTGACACGCGGACACACACATACATGCAGGGTGGCCCACGCAAGCACTGATGTACAGTGCAGTCAGTGTGTGTCAGTGTGTACAGTGTTTGACTAACAGGAGAACCAGAGGGAGTTAAATCCCATGTTTAAGTCCCACGGTTTTTCATTCGATCACCGTGTAGCGGCCCTGACACCAGAGCTAATCCCTGGAAATTGTTTATCAACTGTGTTCTAATGAGCTACAAACCAGCGGAGGCAAGACGAACGCCAAATATCCCAAAACCCTGCCTAGCGTACATGCAGATGTGATGGTCATTCATTTAGAAATGCAAATGCTGGAACAAACATGGCCTCTGAAATGGGCAGACCGCAACATAGGCCGCGGATAATGGAGATGTGTTCAAAGCCCTGTCGATATTTTGGTCATGGATTTAATTTGTTATTCCTGTTCTGATTTATTAATTGCTGCATTTTGTGTGCGTGAAGCCTTTGTTATTGTTGTGGTCCTTTGGCTGTTTGTCTGCACCAATTATGGTTGATCCTCCCGGGAGTAGACTGGACTCTTCAGATGTCTGTTTATAATCTATTGATTCTTTTCATGTCTGCTTGGTGTTGCTGGTGTGTGTCTGTGTGTGTGTGTGTGTCTGTGTGTGTGTGTGTAGGGCGACTTTGTCAAAGACAGATGGGGGTGGTGGTTATGTCTATGTGTTGGAAATGAGTCGATCTCATTTACACTGGTCTCCTCACCCGGCAGGGAGGGGAGGGCCCCTCGCTCGTGCATTTGTTGCTTCACTGTTTCCTTCCTCTTTCCTCCTCTCCCTGTTTTTCTCACATATGCTCGTAGAATCCTGCCCTTATTGTTCTCCGTCTGATTGGTCTCTTTCTCTCCCTATATCTTCCCTCGCACCCTACCCTTGCGTTGCAACATGTTTTTCTGAGTCTGTCGATCTTCTGCCATCTACCCATTCACTCTCAATTTCTGCCTTTGGCTGCTTTCTATTATTCTGTCTATTTCTATTCCACAATCATTCACTCAGAATCCGTTTCAATCTCTTATTCACTCACTCTTTCAGCTCCATCTCCATCCTTTCTTGTTTCTCTCACTGTCTATCAGGGAGTGTTAATTCAAAATCGCACTTGCCAAAATAGCTGGGTGTCAAAGGCAAATGATCAGTTCAAGACCTTGTGCAATAGGGTAACTGTTGGGTGTCAATGCAACCTAATATTCCTGTGTCTAATAAGAGGCAGTTTGACTCTTTCGAGCGACAGTAGTGCTGATCCAGTGGATATCAAATTACTGGAAAAGTGAATTAGCATCAAAGCTCAATAAAAATACAAACATCCTCATAAAGGCTTTGTTGATTTATAGCAAAGAAGGTCGGCCATAAAATAAGGAAAGATGCAGTTTTGACATCAGTTTTGTGAGTCTGATGGATCTGAATAAATTTTAAATGTCATAAGTCTAGGTTGTATATTCAATACTGAATATTAACATTTATTATGTAGCATCCTGCTCTAATGACTGGAGATGTGAGGATAATAAAGCAACGTTGTTCATCACCTTGTATTTGACAGCAGACACTGGTTCCACTTTTACACACAGTAATATTTTACATATGCTGTCCTAAACATGTTATATTCCCTTTTGTCCAAAAAGCACAGTGTTTTTTAGTGGTGCAAAAAAGTGATATAGCGTGCTAATATAGATAAAAAACAAATCTGACGTAGCATATATAATATTTTAAGTACCTTCGGCCCTTTTGAATTGTGACAAGTGTTGTTGTTTATTAGTTAAAGGGAGTGCAGGTCAGTAGTAGAAGAGAAAGACATCTCCCACACACAGCCAGAGACAAACGTGTTGCTTTTCAGCATTTTATTAACACAAACAAACTCACAAAACTCTCAACTTGAACTTGCCAGCTATTCCAGCTGCACCTCGGGTTTGCAGCTTTGTCCTGTCTGTGTCTCTCATCATGTGTGTCCTTCTCACCGAAAGCTCGGCGGCTGCCCTTTGTACCAGGGGATCAATCAGCTAACTAGCCATGCTGATTAATCCTCTGGTACAGGTGGAGGTTCTCCAAATTTACACAGGGAGTAGGTCATCTCTAAGGAGGCCGCCATGTTTTTTACAGTAGCCCAGACTGGACAGGTTTCCACAAGTTCTCTCTCATGTTTGGAAGAGGTGGGTGAGGTGAGGCCCCATGCCTGTGCTTTCATCAAGCATATCCCTGCCGGATGCTCTTTCTAGCTTTGCCTCAACCCTGAGTCTTATCTTATTTAGACATTAGGCACCATTCCAAATCTTGATAGTGTTCAAGCAATGTAATTGATAGAGTACAAATGGACTCTAATCAAGAAGATGTTGCAAAAATTGGAAGCACCCTAGCTAAATTGATGGTGTCATAGCAAAGGATCAGAAGACTTATGACAATGTTATTTTTTCCAATTAACTTTTTGAATAGATTTGCAGAGATTTATAAAATTCTGTTTACAGACATTATTTGGGATTGAGTGAATATTGATGAAGGAAAAATACATTTCAATTATTTTGAAACAATATAACAGAGTGTGAAAAAAGTGAAGGGGTCTGAATACTTTCTGAATTCACTTGCACAAACAAACATGGGCAGATGCTCTATTGATAATCCCTCTCTTTGTGTCTCTATCTCAGCCTCTCTCTCTCTCTCTCTCTCTCTCTCCCTCCCGCGTCTCCATCACTGTGGGCATTTCTGATGAAAGTGGATCTATTTTGCTGCGACAGTGGATGATATGACTTGAAGCCATAAACTCCTAGAGTGGAAAATCAAGCGCTGTCTGGTCTCTTTACCATAATCATGATCCCATCACCTCACACTCATTACACAATTTACAGCAGCCGTTTCGATCAATCACCACCCATTGTGGCATCACTGTAGCAACCTTGAGGCTTTCTCAGCCCTGGGACCTGCTAAATAACTGCCTCACAGCGAGAGAGAGAATAGAAGCACAATGATTCCGTCAAACATTTTCCCTCTGCGCTCTCACCTGTCTGTCGCTGTGTGGCCTGGTTTACTCTTTGAATACAGGTGATCTGAGCAGAGATTATTTGTATCTGTATGTGTGGTTGTAACTGTTGATGTGTAGAAGTATAGATTGAATAGACGGATGGATGTTGTGTCACCGCGTTCTCCCACTATCCAGAAATACAGCCAAAATATCCCCGAATCGTGAGTCAGCCTCGGCTGTCAATCATGACAGTTTCACCCCTTTTTTTTATAAAATCAATTAACCAATTAAAACCAAACATACCTAAGAAAATGAACACTTACATGAGGGTGATAAGAACTACATAAAAGCAGAGAAACATCTCTTTTTGGTACATCCATGTCCCATCCTGTAACATGGGGGAAGGAGACTTTATGACCATACTGCAGCCAGCCACCAGGTGGCAATCAAGACATCTTGGCTTCACTTTTGGTGAGCAGTCATTTCCTCCATCTTTATATACTGTCTATGTTTGGAATCGGTTGCATCAGTGTGTGTGTGTGTGTGTGTGTGTGTGTGTGTGTGTGTGTGTGTGTGTGTGTGTGTGTGTGTGTGTGTGTGTGT
This sequence comes from Pleuronectes platessa, assembly GCF_947347685.1. Classification (NCBI taxonomy): domain Eukaryota; kingdom Metazoa; phylum Chordata; class Actinopteri; order Pleuronectiformes; family Pleuronectidae; genus Pleuronectes; species Pleuronectes platessa. The sequence goes on along the minus strand of NC_070640.1, from coordinate 11,293,349 downwards.
GTGTGTGTGTGTGTGTGTGTGAATCTTGGGTAATACTTGGAGAAATACAACATATTGAAGTTTCCTGTTGCTGATACCTTCTTGGCACCATTCCTTTAGTTTTGACTTCAACCTTGAGTTTCTAATTCACATAGTCTCAAAGGTGTTGCTGTGACTTGATATAAACTACATTAGGAGTAGTGTTGCTTCATAAAGTTGTCCGTGCAATGAAGGAATAATGAAGTGATGAGCACCGTGGCATGAGCAGCACATAGTAAAACACACACACACACACACACACATTGGCAAAAGATCTGACAACTGACTGGGGAGAAGCCGGCTGTGGTATAAATGAGGAAATGAGTAGCAGTTGTGTAGGTGGGCGGAGACGTTTCAGTGATGGGCAATGGAAAATAGCCGAGCAGGTGGATCTGGAAACAAGAGGAAAGTCTGGGGACATCTGGTGGGGGGGTGGAGTATGACAGGGAGCCAAAAAGCAGAGATGAGACACAAATCATGACAAGAGTTGGCTTGAAAACAAGAGGGAACGCTTAAAGAGACAGGGAGTCAGACACCTTGGGGCACAACATGCTTCCTCACCAGTAGCAGTAGACAGGCGTGTTATTGAGGCTTTAATCACTTAAGACTGCTCACACCATGTGTAACTGCATGAGTGGGAGGGCTTTCCTCCACCTTAAGAAACAAAGCAGACACCCTGACCTTACTCATGTTAATTTTGTATGGGCATGTATTTACATTGTGCTTGTCAACATATGTTTTTGAGTTTTGCTGAACCTAAGAAATCAGGGGAACTAGGGTGGTAAGATTTCTATTGAGGGGAGTTTGGGTTAGAGTTAATGGAGATTGGACTATGTACAGCACACAATAACCTTTAGTCTGTAGAGCCTCATCTACAGAACCCACATTACAATAGATGTGGAGGAAGAGAAGCCTTCATAACTTAATATGACGCCACACTCAACTTGCTGAGCTCATCTCCTCCTGAGTGTTATCTCAAGTTTCTCTGCTGCTTCATCTAATGACAACCAAAACCTTACTCACGAGGTGTGGGAGTTAGGAGAAGAACCGAAGTATGCAAGAGAAGAGTGGAAAAGTTTTCGAACACACTCTTGCATATAAACAGTATCAAGAAATGGCAGACCTTGAGTGGCAGATGCACCCAGACTTCCCCGTTCAACAAGGTCAGGCACAGGGCTAAATACTTTCTTGAACATGCAAAAGGGGGAAGCACCATGGTGGCACAAATTTGGATCAGAACAAAGTCGGTTACTTCAATGAGTCAATCTCTCCTCAGGGTGTCTTTTGGAATTCACTTGAAGGCAAAACTTTGAGCAGCGGAAGAAGGAGCATTAGTCCCTTGATAGATAGCGTTACCCTGACACAATATGTGAAGTCCAAGAAGACAATGGGTGCCCGTAAGCCCAAACCCTAAGAGGCTAATCCCATCTGCGAGTCTGGGCTCTCTGCCTGTTAACCGGCACCCTATTCAGTCAACTGCCATGCCAGTTGGATTGGACAGGAATCCAGCCCCAGTTACCAAAAGGTCTCAGCTGCCAGGAGGAATACACTTCACCATTCCGAGCTCCAGACTGTGGTGTAGAGGGCTGTCTGTTTTCAGCAGAGATGCAGCTATCATGTGTCCTTGTGGTCTCCAAGGACACACTCAACTTTTGACAAGTCTGCTTCTCCGGCCCAGTCTGCTTGTCCGGTAGAAGATGGTCACAGACTATAGTTTGAGTGTGTTCAACTTTTCTTAGTAACTCAAACCAGCATTTTACTCCTTTTTCCATTCTTCATTCTTCAACAGGAGTGCCTTTAGCTCATTGAATCCTATTTTTATTTGCTATGGACAACACTGTCTTCATTGATGCAATGAACAGATGCCACAAACAAGGATTTGTGGAAGGGCCAGGTTCATCTAAATTCCACTTTCCTAACATTAAAAAAGATGTTGTGTTAGATGTTAGAAATGGGATTTTCATGTTGCCATATGGTACCATGCTGTAACATATGCCATAGTACTGAGCATATTATCCTCAACTACAATTATTTTGGTGACCATAAAACTGCGCTACTCACTGATGAGAGGCACAGTGAGTTTGATTGCAACTAAAAGCAATTTTAAAATAACATTTTCTGATAAACGTTTTCTGAATATCCTGTAAAATATTAGCAAATTTCTCAAGAATGTAAATTTAGAACTTTTTATTTTGAGACACTCTGTAATATGGCAGCACTTTACCATATAAATAATGTTAATATTTGCAATAACAATTTCTAGCACCTGGTTAAGGGCCTTATGTTATACTATGAATTGGCACGTTTGAAAAGTAACAAGCATTTTGGTTTTCTGTCAATCATAACAGCTGACCATGTTTTCATCATTGAGACAATGTATTTGCTCTCTAATGTGTTTAGTTTACCTCATGCCCCATCTGCTTTCATGCTGGAGATGCGGTTTCATGACCTGTACTGCAGTCAGCCACCAGGGGGGCAATCAAGATGTTTTGGCTTCACTTCTGGGAGCTGTCGTGTCCTCCATCTCTATTTACCGTCAGATGTAAAAAAAAAAATCGCTGTTTATTGAGTCTGCATAACTTCAGCTGCACATGCTTCCACAGTGGACATGCAGTTCTCTACAGACTCACAGAACTCGTTGATTACTGTAGATGAGAGATGAGAGAAGTGCATCGGCCAACAGACCCAAGTCGCACTCCCTGGAGACGTAACAGAATTTGTTCATTTTGAGAGAACGAAGGCCTACGGGATATGTACAAGCCTCTGCCTGCTGAGCAATGACTTTACTACGTCCCTCACTCAGTCATGGACATTAAAAAGTATTACGCTGATGCAAATAATAGTACAAAAATGAAGAAATATGTATTTGCTGGGTTATAAACACATTAGCGGTAGTTAATAATGTAACTGGGATTTGTTGAATATGTGGCAGTGAGTCAAGCAACTCGAGTGTGTGTCTGTGTGTGTTTTAAATTCTTGCACATTGTCACATCTTTCCTTCCATCAGCGTCTTCTCCCTCACCCCCCCCCCCCCCCCTCCACTTTTTTTTCCCAGGCTTTCCCTCTGATTGCTGTCTTTGATAGTTCCTCCTCTTCTCTGCGATTCGGCCGCTCCCTCCATCCCCGACTCCTCCGTCTTAAGACAGCCCGGGCTGAGAACAACTCTGCTGTGGGATAACTTCATTACAAAGCAGCCGAGGGAATCGAGGGAAGGTTGAAAGAGAGGAGGAGGGGGAGGAGGAGGGGAGACGGGAGAGATAAGCAGCAGTGTTGTTATAAGGCCTGTCTACCTTTTATGCCTTCATCTCTCCTCGCGGCTCTTGTCCTGCGCTAATAGAGAGATGGTCAGCATTAAAGGAACAGACGCTCATACAACAGAAATCTCAGCGCACTGCTTTCAAACAGTTGGGTTTTGCAGTAATGCGGAGAAACGAAGTACAAATGTGATTCTTCTTTTTTTGTTGAATCCTTGTCGGTTCAGTGTCGTATTGTGTGTTCATCAGGCTCGAAAGGAATGCTGCGGCAGGGACTGTAACAGTATCACTGAGATGATACTTTACGGTACGATAGCCAGAGCTGTTTAATTATATTGTGTATTCACAGGATATGGGTTTGCTTTTGATGTTTGAACTTCAGTAGTTTTATCACAGTGGCAGCCTCAGATGTTCATAATGCAACCAACAATCAGATGCTTACTTCAAGTGTTTGTTTTTATTCATGAGCTTGTTATAATCTCTCTCTCTCTCTCTCTCTCTCTCTCTCTCTCTCTCTCTCTCTCTCTCTCTCTCTCTCTCTCTCTCACACACACACGTTTTCCGTTCCCCCTCTCAAAGCAATGTGTTATTAATGAGATATAATAGGAAAGAAGAGGGACGTGCGTGTGTGAAACGGAGGCCACAAGGCTATGAAGTATTCCTCCCAGCATCATTTAAGTTTCTGTAATTAAATCCTCACAGGCAGAAACAAGTCTGTGAAGTGCACTGGTGTGTGTGTGTGTGTGTATGGGTGTGTGCCTGCATATATCTGTGGCCATGCATGTCGCTCTTTGTCTTGTAGCTGTAGTGTAATATCCTCCTCTGGTTGAAAGACATTTCTCTCCCCACAAAAAGAAGGTTTTGTAAACAAGAGGAACTTGAAGACTCTCTGCCCCAAGGCAGCAAGTCTGCCGTGTCACTCAGCCGGCGCGCACACTCCTCTTCTGGGGTTGAGCGGAGGATCACAGCGTTCGGAGTGACAGAGGCGGAGTGGTAGAAAGTCAGTGTGATCAGCTGCAGAGAGGGTGCATTAAATTCAAATTAATATTCCTGTTAAAGCGTCTTCTCACTGCGCCACATTAAAACGACTTCTCCTGATTTTATCTACATCCAGACAAGTGGCGTAAAACTGCTCATTGTGATTAGACTCCACATGAATTAGAGGCAGGGTGACATAATGAACAGTGCCTCACCACTCTGATAATCGCTGCAGCCGATTCAGAGAGATTCTTCATTTAGAGGATAAAAGCAATTGATTTAGTATCCATGGAAACAATTGCAACAATTGGAGAAGATGTTTTTTTTTTCACCTAATGTGCAGCTAAGTCATGTCTGCCAATTTAGGAGGGAGCATAAATCAAGTGAAAAGTAAATAGTCAGATTATCCAATGGACTTTGTGTTTGTGTTTTACAACCATCAATTTAAGACATTCCTTAAGAATTAGAGACTTCTGGTTAATTCTGGCTTTCTCCCTGGTTGTTGGACTGTTTGTGTGTTTTTTCCCAGTCTCTGTTCTTCTCTCCTCCACTGTTGTGTGTTCTGCTGGCTGCGAGTGACCTTCGGTTCCTGCTCCTCCAACCAATTCTCCCACAGACCTGTTCTTCCTTTTAAAAAATCTCCTACCAGCTTCATTTAAGGACTGGTCTGACCACCAAAGAAACTTTTTTTTAACTTAATTTTTGAAAGTTTGAGTGTAACAACGCCAATTATGCAGCAGTATTATGAGTCAGAGAATCCAATGTGCATAGCAATTTATTTCATTAAATTTGAATGTTATATTACAGAGAATCTTTGTACTTGGTTATTCACCTGATATGTGTAGGCCTGCAGTGTCAATGTGGATTATCTGGTTATGACTTTTACCCCTAGGTGCACTTTTGTGGGAACCCCTGGGTGTGGCTGTGTCCAACCCCCCCCCCCCCCTCCATTCACTAATATACTATACAGGGTCGTCTGTATAGAGCACGATATAGTGAGCTCATCAGAAAAAGAAAAAAAATGCTGTTGGACACGTCTCGGCACAAAGGTAATACATTTTAAATGTTTATTTTACACCTGGTATTAATACTTTAACATTATAGAAAGCATTGAATAACATCTTAAAATGTAGAAATCAACTTGTTTGCCTCAGTTTGTTCTGTGATGCTCTTCTCTGCTCGTATTTACATTTGTACGATAGGTCCACCAGCTAAACAAGCGTGTGGCCTAAACTCTTGTTTGGTCTCCGTTTGCTTCAGGATCAGCAGCTCAGTCAGTCACACTCCAGCTACTCCGTGGATTCCCCTCGGACAAACACTCTAATCTGCACTCTGGCCCCTTCCCTGGACACATTTTCCCCCACATTAGCTCCACACTTAGGTTTGTTCTGTTGTCAGCGTATCGTGTGTTGCACATTTTCTGATTAAGGCTGAGGCCCGTAGCAGTGTCACTTTTTGTATTTATGGTGAAACTTGTTGTGCTCAAACCATCCTCTGTCCCAGAATCAGAGGCTTATCTCTTAAAAATGAACCAACTGCATAAAAACACAGACTTATATATAGAACTGATTCCCAAAAGGCACTCAAGGTCCTTTAGTTGCATTTGTGGTTGAATGAGGGTGCTCAACTATTCAATGTCTTATGATGCCTGTCTTTGTAAGATGGTCACAAGAAAATTTACACTTAATCATATTTTGGATTTAATTATGTTTTTGGCTTCCACAGATTATAAAAAAACGGAATAATCAAAATAAAAAACGTATTCATAGTGCCGCTGTGATTTTGTCTTGTGATAATTCCAGCTTCCCTACAAAAAGTAGGGAAAAGGAAAAGCCCCCTGTACTTCTTCACAAGTCATCGACAGTGTATAACACAACCGACCATTTAACACTCAGAGACATAAAGAAATAACTGATACTATTACCCAGCAGAAGACATACCCAATCAGCACTCTATGCCACTAGGCATTCGTGGGCGAGGAAACATTATTGGACAGCATTACACAAAACCATCTCATCACCATTTCACCAGAGTTGTACTGCCTGCCTCTTTACTACATATTGTATATGATCTATTATCTATTTGATTTATATTTGTTTTACATTTGTTTCACATTTGTTTCTTCAGTTTGATCACATTTTAAGTTCAAGAGAATAAACTGTTAAATGAAGGATTTTTTATAAACTCAAAAAGTGCATTCTATTTCCAAAAGTCATTGACTAAGAGAGTTGAATATTAATAATTGCAATATTGTTTGAAACAATCATTATGATTTTCCATAATAGTTTTTGCCTTAATCAAAATGTTAAAAATACCAAGTTACATAGGAGAGCACTTCAGAGGGTGGATGCTTAGAGTGGTTTATGTTAAGACACAGCTCCAGGGGGTAAGGAGAGTCACATAAGTCCAAATGTTGTGGGTTAAAATAATCTAAATTATATTTTTTGATAAAAAAAAACATGTTGGCAGATTCACTGTCTTGTTTGTCGTATCAGGTGAGTTACACAAACCTTGTGCTTAGTATCTAAAGGACAGAGGTGTTCAGGGATGGTTTCCGCTCTTCCTCCTGTCCAACCTGCTCTGATATTTGGAAGCTTATCACTTCCATTGCTTCAGATTTGAGACGGTGACCTCCATGACGCTGTTTCATTGTAGACATGTAGGTAACACAGGTACAGTGGAGTCTTCCCCTGAAAATCTACGAGACACAAGGAGAGAATAGCGGTTAAACACAGAAGACATGAATATAGAGTACAAACATTTCATTAAAGCTTGTGGACTTTTTCAGATGCCTCTCTTCCTTGTTGTGTTGTTTCAATCTCCCAGCTGTCACTTCTGAGCTGCACACGCGTCACCAAATGGCTCATGGCTAAAACCAGAATAGCCTCTGTCTCCCTCAGACTTTTCATCAGGTGCAAAAATTCACCCGAGCAAGCAAAGGCTGTATGAAATGACTTTAACAACTGCAATGCTCACAGCAGATTTATTTTCCTGCCTCTCCCTGCACCTTGCTCCAAGCTCCCTGGGAGTTACTGAGCTGAGGGCTGCGAAGGAGAAGCAGGATAAGAGCGCTGGTAATCAAATGCAGGTAATAATGGGTAATTGAGGTCTTGTAGCAGAGGGGGAAAAAAGTCCCTCTGCTTTTCTCATTTAGCCCCAAAGGTTCTCTTATTCACGCTCTTAACTTCTTCCAGTGCAAAAGAAGGACACTTTTGGAGGAAGACCTCAGCCAGGACAGCTGTTGTGTTTTCTTTCCTAGGCATTCTCCAGCATCAGTTGTCCTCTTTGTTCCAGACCGCTTCATTTTGTTTTCTCATCATTGCTTTCACCTTTATGTTATCAAAAGTTCACTTTGTCAAGAGTGTTTCAAAGGACTTTGGCAGAAGGGACCCATTATACTGGACCATCAATCTAATCTTCAAACTATTTTTGTTATTACTTCTATCATCTTAATTATGAGCAAAGTGCGGATTATGCATACAGATGAATAATAGGAGAGTAGTTGAATTGAAGCTCAAACTCCTGCCACCTTCCCAGGCACATCATATGCACTCATTTATACCTGTTTCACACAAACATTATAGGTGCACACAGTTTTTTTTAGTAAAGCTATTGAGTCCCTCCCTTTTGCCAGTAGAGGAGTTTCCCTTCTTTTTATCCCTTTTTCCTTGATGCGCCATGTTCGACACGACCAACGCATCGAAACCGAGATGCTCTCCCACCTTGCTGTCTTGGCAAATTAACCTTGCTCACCCGTGTGCCATGTTTCCATCAGAGCCGGAGCCGATTAAAACCTGTGTCCAATGCAGATTCATTTGACCTGCGATGAACCCTGATTGTATCTATTCCTATTGCAGACACAAGTCAGATGTTAATGGGCGATAGTGGTTTTATTCGACCAGTAGAAACGGGACTCTAGACGTTCTAGTCTTCAACCAAAACTTTGGCTTTAGGCAGAAGGCAAGTGGCATGGGGTCTGGTTAGTTGTTTTTTTCAACCATGCTGTTATTGTAGGCTCCTGTATATCACTGATTGTAGAATTTTAGGGAGTTTTCACAAAACTGTTGTTGCATGGGCTAATGTAATCCGCCATTTTTAGGGGCCTAAGGCAACTGCCGGGTTTGCCTGTAGCCTGTTGCGATGCCCCTGTGCCTAGTCCTTCGGTGGAGGAAACTGGAAAGATACACGAATACTTAAATGATACCACTATGTTTGTCTCTGTTTTGTTTTTTTGATTCAGCTTTTTTTCCACTCTCAGTTTTTTATTTACATGCCAGAACTGTGTAAACTCATCAAGGGTGGAGGAATATGGTTTTGACGAGAATGTGTTGGAAGAAACAGCAATTTAAGACGATAGAAGAAAATGTCCTTCCTTATTAAACCAACGATTTGATCACCAGTGTGGGCAATACACCTTGTTAAAACCAGAATAAGATGCTTTCCCAGGATTTTTTCCCCCATAAATGTTTGTCAATTTCCAATGTGATCTGAATAAATTGTTTTGTATTTATATTTGCATTTCTGAGGCGATAGAGAAGTGTGTAGAAGCGGGTTTTCTTTGTTTTGCTTTAAAACGTCTGCCCAGCATGCCTCAGAAGCCCTGGGGTTTAAGTGCTGCTCTCATGTGGTCACACTGAGGCGGCTGAAAGGCTCTTGCACTTGAAAACCCGACAGGACCACTAGGTGCTTCCATTGTCTCCACAACTGTTATATGTGTGATACTCTGAGCATATTTGGCTAGAGAACAGCCTATTAAAATAATTAAATGAAGTGGGCTTCTTGTTTCACTTCAGCCCCCCCCCCGTCTTCTCCATGCTGGCACTTTTTATTTGGACGTAACACTCCAGAGGGACAATTAGGCTGGTGATCCATTGAACAATGCAGACCGCATCAGCTCCCTCCTCCCGTCCCCATTCTTTTATTTATGTTTTTGTTGCTTTTGAATGTCTGGAGAAAGCATATGAGGTTACCATGGAGATAAGAACCAACAAGCGCTCCATCCACGTCATCCATATGTGCTCGAATCATGACAGCGTGTAGAAGCATATGTGGCATTCCTGCCTTGCTTAAGAACACCTTGGTAGCGAGGTGCTTTGTTTCCCCCCCACTCATCCATTCCATTCGTCTTTCCTCATCTTCTGTTTTCTGGACTAATTCTGCCCCCTACTGGGTCTGGCTTTATTATTTTACTCTTTTATTTCTTCTTTTGCTTTATTAAAATTTCCCACTTTACAGCACAATAAGCAGCTGGTAAATATAGCTTTCAATATGCAACCTTGTCTTGAACAAGATTTCATGTCCCCATCCAGGGAAGCGTGGCTGCCGAGTGTGCTGCTCATGTTCATCGTGTCCTTCCTTGTGTCATATTCAGCGAGGACGTGGCAGATAGTAGCCATCTGTTGGGACTTCACATGCGATTTCACAGGCTGCTTTTACTGCCTCAAACTATCCCGGCCTCCTCAGCCTGTCTTTATGAGACGCACCAAGGACGACCAGCGAGCAAAGTGTGTTTGTGAATATAAAGGTGTGTTTGTGTGGGTGTCAGGGAAAGAGAGAGAGAGAGAGAGGCCACCATGCCCTGTAACAAAGGCTGATGTTGTTAAATCACCGAGCTGAATACTCATCAACACTGAATGCATCGTATGCAGAGGTAGGCAGAGACGTGGCACCATTACTCCGTTCCAGCCACTTGACCAGATTTTTCAAATATTTGTCCTCTAAATAGCCTGATTGGTCTATTGGTCGTGCTCAGTGAGGTACATATTGAAACTGGCCTAGTTACAGGGTGTAAACCTTTTCACCATTGTCTCATTAAATTGGTTTTAAAAGGTACCTTTCATTGTGACAATTGTTTTTTAATGTTTTCGCACACAACGAGGTTTAGAAGGTGCACAGGACCAAAAACTACACACTACTTCTCACTGTATTATCATCAACTAATTGAAATTATTAAAAAAATTGTCTGTTTTTCAGACATGGCATAAACAGACATGAGAATGTCTGGGTCAAAAGCATCTTTCTTTCACTTTTGCCTCCGTTGCAGGATGTTCTGCACATTCTATGAAAATGTCCAGAGCAACTGACTCAGACGTTTGCTTTCACACATACAGCCCCTCAGAAGATTCGGTAGAAGTCCAGTGCAAGCCTGAAAGCAGCGATCAGTCCTTATCTCAGGGCAATTATACCAATTAAAGACCTTGAATTTTTTTTTAAGCAAACTCAATTAAAATTTTTATTATTGTTTTTCCCTTTTATATTATGTGGCAGTGAGCAGCTTTTTTAATCCCCAGAAACGGAAAAAAAAGGCACCAATAACTTAAAAAGGGACGACTGTGCTCAGGAGTTATGAAGCTGATTACAGCCTAAAACAATTCCATTAAGAAGTCAACTCAAAGGAATTAACGAGACCTGGCACAAGACGAGCTTCTGCGTTGACACCTTCACTCTGGTGTTAATATCGTGTTCGCGTCATATTGAATTTTCCATAAATACGAGCGGCCAACTGGGAAAAATGGGCCTGTCAGCGTCCTCGTGCTAATTACAAGCAGGATGTGAGGGTCTATCCGTTGGCTCCGATGTTTCCCACTTGGCGTCGCAAATTTCAAAAAGCTCGTCAGCTGGCAAACACTGAAACAAAACCCCACTAACGTCAGTAGTCTAAGGTATTTCAAATTAAAATGATCATTCACAATCACTCTAATACCATCAATTCCACTTTCAAAAAGGCACTAATGCACGTTTTTGGAATCAATGTTGGAGTCCAAATAGGCCACAACAATATCATATAAACAAAAACACAAAAATATCTGATTGCCTGCCAGATTCAAAGCAATGGGACAGATGTTCTTTGGGCATTAGCTGTTTAATTTCCATTGAGTGAACTGAAATGCCACTTGCTTATCCGGTCAAACTAGTGCACACACACACACACACACAGACATTGCATTCGTACACTTGGACCGAAATGACTCGTTGGCTTTACCTGGCTCTCACAGAGCGCTCCTTACCTCAAGTCACACTCACACCTGACACCACAAATCTTTTTAACAGCCCCCTGACAAACCTACGCTCTCACTGAGGTAGATCACTCACATCTGTTTTTCTTTTATAACTTGACAAGGAAGCACCGAGCGTTATTTCCCTCCAGCTCTCGGTAAAACAAACACATAACACCACCACAGTTGCTTACCTTCACCCTTCAGATCACGCAGTATATCAGCGGATCGGCTCTGGACACAGTTGAGCGGAACAGTTTCAATGGCCACTTACCGTGCTGCGTCTCTGCAGCACCTCAACAAGACAGATCCAGAATCAGCTCCCTGGACATGATGGAGACAGTTGTTCTGAAAGTATCCTGTACGGGTTGTTGTTTGCATGAGAATTGACAGTTATACTTTTATTCTCCCCGGGTTTTTAAACTGTACATCCGCTAAGGATTTGCTTGTAAGGAGGATAACAGAAAAACAAGTTGCCAGGTTTCGACAGCCTAGCTGGAGGGATGCAGTATGGGTCATACTGCATTTAAATTCCTCAGGGGCTTTTTTAAACATTGCTTTTTCAACATTTTAACAGTTTTCCAAGGGAATAATATAAAAATCTGGCACATTTTTAGGGAACTAATGTCTTTGGGTGTGTGACATTTGTTCCAGCAGAGTTCAAGAGGACTGGAGTACCTCGGTGGAAGTGTGCGTTTTACTGAGTGTCATAATTGTTGCATCAATGTGTTAGCTCTGGTGACTAACAGACACCACCAATCAGGTAGGGAAGAACTGACTGAGGAAGGAATCTGCAGAAAATAAATAGAAATTAATCTATGTCTCTTTCAACAGCAACATTTTTCTTTCCTAATTGTAATATGCAGATTAATTAATCCCATTCATTGGTTTTCCACATGTTTCCTCTTTAAGCAACTCCAAATAAAATACTTTTACTTCATGAATAATTTAAGCCATGACATGCAGTGAGAAGTGAGAACTAAAGACATCAATAAGTAACAAATTGTCCTGCATCCTGGTACACACTCTCTCCCATGCTGTGGTCAGAGAGATGCTTTCATATCCTTTATTCAATTTCTGTGTTCTTCATTTAGAGTTGTATTTGTTTCCTCACCACAGTCCTGTGGTGTTCTAATGTAATGAATTAGCTTACGGAGGAGAGGCGTCATTCTGGAACTGTCGTGATGGGAAGACGTGAAAAGGATTCTGACGACAATGGAGAGAGAACAGTTACTTTACTTCAATGTGAGTCAACTTGTTAATAATGTAGTCACTTGTGAATACAAAATACCAATAAAAGGGAAACTAAAACGTATCAGTCATTATGGTGTATTGATCGATTGCAGATTCCAGTAAACATTTTAAATCCTGATCATCTAATTCCAGAAAATGACAACAATTTGTGCGATTTGCAATTTTTGGTAAAGTGATTGTTTAAAGTAGCTCCCGACCATTTATTGTTAATTAATAATTTTACAGACACAAACTGTATCATTTTATTTTGATTATTGAATTTTATGTTTTTTTTTAAATACAGTGTCAATGCCATACGAATTCCTTAATTGCTATAAATTCAAAGATTTTTTTACGTCATTAAATGTTAATTATATTGAATTCAGATGGACAAAAATACAAATCCTGTTGCTAAATGTATGTATTTGTGTTTGCATATTTAAAAAAAATCTCTGTTGTACAGCCAAATGTTTTATTCGATGGTATTTGGTAACTTTTGCAGCCAGACTTTTACTGTATCTTTACATTGTGGTCGGCTTTCAACATCCATAAGGCTTCCTAACATCCCTGTGCCATTTTCACTAATTGGTAAACAACTGTATCATTTGAACGCATGTGATTGTCATTTATAAGCCGGATAATTAAGGTCCACGTACACTTTCCTGAGCCTCGTCAGGGGAACTGAAAGTAAACACATTGACTGGCTCCATGTTGGATTCAAACCAGATCCATTTCCCACCCTTGACATCCCCCACCCCACAAGCCCCTACAAAAAACACTACACACACGCTGTTTATTTTACTATATACAGAGACTATATTAATTCATCTACATTGACACATATTTGGGTAGATATACAGTTGAAGCATCAAATTGAAAAACAATTCAATAACGTATTGAAGTCAACGCTTTCTTGTCAACTGTTGTTCGAGGTTTTATGTTCATAAACACATCATTTATCTGGAATTCCCGACTGCTGATATAGATTTAATCTCCACTGAAGAAAATAATGACCCTGATAATAAAATTCGTCATTATATAAATTGGCTGTACTTGTCATAAACTGTGGTGAATTACAGGAAGATTATTAAGCATTTAAGAAGCGTGATCATCATAATTAACTCTCAAAGTTATATCAAAAGATACATCGTCGAGATAAACATCAGAAGTTTTCATTTAATAAGACGTTGGCCTCTAATTAACCATGTAATTGCCTGATGTGAACTCAACACATTAATTATTATTCATGAAACAGTAAAGTTTGCAAAAGCAAGTCTTGGGGAGGTCATTTCATTGAAAGAGGAAGAAATCAGCATTTAAACAGCATCAGCTTTCTGCATCATTTCAACTCATTACACACTCGACTGGAGGGGAGGGCTACCTGGGCTGCGTGTGTGTCTGTGTGTGTGTGTGTGTAAGACATGAAAGTATTTATGTTTCTACTTCCACCTTCCATCGCTTGCAAAAGCAAAAAATGTGTCTATCTCTGCTTCGTATTTGTGTGTCTGATCTGTCTGACTCACTTGAGTGAAAGGGATTTTTCTTGGGAAGGGTGTCTGCACTGTGGTCTTAACCACACAATACCCAAAAGTCTCCCACTCTCTCTTTACACATTCCTTTTGTTGGTCTCTGTAAATATGTGTTGGGTCTGACTGAACTCCCTGACCCTGACGGTGAACTCTCGAGTGCTGGCGGAGAACCGGAGATGACTGTGAAAGAAAAAGAGAAGCAAAAAGCAGCAAATACTGAGCTTAACATGAATCAACATGTAGAACCACAGTATTGGTATAACGTTGTGTCCATTTGTGTGTCCAACAACTGCAAGTGATGCTGCCAAGATGTTGGTATGCGGTATCTACTAAAATTATAAAAAGCAGCATAGAGGCTAGCACCTAACCAGCTCCTCTTCAAGAGGCATAGAGCATTTTTCGATCAAACCAAATGACACATAGATGCACTGATGGCAAGGCAAAATGTGCTTTTTCTATTCCACTGTGTGCCAATTAAGGTTGAACAATCTCAGAGCCCAGTGTCTGATGAAGAATCAGTCTCTGGGGGCAATGGCCAACACATGTGGGTTAAGACAGTGGATATCGTGGCCAGGAAACCGCTGCGCTGTATTTACAATATGATGAGTCCACAGGAATTATACGTTCCTCCACACAAAACACAAAAGAGTGATGCTTTTTGAAGATGTTTTAGGTCCAGACGACATTTTGCTTAATATCTATTGAAATATATCTGGAGATATTGATGCAGATCGATTAAACAGCTTATGTGTTCTGCTCAATGTGCTTCCGGCCCAAGAATCTTGACAGATTTATGCATATTCACATACAAATCTGTTCATAAAGATTGTTTGATTATTAATTGGTGCTGCTATCATTGCTGCTGTTATTATTAGTAACATTATTTCATCTCTAATATTATTAGTTTTATTATTACCATCACAACCAGTTAGTTGCAAAACATCTCCTGGTTTCCTGGCTTCTCTCTATAATAGCGTGAAGTCTCAACCACAAGCTCTTTGAGATAATGTGTTATCTCATTTTGTGAAGCAATTCAGTTCAAATAATGCTGAACTGAATTGTTTCTGTAGGAAGGAAGAAAATAAAGTTTACAAGAGGGAAACCAGCAAACTATTTAATGACCCAGAATATCTTACAGCTTGTGATGCAGACGCCACACTGACTAACTCAGCATTGCAACATTAACGCAAAAAAGAAAAAGAAAAAACAGTTGGGCACAATTACAGCGGCCCCCAAAAGTGTTCCCGGCATTGCTGCAGAAAGTTTGATGGATTTCAAAGACGTTTCAAAAGTAAAGAAGATTTTCAGATTTTTGTTCAGAGCTCCTGAATCAAAGAGGATGAGAGAAAGAAATGACTCACACAGGCAGTCCGTGTTCTTTTGCTTTGTCATTAGGAAGTTAATGAATGTGTGTGACTTTAGTTTTTTATCGTTGCTTTGCTGCCAATCGTTATTTCGCTCAGTCTATCTGACACACATAAACACACACACACACACACACACACACACACACACACACACAGCTGTCTCTGAATCCCTGGAGACCAATTTGCTCCTGCAGCTGGCATACTGTAGGTGGTACAGGCCATGGGGCATTTACCCATTTACCAAAGTAATGAGGCTTACTACTATTCATGGGTCTCTTACTCCTCTTCTTTAAAATAAGCGGAACACTCCTCCATTTTCTCCCACACACAGCGAAGTAAAGTTTTTTTTGTTGACTTTGGCTCAACCTTAGTCAAAGAATTCCTTTAGCACAAAATCAAACTGGACTGAGGTGCAATTTAGCGCTCTTCCCAGGCACAATGAGCCCTGCAGGAACAGTTCATCAAACTGGGCTGTTGTGGAGCAAAAGCAACAACACCGGCACACAGAGCACACAAGCCCATCTGTGTGGAGCAAACAAACCCCTCAAAGAAGTCGTAGAAGAAATACATCACCTGAGGGGAGCAACAGCGTGTGCCAGAGAAGGTTCCCTTGTTGCACAGGCCCTGATAATTGAGCAGGGAAACAGACGTATTACCTGAAAGAGCACAGTTATTCCAGATTCATTATTGGACTGTGGTTTACCTCCGTGCCAAAACTTCAGCCGCACGCTGAAATATCCATAAGGCTTTGCAGTGTTTTAACCTGGCAGGAACTGATGGTCAACAGAAATCTGTTACTGTTTGGAACTGATAACAATAAACGACAACTGTTCTGCATCAATTCTGCAGAGCCTGCCGCCTGTGGAACCATTGACATAAGTGCAGGGGGCGAGATACTGCAGCAACACACACTTTTCAACTATTACACTTTAGCTATAGCAAGATTACTGATTGACAGAAAAGCTTTAGCACAAAAGAGTATTTCGATATTGATTCATGCCTTGTCTATGGTACTGCTGATATTTCATTGATCCTTCGCTTTTTGAAACATCGACATCCACACAAGATGAGAACAAATGCTCAAACAACCATGCCAGGCAGTAGGCGGGGACAGTGTCCAAAATAAAGCCTACGCCTAATACCCCTTGGACCTAAGCTCAAGTGATGTTGGGCGAGTCAGATGCCTGTAAATATTGGTAATGTGGCAGCGGGAAGCTAATTTAGCTGCAAACTTGTAATAAGACCTAGCCGTGCAAACCAAACGTAGAGAAACCGGTATAATATTTGTTGTTGTTTATGGAGCGTGTTCACAACACAAAGCAATAGTTTGCTTGCATGATGTAAGCTGTGATGTTTCACAAATGCTCTCTCACTTGTACACATACAGATGTTTGAAAATACACACTGTGGAAGAAATTGGTAAAAACTTAATTTAAGTGTTTTATAAAGTCTTTTGCATGTGGACAGGACTTTTGAAAAATGTATGTATTATTGTGGACAGGCTGTCAGAGGTGAAGACCATGCATCATGAGGATATTCGTATGTAATGGTCCCTTAGCTTATATCCTCGAGAAATGTAATGTAAGTTCACAATCATTTTTGGCACACATAAAGAAGGAGCACATATTTGGCACATAAAAACCATGATATAAAACAAAATGCTAAGGAGGTCCTGTAAAATACACATATCCTAATGACCAATGTGACAGAGGACATCACATCCATCAACTTGCGTCGTCCTGATTGGAAACCGAAAGGAATCAACACAAACAAGCTTCTATGGCCATTACTCTAAATAGGGGACAGTATGAAACAGGAACCCGCGGTTAGAGTTGAAACTTGGCCTGAATTCATCATTGGGAAGGTGTGTGTTCAGACAGCTGAGGGAGAACAGGGACGAGAGGATTCAAGCAGACAAATGAAAGCAACGTGCAGTCCCATAGTGTCAGCAGGAGTCTGAGGTCTGAATCTGAATTACAGTCCAACACTCGGCCGTCTGTTTACTCGCTAGGACCCACTCTGCCATGAGAGGAATGGAAGATGAGGGCAGAGTATAACTTTTGTGGATTTGAAAGATACATGCATTTCATATATACTTTCCAATATCGATGTGGATACAGTCTAGATATGCTAAAAATTGATTTTGATGAAAGATCTGGCTTTTGAAACACATTGATGCTAGTCTAGTTATAGCTATTTTCTATATGGATGGTGAAATTCATGAAAGTATGATTGTAGGTGTGTGTTCTTCTTTAGAGCTGCAGTATCAAGCTACAAGTCATGAAAATACCTGTTGCCTTCAAAATATTTAAAACACATATCAATCAAATAATGCTGTATCCTACATAGGAAGTATATGAATATGGCTGACATGTTTCCACTTCCTTCCACTATCCATAAATGAAGCCAAATTATCCTGGAATCCGACCCTGCCATCTTGAGCAATTTCAGCCGAGAGTCTTTGCCGTGGCGATGGAGCAGCGATAGCGAGGTTTCCCGCTGATACACGTGTTAGACCAATCAAGAGTCAGTCTTTCTATCTGTCATGACATTAAACTCAGTTTTTATAGCATCAAATTCCATAAACATACCTGGAAATTTGCAATTGAGCAAACAACAGTACTTTGAGAACAACAAGAAAATTGTAGGTTTTTAGGCCTTGGGAGAGGCGGTGGAGTAGTGGCTGAAAAAATGGACTACAGGCAGAAAGTTACGGACATCATACCGGAAGGTCTCTGGTTCGACGCCTCGCAGTGACAATAAAAACATACCTGGATGGACAAACCCTGCATCTGTTCGAATAGTCCAAAGAGGACTCTCCCTACCCCCACTGTCTAAGTGCCCCTGAGCAAGGCACCTTACTCCCCCAACATCTGCTCCCCGGGCGCCGTGCATGGCTGCCCACTGCTCTGTGTGTTCTGCTATGTTCACCAGATGGGTCAAAAGCAGAGGACAAATTTCCCTCATCTGCATGTAGTGTGACTGTGCATGTGTTCGGGATCAATAAATGTATCTTGTATGTAACGTGTGCTTTGTCTTTATAGTTTGGTACATGTACCAACCACTCACATGAAGGTGACTCGTTTATGACCTTTACTGCTTCCAGGCACCAGTTGGCAATCAAGATGCTTTGGCTTCACTTTTGTAGCCTCTGTTCATGTCATCTTTGTATTCGGTCTATGCTATCCTAGCCCTATGCTTCACATAAGCTGTGAGTGATATATAAACAAATATTACATATAATTGCATGCATATTGTAAGTTTTCTCAAAATTTTATCAACTCTCCAGACTCAGACTAAGCCTCGTCTCATCCAACTCCCAACCACGCAACGCAGGATTGCTCCTGTCCCACGGCAAATCGGATTGGTCCTGTGGGAGTCTGATTAATGTCAGCCTCTGCTGTAGATGATTACGAGTCTGATCAGCGATGATGGCGGGTGTTAAGAAGCGGGGCTCTTGTCTCTGGGAATTTGTGTGGGCTGTGCTTAAATAAAAAAGGAAAACAAAAATATAGAAAGATAAAAGTGAGTAGGAGGTACGAGCCTGATCAGACCAGCGACAACACAGAGTCCCAGCTCTCGTTTATCAACCCGTCTCCACACTTGAAACAAAGTTTGCTCCTTAGTCCCTTGTCCTTAATACCATAACAGATGGTTACATCAGATCCCGAGCACTGATCCATTTTCATCGGTATTCTTCTTCTCTGCCGCGTGTGCATGTTGCACAAAAGGCTGGGCATGAAATTTAAGCAGCATACATTTTTCTCAACACAGTAAAGTCCAAGGGAGAGCTGTGGGACTCGTACTTGTTTTTAGTTTTTGCAGAATTACATTTGTCAGAATTTGTTGGCCTTTTTTTTTTCTTCCTCTATTCATGTCATTAAACCATGAGATTTATCCGAAAGCAAAAATTTCTCGTGAGGAATAATTTACAGAAACAAAAGATAAAAAGTCTTGGACATTATTGCCATCGAGGAAGTGAGCAGCCTTGCCTTTAATGTGGCTCTTGCCCTCCCCCTGCCCTTGGATAAAATATACTGCGACCGTAATAGAAGCACAGAGGAGGAAAAGTGGGCTGAAAGTGAAGTCATGTGTAGCAACTATGATATATATATACATGTATTAATTATAGATGAAGTCATGTTCTCATTTTTAATGTCATCTCCCCTGATCAGAGGCGACAGTGTGTGGGCTTCAGACAGTATTTTTGTCCACCTTACCTGACTGCAGCATGGCATGTTATATTACTCTATTAGAACATTTCCACACATCTCTGTTACACTTTTATTATCAGTATCAGTAAAAACTTGTGTTATGTGCCACACAGCGGAGGCCTTGTGTCCAGAGCCTCGTAAGAGGTCCTCGCAGGTTGTGTGTGCATAAATTGTGTTTGTCCGTGAGCTATCAATCAATTTTATGTAATTCCATCACTTTAAGATTATTTTGTGACTCCCTGTATGAAAGGAAATTACTCTCGACGAGGGGGATTTGTATGTGGGTCAGATTTGTTATGCCGTTAGTAGTGCATGGCTTAGTGTAAAAGGAAACAAACGTTCTGAATGTTTCCAATCGAGACTCACATGACTACACACTGGTCGTGCCTCCCCTGTTTTAGACTGAGTTTACATGTGGATTATACATTTTTCACATTCTTTAACTTGACGAGATACGCTCCCTGAATTCTGGATTCTAGTTTCCAGTAGTGATTGATTGGTTTATCTTTCCATCCATACAACCATAGAGTAACTGATGTAAACATTTTATAACCATTTTTAATCTCTACTGTCCGGGTTATACACCACTAAACACACAATCTTTGTGCATGCAGGCCGCACTGTATACATGAAGCTCCCACTAACAATGAGTCAGTCCACAACCCACCTCTCTTCCTCCTCATATTCCTCATCCTCCATCTCATAGCAGGCTGAATATCTATCCTGAATAAAGTGATGATGACAGAGAGCGCTGTGTCTTCTCATTATGCATCTGCCTTCAGAAGGAAGAAAGCATGACTGGATATTTTGCACATTATTAGTCAAAAACATTTCCGAGTCACCCTTTGATAAGTAGGATGATTCTTCCCAGTCCTCAAACGCCCCCTTCTCTTCATCCCCCCCCTCCTCATCCATCTCGTCTCAGGGTCTCAAGCTGCCTGTTGTCCACCAGCACCAGTACCAGCACCGGCACCAGCAGCGACAGCAGCAGCAGCAGCCTCAGCCTGAGCCTCAGCAGCAGCGGCAGATTGTGTTGCCACAAACAGAGAGCGAGCAGGAGAAACCCACCATGACAGGCAGATAACAATGCTGCAACACCACACTAATTGGCCTGGGGCCTACAGCGAGAGTCTAGTGTTCAGCAGCCTGGTATTTTGGGATGTGAGAGCCGAAGGTGGGTAGGTGGGAAGGCGAGGAGGAGGGGGGGGGGCGGGCAGAGGCAAAGAGTGTCAGTTTTGATTATGGATGAGTTGTGAGATAAGTTGAGCGAGGATATGTTTTTTTTGGAACGAATCCTCCGCCTATGTGTGTGTGTGCATATTCATGCGTGTGTGTTTTTGTGTGCACGTCTGCCACACGAAGCTCTAATCAGAGGAGATGGATGATGTTTAAGTTATTTTTTTATTTTTTTATGAGCGATCAAAGAGGATACTTATAAAGTATGCTAACGCAGGCACATTTACCACTGCATGCAGCCCGTCAACAGACACACAGCCGTCTTTGATGCTCTTTCTATAAAACCCTCGTGTTAAAACCAGGCTTTTATGTTTCATCAGGATTTTCAACCGAGGAATTTACAAATGTTTTTGCGTTTCACACCTGCAGTAAAAACAAGCCGCTACTCGCCTCCATCCCACCCTAAAAACGGCATTATGACAAAAGAACATGTGTTTAGTTTTATACCTGCAGTGCTGCACATAATATAATCCAATACCTTTCAGTTTTCTTGATGTTGTTAGCTGCTCAGAAAATAAACGGCCCCATTAATCATCGGCTAAAGACAAGGCTGACCTTTCTGACTTAAAGCGGCCGACTCTCCAGCTCAAAAATCAAGCTCTGTAAGAAATTGCTGGTTTAATAATATACTGTAGCACAATAATAACAAGAGCTGGGACTTCTGCTGAGGCCTACATATCGAGAGTACCTCCGTGTTCTGGGACTTGTGTCAATAGGCTGCTCGGGTCCCTGAAAGATTTCCCCCATTTGTCATTCAGAGTCCTTTATATATTGCTCTGTTCTCTGGCCTCTCCTTCCACTGTCGTGCTTCCTTTCTCACCAGGACCACTGGGACTCCACCTGACAGCGTGTCAGGATTCAGAGAGTCGGAGTGGACATGGCAGCGGGTACTTAAAGTTGTGCAGCGAGAAGAAAAAGATATAAACATGGCATTCATATTTACTGTCTAGGTATGACAACCTGAGGAGTTGCTGTTCCAAACCTCCTTGTTACTTTTAATGGCTTTTCCTTTGGGCACAGTGGTAAAGTGGTTAGCAATGTCCCCTACCAGCAAGAAAGTTCCCGGCTCGAACCCCAAACAGCTGGAATCCTTGTGGAGTTTGCATGTTCTCTGTTCGTTGAATGATTTTTTTGTCGCTGGATGTCGGCCCTGTGAAACCCCGCCTCTCGCCCAATGTGTGCTGGGATTGGCTCCAGCCCCCCTAGCAACCCTCAAAACGATAAGTGATCAGTTTTTCCACTGTTATGCCTTTACATTATGAACTATCATAGACTATTAAGAAGTGAACACAAGTGGCAGATCTAGGACTTCTCTTAATCAGGGGCCATAAAGGGGCCACAATTTACACAGAGGGGATCCTGGATCCCCCAGCAAGTGGAAACAGACTTACATCTTTGACAAGTTCTAACTTCATATTTCTTTTGTGTGTTATAATAATGTTAAACCCACAATTTCAAAAAGGCTAGATGCTTTTCAGTATAAAGTTGAAATCTGAGGATAAAAGATGTCGGAGCCAGAGTGTTTGTAGGCTCCTCACAGGCTTCACATATTCACATTTTCTTATTCATCTTCCAAAAACTAGAAATTGAAAATGTTTAAATTTTTTCTAATCTCACAAAAACACGGAGACACACACACACACACACACACACACACACACACACACACACACACACACACACACACACACACACACACACACACACACATCATTACATTGTATTCAGATTAATTGAAAGATGCCAGAAGGGAAATTGATTTGTGAAAACTGAGTGTAGGAAAAGGTAGTAATAGAATTTTAATAGACTCACAGCATGTGCGGAGTCAAGTAAAGGTCATTAAATCTTTGAGCTTGTGGAATGATGTTCACAAATAATGTCACACCCTGCAGTTGTCAAGTTTTTTCTCACATGTTTAAGCTTGCAAATGTGTGACAAAGTATTGCAGGTGTAGATATATTTTGTGCATTTGTGAAAAGGGTTTGTGTGCACTAGCTTTTTGGAATGTTGTGTGTACATGTACCTGACATTTGTGCAGGAGCACACAAATCTCCTATTTGTGCATGTAGTAAAGCAAAGCATAGTAAGATGTCACATAATTTTAGTGAAGCAGATTTTTAAGGTGAATTACTATAACATAATTCAATACATGTGCATGTATAATAATTATCTGCTGACAAATATCTCTGCTAAATATTGCATATCTTTAATCCTGAATGTCAGTGGGAAGATTAAATAATTTACCTCTTTCACCAGAGGATAAAAAACAAATTTGTCCTTCTCCATTTGAACACTGTCAGTACGTTTGAAATGATGGATGATAAGTTTTTAAAAGATGTATCTGATGTTATGTCTGCAGCGCCAAACGCATTATATTAGAGCGGTGTGGTAGATAACCTTATCAGAGATGAGTAACCTATAAGTATTTTTAATTAATCAAATTAATCTTTTCATTAAAGTTGAACGGTAGAAGTTGATGCTGGAAACGATGACATTTCATGACAAAGATAATCAAGTAATAATGATAATAAGTGAATGGCAATTAGTGGGGAGCGTTACCTTAGCTTAATTCAACGGCAGTTAAAGGTACAGCAACTATTGGTAAAGTCGCATATTTGAACCAGATGAATACACCTCCCCACACCGGCTATTTTCAAGCATATAGAAGAAACATTAGTGACCTTTGGTTAGCATAAATATGCAAAAGCCCTCTTAAGAGCCATTGTTTGGTTTGTCTGTTGTGGGATAATGTAAAAACATGGAGGTCTAACACAGCGGACTCTGTGCAACAGGACCTGCTCCCCATGTAGATGTAAACAGGTTGCCATAAGGTCAAATGAACACAAAGATTCTTAGTTTCTGGTGATTACAAACTAATGACGAGATAATTAAGTCATATTGTATTTCATTACGATTTAAGATCCCTCTAAATCCTACACACTGGCCCTTTAACTGGTCAGCTCATCTTTGTACTGAGTTGAGCTTGACGGAACTTTGAGTAAACAGGTGAACAGCTCTGTGTGCAGCTGTGGTGCTGCAGCTTCAGGGTTGTGTCATCCAGCAGCAGGGCTTTACTTGCTGCTGCAGGTCATTTTTATAGTTTCAGTAAAAAAGCTGCAACCAGCACCACCACAGGCCAAACAGACAGCCCGTTCCAAACAGACAGGTTTAGAAGAGGCACTGCACTAGTTTATCAAACTGGGGAAAGTTTCTCTCATCTCTTCATTTATTCATCTATTCAAGATTCAAGAGTTTTATTATCAAATGAGATAACATTAAGCAGTCGCTGGCAATGAAATGATTGAGTCACAGGCTCTCTTCTAACAATGCTCAAGAATTAAAAATTTTTATCAAATAGTATAAAATATAATATAAAAAATGTAAAATATGAAATTAAATATATATATCTAAATATATATATACAGCTGAAGAAAGAAAAAACAGTAGTGCAATTATGTGCAATAGTGCAAATATGCCACGGTGCTTATTTAGTGGAGTTATTGCAGTTCGGAGGAGTTTAAAAGTCTTAGTGGGTGGCTGTGGCTGAGTGGTAGAGTGTCCGTCCTCCAAGCTGAAGGTCGGCAGTTCGATCCCCAGTCTGACCCATCTGTATGCCGAAGTGTCCTTGGGCAAGATGCTGAACCCTGAATGGCCCCCCCATAGAATAACAAAGTGCTGCGAATAGATGCACTGTATGAATGTGAGACTAGAGAAAGGCTACATAAAAACAAAGCCATTTACCATTTATGGCCTGGGGGATGAAACTGTCTCTGAGCAGAGAGTAAAAGTCTGAGTTCTCGGCCATCTGTTACCAAAGTGTACATTCACTGTAAGTTTTTAATTTGGGTTCATTCCATTTATGCTTTTCTATCTCGAATGCTATCAAGTTTTCAAACAAGGTCAAAGTGCTGAGAGGAAAGAGGGAGAAGACCAGAGGAAGGGCTTCTTGAACGAGTAGCATCCGCTCCTCCCTTTAAAAGAGTGCCAGGGACCTTTTGGGAAGTTTGAGTCATCAATAACCTGTCAGGTTGAAAGCCTTTTCACTTTTTTGGACAGTCCACCTGCTGCTGCTCAACTCAACTCAATCTCTGCTCTTGTTTTCAGCCTATCGAGTGGCTGTGCCGGCTCAAAGAAACATTGTCTCCTCTTGCGCCTCTAAGACTTTTAATAAAACAAGGGTCAGAAGAGCTCAGGTGGAAAAAAACACATATTACAGAGCACAAAGTCACTCCTGTAAGACCAAACCTTTACTCTGCCTTTTTCGAGTGATGCCACTTGCCAGTGACTTTTGCTGCGCTGCTGCCTTTGGATCCTGAGAACAGAAGATGTTTTGTCACTTTAAAATTGATTGTCTGAGCTCTGAAAGGACTGACAGACTTTACAGAAAATCCAAGCTGTTAAGGTGTACTTCTGAGAAAAACGGATGACTGAGGAAACTGATGAAATGTCAGTAAATTATAAGAATTCACCTAGTTATCATTTAAAGCAAACATCTTTTCACAAGTCTACTGATAGATAAGTTTTCTGCCAGTAAATTTAAAGATAAATTCTGTCTGTAGAGACATGAAGGATAGCACTGTTACCTCACATGAAGAAGGTTATTGGTTTGTATCCTGGTTTGGTTGTGTGAAGTTTGCATGTTCTCCCTGTGTCTGTGTGGGTTTTTCCGGGTTCCTCCTAGTGTCTGAAGACATGCAGATTGGGGTGAGGTTAATTATAGACTTGACTTTTCCCCTCTTCATGGGTGTGAATGTGTTTGGGAATGGTTGTTTGTCTCCATGTGTCAGTCCTGTGTTATGCTAACGACCTGCCCAGGGTGTACCCCGCCTCTCGCCCAATGTCAAATGAGCTCCAATGGATGGATGAATAGCATTATAAGAAATACAATTAAATTGTGCAGGGTCTATTAGTTTAGTCTAAATCACATGCACACAGATCTTGAAGTGAATAGAAAGTACCTCACGCAGCATTACTATTGCTGCTCTTATCCTTTTACAATGCATCTGGCTTTTTCAGAGTCGGGAACTTTAAAATAAACGTTAGATTTGAAATGGTTTAGAATGGTTTTCTAACGTGTGCAAGGTTAGCTAGAATAGCACTCAGTAGCAGTAGCATGCACATACCCTGTACAGTCCCTTTATGAAACCACATTTAAATCCTGGATATTTATTTGGATCTGCACTAAATTGATTTCACACACTCATAGATGTCAGTCCTCAGGATACTCTCATGAGAAATCTATGAAGATGTCGCAAATATTGCAATATTAAAGAAAACTTCCTGGATCAGCCTCTTTATACGGATCTGCACCAACATTTTATGTGTTGTTTGTTGGCCCATGTCCCACCCTGTACCAGGTTTAGTGGAAATTCAGGTTTAATCCTGCAGAGAAACCAACAAACCAATAAACAAACAGAAAAGGGTTAAAACATAACCTCTCTGGGTGGAAGTAATGAGAGAGTTAATGATGTGATCTGATAATAGCAGCAAATGTTGCTGTTTCCCACTGTCTCACCAAGGGCTCATCAAAACAGTAGATCTTTTTGACAGCTTGTTTTGATTTATTTAGTGTAAATGTATGTTTTCCTCTCCCTCCCTCTCCAGTCATCTGGAGAACCAAGCAGGTAAAAGCCCCAGAGAGGTTCACCCTCCGGACCAGAAACACCCCTCAGCTCAGGTAATCATCATCTGTCAATCATCCATCACTCAGAGCCTGTCACTGCACGCTCGTGGTACCACATCATTTAGATGATTGATGACCCCTTGGGTTGAAAAAAAAATGATACTAGTCTTACAATCGTTTTCTTCCAAGTACTGCAGATTTCCACATGCCCATTAATGCACACACGCCACATACACACTCATGCGTGAATGGAATAAACTACTGTAGATGTATCCTTCAATTACACACACTGACACAATCAAGGACAATCTAAATATCCATAACGTAATTCAGAGGCCATATTCAATTATTGAACATCTCTTTCTTTAATTGTTTCTTGCTGTGATTTAATCGATTGCTTGTAATTATAACCTTTTGTATTAAAATATCTGTTGGAATTCTATTTGATGTCAAATCGCTTGTTGCGTATAATGCATATAGACGTGTGTTCGATTGTGTGTGTAGTTGAGGGTGTGTGTGTGTGTGTGTGTGTGTGTGTAGGATGGGCAGTGGACCAAACCAAACTTTCTAAACTTAATATATAATTGGCACACGTGATTTAAATTTCACTATGCAAAAATGTATAGTTAGAAAGAGTGGGACAATGCCAGGATGGGGGGGGGGGGGGGGGTCCAGACATGCCCCTGTCCCACCCTAATGACAAACCCTCCAGTGATCCAGAGTCCGTTTCACCTCGAACTGCCCAACCTTTTAATGTATGCCCTGAATGGATGTTAATTGCTTAACTGTACCATACACTTCACTTGGATTTATGTTTCTCCACTTGTTATTCAGGTTTTTCCTTTAATTTGTTGCCCCTTCTTTATTAGACAGAAACACACTCACACATCCCTGTAAAAGGTGAGTGTTAAGCCAGGCACGCTCCTTCATCGACCCACGCAAAATGCCTGAGAGCAAATTGACCGTGGTAGCCTGGTGGGACCGCAAAGTCAATATAAACCAACAGGAGTGATTGATTGATCCCCTGCTACCCTACTCTCCTCCATCTCATCATGCACACCTTCAGGTTCCCTGTCCGTGCACTCTCTGTAGATTTGTTCAGACCGAGCATCCTCTGTGCACATTTATCCAAACTGGATCAAGATCCTGTAGACATTTATTACACTTCACACCTCACATGAGAGTGCATCTCAGAACACATTCTCACACTAAGCCAGTTAAATCATTCATTTTTTTCCTTTTTGGGGGGGGGGGTGGGTTCAAACCACACTATAAGCCTGTGTTTCACAGCCAAAAATGGATCGCTTCAAAAATGCTCTCCAGAATGGAAGTTTACGACCTCACACCTTTAGCACGAGTGGTGAAACATTGCTGAAATGATGTGAGAAGATAAAGTGTTGTCAATGACTTTCTCTGTGCTTGTAATTTTACATAGCCAATCCCACAATGCAGGGGTTTTTTCAATAATCTGACCTACGAAAATCTGATTATTGTGTCAGTGCAGCAGTGAAAGAATCATAATGGATCAGCAGAGTATATAAGGGGTTATATTCTATGTGTAGAAAAGGTTATTTCAGTCGTTTTTTTTTTTTTTTCTGTCCCTTTGAGAGAGAGCATCCTGGCACATTTATCTCAGTTAGGCTTTAAAGCAGTGAAATCATGGTTTTGATACCATATCCTCTCATGATTAGTTAAACATCGAAGGAGTATTTATAAACTATTATGAGATATTTAAGAGATTTTGCTCTTTTTTTTCTGCAAAGTGTAGTCCGGGTATTTTCACTGAGTACAGGGAGGCCTTTACGCACACATGACATGTCCCTGACCTCCTTGAATATTGATCAGCTGGTCCGGTCCCTGTGATTCCACAATAAGCTTTGCTTTTACAGCCACTTGGATGATGTCGAGTGGCTGTAAATGAGAGGTTTTATTGCCAGGTGTCTACAGGGCCAATTTTAAACGGCTGACTCATTGTCGACCAGGGAGCAACAGCAACAGAACAATCCCATCCTTATTTATAGATTATTGATGAGATAGCTAATAAGTGAAGGTGTGGGTTATTGAACGCTGAGGACTAATGACTCGTGTGCAGTTCTCACCTGGTTATTTATTATTTTGTCATTGGGGAGAAAATGAGATGTACATGTTTGACTGGGACTGAGGTAGGTATCACAGTGATCCTCCATCTGGACCTTTTTCTTTCGGGGTACATAAAATGACTAATCATGATGAGCGGAACACAGGAAGAGAGACAGGAGGCAAGGTCAGCTTTAAACACCGTGATTAACAGTTCAAAGAGAACAACTGGGGTTTCATTTTCCTCTCCTCCTCTCCGCCGTTCCCTCCTCTCACACCCGGTTCCTCTCATCTTCAAATAAAGCAGGTGGAGGGTGGAGGGTGAGGGACGGCCTCTCCTGGGTCAGTCCACGGGGAGCATCGATGGCAGGGGGATGGAAGGCTGGAGGGCAGCTTTGTTGCCTGCTTGGCCTCTCCCCTTGCTGGGCAGTGATTAAATCAAGGCCCCGGTGTGAGGCCTTCTGCCGGGGCAGCAGTGGGCTCCTGCCCCTGGTGAGCTTGGATGTGTCCCTCAGAGGAGATGTTACAAAGTCAAAGCCTGTTCTTTGTTGGTTTTTCGAATTCATTGCAAATGCTCACAGTCCGCTCTGTTTTTCCCCTAGCGTGAACCAAATAGAGACGCCCCGTACCTGCCCTGAATCTCAACTTGTTATTGTTAACCTGCTGGATATCAAACATAAGATCAGGCTGGATTTTGATGCTCCTCACAGATATACTTCACATAGCCCTTGGCCTTCAAGAGCAGAAGGTTCTCTGGAGTGGTGACAGGAATCACAAAAAGGCAACCTCAAGTCAAAGGAGTGGCATGAAAACCCCTTGCTTAATATTTAACTGTTCACACACAGACCAGATCTGATTAGAAAATGTAACTTCATTTTTCTACCACTCATAGAACCTTGCAATTGTTATGAGAAAAGTTCAAACTTAGTGTTTAAGACTTTAGGATTAAAACTGAGGAGCAGGTAAGAAAAACTGGGTCAGGTGTAAATGAGCCGTCCCACTACAGCCATTACTGAAGTACCTATGAGCAATCCCCAGTTGTTCCGGTGAAGCTGCTCAGTGGCAAACAGCTGAATGTGGTTGCCCTTGGCAACTCCCCGGTGGGAATCTATATCAATGTATGAATGTGACACAGTATGGTGCTGAAAATAGCAGGCCTGCTCAAGCAAAGCTGCTCAACCCCTGTATAAGTAAAGATTCAAAAAGTTAAACGCTTAAAAAAAAAGTAAAATGTAAACTTTTGGAGGATTGTAACTGCCTCTTGCAGAACAGCAGCAGCAAGTGATTGCTGTGCCCCAGGTCCTGTTCCTGTCAGCGTGACAGAAAGAAGGGGGAATGCACTCAGGGAGAGTTATTCTTATATAATTACTCTGAAATCAAGGTGGAGGGGGAGAAAAAGTCTTTTTGTCTCCACGTATAAACTTTGGGGAGATTCAAACTCCCTCCTGCAGAGGAGAAGTGAGTGATTGCTGTGCCCCGGGTCATGTTCCTGATGGGTTGACAGAAGAGGAGAAGTGCATTCAGGGAGAGTCATCATTTATCCTTATGTAATTACTCTGAAATCAAGGTGCTGAAATATCTGGTACTCAGGCGGGCCGAAGAGAGAAGCCCCCGAAGGACTGTGTGAAGCATACACTGCCGAGGAAATGATGCGACCGAGAGAGGAGGCAGAGTGGAGAAAGAGAAGAGAAATGAAGAGACGAGAGGGGGGAGAGAAAAAGTCAATACAAGGTCAAGTAGTTTTAAAAGAGAGGGTCTAATGAGCAGTCAGATAGAATGATTAATCAGCAGACAGGGATGAAGAATGGAGGGGAGACGTATAAAAAAAACGGTGGAAGTCAAACATTTATTCTTAACCGTCAGATTTACTACGCCAGGATGATCTGTGATGTTTAATTTACCATAGATTGTCGGTATATTGAAGTGTAATTATCCAAACTGCAGAGCACTGTTAAGAGCAGGAACACATGCTGCTCAGACTGTCTTTGTTTGTGATTGTGTACAATGACGTACTTACTGGTTCAGCTTAAACTAAAAAAAATGTTATTGAAATTCCTTTCGGAATTAGTTCCCCTTTCATCTTCTAAACCTCTGCATTGAAAGCTCTCCTTCGTTTTTCTCTTTTCCTGCAGTAATTCTCCCAAACAAGCGTCTCCTCACCCTCCCGTTTTGCCAAATGAGAAGTTTAGTTAACACATCCAGCACTAATCTCACCGCCATTATGAACATTGCTGGAATGAAAGAACATTAAAGGAGCGGATGAAAGGCAGGGAGGGCTCTCTCGTCTGTTGTCCGCTGATGAGGGAGTTCTTGAGGATTTTTTGAAGGAAAATAAATCCCAAAATTCTCTTCTCCTCTCCCACTTGAAGACAGCGGCGTCTCCCAGCACACAACATATTCCAAATTCAATGTGCGTCGCTTTAACACACCCGCGCACTGACTCTTGTGAGCTCTACACATGCACTCAAGTGTGTGTAACTATGGCAGGAAATGAATATTTAAGCACTGAGCCGCAGGTGTTAGGAGCTGCAGCCATTTCTCCAGTTGTCTTGAGCACATCATTTATTTACCAGTTTCCAGCTTCAAAGTGGGTTTAAACGTCATCATTTTCTCTGCCTGTTCTCTTTAATCAGGCACATCATCGGCTTCAACCCCTTCCTCAACTTTAGCCTCCGCCTGCTTTGCTCTCAGGTGCTGTGTGTCTCTGAAATGGTACTTATGTTCTTCCACTGTGAGGGGCTACAGATCAGGGTGTGCCGCTTTTCTTGAATCCTCCACACGAGTGCAGTGCATACTTACAAACGCGTCCGGGTGGGAGAAGTTGTCAGAGAAGGTACAGACTTTAAATGTGAGCTAAAGTCCTGATGGAGTTCCTGCAACTGGACAGGATATATGACACTTTAAGAATAGCTCTGGTTCCAGAAGTACATTTCCCATGCACTTTCTCCATCGTCATTTCAGAAAATGCTTACACGCTTAGTTTTCAGCCTGGAACTAGGTCAACGAGCTGCTAGATGAATCTTGACCATAAGAAATTTGATTTTGAGCATACAAATTATTGGGAAATGTAAAAAAAAAAAAGGTAAAGGTACAAGGCTGTACACAATTATTTCAAGAGTCAACCCATTGCTTATTAAATTTCATTTTTTATCATTTCTAAAACAGAGCATGATAGAAAGTGAAATCATGCCTGCTCTGTAAACGTGATGTTACAATGAACCATCCGATCGAAGCTAACATGATTTTCGCAGCTCCACCAAATACAGACATCACCGTGACACCTAGGGATTATGGGTAGTGTTATACTTCTCCTTGACATTGCGGATAAAACACATTTTTCTTATAACACATCATACAAACCTGTGGCCTCTAGAGGAGCACAACACGTTGTTTATCACAATCTCGTAGCTTGTTGGAAATCTACCTTGGATGGTTCAAATATTACAGCCGATAATCAAAGTCTCTATTCAGAAAATGAATGTTTTTTTTTCTATACCTCCCAAACCAGGCAGCTGAGCTCTGTAGCCAGGTCTCCCCGCTATCAGGCTTTGTTGTTGTCTTGAGTGACAGGAGAGTTGCTTGAGAGTCGAGGAGATGTTGCTGACGCAGTAGTTTCGAGACAGCTTTCTTCCTCATACTTTTTCCGTTTTAAACCTAAAAAAATAAAGTATTTTGTCCCTTTTCTCTCTGCACTTTCAGCATTGAAAACAACAGCTTTGCTCGGAAGGTGGAACGAGGGGAGGCAGCCCGGGGGAGTGGGGGAGCGGAGGGGAGGCTTGAAACGGCCAACGTCAAATTAGTTTCTAATGCGTGACGGAGGCAGATGGAGGTCACTGCCGTGTTCACGAGGATGACGCCTGAGACAAACACATACCTGCTTCACCCATAATCAATTCAGATCGCCGCCACATACAATGAGCTCTGCGACACGAGCAGGCAGAAGGCACAGAACGAATATGCAGATACTCGACGAAGCTCCTGCACATGCACACAAGATACATTATAGCAGAACGGATGGCACTATTCATCGACTAACTCTGGATTTAAGACTCCAAATGTGTTTGTGTTCTTTGTCTTCTTTGTCTGTGATTTTAAGTCCACTTGTGTTCAGATAGTTTGTGTCCCTGGTAACGGAGGCAGTTACTTACTTGATTTGATCTCAGTGATTGATGGTGAGAATGGCCACTAGGAGGAATAAAGTACCACAGCAGTAAAAAGGGCCTAAACAGAAATTACCTTGGTGAATCCTGGTCCCCCGTTAGAGTTAAATATAATTACTTATCCCCATCGGTCAGGTTCTGCAGCTTCTTATGTGCGCTTGTATCACAACATTAATATTCTGTGTTCAAAGGGTGCTATTACCTAAGAGCGCCGGGACCTATGAAGAGCTCCAAATTTAGATAGCCGTCTTTAAACAAAGCTGACACGCTGCATTATGAAACACAATTGCGTTCATTTGAGATTTTCGTGCAATTTATGTTTTAAATGCCAATTAATGTGGGGTTTTAATATACAAAGCCTTGCATTAAGTGGTCAATAAGAGGTGGAGGGTGTAGATCCGCTTGTCCCTCCATTACTGCGCCTCTTGTTTTATTCTCATTCCGTCTTCATTACCTCCCGACGTGCACGCCGTGTATTTAATAAGACGAGCTATTCAACCCTGATGTTTGTTCCATCAGTGCAAATGAAACCTTGGCTTCTAATTTTTGCTTTAAACAGTCACTCCATCCAGCAGCAGCAATTTAAAATGGCCTCACTCCTGTTGCACGACATTAGAGAAAAACAAGACATACTCCCCCGCTCTCCTTTCACTACAGACCCCTGCAGGTAAACAACTAAACAAATAATGACACACAAAACCGATTGATTTCCTTTTACAAATCATCACACACATCAACAGCTTCCTCTATGTGATGAGAGGAGTGATTTGATGAGCCTTATGAACCTTTGAGTAGCAGTATTGATGTCATCTATATTCATGCTGGCTTGTTTCAGATACATTCACTGGATCAGGAAATGTCATTGTATTTCATTAGCATTTATACACAAGTGAACTCTGAGCAGCACCTTGGCCAATCATGAGACACAGAGTTTCTCTTACGAGGGGCTGCAGTGCCCCCAAGTGGACTTTTGATTCATCACCTCCTCGTTGGAAGCGCCGAGGAACAATCGATCTGCGTTTGTGTGTGTGTCTCATTTAAAATCCCCTGTGGTGCCGAGACTCTCTCAACTCTCCAGCCTGGTTTCAGCTAATGAGGCTGACCACAACGTTAAACACTATCACATCAGAACAGGTAACTATTGATTCTGAATTTGAGAATTAGGATATGATGGCACTTACAAATTGGACCTGGGAACAACATATTAATTTCCTTGTCATAACACAATACACACATACACACAAAACACACAGACTGATAGGTAAATATCCAAAGTTCTTACTGCAGATTGTACTGAAGTAAAATGTACTATTCGAAGTAAATACCCTGAATTATCAAGAGCCAGAAAGCAAAATATTCAGATTCTGATCACCACTTTTTTGTCATTTTGTCCTATTATATAGGTCAATACACAGTGTATAAAGAAAAGATCAACTCTGTATAATATGCAATATGATATTGAAAGAAATTAATATACTTATATATATAATATATATTGTAAATACTATATATAATGTAAATATAATTGCTACATTTCCAAAACAATACAAATTAATCTCAACATATACAACTGATAACCTAATTATTTCCATTGACACAACTCCTCCTCCTCCTCCTCCTCCTACTACTACTACTACTACTAATACTAATACTACTACTAATAATAATGATAATAACAACAATCTTCGCTGCATGGAAACATGATTTGAGGTAAAAATGTAGTTATGATATGTGTTTATTTAAATAAGTCAGTATTCCATTCAGACTCAGAAGGTCATTGTAATTCCAGATTTACGATCAATATACATGACACTTAAGTATGACCCTAAATATACTGTGATGTGGAAATAACCACAGTATCTTTATGTTCCAGGATAGTTTTGACTGCATCACAACAGGATTAGAATAAGTTTTCTGCTCTGTTAACTCTGCTCCTCAACAATGAAAGTGTATTGTTATGGGGGGAAAGGGCTCTGGGACTTTTAAACTGGAATGCTGCCAATAATGGGAAGATATTTATCTCCAATTATCGCTTTAATGGCCAAAGTTCATCTCGACATTAATTAATCACAACATATCACTCTGGCTTCATCAGCGGTGACACTTTAATTTCGGCAGTTATTATCACTACCAAAGCGTCGACTACACTGTGTCAAGTAATGGCTCTGTAATGACCCTCACTAACTGCAGCTTACATGTCCTCCATTAATTAAAGGAGCTGAGTGAGCTGGAAGTGCAGAATACATATTATCTGTTTCTGTTTGGGGAGACACATGCTCCGGCTCCCATCACATGTTTACCACGCAGACACTGAAGCAGGAGGCTGCAGTTTCAGAGCTGTGCATCTGGGATAATTGGGGCGATTGAAAGTGAGCTAGAATGAAATTAGAGGGTTTTGAGAGGAGGGAGAAAAGAGGTGTGAGAGGGTCTGTGGGTGTGATTCTTTTGAATTGTCTTTCTCTCTGTGTGTCTGTACTCAGACACAACCTTTTATGTCAACAAGCCACCGACTCGCATGCACACGTCAGGACTTGACCTTGAGTTTTTACACAATGGGCCGAGCAGGAAAAGTCAATCATAACAGTAATTTTGGCTCCATTGTCTCAACAGTGTGATGGTGGTGATGACCCTGACTGATTGACACCTGTTCTTCTCCCTCTGTGACACCTCTGAATGGGTCAAAACAGGCATTTTTATCAACATTCGGTTGATACTGTCACTCTCAGTGCAGAGTTGGCAAAGTGCTGAGATGACACTCAGCTCATAATGAAGATGATCTGATGAAAGCCCTACGACCAGTTAGTCAATGAGAAAAATGTCTTGCTGTTGTGTTTTTCATAATGCTCCTTGTTTCTGCGTCTGGTCATGATACACGTGTGTATCGATTTTCGTGAAGATCGGTCAAAGCATACTCAGTGGCTGTGTATAGGTGGCGCTGTTGGCTAGTGATGGCGACATGAAGCTTTTTGAAGCAGTGAAGCTTTCCATCAAACTAGATCTCTCATGGGCCGAAACTTCATGGTGCTTCATTTGCTCTACTGCGCCATCAAGTGTACAATAAATGTAAAACAGGCAGAGTGATTATAATGACACTATGGCCTTGGTGTCTGAAGCTTTGAATTGAATAAATGAATGAATGATGTTAGTGATGCCAATACATAAATTGTGAACTTATTAATATGGTGTCTGTCTTTCTGATACAAGGAGGGGTCAAAAGGGAAAGTGGGAACAGATTGGGCAGAGGGTTGTGATGTGAATGTGCTTGTGTTACTAGGGACAACATGTAACACCTAAAATAGGGAGAATTTAATTTGGAGATTTTTCAAAGTAAAGTCCAACATTTTCACTGTTTACAATTTTTCAAAGTAAAGTAAAACATTTTCACTGTGGAATAGATCATTTCAGAATACTTCAAAGTACTGTAAAAACACTTTGCTCAATAATTTCAGAGAGAGACTGATATGCCTGTGTTCAGGACCTTCCTGACTACCTACATACATGAATATCAACGATTTTTACTGAATATATTTGGAGTTTTTCAAAGTAAAGTCCAACATTTTCACTGTGGAAAAGATCATTTGAGGATACTTCAGAGTACTGTAAAAATACTTTGCTCAATAAGTTCAGAGAGACTGATATGCCTGTGTTCAGGACCTCTCTGACTACCTACATTCTGAATATCAAAAATCAAATCGTTGATATTCATGTATGTAGGTAGTCAGAGAGGTCCTGAACACAGGCATATCAGTCTCACTCTGAATTTATTGAGTGTTGAGTGTTTTCACAGTACTTTGAAGTATCCAGATATTAACTACTTGAAGCTAAAAATGTGTGATTTTTACTTGTAAAATTGCATAATTGATAGTCAAAATGCTATTCATAAAAATAAAAATGTGAATTTAATCCAAGACATTATTTTTCAATAATGCATTTTGCATAGGCTCCATTGTCAACAGTTTATTTTGAAAACCGGACATAGGCCCACATGTGTTCCTCTAACTTCGAGTACTCCGTTGCCGTCCCCTTTCTGGGCGGTTTGAATACGTTTACCATAAGTATCAGTATATGAGTGCAGTAGAATTTCTGTGTCGGCTGATTTGACCACAGAGATGCGAGTGTCGGCTGGCTTAACCGGAGTAAACAGTCTGATCTTACGTGATGTTTCACACTCTCGTCCAGTAGGTGGCGGTATGCACCTGAAGCTGTTTGCAATCCGACAATAAAGCGAGAGAAGAAGAAGAAAAATAGCGTCTAAAGGAAAATGGCCGCCGGCCAGTGTGTGGATGGTGTCTTTTGGCTCCAACTATAGTTTTTAAGGTGTCCAGCGATCGGAGCATGTGCTGTTGCGTTTAACGAGGGGAGCACGATGTTTAAAAAGGCGAAACGAGCGAATTTCCGTCGGAGGAATGAGTCCGACGAGGACGAGCAGGAGGAGGGCCAGCAGCCCCCGCTGGCGCCCGCATCGCTCGGGCCTGTTGTGGAGGAAATCCCGTTCATGGAGATTTCCAGCAGCAGCTTCACCGCAGCCCCCAGCAGCGCAGACGGCTACCACAGCAACGGCTTCACGTCACACCTCAACAGCGTGAGACCTGTCAAGCGGGAGAAGAAAGTCAAAGAAGTCGTAGCTGTGGTGCCGGCCCCCACCAAAGCCAGTTTGCTGAGTTTCCACGATGACGAAGGTAACGTGCTTAAGCAATGCTAAGTCAGCTAGCTAGGTGATCTAAGCTGGAGAAAACGTGTTATCCTCACCGGGCTTTCTTTCTACGTATACGGAAATCGTATTAATATTTGCATTCACCGGCACAGATCAGTACTTTTCTTATGGATTCAACCAAATCATTAGCAACTAAACCCGGGTTATGTTGCACGATGCACTGCGCTCACTCACACTGTCTCGTTTGTAAACAGATGGATCCGAGGTGTTCAGGGTGAAGAAATCCTACCACAGCAAGAAGATCGCCAAACAGCTGAAGAAAGAATACAAGGATGATTTGGAGAGATCTGGATGTTTCAAGCAGGAAAACAGATCAGGTGGGAGTAGTAGCACGCTGTTCATGTCTCCTGTCAAGTCTGCTGGCACATGACTGACCAATAAGAACGTCTCACCGTGCCAAGCTCAACAACTCAACATGCAGCAGCAGGCAACAAGTAGTTTAAACATTGACAATGTGCACATTTTAAAATCTATAAACATTTGAGGGTGTCATGCTATTGCACATCAAGACAGGATCGGTCTCTGCAGAGATCAATTCAACTTCTCATTGCATTATTATACTCAAAGTCCAGTGTATAAGATGCAGGAGAAAGGGATCTATTGGCATGAATTGAATACAAAATGTTCCTTGAGATGATTTCACAGGTGTGTTTCATCTAAATAGTACAAATTGTTGTTTTCTTTACCCTAGAATGGGCCCTTTTATATTAAGATACGTTATATCTACGTCAGGAGCGGGTCCTCTCTAGGGAGGGTGCTATGTTTTTTACAGTGGCCCAGACTGGACAAACAAAACACCTTTTGAGTTGAGGGGGATTCAGCTGCAACATAAAACTTCACCTCTAGATATCACTAAATTCTACAAACTGAACGTAAAAAAAGTTTGTATATCAGAAATATTGATTGCCTTTTTATATACAGATCTGTATACCTCTTGACTCGTGTGTTTGTGTATCCTGTTTTCCTAGATGCAACACCTCAGCTTTCTATGACAATCAAAGAAGAGGTCACAAGTGCTGCAGGTAGTGAGCATGGGGAGGAAGAGATGGAGGTGGACAGTACAGAAGAGCATGAGGAAGAGGCAAAGAGTCAAGGCAGCCAGACACACAGTCAAGTGGCCAAGACGAACAACACCGTATCAACTTTCAACACGCTGTCCTCCCTCGGCAGCCTAAAACCAGGTAGCACATGCTTGTTCAGTGTTTTGACTATAATCACTGGCACATTTGTGTAGGCTTAGGGTGTGTCTGTGCTTCTTTATCAGCCTCCACCACATTTTTCACATGAAAAAGATGGCGTTGTCAAAGACGGTGACATGTTTATAACTTCAGAGAGGGAATGAAGCTGAACCCATGAATAGACAATGATAGTGAATTTAAAGTGTTTATCTGGGTAGTTCAGCCAAGCGCCAGCATAAATCATATTTTATGTTTGGAAATTTAAAAAATAAAATCTAGGGAGCCAAATGCTTCGCTTAAGATGTCAGTAGAGGAGATACTGGATCATCAGCAATAATCACCAGGCTTTATTTTTTTATGAAAATTTTGCATTCTTAATCTTAAGAATATAGAAAATATTCTATTCAAGTAGTATTGTTTCTTTTTACCTCATTCTTTTCCGCATAGTTTTACTTTTTCTTTGCCGGAGAGATGGAGGGAGGACAGTGGGAGCACTGGGGTGACAGGTGTGGCTTTAGGAATAGAACATGGTATGCGTTACTCACAGTTGTAGGCCCTGTTAACATCATTTTTATTTTATTTTAGGTGAGATCCCTGATGCAGCATTCATCCATGCTGCCAGAAAGCGGCGACAAATGGCTAGAGAACTGGGGGGCGAACCTCCATTGGTAGAAACAGAGACCCCCAAGAAACGTCAGATACGAGAAGACCAAGATGTCAGTGACGACGAAGAAGAGGAGGAGAAGAGGATCCGCTTCAGCGGAGTCAAGAACAAAACCCAGAGACAAAAGATAGCCGAGGAGATAGGTACTGTTATAGCTACAGTGGGCCAACCAACCAGCCATTGATTTGTACAGTCCTGTTTTAAATCGGTTGGTTCCTAAGACATGAACCACGCCTTTCCACATTCAGGTATCGAGGGAAGTGATGATGAGGCACTGGATACAGGTCAGGATGAGGAGGTGAGCCGCTGGGAGCAGGAGCAGATTAGAAAAGGAATCAGTATACCCCAGGTAAGATTTACTTCATCTGTTAACAGCTGTAAAACATTTAGCCTTTCTGTAAGACTGACAATGAATCATGAGCAATTTTGACAAATGATAAACTAATTATTTGTCAAGCATTAATGTCTGACGTTTGAAGATGTCACATTCAGTCCCACCATTTAATAGACTAAATGAGTATAAATAACTATTAGTTGCAACCCTAATTAATTGTTATTAGAAACAGCATGTCTGTGAGTTGTAGTGGTAAAATGTTTGTTTATTTGCCTTGTTTCTATTTCCAGGTCCAGAGCAGCCAGCCAGAGGACAACACAGTCTACTACCAGAACAGCTATGAGAGCCAGCCCTATGGCTCCTCCTACAGCATACCTTTCACCTACAGCACTGTGGCCCCACAGACTGGCAAGCCAACTGGGCGAGCAGACAACGGCTCTGTTCACTACGGGGCTCCTATTAGTGATCTAACCCCAGTAACCATTGATCTGGTAAAGAAACGCCTGCAGGATAGGTAGGTTCAGTGGGAGACTGCTCCAACATCTAATATGAGTTGTCAGCTCAGCTGCTGCCAACTCTTTGTGCTGTGGTCCTGAAAACCCAGCAGAGCAGTCCACATACCTCAGGGCCTGAGACTCCGGTTCAGCCAACATCATTCTAACACATTGTCGCCTGATAATTTGTTATCATGATTTGTGTATTCAATGGTTGCACTCTGCAAACAGTCAGCATTTAAAACTAGATTAGCTCTGTGTTTCATCAGTCTGGTCGAAGTCATCCTTTCTTACTGTCTTCCCCGTATGTCATGTGTCTGTAGACTCGGCCAAATGCACGCAGGCCACAATGCAAACTCCAAGCGCTACAAACAGATCGAGGAAGACCTAGCTGCCTCTGAGAGCGCCATTCAGCAGCTGGAGGGCTCGTCCAATGATAATGCAGAGCAATATAAATTCTTGCAAGAGATGCGAGGGTATGTTGGAGACTTGCTTGAGTGTTTCAATGAAAAGGTAAGGGAGAATTTGTCTGCTGTCCGATTAGCTGTTTTGTGTCTGTGTATCTCTGACCACTTGATGAGAGCTGAGAACCCAGTGTGACTAAAGATTAGTTGTTTGGAGCACTCAGTATTTTCCAATCAAAACAGCTCATTTTAGTCAGAAATATGACTTTGATCTGTTATCTCAGTAACCGACTTCTATGAATTGTTTTTCTGTAGAAGAAAATCTCAGGGTGTTTAATGTTTTCAATGTCTTTTCATTGATACTCATACAGTGAGTAAACAAAGTTATATGATGAGTTGGTGCTTTAGAACGACCCAGAATAGTGGTGTAGCTAAATACACACAGGATCTGTAGCCTGTGTGCTGGATCTGTTTAAAGAGGTAGAGTCCAATTTGGTAAAACATGACAAAATAACGCCTCCAGCTTGAACTATGTTCTCTACTCCTGTAGCGGCTGACTAAATGCATGGGACAATAACTAAACCTTGATCCTGCAGCAGCAGAGTTGGAACTAGATGGAATGGCAGCCGACGATATTTTTTACGCAACCTCACTAATGTCTGTTTTAACTCTGTCAGGTGACTCTGAGTGCACAGAACAATGTGACGGAAACGGGACACTAACCATCCATTATCAGCATGACTTAGTATGGAGTCCATTATTACAGCGTAAAATGACTGGGACTGTATGTTGTCGGTGTTGGGTAGAAACCTTCTAACACAAATTAAGTGGTTCAAACGCATTCGTTTCACGAGACATCTAACACGGTCTTCATATGGGTTTTGGCAGATTAAAAGTACAAAGTGTTTCTACTTAATGGAAACAGACATTTTATAGAATCTCAGGTTTCACCCGACACTTACAATATTTTGCTTCCAGTATTTTACTGTCCATCATGCTCCAGCAAGACATCCCCATGACTCGGAGTCCCACTTTTGTTTGGATCAGAGGTCACAGAAGGCAATATATCTTTCAGGTGCCTGCTGTCCTGGAGCTGGAGGCTGCCATGCACCAGTTACTAAGGCAACGGGCCTTACGACTTGTCCAGAGAAGACAGGATGATATTAAAGATGAATCGTCGGAGTTTGCAAGCCTTTCAAGTCAGTCCATCTTGAAGGTTTTTATGATTTATTTGAACGGCCTCGTTAGTTCTCTGTATGCGAGTGTGTGTCTGTGTGTGTGTTATTCACATCCTTGTTTCCCACCACCCCTGTTATGTTTCCCTCATTCGTGTGCTTGAGGGTGATTGAC
The DNA here is from genome assembly GCF_947347685.1 of Pleuronectes platessa. Lineage (NCBI taxonomy): Eukaryota > Metazoa > Chordata > Actinopteri > Pleuronectiformes > Pleuronectidae > Pleuronectes > Pleuronectes platessa. Next base: position 11,251,528 of record NC_070640.1, on the reverse strand, counting down.
ATGTGGTTTTGAGTGAGTGAGCGTGCACTTGCAATAGAGATGTTTTACTGGAGGAGCTGCTTTGGCTTCTGTTAAGTGGCTGAGTCTCACAGTCACCTGGGTGCCTGTAACTCAGCGCAAGCACTCAGTCACTCAGTAATGATGAGAAAAACGTTAGTGACTTATCATCTGTCACTTTCACTGTGACATGTAGGAAGTTGCAGACAGGTAAGTGACTAGAACATGAATGATATCCAAATTATTTGTCACAAATATGATTTTTGTATTGCTGCTGGTACATTTAGACTAATGTTTGAACTTGTGTAATAAGGTTTAAAACAGTCCTCGTGCCTTTCTGATCTCAGAAAATCGTAATATTGAGTGTCCATACTAAAACTAGATAATGGGTTGTCTCTGCTTTTCGTAACTGGTTCTAAAATTGTTCCTGTCTCTTGCAGATAAAGCTGTCATGGCGCCTAATTTAGACTCATTTGGTCGTGACCGCGCAGCATACCAAGAGCACAGTCGTCAGAGGAGGATAGCAGAAAGAGAAGCTCGACGGTACGAGGCCAAGATTCCATGTGTCAGACTAGCAAATGCCCAAAAAACTCATATCTGACTTTAGCGCTCTGTTCTGTATTCATTACAAAAGTCAACCTTGATTATTGCTTGGTTTGCCTGGTCACAGGTAATTCAATGCAAAACATCCGACCATGGTTTTAATAGTTTTCCTTTGTGCTTGTGGGTGAGTGCAGAACTCGACGGCGACAGGCTCGAGAGCAGAATGGAAAGAGGGCCGAACACAATGAGGGCTTATCGTCTGATGATGAGGAGACGTCTACCGACATCACCAGCTTCACCATGGAGAAAGGTTGGTCATGGAATTGCTGCAAAAGTACAGAATCAACCATTGACAGTGACATTAGACATTCTGTTGGTCTTCACTAATTAAAGACATTTGTCTCACCCAGATCGTATCAGCAGGGAATGTAAGAAAGCGTTTGAAGACGTGGTGGACGATTTTCATTCTCTCGACTGCATCAAATCCCATTTTGAAGTGTGGAGGAGGGAATACGCCGACTGCTACAGGGATGCTTACATTGGCCTCTGTCTGCCTAAACTCTTCAACCCGTTAGTCCGCATGCAGCTGATTACATGGAGCCCACTCGAGGTAAGATGAGATAACACTTCACTGATCTTCAGGCTAGAAATGTAGCAGCAGCAGAAAGACAAATGAAATAAAAAACAAAAGAAAACAAACGCAGAGTCAGAAAAGGAGAAGACGCAGACGAACATGTCAAAAGAGCTTTTGGGGGAAAGAGCCAACGTCGGTGCTGATGTGCTGTAACCGAAAACACGTGATCCTCGCAGCTGAATTAATGCATCACATCCTGCGCCACTCCTCACGTGAATGCGCTGGAGATCGATGTGTAGCTGTGAACACGTCTGAGCTGAGAACCTCCTGCTGCGTTGTATGGAGGTGAAGCCAACTTGTGGAAAGAGTCCGATCCCAATTCCTCCTGACTTCCTCCGGTGGCCATGTCTAAAAAAACGGCTTCCGTGATGGCTCTACTGTAAAAAGTAGCTCGTACAGTTTTGAAGCAGAGGATAGCAGTCATAACATAAGTCCCCATAGCCAATTGCTGTTTGTTAATCAATACTTTATTATTACAATCAAAAATCAACATAACCAAGCAGCCAGCTGTATTTACTAGTCAGCTGTTTGGCAGGGAAGCAGGCAGTGCTAACAGAGATCGCTGAGAGGGGCAGCAGCTGGTGTGTGTGGTGTCCAACATGTTGAGAAACGGGTTTAGCTTATTTGCACACTCCTGCTTCCTTCCACAGCCGAAACAGATTATTTCTCACGTGCAGAGCCAGAGACCCATCCCACTCCTACATGCCTGCTTCTCCCACTAGCTGTCCTGGGCCTTCTTTCTCGTATTGCTACAGAAACACTGGACTTTTTTGCAGGCAACAACAAAACTGAATATACTCTGAGTGGTCTCAAAGACCAGGTTCCAGTCTGTGGTCTCTTAACAGTAATGCAGATTAGACCACACCTTCCCTTGCATGTTGTGTATCAGGTTGTAGTCTGTTCCACCAAGGAGGCAGTGGAGCTCCATGCCTCCTTCATGTTGGCAGAGCCCAACGTAACATTTTCCTTCTGTGAAATGGTTGTTTGAAGTTCTGAAATATATTTTGTGTTTTTCTGTCTTTCAGGCGCAGTGTGCAAACTTCGAGTACATGCTCTGGTTTGAGTCACTATTGTTTTACGGCTTTGAGGAGCACGGCACGCTGCAGAAAGGAGAGGGAGACGCCAGTTTGCTGCCCGCTATCGTGGAGAAGGTCATCCTCTCGAAACTGACAGGTAGGGGAACCAGCGCAGCAGCACCCACTGTGTAGTATCCTCTAAAAAAGTACCTTGGCTTAAAAGTGCAGGCCAGTAAACAAAATATGAAGTGTTGATGTTTGGTTTTTGGTTTGTGTGTGTCAGTGTTGACGGAGCAAGTGTGGGACCCGCTGTCCAGCAGTCAAACAGCCAGGCTGACGGGCTTCATTCACAGACTCATGAAAGGTTACCCCACTGTGCTGCATGGGGACAATCGATACACTGAGGTACTGTCCGCTCTCTCACTGCGTACATACACATGATGTACTTCATCTGAAAAGTATTAGACTACTCTTGCTCCTGGGCTAGAAAATATTGTCATCTTGATTTCTTCTTTCCATCAGGAACTTTTGAAATCTATTGTCTTAAGGACGAGGCGGAGTCTGGATGAAGACGTCTTCCTTCCCCTCTATCCCAAGAAGTACGTTACACAATTGTTAATTTTGCACATTGTCCAGATGTGATTTCTGCATCTGTGTTGCATTTGATTACTGACTGGATGTGGTTTTGCTTCTTTTCAGTGTGTTGGAGAACAAGAATTCTGGTCCCTACTTATTCTACCACAGGCAGTTTTGGTCCTGTGTGAAGGTATGTGGACACACTCATTGTTCTCCTCTGAATCTCATCTGACTGACTTAAAGAGGAGACTTAAGATAGTTCACAGGGTGGAATATTGAGATGACCAGTGACAGGCACTCCTACTGAAGTCCAGATATTTTGCCAAAACCGTCCAGAGTGGCTTCATGTTAGATCACAAATGTCTGATTCGGTTGCTCCTGTCATTATCCGGAACTTTTGCTGCCATCCCCTTAGTAAAGTGTAATATCTCTAGAGTGAGCCCATGTGAGAATATGTCTTGGTACACATCAGAGCGGGGATTGTGTTGATGTCTCTTGAGCTGACAGACACAGAAGTGTGTGGGGGGGGGGAAGGTGCCATACCCGTAGAAGATGCCAGCAAAGATTTCAGATTGGAAAGAATGAGAGCTTTTGATGATTCTACATTTAATTTCGGGCTGCATGTCCCACATATGTTCCTGTTGTTGTGAACATATCTGACCCGAACAATCTCTTACTGTATTCCTCATATGTGAAAGGCTAACTCTTGAAAATGTCTGGACCCAATTTTTCTGCTATTTTTCGGAGTTCACGTCTAAATACTTCAGCAGACAACGACTTTGATAATAACGTTTTGTGCTGCGATGCTCTTGCTCCCACTTTGTGCAGCTGCTGGGGAACATGCTGCAGTGGGAAGGCATCTTATCCACTTCCTGCCTGAAGGACCTGGCGTTGGATAGCACAGTCAACAGATACATCCTCTCTGCACTGCAAACCACAGAAACAGTGGAAGACAATGTTGAGAAGTGCCAGAAGGTGGGAGACGCACGCCGTTTTCTTATCATTTCAGGATTCATGTGTAAACCTACTGAATTGCGAATGTAGCCAGAGACACTATTTGTTTTGAAGTTTCTCTGTCAGTAAGAAACTCATTTTTCAAATGAAGGGGTGAAGGATCTAAGAAGGTTTTGTCTGATTTATGTTGTATAACAAATGCATTGATTTCATAGATATTAAAGGGGAAATTAGTTACTGCTGCTTGTTTCCACACACTTTGAAAAGGTCAACATATACAAGGTTACACTGACAGTCTTCATGTATTTGTATATGAAGTCTGTTGGTTTTATTTCAGTGAGTAGAATGGGATGGGGTGACTTTCCACTCTATGTCCTGTTACATACCGTTCTCCTCATAAAACATGACCTACTGCAGGACTTCTTTTCTTGTGTAACGGACCATATGGCCGTGACACCTCCATGGTCCTGTCTACACCTCACATTTACATATTTACAACAATATCATTCCATACATCTAGTTCTGTGACAAGACACCGGCATTATAACTAGCACGCTGAGAGGAGAAGTGCCACTCAACAGAAGGATCTCCTTTCTCAGATGATTTGACTCCAGGGTCAAGTGCAGAACGTTGTACTAGAACTAATTACGATCTGATTTCCTTTTTAACCAGTTAAACAATTCCGCTCCCTTAACTCGGTCCCAAACCTGCAGAATAAATAATGATGGCAACTTGTTTCATTATAGTTTGAATCTGATGCAAATTGCATTAGGGCCATAGTCTTTAGCAATGTCTAAATATAGAGATTATTTGTTTAGCCACTTGAGCAGTGGAGACCAATTCCTCTCCTTGATCTGACCGTTTGAGAGGAGTTTGTCTTCTATATTAACATTCTCTCGCCCAGGTCAACGAGAGCGGCTGGTCTTCACGTCTGTACCTTCTTTTCTTTTTTTTAATAGCCAGCAGCTGACGAACGCACCTGCTCTGCTGCTCAGATTTATGACTCCCTAAACGGGGGCCACAGAGTTTCCGTCTAACCCGTCCTTGTACCTTTCTCAGGTGGTGGAGTGTCTGCCCGTGCACTGGTTCTCTGGGCTGAAGGGCCAGCAGACGTTGCCTCAATTGGAGCCGTTCTGTCGGTACCTCACCCACCTGGCAAGCTCACTGCACCGCGGCACTGTTGGCTTGTCTGATGTGGAGCGGCGCTCTGCCAAGTAAGACACTCTGCTAAGTTCTGTATATACAGCTCTAGAGTGTTTGTCAGTTCGGGGATGTAGGATTCTTTTATAGCTCTATGTGCTGGAATAACAATGCTATTTCGAGTGCATGAAGTAGCATGACCAGTATTCCGTAATAAAAATGTATTTAAATTACTCTTCAGATCAGTATCTTAACATTGTGTTGTAATTCTTTGGATATGTGCTCACACTTATTCTAATCAAACCCACCTCTGCCAACAGGGATCAAATCAGAGAGGTTGTGAAGATGTTGGCCCGAATGAACGCCCTGGACCACATCGTCGCTGTGGCAGCAGAGCATGGCATTAAAGACATCAAACCGTTTCTTGAGACCATGTCATAGAAGAAGTCTGAACAGCAGCCGCTCATTTGTCTCCTGGTATTTGCAGCACATCTAATGCCAAGAGATGAAAACAACGTGTGAGAGACTAGAGTGAAAATACTTGTAAATATTGTGAATACTGTACAGAGAGGTGTCCTGGCACACCTATCGGCACGGGACTGGTGCTGAAACCAGGCCTTGTGTTGTCAGCACGAAACAGCAGCAGTGTTTTAAATGCATAATTTATTAGAAGTCAACATTTGATGATATGAATTACTGTACAATAGAATCACTATATTCATCTAGGATATGTGTAAAAAACATCCATCCCTCACATACTTGTCCATATTTGCCAAAAGAGGTTTGTAGGTGGTAGAGCCTGCACACAGGAGTATGAGCTTGTCTCTAGATGAATGCTCTTCGATCCCCACTTCATGTTACAGCTCGCCCCTGCTACCCATAGACTGTCCCCATGACCCTGCCACAGCTGAATGCTTTGTGATTACATTTGTAAGACTTGTTTTAGTATTCTGTTTGCCTGTGAATAAAATATTCATTTGAGAGATTGATGTGGAGTTTTCTGGTGACTACTGGGTTTAAAGGTACCGAAGTCCACTATTACTACCTCTGCCAAGGAGTTATAGTGGCATACGGGCGGATTTCCAAGAAACTTGCATGGATTAAGGAAATAACCTGTTAAATTCTGGTCTGGATCCAGGTTGAGAGATGGGGAGTGTTTCAACATTTTAATAATTCACATTAATTTAATTTATTGATCTCGATGCAAAAAAACTTAAATGTGGTTTCATCAGGGGACTGTTGAGGGTTTACAGTCTGAGTGCATTTCTAGTGAGCTTCAATTTATGAATGAGGATTTTAAATCTCTTCTCTACAGACTGAAATTGGATCGCCATCCCTGATTTGAAGGATTTCTTTCATAGGAAAGTGACCTGATATGTTATTTAAACTTCTCTAATCATCTCCCTACGTCAGGGCCGGCCCTTGCAATGTTGGCGCACTAGGCGAGATTTCAAATTGGCGCCCCCCAACATACACATGCATCCCCCAAGAACTTTTGGACTGTATACAGATGCACACACAGGCAGACATCTGCCAAAATGAGTAGGTTTTATACATGTCTTTGTATGCATCATGCTGCTATGAGGAACTGTTGTGAAGTGAAATGAAACTCCCTTCTTTTTTTTCTGTTCATGCTGAAATAAAGTGGATTCACTTGGTCTGACGTTTTTGATCACATCTTTATAAAACACCTCATTAGCTTCACACTACAAACCCTATGGGTGGGGAAATGTATTTTGAGAGAAGATTCCAGATTCATTCACTAGACTGGCACTCAGTAGAGATCAACAGAGTCCTATAGGTTCATCTCTGATCCATGCAGCTTCCTTCTTCCAAGTTGTGTGGTTATTGGTCCAGTAGTTTATTACATAAACCTGTTGACTGACAAATCAGAGGTGAAAACATAACCTCCTTAGCAGAGGTAATAAAACCTCCACACATTTATCAAGGAAATGTCCCCAACATTAATAATAATAAGAAACACAACCGGAAATTAGAAGTAGAATGAAATGTTTTGAGAATATCTAAATAGTTGACAGGTAATTTTCTGTTGGTACTTAGTCTATAGGGTGTTTATATTGGGTTTTATTTACATTGTATATATTGGTTTATTTTTGTCGTGCACTGATTGCTGGTTGTACATAAAATTACCCTTGAAGGATATTAAAGATTTTCTTTTATGGACAACTTTAGTTAATCACAAGCTGCACAAACCAAACTAGAGCAGTAGAAGATCCCAGCAACCAGCAGGGGGCAGCCTCAGGACATCACATGGAAACAAGCAGCAGCAGACTGTGATTCTTGTAAGGCGTTAGAAGACAAGTTTAGAACCTACTGGGTTATTCTCTAACAATAGGTTATTAAAGCATGTTTAATTATCCAGTATCTAAAATCCCAAAATATAAAAGTAACTTTTAAGTAAGGCTGTCAAATAAATGCTGTAAAGTAGAAAATATTTACTCTGAAGCAGGGCCGGGTCTAGGCAGGGGCAAGAGGGGGCCTGGCCCCCTCAAATAAATGTTGTGCCCCCTCAAACTAAATAGGGTTAGGGTTAGGGTTAGGCACAATGCCCCCTCAAGATTTGTGGCTGCCCCCTCATACATGCCTGTCTAGACCCGGCCCTGCTCTGAAGTGTGAATCAAAAGCAGCATAGAAAGACACAAACACACACGATAATTTGTCCATCTTCTTATAGGGCTTAGTTCCTCATGGCAATGAGCAGGTGACGTGGCCTAGTTGGTAGAGTGAATGTTCTTCAACACGAAGGACCCGGGTTTGAATTTCTATTTCCTATTTCCTATCTTCAAGCTAACAATATACTGAGCTCTTAAAATTGGCAGGATTTCTCCTATTAATTGAAAAACATCTTACACTATGAAAATTTAAATTATTTAAATATAAAACAGAAAAAAAGAAGAAAAAATGCGCAGGCAGCAGGATGTTCGCAGTAGGGTTCTGCGCAGGATGTTCACAGTAGGGTTCTGAGCAGGATGTGCGCACTGGGCTTGTGCGCACTCGGCTTGTGCACGATGTGCGCAGTAGGGTTCTGCGCAGGATATGCACAGTGGGCTTCTGCGCCGGATGTGCGTAATGGGCTTCTGCGCAGGATGTGCGCGTGCAGTTTTTAATTTAATTTTTTTAATATTTATTTTAGTTTAATTTAATTTAATTTAATTTAACTTTTCATCATCATCATCATCATTTCTCCGCGCTGGTTCAGGGGTAAATGATGCTGGTCTTCACAGGTGACTGACCTACGCAACTGTAGCCGCCCCCCCCCCCCCCCCCCCCCACAGGAGATTATGTGCTTGTGTGTGTGGTCTCTAGATGCAGTTCGTGGCTGCTCCACCACAGTAGTGAGTAGGCGGGGCTGCCCGTGTACCCCTCTCCTTCTCCGTTTACACTCTCAAAACACAGCAGCCCGAAAACTTAAATTCCTCCACACCACCTGTGGAGAAACACCTCCACCGAGCGTCGACACGGTTCGTTCTTCTCCACTTTGAGGTGCTTCTCAAACCTCGGAGGGAAGCTCTCTGTCTTGGAGCGCTGCTGCAGGATCTCCAAGGTAAAGAACCTCATGTGCAGCGACATGCATTCGGTGTTAACAGTGTGTGAAGACAGAACTTCAAGTATCAGGATGTTGGTTGGACGGTTTTCAGCGTGCACGCAACACTTTGGAGAGTTTTGAGGCAACGCGTTTCCGTGCGTTAAGCTGAGCGGCTGCACGAACACTCACCCGCGCGTGCACGCTGCAAACCACATGTTTCTTTCACTTCCTTTTGCGGCGAAGCCGAATCTGATCGCCTTCCAGGGAGCAGCTCATGAGATGTGAGTTTGCTTCCGACGCTTCAAGCGAGGTGCACGATTCTTCTCCCTTGAATTCGCTCCTCAGATCCTTGCTTCTGAGTTGGAAGCGTTCACGTGAAGGGGGTGCTTGAGTTCATTGTCTGTGCGTGGCCGCGGTGTAACGTGAGAGGGGGTCCGTGTGTGTGTGTGTGTGTGTGTGTTTGTGTTTGTGGGGGGAGTTCTGCAGACAATTGTGGTCTGTTCGAGGAGCCCGGGGACGGACCAGGATGTGTCTCCTGGACTCAGACCCGATCGGAAACCAGCACGGACAGGTCTGCGCTCCTTAGGCTGTGGGGACGCTCTGGAACTAAGCAGAGCTGGGATCAGTAAAGCACATCCACCTATCTGTCTGTCTGTCTGGAGCTGGTCCGAGCTGTGGCCAAGATCTGAAATGTCAGCTCTTCTTTCCATAAAATAGGGTTTATTTTGTAATTTTCTCTAAATCTCTGTCAAAGAGTCTGTGGTTTGTATATATATATATATTGACCTTTTAAATCCTGGTCATGGTTCAGGCCAGTTCTAGTTGGTCTAACTATAGCTGGTCTGAAAGTGGGTCACCAACAGGGAAGTTGCCAAGTGCAGGATTGGATGTAGCCTATACAAATGCACAGGTGTGTGTGTGTGTGTGTGTGTGTGTGTGTGTGTGTGTGTGTGTGTGTGTGTGTGTGTGTGTGTGTGTGTGTGTGTGTGTGTGTGTGTGTGTGTGTGTGTGTGTGTGTGTGTGTGGCTTCACTGGGACTGGCTTCAGCGTTGTTGGGCTTCATGTTTCACTCAGACTAAATGTTAGGCTGGATACATGCTCTGCTGCACATGTTATATATTGCCCAGAATCCGGATTACATAATCCTGTCATCTTTACTGCCTTGCCTATAGTATTTTTATTTTATATAGAATTAATTTGGATTCTTACCACATTTGTCCCTTTTACTGCTTCTTTTAAGACGGACAAGGAAGTTTAAAGTAAGACTTTTGCTCATGAGTGAAGGTTGTGGTTTTAAATGGTTCCTAATGGGCAGAGAATGATAAACGCTTGTCTCTTTTAAGACTTTTGTTATATTGCTACTGATGAAAAATGATATTGTCCAGCCCTAACTAGTGGCATTTAGTAGTTTTTGACTTTGACATCTCAGTGCAGGGTTCAAACTGCCCCCCTGAGTGACTCAAGTAATAGTAAATAGACACAATGTGTACAAAATATGGATCAGGGGTAATAGTATAACACACCTACTCACAGTCACACACACATACTGTGTATTCCTGGTAACAGAAGGGATTATTCATGGAATTGAAATAGATTTAGATTATGAGAATGCACTTTGTACTCAGTGGTGCCCAGTAACAATCCCTAAACAGAACAAAACACTATCACAATAAAATACACACACATCAGAATATAAATGTTCATACATTTTGTATGTTGAAATACACAATCTCTATTTTATGTAATATTACTTTATTAAATAGTCATATAGTACAGGCTCCAAACTGAAAAGAACTCAAATATTCTCTTGTAAAAGCCAGGGTGACCTGGATGACTCAACTGATGCTGACCATCCACTCACATTATTATTATTATTTATTATTTATTTATTTGATTAGGACAGTGCACATTAATCAATATGTCAGCCAGAGCATCAATATAAATATGCCGGAGTTAGCTTAATTGCTAATTTTCATCCGTTGTCCTAAGGCAAGTCAAGAACATAAAAACAACATACCAGTATACAAAATAGATTAAAAAAACACTTTTACACACAAAATAGGTCCCCATATCAAGAGTCCATGTTAAAAAATTAGAATGACCAAAGGTTACATATGAGAGCAGGTCTGGCTTGCTACTAACCACTGTTTAAGGTTTTTTCTAAAGGTGGTGTAAGTGGCACAGTCTCTAACATGTGTTGGTAATATATTCCAGGACTGTGTTCCTCTGATGGACACCACCATTTGACCAAATTTGGTCTTGCGGCGTTGTATTTCGCAGTCACCTCTAGTTAGTGCTCGTGTATTTATTGTAGGGGATTTCTTCTTTATAAAATTCTGTAATGGTGGAGGGGCTAGACCGTTCAGAACCTTAAAGATTAGACAGACATCCAAAAACAGCTGAAAACTATCGAAGTCCATGATTTTGTGTTTATTTGTAATTTTACAATAATGGTAGTATATAGGTTTTTTGTCTAGTGTTTTAAGAGTTCTCTTGAATAAAGATTTGATTGGTTTTAAAGTGCTCTCAGATGTATGTGACCATGTTGTGTAACAGTACGAGATGTGAGTAAATATCATTGCATGCATATAAGTCTTTGCTGTCTCCATAGTCAGGAAAGGTCTTATATACTTGAAATTTGATAAATTAAATTTAATTGTGTTTTTAACTTTCTTAACATGCTGCTTAAAATTAAGGTTAGAATCGAAGATGACCCCGAGGTACTTAAAATATTCAACCACCTCAAGTCTCTCACCACCAACCATGACTGATGGTTGCTGTCCCGCAGTTGACTGTCGGGAGAACAACATACAGACAGTTTTCTTTGTATTCAGATGTAGACAACAGTTTTGGAGCCAATGGGACACTGGCACCATGGCTCCTGAGAGTACTGCAGCAGCATCTTTGATTGAGCTGGCATGACAGTATAATACAGTATCGTCAGCATATAGTTGCATTTTAATATTTCTACAGACATCTGGTAAGTTATTGACATACAGGCTGAATAAAACAGGGCCCAATATTGAGCCCTGTGGTACTCCAGCAGAACAAGTTAGATAAGAAGATAATGAATCACCAATTTGAACTGCCTGTTTCCTGTCTGACAGGTATGATTTCATCCAACAGAGGGCGCTGTTTGAGAAGTTAAAATGGGTTAATTTGGCAATAAGCAAGTCATGATTGATGGTGTCGAAAGCACGCTTTAAATCTAGAAATACCGCAGCTACAAAGCCGCCTTTATCCAGCAGGCTTTTTAAGTTTTCCAGGAAATAGCAAGTAGCAGTCTCTGTTGAGTGAAGTTCCCTAAATCCAAACTGCATTGGATGAAGAGTGGCATAGCCATTATTTAAGTGTTCCGTCAATTTTCTGGTAACCCATTTCTCTGCTACTTTGGAAATTATGGGCAAGATACTTATTGGTCGATAGTTCTCAGATTTTGTTTTGTCCCCAGCCTTAAAGACTGGGGCGACCCTAGCAATCTTCCATGTTGATGGTATTATCAACAAGTTAGGTTAGGTTACTTTATATGTACCTGTAGCCAGTTTGGTTTGCAGCAATAAAAGAGGAGGCATCCATCCAATACACAATTAAAAATAATAACACACTGATATAAGATAAGACCACAAAAACCATGACACGCATTATTGAAAAGTTAAATGTTTCCGGGGGGAGGGTCTGCTTGAACCTGTCCCAATAATTGTGGAGGTTGCGGCTTCGCAGAGTTATATACAAATAACTGCGGTCCCTGAGTTGACGTGATCTCAGTTTGTGAAACAGAAAGGAAAGAGGGGTTAGCAAACTTTTTAAGTTTTCCTGAAGAACCACTTCGTGGAACGGGGCCCGAGGCCTAGCAGCGATGTTGACTGTTCACAGGCCAAATAAGCTTCAATGCAGTCAAGTTTACCGAGCAGAGTTGGATGGCATCCTGTGTGCACAAAGTGTGTGGAATAGGAAGAGAAGGAAAATGTCAACCACCAGCAACAACACTCCACTCACTAAAGTGTGTGTGTGTGTGTGCATGTGGGCCGTTGCACATCGTGTAACTGAACAACTTCCAAGTAGACGACTGAAACACAGAACCCCAAGGATTGTATCTGTCTGTTCCTCAAACATCATGTGGTGTTGCTTGTGTACATTATAATCAGTGGTGTGCAGGGATTTTAACACACAGGCAAACAAAGCTGTGGACTTTGCTGTCAAGGTTATATTTGACAAAAGACAGTGTTGATGGTGGCGCATAATATGTGAGAACATCCGTTATAACCATGGCAGGTGAGGGCAGCAAGACTTTTTTCCCGGGATACAACTAATAAAATAATACAGATTATAGCAATTCCAAGTGCATGTCCTTCAGGTTGCTTGCCTCTGGCTGTCGGTCACTGTCGGATTGAAACACAGCCGTCGCCTGAGACCTTTAAACCTTAAGTAAATACCTTAAAGTAAATACCAAATGTCAAACTGTATGTATGACCCATTTCCACTCAAGTCTGCCTGACCTAAATCTGGAAAACCAGGTGCAAGTAGCATCATCATCATTATTACCATCTTACATCAGACACCTAGCCAAAGAGAAGCAGTTTCAGCCAGTTAGTTGTGAAATGTGTCCTTGGCAAGATACTGAACCCCTATATGGCCCCTCATAAATGGTGAGTGTACTAAAAATGTAAGTCGCTTTGGACAAAAGCGTCAGCTAAATGCCATGTAATGTAAAAATGTAATGATATCCTCCTGGTATCTATTGCCTGGTATACAGTGATCAGTATGCCCCTCTGGGAAAGTATAATAAATGTAGGTTCCGAAGCAGTGTGAACTTTTCTATCACATTAGCCAGCTAGTGAAATGTATTATTTATATTAAGCATTGTTTTATATGTTTTCTAACTTTAAAGGCTGAAGTGAGTGGAGGCTCAATTTGGCCTTTAAAGTGTTGTAGCCCTGAAAAGGTCTCTAACTGTAAGAGGTGTCATATTCATAGACCTCTTTCATTGGTCCTAGAGGATCACACCCCCTTTCTTGTTCAACGCCCACCACTGGTGGGTGCTGCCTCTTCTGTCAGCACATTTCATCTGCTATTCTCTACAAAGCCAGTTTTAAACTTATAAAAGCTCTTGTATTGTGTCATTCGCTGTATACCAAGATAAGAAGAGAACACTCTTTCATAAGCCAGATGGGCTTTGTAGACATTTTCTTAGAGTTTTGAACCTCTTATTCCTGTTGAAAGAATAAATTTCCTTTTTAAATTCAAATAAAGCATGCATGAATGAATTCATGCAAAGGCATGCCTGAGTGACCCCCAAGCCAAAAGCTTCTGTGGATGCAGCCACCAGTTAAGGGCACTTGTTAGAGGCTGCTTCTTTGGCTTCTTTCAAAACATGGTAACTGTGACTGTTTGCCTCCATGCAACTGTAGCTCAGTGACTTCATTAGAATTCATGTGCATCCAGACGTAGGACTTTAATCATTAGGGCCTTGCAGCTACTGCTTGTGTGTGCATTTGTGTGCAAGTGTATGCAGCTTGGAATAGCCAAGCCATGTGATTCCTCCAGATTCTATTTCAGATAGCCGAGGCCTCGGTGAACGCTCTGCACTCCTCACAGCAGCTTGAAAGATACGTAGTCCAGTGCGATGTTTAATCCCCGTATCTGTCCTCATTCTGTCAAGACACAACCGACGGGTGAGGCGTAGCTATAGGGTTTCAAGTTCGAACTCCGCCTCGTGGAAACAGGTTTATTCCATTTCGACATCGATCTGCAACACTGACATTTCACGCAACATTAACAGAGTTTAAATCAAGATGCCTCATGTTTCCAAAAGTTTTTTTGTGTTTTGTCTCAGCTCTTGTATAACCTGTGTTCCCAGGTCACCGATTGCATTAAGGCCTCCTTCTCTCTTGCTTACGTGTGTGCAGGTGCGTCTTCGTGCCCCTAAGTGCTTCATGATTACCGTTGGCGATTCGAATAGTATTTTCCCTCTAAGCTTTTATTTAAGAACTTCCTGGATTTTACAATAATGTGGCACACGTGACGTTGTGATAATCAGCTACTTCTTTATCTTGGGGGATTTATAACGTAAGCATGGGCTCAGCGGTCTAACCGCAGCTGCTTTAGTCCAGTGATTTAATGGATTATTTATTGCTCCTAATGATGGGCAGTAGCACAGTGGTAAACAGTAAGGGAGCTTAACCTCTTAGAGCGTAATATCCACTGTGGGTTTTCTCTTTTCAGTAGTTTTGTCCCAAGCACGTAAATAATTTCCTTTGGATTTGAACACTTGAAAATTGGATTGATGATATCAGAGCTCTCGACCTGGTATCAAGTGAAGAATGTCATGTGTATGATGACATCGTCTCTGTTTTGTTTTTTCCTGATGTAAGGAGGCCGTCTCAGGAGGGGAGGGGAAGTCAAATGCCATAAATACTCCTGATGGCTTTCTAGGAAAACTGAAACAGGAAATGTTTCCCACTGCAAATGTGAGCTTTTTCACAGGAGTTAATCTATTATTCAACATCTATTACTCCATTATGTCTATTCTTCATATGTGGACCAATAGGCTGGATCTGATAGGTTGTAAAGCTGCACTGTTTTTGAGCAGTCACCTCAGCTTACCCTTATGTGGAAGTTTCCACGAGGGTACGACACAACTGTTGCACTGTCCACACAACCTTTTATAGATTTGTGTCCTCATGTCAATGGTTTCTGGATAGCGGCCATTACCTTGAAATGGGTCATTAAGTAATTCTCCTCCACGTCAGTCCCTCAAGTCCCAGTGTTTCTTCCATGGAACATTCCACGGAACTTCTACCAGACATTTTCCGAGTTGTTTACACACACACTACCCCCCCCCCCCTCTTTCTCAAGCTGCCCTCAATGTTTTGTTTCTCCCTTCCAAATATCAAGTATTACCTCTCAGTATATTTGAGCTCAGCACTGGGGAATGTCCGTGAGTCGTTGACTACTGACCCAGAGAAGCGTCTCAGCAGACGGTTATGGAGTCTTACAGCTGTGTTGTGCCTCCAGAGACAGTTGCTCATTTCCCAATGAGTGTGTAGTTATGTCAGATAATAATACGCCTCCAAAAAGAACATGTTCCGGTAGTGCTTCAGTTTAAAGGCTGAGTGCACCAATTTCTAAACTTTATAAAGTCTCAAATAAATCTGATAATAAGCGTTTGTTACAAACTGGAGGTGTCATGAAGTTGCCATTAATAAGGAAGGGAGACATTTTTCAAGATGCGAGTGAGTGTCATTTTGGGAAATGTGGAAACCAGCAGGTTCGGAGCTTGACAAATACAAGGGACTAAAATTCAGGTGGTCTCTGCCTACTTTTTAGATAAACTGTACAATTTTTTCTTAAATCTGTCACTTGCGAGCCCCCCAGCCATATGGAAGTGCAATAAAACCCCTTAAATTTCATTTGAAATATTTTAAATCCTATCCTTAAAGAAAGAATATCGAGAATCAGAACAACTGCTCCTTTTTTGCTTCAGATTTATTCTGTATGCTTTGAAAAATTGACTCCAAGTGCAGATACAGTATTTGTCTTGGTGAGTTTAGTTTCCTCTGCCATGTGCAGGAGTAACTCAATATGATGAGCCTCCACAGTGTCATTGGAGAAAAGTATTTTTGTGTCATGAGTTATGATTCTCTTTGTGTTGAAACAATCTGTTCACGGCTCTGCCTCCTCTCCAGTTGAGTTGCATTGCGTAACACATGTTGGAAACATACCCAGAAATAAGATGGATTATCCCTATAGGTCCTCAGTTTTTTGGCTCGCGGTCACACATTGTGGATTTGGGTTGAAACCGTGTTCTGCTGACGAAAAGTTTGTTGAGCACAGGTGAACCCCTTTACCCGATCTGTAATGCTTGACCCCTGTGACACTGGTGTTTATAGATGTGCATGACGTGCTGCTGTACCAGTGGATCAAGCATGATACATGATTCTGTCAGTATGGGATTCTTGTTTAATGTCCGTCCTTCTGTCCCTCTCCTCCTATTAGGGTACGTGACCTCTCCCCTGCTCCCCTGTGACCTCTGAATCCCAGCCGACCTTCTACTCCTCCCCCAGAGGCCCGACTGTCATCCATGGCGCTGGAGAAGCTCCTGCGTTTCGGGAAGCGGTTGCTGCGGGTGAAGGTGGTGAACTGTAACTCAGATGACTCCCGCCTGTCGCGATGCCTTAACACTTTTGACCTGGTGGCCCTGGGCGTGGGCAGCACGCTGGGCGCCGGCGTCTACGTGCTAGCCGGGGCTGTTGCACGAGAGAATTCGGGTGAGTTAACATCACAGTAAATAAGTCAAGATGTCCTCAGAGACAGATCTTCTAATCCTGTGATTTCTCCTTCAATCCCAGGTCCTGCTATCGTGCTGTCTTTCCTGATAGCAGCCTTGGCCTCAGTGTTGGCCGGTCTATGCTATGCTGAGTTTGGAGCCCGTGTTCCCAAGACAGGTTCAGCTTATCTGTACTCCTATGTGACAGTAGGGGAGCTCTGGGCGTTCATCACTGGATGGAACCTCATCCTCTCCTATATCATCGGTAAACAACACAGCATTTCCTTCTATGTTGTCTCCATATGTCACTTTCTAATTAGACGTGATTTATTGGGGATTTGAAGAACACCAGGTGCTGTAGCTCAGTGACAAATTGAGAAAGGTCTCTCCTCTGCTCTCTCTCCATCTCAGGTACCTCCAGTGTGGCCCGTGCATGGAGCGCCACCTTCGACGAGTTGGTAGGGAAGCGCATAGAGCTGTTCTGTAGAGAGCACATGTCTATGAATGCTCCGGGTATACTGGCAGAATACCCCGACATGTTTGCTGTTGTCATCATATTCACCCTAACAGGTTGGGAAACCCCTCTTTCTGTATTTCTCTATCTCGTCTCATCACTTATGGTTTCCACTGAGCCAGTGTCTGTGATGTTTTCTAAATCCAAGGGCCATAAAGGGGCCCCAATTTACACAGAAGGGCCAGTTAAAAACGTCCTATCTGTGCAGAATTCCTGATTCAGTAGGGTGCACATTTAAGCTATTCTTTGTCTACAGTTAGCTCTATAGCCTTTGGCAAAGACACACGTCACAGAATATTATTTTGAAAATAGTTTCTTGCTCAATCACATTGAATACAAATATTTGACCAACCACTTTATTTGACAATAAACCACAGATATGGAAACACCCGGTATGCAAACACTTTAAATCTGCTGCTGATGATCATTATAGCTGCTGACTGGAAAAAATATGACTGCATTGCGAGTATGATTTATTTTTCTATCTGCAAACACTCGTTCTGATTCCATCCTGTGTCTTCTCTATTCCCAAGGTCTTCTGGCATTCGGGGTGAAAGAGTCAGCCATAGTGAACAAAGTTTTTACGTGTATCAACGTCCTCGTCCTGTTGTTCATGGTGGTCTCTGGGCTGGTCAAGGGTACCATGAAGAACTGGCAGATCGACCCTGACGAGATCCTTAATGCCAATTACACCAGTAACTCCAGTCTCAAGTAAGAAAATAGACCTACAAACATGTTTCACATATTGAAGGTGTTCTGAGAAACATCCCATGTTATATTGGATAATCTTTCTATATTAAAGGTCTCATTCACTCTGGGTAATACACAGTTTGTAATTCTGGTGAACTGACCCTTTAAAACACCACATTTAAGGCGGTATTTTGCTGGTTTCATTTATTCCATACCCTTCCCATCCAGTGAGACAGTTGTCCTGCCAACCAAAGAGAGATTAGGAGCGGGCGGCTTCATGCCATTTGGGATCACAGGCGTCCTCTCAGGAGCTGCTACCTGCTTCTACGCCTTTGTGGGGTTCGACTGCATCGCCACCACAGGTCAGTGCAGCACGAAACCAGACGAAGGAAAAAAAACACACACTCAATTTTGTTGGCCTCGTTCTCTTCTCGTTCCACTTCTCAAATCCTTTCCACTGCCTCATGGGTAGGTTTCAGTTCTGGGGGGGGCGTGGGGGGTGAAACCGGATCTAGAGTCGGGACCATTTCAATCCTCCACTTGTCTGAACATCCAGGGGCCTTGCACGAGAGGGGCAGGGTGTAAAAGAAAAGATGCAGTTTAGTGAGTTGGGCCCTGCTCTTGGCAGAATGCCGAGCAGCGTGACGGAGCTTAGCGACGTAAATCAAGATATGGGCTTTGGTGGGAGTGTTTTTTTCTGTGCAGAGCCACACCTGTGTGTCTTTATGTGTGTAGTTCCTGAACGCTTCAAGGCCCTTGAGTAGTTAAAAAAGGGAGTTTCTTTCAGATTGTCTACTCTCCAGCCCCTGACTTTACCCACCCCTCTTTTTCCTCAATTCTAATTGGCTGGTGTGAAGTTAACCCTGAACGAGTACTGGAGTTTAGCTTGTGGGCATGTTAGTCACACACACACACACACACACACACACACACACTTAGGCACCTTTCAGCCATTATACCTTGTGTGTGTGTGTGTGTGTGTAGCGTCAAGGTGTCATAAAGCCATCATCTCATCCTCCGCCCACACACACACGTGCAGCCAGTACAGTACATTCTCACAACTGTAACCTCTGTTATTCCTGTGACCCCTGACCTTCCAGCAATCTTAAATCAGTAGCTGTCATTCATCATGAATAGTGGCGCAGGACACGCTCCATCATCGCAATGTGATTTCACTGCAGAACAAGACCTGAGTGTTCGCCTTCAGGGCGCTGTTGCATAATCGCCTGCTACGTCCGAATAGTTGGGTGTTTTAGTCTTCTGGGTGCAGAGGGACAAAATAAGCTCCTTGTTCAAATGTGTTGCAAAATAGCACACGGAATGTTTCTCGAATATATCTCTGTTTGGACAGTTTTTCCGTGTTTCCAAGAATGCTGCTGCCACAAACAAGGAGTGGATACTGTGAATTATTCTGAGCTGCATCCCTGCTTTAAAACGGTGAATAGTTAGTTATTAACAAACTGACATAGATGCTAATGGATGGCTGCTAATGAAGTCTCCTCCAAAATAAATTACCGGTCCCACTCAAACCATTTATGGGGTAATTTGACAGCTTAATGTACAATTAACAAAATTGTATTGTCAATGTAACAAAAGCGATTTTACTAAGCTGTGATGCTGGAAACAGTTTATGGAGGTTATTGATACATTAAAAGGAGAGTGATCTTATTGGCCTAAAATATATAAATATCCCTGTAGTTGCCTGCTTTATTAGAGTAATGGCATACTGGAGTCATATGTGTTTTAATAGTCAAGAACTACATCACAGAAGATGCAAACTCAGCACAGAAAGAACCGGGAACCTTTTAGTTCCGAGGCAACAGTCCTATACCACGCACTGCCACTGCCCTTTAAAATAGATACATGTCATTAAAGTTTCAAAGAAAAATGTTTGCACCTGTTGCAGTAAAAAGTGATTCATTGCCACTTTAATTTTCTATCCATGCCTTAGGTGAAGAGGTGAAGAACCCCCAGAGAGCCATCCCTATCGGCATCGTGTCCTCGCTGCTCATCTGCTTCGTGGCGTACTTCGGTGTGTCCGCCGCGCTCACCCTCATGATGCCGTACTACCTGCTGGACAGCAACAGCCCTCTGCCTGTAGCGTTTAAATACGTGGGCTGGGGAGGAGCCAAATACGCTGTAGCTGTAGGCTCTCTGTGTGCTCTGTCGACCAGGTGAGCAGCAGTTACACAAGCCTGCAATGCAAAATGCATGTTCTAGTTCTGTCCCGCGCTCTAATAAACACACAGAGACACGCATTTAGGTGTGTCTGCACGTGTCTTTGTGTGTTTGTGCATGTGTCTGTGTGTGTGACTATGTGAGTGTATATTTAGCTGCAGAGGGCATTTGATCCCTTGGACTGAAAATAAGATTTTAGTATGTGATTATTTAGCAATGCCGCAGGTCACTATCGGTCACCGCAATCTGCATTTATATTACTAAACCAGTTTTTATTTGTTTTATTAAGGTGATATTACCATATGCACACGTTTATTTTGTATGGGAATTTATTGCTTTTTAAAAATACTGCATTATTTTAAATTAAAGAGGTCAGGTTGATAGGTGTGAACAGATGTGGGCTTGGGAATCAAACATGTCCTAGCATGCTATTATTTATCTCACCCTATATGTTGTGCGCAGTATGTATCAGGTTGTGTAAATGTAATGTTTATATACTATATATTTGCTTTGTCTATGTTGATGTATGTTTCACGGCCTTTTCATGTGTGTAAGTGTGGATACTATATATCCTGGTCTTCCCCCCTGGTAGCCTGCTGGGTGCTATGTTCCCTATGCCCCGTGTGATCTGGGCTATGGCCGACGATGGGCTGCTTTTCAAGTTCATGGCCGAGATCAGCCCCCGCACCAAAACCCCGTTAATCGCAACCCTCACCTCGGGCATAGGGGCAGGTGAGACACTAACACGCATGTTTTTAAACTGCATCCACGTACACAGAGGCGTCTCTGCACGCTGCAGCACGAACAGTGTGTATTTAGGTTATTGTGTCTGAACCTGCATGCTCCATTGATTTTGACATGTTTAAATGTGTCTCTGGCGACTTAAGGGATATGTTCCACCTGTGTCTTAGTGATGTGAGGAAGAATATGAATACAGAACTAAACTGCATGGTTAGGTAACCCAGGATTTGACATTGGAATGGTGCGTAACAGCATGGTGGGCACGATATTTGGTATTTAAGGGAGATACATTTTGCATGCTGACATCAGAAGGTCCTTGGACCGCCATCATGACCCTGATGCTCTGCAGTGCACCCTGAGTATCCTGTTGCACATTCTCCGTCCCAGAATCCCCTAACTTCTGTCTCGCTGACATTACTCAACTCTTTCCCCTCACACCTCCCCTGTGTCTCCTACTGAGCCCCTTCAATCATGCCTTCCCTCTTGTTCCTCTGCTCTACACCTACAACTATTCCAATCCGATGTTTTCTTCCCCCACTCCCTCCCAGTCTGTTGGGTTCCATGTTCCCCCTACCCCGTATCATCTTTGCCATGGCTAGGGATGGCCTGCTCTTCTCCTTCTTGGCCCACGTCAGCGAGAGGAAGTCCCCGGTAACGTCCACTATGGTTGCTGGGGTTTTGTCTGGTAAGATTAAAAACAGGGGTTGGTCACTACAACAGATTTCACTCTACTGGATTCCAGAGAGCCCATGTCAGAGATCAGGGTAGATCTAAAGACAATACAAGGCAATAAGTGAAAACCCTACAGACGGCTGGACGGTGTATGGTCAGTGTTCAGGTTCAGTTCGGATCAGGTCCGGGAGGTTTGATTATTGTCGTTGGCCAGTGAGGATGCAGCAAGCTCTCGTTATGGAACTCTAATTCATACCTGCCTGTCAAGGATGGTAAAAACATGGAATATTTTAAAGTTTCAACATTGATCTGGATTTCTCTTCGCTCAACAAGTTACATTAAAGATCTCTTTTTGAAAATGTGATACAATTTGGCAGGCATGGTCTAGATAATTAAGGGGAACCGCTGTCATGGTCAATCGAGGGATGGGGGAAGTGGCAATGACCAAGCCAGGGGGCGATAGAAAGCTTTCTTTTGATAGTGTCGGCCCTTTCAAGGTAAACGGACAGTTAAGGACTCAAAATGAGATAATTGGGTGTATAGCTACATGTCTATTAGGTGCTTCTGCCTTTTTAACATAACCCTATGGAAAGTGATGTTAGAGCTTATTCCTGCTGGCAAAACATTCGACTAGTGAATCAACTCAGCTACTTTATTATAGAAATTTTTGATTTTAATAAAATAGTTTGGATCAGCAAGTTGCGATTCAGTATGTGTGTACATGTGACAACCACTAGCCTCCACTTTAGATTAAGGCCAGCATGATGATGGAGAAACGTGCCCATATTTTGTATCAGTCCTGCGTGTGCGTGTGTGTGTGTGTGTGGGGGGGGGTTCACACGCTCAGCTGAGAGGCTGTGTCCTGCTGGAGACTCATCTTATGTGTTTGACTAATACCAAACTAGTGCACAGCACTGTAATCAACATGTAATCAACCCCCACTGACTCGACCTGAGCTACGGAAAAGAAAGAGAAAGGGTGACAGAGAGATGGAGTGATGAAGAAGTGGAGGATGCATGAGATGATGTTAATATATGATTAAAACGCAGGAGCATTGTTTCAAGTCAGCTGTCGTCTTTCCTGATAACAAATGACATGGCTGTTTTTTCAATGACTTGCGACACTTGAGAAAAACGTTTAATCGCATATCAGAGGGCAATCTTGAAAATATGTATCAATTATCTTTGTTTAAAATGTTCTTACACTCAAGCAAATATCCTCACTGCTCTCTCTCTCTTCTCTTTCCTGCTCATCTAAGCTATCATGGCCTTTCTGTTCGACCTGAAGGACCTGGTGGACCTGATGTCCATAGGGACGCTGCTGGCCTACACGTTAGTGGCGGCCTGTGTCTTGGTGCTCAGGTCAGTGGTGGGGACAGAAGTGTACAGAGCCTAGCGTGGGAGAGGAGAGGAACTCCTTTGTTGAATGTTCCATTTTGATCCTATTTTCAGGCGGAAACACTTTTGAGTTTGAATCAGCTTAGTGTGTGTGTGTGTGTGTGTGTTTGATTGTGTCAGGTACCAGCCGGAGCAGCCTAGTATGGCCTATGAGTTGGCCAGCACCCAGGAGGAGGTGGAGCAAAGTGACGGCATCAGCATTCCCAGTATAGGCATCCTGCCCGGTGTGGAGGAACGGTTCAGCGTCAAGACGATGCTGTTCCCAGACAACCCAGAGCCATCCGCGTTGTCGGGCTTCACCGTCAATGTCTGCACGTCTGTCCTGGGTAGGTGATCCAGACTTACTGTGTGTCAGCGACATAACACAAAATATATCAAAACAATGGTGAGATTCGTGCAGAGTTAAACATGAAGTACTATAAAAATGACTGTCCTCCAGGAACGTTGATCCTGGCGTTCAGTGTGCTGGCTGTGCAGGGAGGCTTCGCTGTGTGGAACATCGTAGCCCTCACCTTCATCTTTATGGTGTGCCTCTCCATCACCTTCATCATCAGGAGACAACCTGAGAGCAAGACCAAACTTTCTTTCAAGGTTCGATTCCACGAACTCCCGTCTGTAGAATAATGAAGGATTAAAAGTAAGCCTCTACTTTTTCCTCATCACCCCCGGCGTTCATGTTTTATCTTTCTCTGACATCTCCCTCCTTAGGTTCCAATGCTGCCGTTCCTCCCGGTGATCAGCATGTTTGTGAACGTCTACCTGATGATGCAGCTGGACAGAGGCACTTGGATACGATTTTCCTTCTGGATGGCCATAGGTAGTGATGCTCTGTTACTATCCACCTCACCCTCGATACTGACCCACCTGGTCCAGAACGTGAACTTGAATTAACTTATAATAGGACACTTTTCACTTGAGTGTCTCTAATCGAATTATGGTTGGTTCAGACACTTAATATACACAACTGCCACCTATTTAGTACCTTGAAACTGCTGTCCAATAAAGTGACCTCTCTTTCAGGTTTATTTTCATCATTTTAAGGTTGTGGGAGTCACATTAAGCAAGTAAATATTATTCCCTGAGAAAATAAATGTTGAAAAAACAAAGCACCTGGATCTGCACCAACATTTTGTGGGTTCTTCCCTGAACTATAATGCATCCTTCTACCCAGATTCCTCGCCCTCTGTCCTATAGTTTTTGTGTAATCCTATTAACTCCCAGATAAACATACACAGATGAAAATCATAGCGATGGTAATAAACCCTTAAATCTCAGGTTATCACAGAAGGCATCAAAAGCAGAGTTATTTTTAATGAAATAAACATAACGTTTCCAAACAGCAAGCTAAAACCATATTTTTAATTTCAATGACTACATCTCAGACACTGATGATATTTCTTGCTCTGCTTCTTCAGGTTTCGTGATCTACTTCGGTTACGGCTACCGTAACAGCGCTGAGGCCGAGATGGCCCGCTCGTCTCCAGACACGGAGATGGTGGGCTTCAAGCACAATCGCCAATCGGAAGCCGCCTCGCAGGAGAAGGAGGCCTTCCTTCAGAACGGAATCCTCGCCGGAGAGGAGCTTGAGGATGAGGAGTTGTAGGAAGCATCGGAACATATGTCAACCTGCCCTGACGCCCAGTCTGTCTGTGTAAGAGTATTTCTGAAAGGACAACTCCCAGCCCCTCACTGACAGTACTCCCAGTTGGGGAGAGTAATGATAAAAATGACAGTTTGGCCTAAAATTCACAGACGTGTAACGTTCCCCCTTCAACTGTCGGGTAGAGCGCAGGCGGCTGGTGATAAATGTATCATCCTAAAACAGAACATTTATGAACTTAACTTGTATTATTTCGGTTTGTGAGAAAGGCTTGTTACTCCCTTGTGGTTGGCCTTGAGGTTTAGCTGCTGTCTGATGCGGGTGGGTGGAGGAGGGGGGCTTCATGCTGGAGACTGGTTATACTGGGAAACCAGAATATCTCATTGTCTTCATGTTAGGGTTGCTTCTTCAGAGAGTGCCTGGGTTACATTTCTGGCAGCAGGACCACGTGCACATGACATTGCAGCTGTCGTCTTGTTGCCAGAAATTTCTGCGGTGATGGATTGCATATATCTGTTTGAGCAGAACAGCTCCTGCTCTGAATCTACACGACTCTGGAACATCGGAAACCACACGTCAGTATTAAATACATATTTGTACCAATAACTGTTGAACCCGATAAACTCTTATGTAACTGATGTTGAAGTGCTCCCAGCGGGGCAGCTTTCACAACACGCCCTGCAGCACACTCTGCTTGTCTGTGATGTAATTGCGCTCGTTCGGAGCAGCAGAACCGTGGCGGCAGGAAGCTGTAACTCACACTTTCCATGTGTCCGACTTTAAGTCTGAATGATTGCGGTTGTACTTGCCGACACTGGCAGCGTGTCGTGGTTATACAGTGTTTTAGGAGAGTGTTTTAAATCAGGCAAGAAGCAGTAGAGAACATTAAAGTCATGGGCGTCGCAGCACATTTTGATGCAGGAATTGGTGTTGAAACTAAATGTCCCATGCAGATACAGTGAGAGTAGGTGATCCGGTCTTACAGGAATATTCTACATTTTCAACAATCCTGGTACATGTTGAACATCAGGTGCAGACCTTGGCGGTTGCTGAATGCCAGCTGCTGTCAAGTCTCCCTAGATCCCAGTGTGTCTTTCACAGTGCTGGCTGCTGTGTCTTTTAGCATCTGTAGCTTATAAAAAAAAAAAAAACAGCCTGACTTTTTTTCTGAAAATGTTTTATTTGGATTAATGTGTCTTTTTATTACCCGCTTTCTAAAATATTATTTTCAGTGTTTTTTTTACAGATTATGGATCTGACTTCATTTTTCAGTAAAAGCGTGTGAAGAATCTGATCAGGTAGAATTTCATCACCCATGATCAGGTTTATTTCCATTTTGTTGTTGTTGCTCTATACAACTCAAGATCTGTGATTGGATTTAAACATGTGGTTCCCCTTTAAAAAAAAAAAAAAAAAAGATGGATTAATCCCATTAAACGCACATATATTCATCGATTAACACATTATCAACATATCAGCAACATGTCAACATTGATCTCATTCGTTTCAACCTTTCAGTGCATTTTGTTTCTTGTTTCTGGAGTCCTACACAAAGTTTTAAATGTGTGATCATTTTAATCATGTGTACATAAAATGTTGTGTATATTTCTTGCAGTAAATTATTTGTATATTAGGGAAAAGGATTGAAGGAATGACTTGTAGTCATTTTTATTGTCTTTGCATGATCAGCGCAACGAAAACTGTGTATCGTCAGAGTTGGTAAAAAATATTAAATCACATCCTTAACTTTCTTAGGATCCGTGGCCTACATGAGCAGTGATGCCTTTTTAATGAAACAGCAGTTATCGTGTTTTTACCGCTTTCCTTTTTTTTCTGGTATGTGTGTTAGACAGATTATACAAAAACTACTGGATGGATTATTACATTTGAGTGTGAAACTCTTTGGTGGAGCTGTCAAAGTGGAGCTGTCAAAGAAAAGAACTCTTCATAGTACAACAGGACAACTATTTACAACAACTCAATCACTTCATTTACACTCAATGGACAATAACGGTTTATAGTATGTGTGTGTGTGTGCATATATGACAGTAACAGGTCAGAGGGAATCATGTGCTTCTTTGGTGAGTTTGTTCGTACATGTCGTGCCAAAGCTCAGTGTTTACCCCTGACAGAAATACTCAGTGTACATACATCTACTCTATAAATAGATGAAGGGAAGGGGCTTCTTTCCGTCTCCTGTGAAGCTGCTTTAAAACTCTGACCTTAGCTCTCCCCTTTCGTAACGCATGTCGGTGTCTGTGACCAGCTGCATCCTGTTTGTCAAGTGGTTGAAATGAAATCGTTTTCTCAGAATAATTTTTTTTTTGTTGTCTTATTTTTTTCGATGTGTGTTGCCATGTGTTTGAGATTGTCGAATTGTGAAAATGAAAATGTAAACCTTGCTGAAATAGCACAAAAGCAGTTTGACTACTGGGGTCACACCAGTGAATTTATCACTGTTGTTTCTCGTTCTGTTCTTCATCGTGTGTTCGGTTTTCCCTCTACGCATCATGATGGTGTCCTCCTTTGCTGCATTAATGGCAACATGGTCGACGAGACACGTGCCCTGTGATGACCTTGACAGATTTTGAAAGACTGTTGAGCCTTTTGGTCGTTACGGCTTCTCAGGAAGATCTTGAGATGCACCTGAAAGCTGCAGAAAACTGAAGAAGTGGTCTTTAGTTGATACAGAGAAACTTAAATATCAGTATCAAGTTAAGATTTCCTAAATGGTTCTTTTTCTTTGCTTGTCACAATGTCTGTTTCTCTCTGTTAAAGTTTGTATGTTTCCTGCACATCTCTCTGTAAATAAAATGAGCCGTTAAAAAAACAACACATGATCTCAGAAGGCTCGTGTTTTCATCTGCTACGGGACTCAAAGGTTTACGAAACACATCAGTAAATATTTTAAAAGCACTCGGGTCAAATCTAAAATAGACATGCATGCCTCACAGTCTGACCTTTCAAGGATGGTTCACCCCAAATATTTAAATTCACTTATTATCCACTCACCACTATGCCGATGGAGGGGTGGGTGAAGTGTGTGAGGACACAAAACACTTTTGGAGTCTCAGAGGTTGCAGTCAAATCCAAAACAATTGATGTAACTGGTGACCACATATTTAAAGGTAGAAAACAACAGGGGGGGGGGGGGGGGGGCATATAATGCCTCCATACTGCTCCTGTGGTGTCATCCGAGTGTCAGCAAGCCCCCAAATTCACCATTCATTGACATTATGCTTCTAAGGCCACATTTTTTAGTAAATGACCTCGTTTCAAGTGGAATTTGAATTTCTGGGCTTTGTGACACCTGGATGACACCAAGGGAGCAGTAAGGAGGATTTAATGTTTATTATCCTGTTGTTTTTATACGTTTGAAGAAGTGGTCACCATTTACTTAAATTGTATTGATGTCAGATGTGGGAACTGTTGAGTTTTTCTCTATACTAATGTCTAGTCTCGACATTTCTATGTGGAGCCTTGAGATTATAATCTGTTGGGATTGGCCGCTCTACAAATACAGTCGAAATGAATGGATTTCTCATATGATCCAGCAGAGGACGCTAACGTGTTGAAAGCGCCTGAGCAGAATGATGCTCTCTGCGAGGTGTCGGCTGCAGCATCAGCACCGCACCTCCTCCTCCTCCTCCTCTTCCTCCTCCTCCTCCTGTCCGCAGCATCTCTCTCTCTCTCTCTCTCCCTCCACTCAGAGAAGTGGTAGAGGAGGAACAGGAAAGACGCGCATGTGTTTTGTTTTTGCAACTCCTGCGTCTCGCCGACATTCTTCAGTGAGGCAGAGGAAGCCGAAGGTGAGTCGCACATGTGGAAAACACCTTTTTATGTGTTTCGTTTCTCTAACGCAGCGACGCCGCGGAGCTCAGCATCGGGTTCGGTGCGTAGTTCGGCTCGTACCGTATCTGCGTATTCTGCTGCTGACTCGGTTCGGTTCAGCAGCCAAACCTCTGATCTTGTTGTTTTTTTTAATTCTGTGTGATTTCATGAGGGAAAGTGTGACATTTCTCAGAGAGAAGGACTGTGATATGGAAGTTGACCCACACACGCAGGTTGTAACTGGAGCAGGAGACTGTGGCTGCATGCGTTGAAGAGAGGGAGAGAGAGAGCGAGAGAGAGAGGGGGAGAGCGAGGTCAGAAACAGCAGGGTGGTGATGGATGGAGCAGATCAGGTCTCTGAGGGTGATGCTAATGATCAGCTATAGATTATGTAGGATTTAGACCAATGATCCACTGCACTGAGAGGGGACCACGAGGAGAGTTTGAAGGAATTTATGAGTTTATTTTTGTGAGGAGTTATTGGGTTTTTTTTGTCCCATCAGACAGAACGTGATTCTGACTTTACAAATATAAGGACCATCCTCCATCTTTAACTTGTTTTGCAATTATTCTATTGTTTTGCTATTATATTGAGCCAGACTTAAACCATTGACTGAAAGCATGTGAGGTTGAAGTAAAGATTTACTTTGATCAAACACTCGAGGAAACCTTTCTCACATCTAACCATCAGTGCTGCTTTCATTTTGTAAAATGCTTCAAGTCTCTCTCTTCTCTCCGTGAATGAGACTCTCACGCTCTCTTGCAGCTGACCTCACTTCATCTTTAGTATCTAATTCTCTAAAAACCCTGAGCAGCCTTATGTCAGAAGAAATTAGGAGGATTTTTTTTTACTTTTGCAACAATTCCCGTGTCCTGGTCGTCAGCTCTTGGTTTCTGAAAGCAGCGAAGGCAGAGCGGTGACCTGGATCAAGTGAAGGTGCAGACGGAGGGCATGTCTTTCACACTCAGCCGTCTCTGGCCCTGATTGATCGGCGTCTGATCCTTCAGACCTGGTTTGGCTGTAAAGTGTGAATCTGCTGTTCTACTTACTGATTGTATTACTGTATTAATTCCCAGTATTTTCAGCTTTGAAACTCCATCAGTTTACTTTGTTTAGCATTTGGCTGCACTGGTTTTTATTGATCCCAAAACCAGGCACGTCCCTCAACCATGGATCTCCCAGTTCATTTTTCTCAAACCTACAAATCCCTCCCTGTCGTTGTTAATGTGCAGGTTGTCACTGCGTGTCGAGCAGGAGCCTGAGGCCTTGGCTTGTAGCGGCACGCTGTCTCTGCTGTAGCTGCTGTTCTCGATGCTGATGCATACGTGATTGATTCATTAGATCTGACCTCGGCACTGTCTGAACAGCAGATCAATCCAGCAGATCTCTGCCAGGAAAACCACTCGCACCAGGGCAAGTGCGAGCGAGTGTGTGTTTTGCTTAAGTGCTTGCGGCTCAGGTACCTGTGTACAAGTGTGTGTGTGTGTGTGTTTGTGTGTTTCTGCAGGTAAGACAGTTTGTCACAAGACCCAGGAGAGTAGCACACGGGTGCAACCTTCAAGGTCATTTTATAGGACAGAAGAGAGCAGGAGGAGGAGGAGGAGGACGGTTGAAGGGAGAAAATGGAGGTTATAAGAAGAGTGAAGGAGAGAGGCAACAAAAAGTGTTCTATCTCTTAATTATATGTTGTGTTTGCAAGGTTTTCTTAATTTTCAAACCAGGTTTTTCACTTTTGTTTTGGATGAAAGTGCTTTCTAATGGTTATGGTGGTTTTTATGTAATTTATCTGTGCATGTTTAAAAAGGGTTTGAATAAAGAGAGAATGACAGAAAGAGGAAGCAATAGTAACCAAAATAATAACAATTGTTGTTGTGATCACCCATCGATACACAATTAGGCTCCGCTCTGCTTGGTGGGAGGATGATGCGTAAGCTTGTGTGAGCTCAGCGTGAATGAAGTGTCAACACACGTGCAAACGCACACTCTCAAATTCACGCTGCCTTTGTCTCGGAAAGGTGGCAACGAGCCTGTCGTAGCTCCTCCCCTGCAGTCACAGGCAGGACATCACAGGGTGAAGGGGAAGGCACGCCTCCACTGATGGAACACACACGCACACACACACACACACACACACACACACACACACACATACACTGAAACTGACACACACATAAACACTGACACACACACAAACACAAACTTCCCTGTCCCGTGGGTGTCAACATGAAAGACCCATTTCCACTTGTGTGTGTATCCATTTGATGAATGTGTGTAGTCACCTCAACGGCAATGCTACAGATTTGTGTTTGTTTATTTTTGTGTGCAAGGTCATATTAGTTAAAACAGCATGTTACGATGCAAATGAATGCAACTCTATGAATGAGCTCAGTGTTTTAGGGCAGGACTGTGAGAGCTTCAGTTAACGTGACTGTAAAGAGCCACCGAACCATTCAGTCCACTCCATTCATTTTTAATAACACATCTCCAGTCTGTAGCCTGTATCCACATTCTCTTGGAGGCTTGTACCCAAAAATAAACTTAAAATGTCAGCCGCAGCATGTTTGAATCCTTGAACTGGATCCTTAAAAATTCCCTCTTGATTTCCCGAGGGAGTTCTTCCCCTCATTGTGTCCCTCCTCATCCTCTTTTACCCAGAGTTTGAGAACAGTCCTTTTTTACAGCCACTTAAAATCATTTGCTTTTTTTTTTCCATCATCATCACCACCAAAAACCCTGAGCTCACTCTATTCTTCGCTCACCTCTCACTGATCCTTCGCCAGCTCTCCCTCCCCCACGCCCCTGGGGTTTATCACTTGCACATTACACATGCATACACACACTTACACATTACAATGCAAACTATAACCCCCCCCCCCCCCCCCAGACAAATCCCCAATTCCTTTCCAACGCCCCCACTTTTCATCCTCTACAGCGTCATTTAATTCTCCTAAAATAAACAGTAGTGACTCAGCCACTCTGAGTTGCTTTTCAGCTTCTCTTTGTTTGGGCTGTCTCACCTTGCCTGACTGTGTGTGTGTGTGTGTGTGTGTGTGTGTGTGTGTGTGTGTGTGTGTGTGTGTGTGTGTGTGTGTGTGTGTGTGTGTGTGTGTGTGTGTGTGTGTGTGAGCATGTGGCAACTTCCTCTTAGTCCCACAGATTCCCCTCCATCCTTTCCTTCTTTGTCTGCTTTGTGTTTGAAGTGAGCCGCGCTCTCTCTCTCTCCTCCTCTCTCTCTCCTCCTCACCTCTTTGTCCCCCTCATTACATTTCGCCCACCAGCCACGCAAGAGTTAACGTTTTCCTCTGCGACAGGAGTGAGGGTAGTGGGCGGAGGGGCTCTGCTAATAACAATGCGGTGCTACCAGCAACCAGCGTGGACAGACAGACCTATATCTCCTCTCCATGGTGCATATCAGCACCCCCATCTGGATGTGTGTGTGTGTGTGTGTGTGTGTGTGTGTGTGTGTGTGTGTGTGTGTGTGTGTGTGTGTGTGTGTGTGTGTGTGTGTGTGTGTGTGTGTGTGTGTGTGTGTGTGTGTGTGTGTGTGTGTGTGTGTGAGTGTGTGTGTGTGTGTGTGTGTGTTTTCACCGCAGGGCACGGTGAACCAAATTAACACGAGGCTCTCATCTTCTCGTTCTCCCCTCCAGACTGTACTTGTCACTTTATTTCTAATCAAGCTAATCTCCCGTAATCTCCCCAAATTGCTCTTTGTTTCCTGCTCCCAACTTCTCTGATTTCTGTGCCAATGCTCGCCTCCTTCCTTCCCTGCACACTTGCCCCCCCGACCATCTCACCTACCATCCATCCTCACAGGCGGCACAGCAGAGCCCAACCAGACAGTGAAGCAGGGCCTTGTCTGATTTAGTGGAGATGCAGTCCCTGTGCTTACAATTATCTAGACGGTAAATTGCATCAGTAAGTGTTTTGTGCAACAGACCTCAAGTTTGCGAGCCACATTCCCCTTTCTCTTTGTCTCTGCTCCCGCGATAGGCACTGTAGTTGTGTGTGTGTGTGGCTGGCACTTGTCTTTCTTTGCATGTAACTTTGCATGTACATGTGTATATAGGTGCACGCATGGTCAACACTTGGGTTTAATACATGGGGTGTTTGTGGATGTTTTAGTGACCGTCCGTTTCCTTATCCTAGCGCAGTATGTCATCATTTCAGCTGCAACAGAGACACGAGGCTTGTGTGTAACCATGTGTTGATAGATGGACGTGCATGTGTGAACTTGTGTGTGTCTGTGTGTGTGTGTGTGTGTGTGTGCGTGTGTGTGTGTGCATTGGCCATTTTTTCATTTTGCCTCGACAGATAAATCCCATTATTGGCATATTGCGATTATCCGGCGATTTCAAACAGTGCCTGCCTGAGCGCAAATAAGGAAATGAATCAGCTTTTATTGCAGATGATCGGATTTCCTCACCCCTCTTATTCAGTTTGGTGTGACCACCCACCCTGACCCGAGATCCTGCCGAAATCCTGTTACAGTCTCCCCTGATACAGAGTATGAGTCCCCCTGAGAGGCATCCGACTGTGTGTATGTGGGAGTGAGAGAAGGAGAGATGGAGGCGGGGGGGGGGGGGGGGGGGAGAAGATGAGATTATTTGGGCAGATGTAGTCTGCTGTCCTGATGTGTCTTCTATAAGGATGCAAATGGGATTGATCACCTCACCCAACCCTCATTAACTCGGTGTTATCGAGGTGAGAATGAAGGGAGGAAGAGGAGGATGAGACAAAGACAGGCATGAAATGATCTTTATTTCATGAAAAAGGAAGGAAACAGTCGGGAAAACACAGAAAAGAAAATGCTAATTGAATAAAATTTCAAGCAGGACCTGGTCTGTTGTTGTTTTTTGATGCATAGAATCAGTGCAGATCCACATCCGACAAAGTGAAGGATACTATTTCTGGATCTTTCTCTCTTCTCCTTCATCGTTCTGTGAGACAACATGCTGTCTGGTGTGCACAGGGAGTTATTGCTCGGCTCACACGTACAAACACTAAGGAACGGTTTGGTGAATCATCACTTGTGAATTTGTGTCTACAGGGCGCTCATTGTGTCTCCTGCGAAAAATGGAGCATTAGGCTTATTTCACTGTATTTCTGTCTGTGTTGTGTTGCTAACAGAGAGGGGAGGAGAACGGGGGGATGACTAGAGGCTTAGCTTTTTTTTTCTCTGAAGAGACTTTCTCTCTAAGCTTCATCCTGCTGGATCATTGTGTGTGAACAAAATAAAAAAAAGTACTGTTTCCTTTTGGGGGGGGGGGGGGGGGGGCTGCAGTTTATTTTTGATTATTCAAAAAGTCTGAAATGCATTCACATGTCTGCAGAGAGTAGATGTTCACAAGTTCCCAGATTTCTGCCACAATCCAGCCCTGGGAAAAGTGTACAAGGACGTGCAAGGATGGATTCATGAGAGATTAATTACGTGCATGCTAAGACACAGTATGTTCTGTATTAGAGGAATGGATTTTTCATCTTTGAGGATAACTGCTGCGCTTCATTTTAATGTAAATCCTGCTCTAAATCTAATTATGTTATATGGCAACACTCAGGAATCATAGATTGTTACGCACATGTTGGCGTTCTGTCCATTTGCGTTCCCGCCGTCGCTTGTTCTTCCACTTCAGCGTGTGGGAATTCACATCTGTGCAGAAAGGTGTGGATGAAAGTGAGATGGGGGAACCTGTGAGTGTATGTGTGTGTGTGTGTGTGAGTGTGAGTGTGTGTTGTTTGGGTTCCCCAGGGACCACGGAGCTATAAAACCTGTCTGCTCTTCTGTGGGGGAGGAGAGGAGCAAAACCAGAGTGCCAAAGACAAATGGCATCTGTAATAGCCACATGTGCAGCTGGATCGACAACAAAGACGCTGAGGGACGGCTTGTGTTGATGTGTCTGTATGTGTGTGTGTGTGTGTGTGTGTGTGTCTGTACAGGTGAGCGTCTTTGTGCTGTCACATGTTTACATATGTTACTAGAAATGTAAAGCTGTGAGCTCTGTGGCCATTTCTTTTGAATTTGCATTTCTTTGCTTGGCAATACAATTCTGTACAACACATATATTTGAGCCAGTGGATGATATTAAGATTCCCCCCCCATCATGGCAACTGTGCATCCCTGTCTCTTTAAACTGTATGATACTTATATCAAATTTTTATATTTGTTGAA
The DNA here is from genome assembly GCF_947347685.1 of Pleuronectes platessa. NCBI lineage: Eukaryota > Metazoa > Chordata > Actinopteri > Pleuronectiformes > Pleuronectidae > Pleuronectes > Pleuronectes platessa. The sequence goes on along the minus strand of NC_070640.1, from coordinate 11,217,065 downwards.
TCAAGACCTACCAGTGTTATAAATATTTTCTGTGGACCCTCCCCTTGACTTTGTGCCTGAAAATACTATTGGACATCGCTTCTGTGGCATTTGATTTTTTAAACATGTTAAACTTATCCTCGTAAGGAAGAAGGAAAAAGTCATCCGGAGTGTGAAAAATACAAACCCTCCCCCTTCTCTGACCCCGTCTCCTCCTCATAACTTTAATATGAGCCCTAAGAGGGAAGCATAGATACCTCTTATGGAAATATATGATCCCAGCTTCCTCATTGGGAGCAATTTAGCCCTCATTAGCAGTATATTATGGTAAAGCAGTCTCAATAATTAAAAAATCCTTCTGCTCTATTAGACTTATATCACCGAGTCACTTCAGAAATCTCTATAGAGCTCGCTTGTACTTTAGAGGCTGTGTTCCCCGGCATCAAGCTAATTAGAAAGCATCCGTCCTCCTGCGACAACTCCCTTTCTCTCTGCGTCCAGCCTCTGCAGGTCTCATCTGTTCCCACACAAACAGATTCCTGCTGACAATAAGAGAAACACAGAAGGATGGAGAAGGCCTCTCTCTGTTTTACAGTTCTAATTTTTGGTTTCCCCCCCTCATTTCCGCAATCCCTCAGAGAAGAGCTTTTATGATCGGTTAGCAGCTCAGTGCAAACCACAAAAACAAGTCCTTGACACCATTTGATGACTATTCTGATGTTGTCTCATCCGGCTCCATGCTCTCATCATTTCAGCAATTTGCCATCTACCCACTCGCAGGGATGTGATTTCCCCGGTATGAGTCACATGTGACTGGTGGGGAGAAAAAAACATGTCTTTCACTCCGCTCAGGGGCATAAACACATTTATATATTTTCTTCACTTTTTTTGCAGCTATCACAACTGATCATTTAAAGCTTAAAAAACGCTTATTTTTGTGTTTATAATCAGCACAAGCACTTTAATGCATATTACAGCCTACCTTTTTAAACTATATAGTCAGTTAGATATTGGTGGCGACAACTGTCTGTTATTGCCAAAATGGGAGGGGGGTCCACACCCCCCTGTCCCCCAGGTAAAATCTGACCCTGACTACACTTTTTCTAGAACTGCGTGTGTGCATTGCGTGGTCTGTCGGCCACATGAATCATCTTCATGAGCTCATGTGGGAAATGCACAGCAGAATGTATGCATGAGCTGTCAATGTAAAAGCATGAAGCTGACCTTCAGACTACACTCTGTCTTTCTAACGCTGACCTTTTTCCCCTGATGAAAGATGCAGGGGTCAACACGTACCGTATATTCTCCATTTCCCAGGGACATGTCATTGTCATGACAACTGGAACAGGACTGTTGAAAAATCTTGCCAGGTTTTGCCTCCTGGGGTTTTCCCAGAGGAGTTCAGACTGAGTCGTTACCTCAAGTGATGGGTCGCTGAAACAAAGCCTGCGTCATTAGATATTCTGGCCCTGATAACCTCAACATGAATATATGCAGGGATAATACTGATCTCGTCCTCTCTTGGAAAAGACCTGAATTCAATTAAAAAAGTCAAATTTAGCAGTTATTAACCAGTGGGTCGGTGGTTCAACCCATAACTCCTCTAGTTTGCCTTCCCTAGTGTCCTTGGGCAAGATACTGAGCCCCAAATTGCCCCTTACAGCTGTGCCGACAGTGTTTGATGCTGTGTGATAGAAGAAGTGCGGCATATAGAAGTGCTGTATGTGCAAGAATGGTAAATGTCAATTGTAATGTGAAGCACTGAGTGGTCCATAAGGCTGGAAGAATACAACATAAATATCGTCTGTTCACCATTTGTTGTTTTAAAGAATGTGAATGAACTATGGTATTTGCTTTGTACACCTTTAATCCATCTCGTGAAAACAAACCTGATCCCTGTGTAATTATTTGCAGGGTTTTCTCCCCATCAAATATATTTTTCTACATTTGTTATGTAATTGCACTAAACATACTTCAGTCAAAGTAAACATGAACTCAGCTCCTCACCAACACATCTTCCTCCATCCCCTCTCTCACATGTTCTCCTCTGTACTCAATGGAGCAGAGGTTTTCTTTTTTCCTAAGCACACGTCTCCTGAGGATGCACCTAATTTCTTATAGTTGTTTTCCTCACAGTGAGTCTTTTTTCCTCAAACAGCTCTCGAGCTCTGTGTCTTCTTACGTCCAGGCTTTTGCCAGATTGGTTTTGTCCACCTCTCACTACGGGGCGATGCTGCGCTCATTGTGGTTCAGCCACTGTGACGGAGCTCAGCGCTCAGCCTCCCGCAGACTGCTGCCATCAGCACAAGCTCCGGCACTACATCAGTGCCGTAATCGATCTGCCACCATGTCCTCGCAGACATTTCTCTCACTCTCTAATATTCACTCTCTGTCTCTTTCCCTCCTGTTCCCGTCCCTCCCCTCCCCCCACGCCTCTGAAATGTGTTTTGTAATTAGCTGGTTATCTGATTGTGTGAACCAATTCAGTGTAAATATTAGCAGTGCACACAAAGGCAGAGTGCGGCAGATGATGTGTGGTTTATTCTACATCTTGTTTGTGTACCACAATGACTCCTCCCCATCGCTCTCTACAATCTTCATCCGAAGCAAAATCTGACCAGTACTAGTGCAGTGCACATTTTACACATGCACGCTAGGAATGGGCTGTTTTCTTGTTCGGTGGTAGTGCTGCTAATACCCTTATCTTGCTGATGTTCTCCTTTATACTTGATATTTATTGTACTTCTGTCCCTCCTCGGAGAGGGATCCCTCACATGTGGCTCTCTCTGAGGTTCCATGTTCTTTTTACCCTGTTAAAAGTTTTTTTTTGTAGTTTTACTCTTTTAAGGGTAAAGACCACAGGATTACACACCTTGTTAAAGCCCTATTAGACAAATTGTGATTTGTGTAAATAGGCTATACAAATAAAATTGGATTGATTGATTGATTGATAGTGCTGGTTGCACAATAGGATTCAGTCTGCAGCAGAGCCCTGAAGCTGCACCACCGCTGCTGCACGAAGAGCTGTTCACATGTGTTTATCCAAAGTTCGGTGAAGCTTGACTCGGTAGCAGAACCCCGAAGTGTAGATCAGGTGTCAGTTATGTCGATGGTCACAGGTTCGTTCAAATTTTATTGATATCGAACCTATCCTGTGTAAGTTTGAAGCAGATAAGGTGAACGGTTCGCCAGATATGAATTCCACAGACAGACATTGAGACTGAGATTTCTGAAATTGGTAGATAGGTAAAGAACTTGATATTTCACTCTGGAATTAAATATATGATAAAAGTATTAAAATTTGGATTTGATTATCGTTGTCATTTAATGAAATAACCTTTTTCAATATTCAGCTCAGAGTTCTCCTTTTCTTTTCAGGAAACTATGATAATGTCTCCAAAATATATTTAGGAGACCTTCTGGTACATTTGGAAAAACTGTACTTCTACACCAGCAGCATCAGATGAGCCACAGGCAGTGGAAGCTGCCGTCTTTGTGCGTCTCAGAGTTCACTGGTATCACTGCCAGAGGACACACGGAGCAGGCACCTGCTAATGAGAATAAACTCCCCCGCTGCACGTTTAATTAGAGGGCGGGTTATATTTGTACTGTGGAAACTACTCAAATATTCAGTGTGATGGTTGGGAGACACATATTTGACTACATAATGACCAGTTTATTCAAAACATACAATATTCACTGTTTACATTAACCTGACCACTGTGATAGAAAATCGTTGCTTGCACAGACAATTGAAGCTTGATTTGGTTTAAATGTCTGTTGTTTAAGACAGAAGGACGAGTCCTAATAGAGAGTTTGCATATTATAGGGGGATTGACATTTTAAAAGACAATGGAATTATTTTTTCTGAGAGCAACTTTAACTTTAAACCGCTCCGATTAAAGTGTACTGCAGAATGAAAATGGCGCAACACAACTCTCAGACATTGGCCGTCCCTTTCATCTGATCATCTGGTGCATGTACATGTTTGTCAGGGGCCGAGAAGCAAGCACAGGATTTCAGGAATGAAAAATTTAAAACTGGGGATCCCATTAAAAGGGAACAGGCAGAACTATACTCTGACAAAACATTACATTAGCGCTCACAAATTATTCATAAATGAGACAAGATGGAGACATAAGCTGGCTGATAAATGTATTTGGAAACAATGAGGGAAAACTAAATAAACAACAGTGGGGTGTCTGGATACAAGGAAACCCCATTCCCCCATTAATTGGTCTTGTCCAATTACTGGGCGTGTATATTCCTGCTACCTCTTTTGGTCAAGCCAGGAAGATGGACAAAGAAAATCAACACAAAGAAAATGTATCAATATGATTTATAAAAACAAAACAGGGTGAACCAAATGTGCCTTCCTCGTTTAGAATACAACAAAGTGTCAAAAATGTCACAATAAAACAAACAAATAGTCTGTTTTTGAAACAACATGATAACGTGAGTGTGTGTAACCATCGACCAAATTGAACCCATGTAATGAACTAGGTGTGACAGACTAGATTTATAATTTATTACAAATGTGTGGCTGTGGATACAACCAACCCAGTGTGTTAGCAGCACCACATGCACCCAGTGAAGATGGTGTCATGTACACGGAGCGATATGAATCTTGGTTTTCCTGTGCATCCTGCAGAATGTCGCTTTCAAATGAAACAGCGTGGTTCTGCTGTGTGTGATCAAATCGTGGCTTTGGCTCAAGCAGCCATATGGCATGTTGGAGAAGGCCTGTTGAGAGAGAGGAGTGTTCACTCCCCTGTAGTGATTAGACATACAGTATGGATTTCTCCCTCCAGACCCGGTGTTTCCACTCCTCACCTATAACAACACCCACGCATAATTATCATGTTTTTTTATATTGGATACATACACACACTCGAGCAAACTGTTTGCCTGTGCTATGCTGTAAAGCTAGAATGTTTAAAACATACTTTTATTGCTGATATTTTAATCTTATCTTCATCTTGGATTCTATTTCCTAATGTCTCTAGAGGAAAAAAGCTCATTGCAAAACACTTCACACCCTTCCCTCTCTTCCTCCCTGTCATCATCAGACATTCCCATGGAGATTCCTTCACTAACATCCAAACAGTCCTCTCCTCTCTTGTCACTTATCTCTTTTCTTCTTGCACCATTTGCTCATTTAATTACTATTGCTGGTATTGCACTACTCTAATAATATTCTTATTCGGCAGGTGCTTTCATAAAATGCAAATAAAAAAAAATGCATTTAGAGTGGAAACAAGATCCAGTCGTGGCTCTTGTGTGTTTTTGTCTCATGGAAAGCCTGTTCCATTTCGTTTCAAATGACCATCCATTCATATTGATTTAGTCTCAAAAGACTGAAAGCTATACACTGCTAATGCTAGAAAATTGCTGCAACACAGACCAGACTAAATATAAAGCAGCTAAATTGGCCCCGCAAGCGTAATGGCTTCTACAGAAGTGGCTGTAATTCAGGCATATGAGTTGCTCTTGCTTACAGTGTCTTTTGTCATTTTTATTTCAGATCGAACAAACCACCATCTCCCTGAAGACCTATCAGAGACGGCTTTGTTTACACACTGTAAACACAAAGTAAGCAGGGGGGTTGAGGTGGAAAAGATTTCATGAGATGACATTTCGTCCCTGGAACACTCAACTGAGGGGCCATCGTCACGAAGACCCTGTCGAGGAGAGGCATGCAATAGAAATATTTCTTTATCTCCATTAATGGCCCCAGCAACCTGCAGGTGTTTATTGTGAACAAGTCAAAATAATCAGTCCAGCATGAGCATCCCAACAAGTTTTCAGGGCCTGAGGGTCAGTGTGGACAGAGGAGATAAGATCGGAAACAAAACCCAGATCCAGTTCCCCCAGACTGGGGATGATAACGCCAATCGTATATCTTCTATAGGTGATCTAGGAGGAAGGAGACTGACAAAGGACACGAGATACGGCACAAGTTCAATTCCTCCTTTGGTGTCTCAAAGTGAATCCCCTAACAAGTTGGTGATCTGGGGCTCCGAGCAGCAATGCCTGGAGACTGACCTCCGAGAGTTTGAGCTTGTAGAGTGTCAGGAGATACATACGTTCTTGAGAAACAGGGATCAGGAGGAGGAGAACGAGGAGGAAGACGATGGAGGAAGTCTGAGGGATGGACGAGATGAGGGTCCAATGTCCATATCCTCCAGTTCAACTGCCAGTTCCAGCTCGGTCGGCATGAGGAGAAATGACAACGACAGCAACAAAGTGGACAGGAGAATGCAGAGGGACAAAGGGGGGCAGAAAAGGATTGCCTCTCATAGTACTGAAGAGTTAGACACATGCGTGGCAGGCTCAACAGGGAGGGGGAAGGGAGGTCTGAAGGAGTCCAAGTCTGAGACAAATGTGTTTGTGTCCAGTTTGTCAGCCATCGCCCTCAGCGGGAGCTTATCGAGTGCTCTGGACTGTACCGGAGAAGCGCCATCTCCTATCTCTCTGTGCCAACCCAAGACCCACCCTTACCCAAATGTCAACAATGCTACCTCAGCCCACACCAGGAGAAGGGCAGTCCCTGCAGATGTCAACCAGAACTCGGCATCATTGCATCCTCAGGAGATATATGACTATCCTCAGTTCTGCAGCCAGGATCAGAGACAGAGGGATGGAAGCCATCACAGAAATGCAATGTCCTCTAACGTGGGGCTGGGCGAAAGGAGGAGGGCTGGATTTGAAGAGAGGGTTCTTCCACCACGAAGGCAGCAGCTTGTCAGACCTCTCTGTCAGACCGAGATGGGGAGAGCGAGGAGCTCAGCAGAGTCCAATTCATATCGAGATAACACAGGGCAACCCAGTTCTCCCAGTCACACTCCAGATTCATACAGTAATGGGTCGAACACAAAGTTTACAAAAACATCTTTACGTGAACCCTCAGATTTCTCCCATCTCTATAACACATCTCTATTCTGCCAGTCCAGGCAGCCCAACCAGGCAGCCCAGAGGGAGGAGGTGCCCGTAGAAAGAACACCAGTTGCAGCAACAAGGCTTAGTTCCAGTCCTCCCAACCATTCCACCTTAGAGAAGAGACCAGAGACTCAATTCACATACAGAAGGATTTGCTCCAGTCCTAACAAAACAGGGATGGAATCCAGGTCATCAACCCCTCCTCACTCTCCTCTGAGGACATCCCAGGGCTCACCACGCAGGCAACCCTCTGTATACCATGTTTCCAGGAATGTCTCTGGAGTGATTAGACATATCCCGTCAGGATGCAACCCTGCTGTACCGACGTCAGCTCAGGGCTATGGCAACAGTTGCCTGAGAGCACCAGTCAGAACTAATATAAGCACAAGCGGAATCCCCAAAGCGCCTCCTAACAACCAGCAGAGCTCCCCCCACTCTAACTACAACCCCAGCCCCAGAGAGAGCTCCCCATCACCAAAACTCAAGCCTAAAGGAGTTCGCCCTAAAATTATCACCTATGTCCGAAAGAATCCTCAGTTCAAGCCCCAAGCTGCAGACGGGCCGTATCAGGTATCCTCTCTACCATCCAGGCTCTCGACATACGCACAGGGCCAAGCACCCAATTCCTTCAAAGACAACGCTAAAGACCCCTCCAAGCCTGAGACAGAACCCAGAGCAGCTCCAGTGCTTATGGCCTCCAATCCGCTGTATGACAAGTACCGGCAAGACATGCAGACAAGTATGTTCCCACCAGGTGTAGTGAGCAGGAGTATCAGGCCCCCTGGACATGCAAACACCGTCCCCCCTGCACACACACATGCCCCTCCGCATGTGCACCCGCACAGCCACACAGCACCCCCCAAACTGGGCTGTAAAGCAGACAACTTCTATGGTGCACCATCAGAGGTGAGTATTTTGTACTTTGTACTCAAAGTGCTTTGTATGATTTGAGTAGAAGCTTGTATTCTCATGTCTTTTTTTTTGTTGATTTTAATTTTGGTGGCCGATGCTGTGATCGATATTAAGGAGTAGAAAAAAAAAATCTGATTCCAATAAATGGACCAATAGTGGTAAAGCAATGTAATTGAGGCTTAGTTTAAACATAAACTAATAACCATAAATAAAAGAAAACACCAACCCAACTAATTGTATATAACTTGAATTTAGTCAATAAATGTTTTAAAATTAAATTCTTGCATTGTTTATTCTGTAAAAATGAAGGTTTTCGTATCGACAACATAATCGCTGATATCAACATGTCTGTTAACGGCCCATATGGGTAGATCTTATCGTCCAACCGATAAATCAGTCAGACTCTATAGTCCACTGTTCATTCATACAGACGGTGAAAAGGGAGCAGCGATTGAATTTGAATTATGATTGTTGCATCAATTAGCAGCAGATAATTACTGTATGATTTGCAGTATGTTATAAACATTAATGCTGCATTCTTTTGTTACTTGAGGTCCAGTTTCCCAATTATTCTCCCACCACACGACTATGAAGTCCAAAGACAAGCTTCACATCATTTTTCCTGACTCCTCATATCAATGTCCCCAGCTAGTTTCCATATTTATTCTATCCCTCAGTAAACTATGTATAATTCATCGCAGATATTCTGCATTTTATCCCCATTCTCACAAGAGCTTTATTGCTTTAAAGTCGTTCCTTATTGATTCTGATTAAATAGCTTTATTGGGAATTCATATTCATGCAGCATCAAGCTCCAACATGTGGAAATAAATAGTTAATGCATGCTCAACTACAAAGCCCACAGGGACATGGGAATTCTCAAGGCTTCATATCACACTGCATGAGAGACCCATACATTGAGCAATTCCATTAAGAGATTCCACTTACTCCAAAATGATGCCGGTGATGTTAAACAAGCTACTTGCGGCGGATACAACTAGATGTGTGACACTCTGCTCTCCTGCAAAACGTAGAACTTCTTGTTATCAGAAATCATCTGTTGAACATGATCCGTCATATCATATTTGAATCATTGGTTTTGTTCAAACTGAATTTTTGATGACAGAGATTTGAGTCCATGCCTGTGGATACATTCAAAGATGTAGAATATGATTATGGCATCTGCTATTAGATTACATGGTGCATCAAAGCTTTGTTCTCATCGTGTCCACAGGCAAAATACACAAAAGTAATCATGTGTTGGCAGGAAGACTTAAATCAGTAAACACATTAGCTTCTTTCCTTTACTGTAAGGAGGATATACAAACATGATGCAAGTGTGCAAAATGATGTTTATGCTAGAGATCTCTAAATAGGTTACAAGTGGGTATTTAATGGTATTTTTGGTGGCATGACTTCTAGGTGGTGCGATCTGGCAGTTTCAAAGGGACTTCTGTTGAGGACACGCTACAGCCCCGGACAGCCCATCCGGCCGGAGGCAGTGGCAGTCTCCTGCGCTCTGGCCGAGGTCTGCGTCTCGGCCTGGGAGCTGTCAACAGGGCGGCTACGGATGCGGCCAAGGGCAGAGGACCTGGTCAGGGGCAGAGGTCGGCACTGGTTTTCAGCCAGCCAGTCCAACCTGTCATCCCGGCAACCAGTCAGAGAAGCCAAGATAACACAGGTACATAAAATCTTCTCTCGCAGCATGTCATTTTTTGGTTTCCCTCTCAGAAAACAGCTGCAATGGCAGATGGAGGCCGTCTCTGTGGAGCTACAGTACACAACCCAGAATTTGACACACTAGAGAGCTACCTTATCTTTCGTCTCCTATGCAGCAACGAAGAGTTGTGGGACTTTCTTCCTCTTCCTAAAATTGGCCTGAGATGAAGGCAGCTCATTAAAATGCATTCTCTGAGATTAATTTGGGCTGATGTTATTGGAAGGTTTAAAGAAATACTGAGGGGAGTGATATTGCTCCGGGAGGCTTCCATCTACAAAACAAAATAAATAACTAGGCTTGCTCACTCTCTTTCTTCACGCAGCAAATTTCTAATTCAGATGTCTCTGATAGCACCTCCGACTGCTGAAGTGAGATTTGCATTACAGCTCACGATCGTCCCCGGAATATCGGAGTATGAAATTTGTTCATCGCTCGGCACTCTGCTGGAAAGCTGCAGCATTTATCACTTACATGCATATTTGATCTGCTCTTTCCCTGAGTGCGATAACCTGGACCCACAGTGAAAATACATATGTACATTCATTCAAACACAACCCAAAGCTGCACGTATAGAATTGATCGGCACAGTTTTATGGCGTGCTAGGCATCCTTATCATAATCCCTATAAATACAGATGTAGGGCCTCTTGATGCTGCTGCTCGGCCCTCTGGGGAACACAGGCTTTGAAGTACAGAGCAATTAACGGTTAAATAACGTCAGTATTTTTTCTGCCTGAAACATCTCTCATCAATGTTGCACCCTGGCTTACACACAGTGCATTTATTATTATTATACATATTGAATATATTGGTCAGCATTATCAGCTTCCGTCACTGTGTGTAGGATCATAATTGATGGAGTTCCATTTGCCTTTTTTTGTTCTGTTTGTTCTTTCACCCGTGTTCTGGAGACATCTGACCTCTAACCATGTTTTTTCCTTTCTTTCTCTTCTCTCCATCACTGTAAATTAAAGCATTTTAGCCTTTTGTGAATTATAATCTCTCCATTTTTCCCATATTTGTACATTACTCTAATGGTACTAGATAGCTATAGTATACCTGATACAAATTACTCGACTTGTGTAATTATGGAGCAGGTTTTAAACTCTAATGAAGATCATACCACAGGACATTTGTGTTGAAGCTGTACTTCTGCATGTTGAGGCGCCCAGCCCCCCCCCCCTCCCTCACAGCAGCCGAGCGCCGCGATTTTGTTCCGGTCGAGCTGCAGAGATTGCGGTGCACCGAAGTATCACATTTAATAACATGCAATTTAACGCTTTACGGAGGAAATCTGTGCAGGTTGCTGCAACTCACCTTGGTCTGTAATTAAAATCGGTCGGTCATTATAGTGCTTATCCCGGCTGTCCGTCCCATTGACTTTTCTGAGCTGTATTTACATAATTCACCTCAAGTTTGGGTCCTTCTTTCAGTGAGAGCCAGTGGATGGATGTGGTGTCTTTCTGTTTTGTTTTTGAGAAACTGGAGGTAGTGTTTCAGTCCTGAAGGCAAAGTCAATTTATTTTATTCAAATCTGTTGTGTGGCTGAAGGGAGAAACTGCAAGCCCAGGAAAACACCCTGCAGGCTTTTATGATTTATAGTGTGTGTCCTAAATTCACATTTGCATGAATTTTAGTCCTATTTTGTTCCTTAGGAGAACCACTTTACAGGTTTGCAGGTGGGATTTGGGGGATTTGAAAGAGAGGGAGGGAGTATGGAAAGAAGGAAAGAAGGAAGGAAGGAAGGAAGGAAGGAAGGAAGGAAGGAAGGAAGGAAGGAAGGAAGGAAGGAAGGAAGGAAGGAAGGAAGGAAGGAAGGAAGGAAGGAAGGAAGGAAGGAAGGAAGGAAGGAAGGAAGGAAGGAACAAATGAAAATGACAACGAGCATTTTCAAGCATTTCCTTTTAGGTCGTTCAGAATAATGTGTGTTCTCATTGAACAGGAGAGATGGTCCTTGATGTCCAACCTAAAGTGGATTTTTGTCCCCCCCACTTCTCTCCCTTGTCTCTTAGGTGTCTCATAGGGGGCTTGATTGGAGGGGAGAGGTTGCAGGAGGCAAATCTGGGCATTTATCTTTAATGATTCTGACCTTCCCACTCAAGAGGGGCTTCCTATTTTGTGTCTCCCCTCCCTCGACTGTCGCTCTTGTCCTGTAGAGCGCTGTGGAGAGAAGCGGGGGGGTTGCCCACCTTATCTTTGCGGCCAGCAGGGGATAATGCTTTTCTTCTGCAGGATCTAGACCCTTTACTGGGAGCTGGGGCAGCCAAAATGGGGCTTCTATTCAAAGGCCTGGGGGTTTTGCCCAATGTGTGTGTGTGTGTGTGTGTGTGTGTGTGTGTGTGTGTGTGTGTGTGTGCCATGGTCACTCATGCCTGCACATTTCATCTGTTTTGCTGTTGGAAATCATAGATTACTGAGAGGGAGGATTTCTCCCCACTGCTCACTAACAAAAGCCACCACCGTGCAGCTGTGATGACTTTTTCATCCTCTCTTTGATTCCCTGTCTTTGTCTGTCTCCTCCTAAAGATGTTTTCTCTCTTCTTCATTTTGTCTTCACTCGCTTAATCCAACTTTCATTTGAGCTTTTTCTTTTGTGGTTTAACGTCTGGAAAAACCTGCATCTTCCACCACAGCTTTTAGGATATTTGGGTGACTGCTGTCAGATTCACTGTAACCCCTGCAGTTACAAGGAATAATGAATAATAGCATTACCGTTAATGTTATAAACTATGAATCCAAGCAAACCTAATGTATGTACTGGAGAGATAAATGGCCTACCTCCTAAATTGTCATAACAGTGTTTACAGCATTAGAGAAACCGCTGGCCAACAGCCCAGTCTGCAGGCACGGCCACAGCCACCAGCAGCTATTAGCATGTTGTTGTGTATATGGTTAAAGTATTTGCTCGCTGTAGAAACCGGAGACATAACACAGACGACTTCCTGGTGCCTGCTGAGAGCTTCATCAACACAGAATGATGAACGACGAGGGGAAACAAACATCATGCTTAATCTCCTCCATTTATTTAGCTGTCAGCGGTGGTTAATGAGTTTACAGTTGTCACTCAGACACACACACACACAAACACACAATCTTGCTGTCTATACTTCTGTTGAGCACACATGATTCAGTGAGGAAAGAAGCATAATTGCTACTAATTACAAATTGAGATGAAATGGGGGGGATCATGAGCTATAAATAATACACATATAGCAGTCACTGGGTACAGGGCAGTGTGTCTTCAGTGTGTGGACCAGGTTGAACATGTCTTCTTCTACATTCACAACAACAGTGGTCGGCAACTGGGTCAAATCGATAGTCAAAATCGCAGCCACATCTTTTTATTAATCGGATATGTTTTTATTATTATTACAGCACAGATGAAAACTTGATAACTTGGGTGTGATGATTGTGTTGATGGATCTAAAATAGCTGACATGTAATGTAAGTCAAATTGCACCTGTCAGTCATTCCAACTTATATATGGACCACACACGTAGATGGTAAAAAAACTAATTCAGTTTCATTCAATGACATTAATGGACTGTAAAATCAGTGCAGATGAACCAGGTAGGATGAACAAAATGTTTTGTAACATCACCATGCATCATAGGCCGTTTATAAAAAGCTCTGCACGCACAACGTCCAGCACACAAACCAATAAAAGGTTTGAGGATGATTTGAGGAGAAATCTGAATAATTCATTCTCTAGAGCCTCACCACAGGCCAAGCAAACATCCCATCCCAAACAGGCCCATTTGGAAGGGTCACTGCACTGATTAAAGAAAGATTCACCATAATTCTTCATTTTGTGCTTTTCTAACAGATGAGGTGTTCACCCAACACACTTCTCCTCCGGTTCCAGCGATGGCCGCAGCCCAGTCCCAGTCCGCCGCCGTCAGGTCCCTGCTGCCCAAAGCGAGCCAGTCGGGCCTGCGCCCCCCGGGCTTCAACTCCAGCCGTCACCCCGCGGGCCGCCTGGCAGCCTTCGGGTTCGTCAGGAGCTCCAGCGTGTCGTCCGTCTCCTCGGCCCACTCCGCAGACAGCTCGCAGAGTGACCCCTGCAGGACAGCTCACTGTGAGTGCGCTTATTATAAAATCTGTAGACGCAGGCCAGTGGGAGAGCTGATCCCTGCTGGGTGTTTAGTTTTTGCTGCATCGTGCGGTTTGTCCTTTTCATAACATACTGGTATTTATCAGTTAGCTTAATGGCTCATTCAAAAACACCCACTTTATCATCATCATGAGTGCACTATTATTATCACCATACTGTTTTTATTGCCTCCTTCTATGTATTCCCCTCATGAATATAATTAGCATAAACAGCCCCCCCCCCCCCACACACACACACACACATTCATTATGGTGCAGTCTGCTTTCTCTTCCTGAGCTCCGCCTCACTAACAATGTATTCTCTAATCTGTATTTTTAATACACAAGCTGCATACAGTTAGAAACAAAGCTGCGGTTTTATAAAGCACATTTAATTTAACACAAAAAGACACAATATAGAGTATGCAGCTATTTTCAGTAGAATGTGTATTTGTTAATAGAGGGGTATTTTGATTTCTTTCAATCATCTAAAGTTCAGTATTCTTTTGTTTGTGCATTCGTTTCACGTGATCGACCCAATAAGACGCCCTAATATTAGTCAATACAAATAATTATCATATTATTATTATTTAGGTCAGAGCATTGAGAATTTCCTTCAGGATGGGTTTTCATGCATGTAGCAGAGCTGATGTGTTATTACAGACAAGACAACTAGATGACTTGACTTAAGAAAAAGTTAAAAAATATGCATTTTCACAGTTTACCCAAGAAACAGTGATATTTCATTTTTTGCCATACTGAAAAATACACTTTGGGTCATTAACTATCCCCATTTGACAGCTCAGCTTTTATCTATCGTGAATGTATGTAGAAATAACAGAGCACAATATGTCAGTCCAGGGATTCATGAGTTATTTAACAGCCCCGTAACTGGGTCTGTGCTGCAAGTTCAGTCAGTGTTCTCCGATGAGAGATCAGTTTGCTGACTGAACTGGGGGGAAATAGTTTTTATGTTCACGGTCACCTGGACGTGCACATGCATGTTGTGATTTCCGTGCTGCCTCTCAGTCTGGTTGGGTAGTTGGCTGAATTTGTGGTCGGTGTGTGTGTGTGTGTGTGTCTGTGTGTGTGTCTTTATAATGTGACCTACATAGGGAACACTTGCTCTTCCTCTCCCAGTTACAGATGACGTACAGCATCTGCACTCTCACGCACGTCAGCCCCCCTGTTATGTCATCTCTCCATTCCCTGCTTTTGTACTTTATACTTTTTTTTATCCCTCTTTTTCTCTCTCTCTCTCTCTCTCTCCAATTGGTTGAATATGAGGACACACTCTGGGAGTAATGTGGGGGGAGGTACCTCTTCATCTGCCTTGAAGCAGGGAAAAGAGGAGTCCCTTAGGTATCTGGAGAAGAACCTGATAATTGAAAGAAAGTGTGAATGCGGAGGTTGTCATTTTTTTTAAAGCTTGACACAAGGCATTGGTGTTGAGTTTATCATTCTTTTTCATCTCTGATGTTTTTCCTATGATTTTGTTCCATGTTTGGGTAAAAACAGTAGGAGACCAGTCTTTATTAACAATGTATGTGTGCGTGTTGGTGTGTGTGTGCTAAATCAGACATTTAAGGATTAGGGCTACACATTTAAGGCTAGGAATTGCATTCTGTCAATCCGTGTCCTCACAGCTATAGAAAGAAATGTGCATTAAAAGCGAAATGCAGAGCTCCTCTTCTCCTTATCTTTCCGTATTCTTATTAATTTTCAATTTTTTGCATTATCTAAATCAGCTGAACATGGGAACATGAATTTCTTCCACATTGAAACTCCAGAGAGTTGGATCTTCTGAAAGATATATTTTCCTCTCTGTATATATGTAACATTGTGGTTTCTCAAAGTGATCTTGCCCCAGCATCTACTGTCACTGAAGTCGAAATGTAAAAAGATCAGTGTATAACAGAAAAGTAATAAGAGTTAAAAAAATATATTGTTCACGACACATACACTACTAACAGCCACTTTCAGCTATAAGTTTCACCATCTGTATTTTGGTTTGTTGTCAGAGACAAACATAAACAACAGTATTGAACCCCCCTCTCTCTCTTTCTAGCTAACAGCTTCATTTGTATTGTACTTAATAAATTACCCTGCAAATATCAATATCATGAATCAATGAAATGAGATCCAGGCCTGAGAGAAGCCTGTGCTGCATCGGTCTGGCCAAAGATTACAAGTTCATCCCCGGCTACGTAAATCAGACTTAATGTGACTGTTTGTGTTACAGGAAACAAGTGCGTCCACTAAATCTTGAAGATAAATTACACGGTAACACAACTGAGGCCTAATCGCTCGCTTGTTAACGTATTGTCTGTTTAAGCAGCTGTTGGTTTAAAACGCCTGTTAAATTATGCCGTTAATTTATCACCTACATGTAGTTCAAAACTGCATAGACATAGTAGACATGACGACTTTATAAATATTGTTCAGGCACACACACACGTGCACTAACAGAGCGTAGGAACACCTGCCAGCAGAGCACGAAAGAGCAGAAGTTTTGAATGGTGTTGCCTGAAGCCAGCTCTTCCTCTCCCCGCTGCCACTCTGAGCTCAGTGAGACCGAACTGGAATCGAGCATGAGAGGCAGAAGATTAATACGCTTTGATGTTCATTTCCCTGCGTCCGCCCGTTTGCGTGTGTGACACCTCGAGAAAGGCAGGGCGGGAACGTTTACTTCCACTTTTGACTCTGTGTGGTGCTCGTGACCTTTCGCTGCGAGGCATCGGAACTCCCCGCTCCGTTTGAACTTTCCGGATGAAACGGCCCGACTGTAGGTCCTATACTCCGTCTATTTCTGGGTGCACTTGTTGAGCTTTCACCAGAGGGTCGTCTGATGCATTTGTGCGTCTAACCTGCCTTTGGCATGTTTGATATTAGAAGCTTTACTGTGATTTGTCTTTTCTGCAACCTGGATTCAATTCATATGGATTGTTATCTTTTTTTTATCCCAGGGGCAAATTAAAAGACAGAAAATACGATTGACATTTTGTTAAACTCTTCTCTGATTTGAATTGGAGATTTCACCAAAACATAATTGCATTTGAAATCCTTATAAAGTCCAACGCAGTTTGTGAAACATTCAGTAGGATTGTACTGACTGCATACATCTAGACATTAAGTGGCAGTCATGAGAGGTCATCAGAATCTTCCGTTTCTAATTTCCAGAGGCTCTCATGCTGTTTAACCTGTTTTCTTTGTGTATGTGTGCACATACAGTAGGTGTGCAACGACAGGAAGCATCTTTGCAGTACTTGTATTTCCTCTTTCACTCTGGGATCTTTGCCTCCTCTCGCCGCAACCCCAGTTGCAACGAACAGACAGATTGACAGATGAGTTCTCACACATCCTTCCATCGAGGATACCGGGGGGAACACAGGCAACCCGTTACTTCCTTCAATACCAGAGAAGAAAGGCTTAGTCGCTTGTTTTCCCCATTGATTGGCAAGTAAGGCGGACTCCATTAGGGCTCTGGGTGATACCAACAGGAGGAATCATTAAGGAATAGAGTGATGGGGAGGGTAAGGATTGCAGCCCTCTGATAAAGTGTAGAAGAGGATCCCTGGAGATTGAACTTCCCACTGTTGTAGCTCTGTCAACCTCTGATCAATGATGCATTGATGCATGTAAATGTGGACATGTGCCTTGATTGTCCAGGAAGAAGAGAAAGATGAGGGAAGGGACATATTTAACTTGGTGAAATATGTCATATTCTTCATCTAACTTTCATTTACCTTTCATGATGTGAAAGATATATTGATTTTTTTCAAACTAGCCCTGCATCTCAGCCATCTGGCAGACAAGGACTCCTCTTCTTTTATTTCATCTTTCTCAATTGGTCCATAAAAACAAAAAATTGACCCTTTTCTTTGTCTCTTATTCACGCCTACGCTACCTGGTAGCAAGAGGGGTATTGTAAGCAGTGGATTCAGTTTGTCTCTCACAGCAATATCTTGAGCAGTTTTAATCTTATTTGGATTAAAATTGGAGAGTTGGTTTAGGGAATCTTCGAGTGTTGAGATGGAAGATGCAAGGTCTCAACTTCCCTCCTTCCATTATACAAACCTGAAGCTAAAATATCCAGAATCTGTGCAGTAGTGACTGTGGAGCAACGGTGTAGAGGGCCCGCTGATACATATGATATATCCAATGGCGAGGTCAAACAATCATAATGTTTCACCCTGTTTTTTTAGCATCAAAACCAAACTTATCAGAAACATGAATACTTGAACAAACATGAGTGTTACTTATCTGATTTGCTTTGTTTGTTTGGAGAATGGGTTTATTACCTATGCAGTAGCCAGCCACCAGGGGGCGATCGAGATGGTTTGGTTTCATTTTAGAGCGCTGTTATGTCTTCCATAGTCAAATAAAGTTCATGGTCAGGACCTGTGCTTTTTTTGTTGTTGTATAAAACTGTAAAGGTCGCAGGTTCAAGGTCGCAAGTTCAAAGTTTTAGCCTAATGCTAAAGCATGGGACAAACAATTAAAGCAAATATACAAATGCAATTATGTTTAATTCAGTTACATATTTAACATTTTGTCAACAATATTCACTTGATTGAAAAGGAAACATTTTGATACTACATTTTCACAAGGTAGCTCGTATTGAATATTTTAGACTGAATGTAACCCGGTGAAGCATCTTGCCGGTCACATCATATCTTTAAGCCCCTCCCCCTGTGGCCACAGGGTTTTCACAAAAACAACAGGAGACAGTTTAACATAACGAATCACACACACACACACACACACACACAATCACACTAAGGAAATCAAGGTGACATTGAGCCAAGCTGTTATGGCCTTGATTGATTCTTACGGCCTGTTTGATTATATATACATTCAAGTGTGTTTGACTAACATCAGGGGGGCTATAGGCTACTCTATATAACATTGATTAGCCATTAACCCAATCCTCCCTTTAGCCAAGTCGTTGACATCCCCTAAGCCTTTTTGTGTGTGTGAGAGGATCCATGCATATGTGATGCCTGGTTAACTCCGTGGTGACTGACAGACTCTATTACCTAGCTGAATGCAGAATCCAGCAGCAGGACGCTGATGAAGCCGGTGCCCCTGAGCCCAGCCGCCTCCTGGATGAAAAACTCAATCGCCAAAACAAACAACGACAACAAAGAGTATTATCACCTCGATCCATCTTCTCTTTAGGTGATAATGAAATAAGGGTGGAAATCAAATGAACGAAAGAGTGAGCAGAGCTGAGACGGGTGAGGGGAGAAGATGAGTTGGAGGAGGATGCAGCGATAAAAGAAAACTCAATGAGTCCAAATGAGCAGAGAGGAGAGGGGGAAATGGAGTGTTTGAAAGAAAGATGAGCGGAAACAGGAACATGGGGAGGCTGGTGCAGGGAGGAGAGAGGATGCCATACCCCAGATGCAATGGCTCAGATCTGCTCTGTGAATCATGCTAGCTCAATGTGAACAGATGGTTTCTATGGTGCAGTCAGATAGACACAAACGTGTAACACACAGAGAGATGCACACACTGGTAGTGCAGCACATTAGATGGGCCAATTAGATATGGCTGCCATTCTGTGGCTGATGAGAGGCAAACCAACATGGCAGCGAGTTACTGAAGCAGCAGAGCTGTGACAGTGAGGATGGGCTCAATGGGCCTTTTCATTAACTAATAACCGCTCGGCGTTTTCATCCAGCTCCATATTAATCAATGTTCATGGCTTTGACTGATGGTCCTGTGTGACAAAAACACAGAGGACGTGGAAACAGGAGCATCCGAATCAGACAAACCTTAATGTGTATGTATGTAATTCTCTTTTACACTGAGAAGAAAGCTTTAGTCATCTATTTTTCCTCCAATAACTTACACAACAGAGGAGGTTATGTTCTCACCACGTGTCCATTGGATTGTCTGTCAGCATGATTACATAAAAACTAATCAACAGATTTCCAAGAAACCCTGTGGGAGGATGGGACATGGGCGAACAAGAGAGGCTATTACATACTGGCACCAGGAATATTTCGTTACCTACTTAGTAGTGGGTAAACACTGAAAGATAGGGCATTTTTTGACATTTTCACCATTTTCTCATGGAATAATTCATGGATCTTGATTAAAAAATGGCTTTAGGTTAACTGTATTTATAGGCTTTTCAATAATCTTTCCCAAAAACTTTTTATCTGGTGTTCTCCCATCTTTAGACCCAGAAATGATTTCATCCTGCTGACATTTAGTGTAAGGATTTCTCGGATCCAGTTCAGTGATGTACTGGCTCCTTCATAATAAGAAAATAACTCCTTGATTTAGTGGAATAATTATGAGAGAACATCATCAGTAAAACTGTGTGGTAGTTGTAATTTGATGCAAAATTCAAGTATAACAAAATAGTTTTCAACACATGGAGCTGAGTTAATGAGAGGAGATAGCTGTGGCTGTATTTGGATATTCAAAAGCTTGCTGTCCAGTGTGTTGTTGGTGTTGGTTATTAAACATCCCATTTATTTTTGTTCTGTCTTTCTGTTTCTCAAAAAGAACAAGTAACAGCAAAAATCCACAACTCTCACAACTACAGTGGCATTTTAGTTTGGTGTGTTTTTATACCTGCCATAAAGGTCCAAGGTGAATAATTCAGGGCATCGCAGAATGGATGATAATGGAATATATAATATATTCATCTCTAGCTTTTTCATCAGCTTTTAACTAAGAGCGGTTCCTTGTATGTGATGTAGAGTGCAAAATCTCTATTGGATCTTAAGGGAGAGAAAACATTTGTCTCCTGGCATGTGTCTAATCTTGAACTTCATCAGTCAAATATTCAAATAACCATTTGACGGTTACTTATATAGAAAGGAGCATAACTCTCTTGTTGTCCATCGTTAAAATAATTCACGTCCTTGTAGGACAGAGCATTTGATTAAATCTCCTGACGTCTGGGTCCTGGCAGAGGAGAGGGACCCTGTGGCTGCTGCTGTCAGCTCCACAGTTATCACCTAATCTATCTGTCAGTCCACAACCCTGATGTTATCTCTGCAGGACCATTACAGTTCCTGCTATATGTATGCAGCTTTAACCTTGACTGTCACACATATCAATGTAGATGCACAGTTGAGTACTTTGCATAATTGCGCCGCTTTGAACAGGAAGTCTTTAAATGCAGCGTTTGACAGCTGTTATGAAGTTTTGTTAGTTCAGATGAAACGTAAAGATGTAATTTATTTGTTGTATCCATTTTTCAGTGACATTGATTTTCAGGTTATTTCACAGTTTTATTGTGAATAATATAGGTTTTTACAAAGCACAAATATGTCTTGCATTTTGACACATGATCTGCCTCTTATCATATTTCACCCTCTGCTATTTGATGCAGATGAGGCTGCTTGTTTCTGGTGTTTAATTTGTATTTTCTTCTTTTTTGAGTGTTTAACCCAGACAATGTGATGTGTTCATAAACTATGATCATAGCAATATATATTCTGATATGAAGAGCATCAGACATTTTGAGCCAGCTTTGAACAAATGACAGGAAGCAACGATTAATGAGCAGAACAAATTATAGACTCTTCAGGCTTAATTACACACACTGTCGTCTTTACTGAGAAGGGTTGAGTGAAGCTGACGTCTGTCTGTGAGAACACGTTCTCCAATCAAACTGGCTGAATTGAGATTACACCTCAAAACGAACTAAAATCAGTGTCAAACCTATATTCTTAATGTGTATAAATTATTTATGTTAGTAAAGGTTGTCAAATAGTATGTCTAAAACTATATCCGATATGATACGGGTATCAAACCGATAACCTGGACATTGGTGAACAACCCACTCTCCAACTCTCCTTCTAACATGGAAATATTCATAAAATGTAAAAAACAAAAAACAATAGTGATGATAATAAAACGTCCCCATTCCTCAACATCAAAACTACCATCAATATCCCAAATATCAATTTTAATACAATACAATTTAAAGATAGGCTATATCTAGGAACGTATAAATCAATTTTTCTCTGTGAATGGACTGTAGCTTAAAAGCCTGAGTGTGGGCACACACACACACACACACATAAGGTGCGACTGGATGCTAACTGCAGTTGCACTAAACGCCGAATCAGCATTATCCTCCTGGCATTAGTTTTGCTTTGAGGGGCGAGCTGTTCCATTAACACGGCCTCCCACTGAGCTGTGTTACTGCTCTTTTGTTCTCACTCTCCTCGTGCTCACTGTCCCTTTTCTAATATCTCTGGTACTTGCCATACATCTTCTTAATATGCAGAGATTTCTGATGTCTTCTCTGCTGCACCATCCGTTTATTCCCCCCATCCTGGCTCGCCATGTCCTCATGTCTGCTTCCTGCTGATCTCTTGCTACCTCCCTCTTCCATCCACGCTCGGATATTCATCATTGGCTGACATTTTGCCAATCAGTGACGCACGTCAGCTTGCTCTCACCATTAATGAAGTGCATCTCTTTTCTTCTCTTTGTCTAAGCCAGCGAATTTCACTCTCTAATATTCTATCATTTTCATTCCTCTGTTTTCCTTCTCTGACTGGCCGCCTCACTCTTCCTCTCTCTGAACTGCTCTCTGGGAATTTGATCGTATACTTGACCTATGACTAATGAACATGTATCTGTTCATATCCACCAGTCAATTGCTCTGTGTCAATCAGACGACTGAGCAAAGCATTTGAGCTTAACGCCAAATATTTCTGCTCCTTCCATTTAAACATATGTTTATTTAATCCGTGTATCATTTCAAGACTTTAGCTTGTGGATGTTGACAGCCGTAGATTCAGAGCTCAGTAACAGCAGTGCTGTGTCCTAGATCATATCTGAGGAGTGGACACTCTGCACATGCCCTTGACTGGTTGATGAGGAGGAGGCACAGTAAACAGCCTCACTGATCAGCACCTCGAGCTGCTGGGGGACGACTAATGATGCTTTGAGAATGTGACATGCAGCAAATGTGCGGTGATGTACAGAACATGCACAGACAGAGAGAAAATAGCCGCCGGTATCATTGAATATGCTAGACATTTTTATCTATATGTAGATTTTATTATGTAACTGTCACTTGTGAACTAATTTTCATTTTACATTTAGGATTATCTGGAGTAAATTCCGAACCTGCACAGTAAATAGCACAAGTACTTTACAGGGGTGGTACAGTGTTGTCATTGCAGTGTGGTTGTGTACATTGCCTCAGGTGAAAGAATGAATCATCCACTGGCTGCAGGGTTAGTAGCTCGACTGGACTACATGGCAGCACCGGAGAACAAACTGGAGAGGGCAATGTCTGAGGAATCGAAAAAGAATCGAGGAATATAGTCCATATCGAAGAAAGTGTGTTTGCATTCATTCGTAGTGTCAGTGAAACTATAAGGAGGTGAAGGGCAGGCAAACGTTTGTTTCATTCCTGTTTGGGGATTGGATAGATGAGCAGGATATACTCTGTGTGTGAGACTACATCAACCATCCATCAGTCGGTTGTTAGATAGCATTACAGGCCAGGGTGAGTGTGTCGGTCTCGCTAGCGCGGGCGCTAACTATCCAACCAGCTTAAACAATCAAAAAACTCCACACTGGGTATTTTCGTGAACTTTAATGAAATTTGTAAAAAGACGATGCGTTAACCCATTGAAGGATGACACAAATTACGAGTGGAGCTGCCGTCTATAAACAACATGTGACGCAGATAAAATAACATTGGATTACATCCGGGTGATTTACAACTTGACCCCTGGCAATATTGTATGGCTGAACTTCCCCAAGGGGGCGCTGTTGCAAAACTAAACATAGCATGGCATTTGAGGGGCAGAACAGTGAGTGACTGCCATGAAGGACTGTAATGTTGCGTTTGTCTTTCTGTCTGGAGTTTGCATGTTCTCCCTTCTTCTGAGTGGGTTTTTCTGTAGGTTCTCCCACAGTCCAAAGACATGCAGATTGAGGTTAGATTAATATGAGACTCTAAATTGACTATAGGTGTGAAGGTGTGAGTGAGTTGTTTGTCTCTATATGTCAGCCCTGCAGTATGCTGGCCACCTCTCCATGGTGCACCCCGCCTCTTACCTAATACCAGCAGGGTTTGGCTCCGGCTCCCCCTGTGACCCTCAAAGGATAAGCGGTATAGATAATAGATGGATGGACGTGCTCATGTGGAAGCATTGGAATGTTTCTGTAGCGTGTGTGTGTGTGCGCCAGTCTGTGCGTGTGTGTGCAGGTTAACGGAAAGAAGATTGGGAGCAGCAGCAGTTAGACCCAGAGCTTACAAACCATTTCTCAGTTCAGTGAACCTTGATTCAGACATAACACAACCTATCAGATCGAAGAAAAAACAATATGTGATACTACGAGGGAGAAAGAGACGGCAAATATGTGATATATATGAGATATAGAAAACCTGAGTGGGAGTTCTGAAGAAAAATCCTAACAAACCGTATCTACGGTAACCGAACATTCCTTCATGAAAATGAATGAACAGGTAATCCAAGTTCTTCATCTGCTTCTGTGTGTTTCAGGTCTGAGTGTGAGTGAGGAGCCTCCTCTTCACAGAGTGACCACCAGCCCTCCGTCAGCTGATCACCAGCGAGGGGCGCCGTGCCGCAGCCACAGTCTCCAGCCACCCTCCACCCCGGCTCTGCCCCGGCGCTACCTGCCTGCCCAGCCTCGAAGCTCCCCTGGAGGTCAGCAGGGTTACACATTTGTGGGACAAGGGAAACAATTTGTTTCTGAAAAATATTCTGAATATTTATAATTTCTATGTGGACATAAAGTAAAAATCTTTACAGGAACAATATTCACATGCAAATTTGAGTTTTGTGCATGTGAAAGGGAAATTTGAGAGAGACTTCTCAAATTTTGCAATGATGCATTTATTGTAGGTAAAACTTGAAAAAGTATTTCATTAAATCCAGCACTTTTACTTTTCCACTATTTTCTGCTTCCTTATGCAGTGTAGCATCTAAGTAAGCACAGCTCTTGCTCTCTGGAGTTGTTCGAAGTCATTTGGGGAAATTCACACTCCAATAATAAAAATAACCATCAGAAAGTACTGAACTACATTAGAGAAATGCCGGGGTGGTTTCTCCCTTCATAATGTGAGTTTATTCCGGGGCACTCCTGTTCATTATGACTGTAACACTTTTGTAGCTTTTACTGCTACATGGTAAAATATACAATTAAAGACTAATCACCACACATTTAATATGTTGTCCCATGTGCCTTTAAGAAATGTTGATTAGGTCACACTGTCCTGTCCTGTCTGTTCAGAGGAAGCTCACTGTCAGTGATGCTTCTCTCACAAGGCTGTATTTTCACACATCGAGGTTGACACCAGAAGAAGCCCTGTAGTATCTCACCTCACACACACTTAACACCCGTCTTTAAGAATGTCCAGTAACTGATTTAATAAACAAGCCAGAATCCTGTTATCTTTAAAATCATGTCTAAGACCAACACAACTTACAGGAAAAAAAACATTTCAAACAGCGAAACAATGTAGAAATTGTGTGTGTTTGTGTGTTTGTGTGCTGTAAATTATTGATGAAGAAATACCTGAGGTGTCCCTGTCAGCCAGAGTCATGTACAGACCCAACTGTTTGTTCTACTCTTGTCTCTCTGTCACAGTATATCCCATTAAACACACACACACACTCACACACACACACACACACACACACACACACCTTATCAGTGAATGACAGTGAATGACAGTTCTGTTGAGCCCCTGAAAGTTTCAGCCAAAAACTTCCTTTACCATCACACACTCACACTGGTGGCATGATGATCGATCTCCGTTACAGTGGTCGACGTGCTGACATTTTTTTGTTTGGTCCATGTCCCACCCACTAACATAGAGGAGGCAGGGCTTATGACCTGTACTGTATCCCGCCACAAGGGGGGAATTAGGAGGATTGGCTTCACTTGTATATTGAGCTGTCATGTTGGGCAGCTTTATATACGGTTCATGGTTTGTCAGTCGGACTGCTGCAAAAAGTCTCAGAGGACTGCTCAGCCCGTACATCCTCACAGAGCTGCTAGCATCCCTGTAGACCCACTATCTTGTACAGCGACACCTGAGCAGTGAACACACACACACACACACACACACACACTGAGAAACTCACTCGCACACTGTTTGTGCAGGCATGAACTCTCTCTCCGGGGCTATACAGGGATTTGTTCAGGATCAGAGGCTTCGCTCCCAAAACAGGTCTAATTAGTTTCCTTTCAAGGCCTCTCTCCTCCTCTCTCCCCGGCTTCACAACAGATTCCCCGCTAAGCTGCCCAAATCCACTTCTTCATTCACTATCATCTGTTTTTGTCCTCCCCACTTCTCATCATTCCTCATGTATAATGTTTCAAGCCCAGCAAGTTGTCTCTACGCCCACACGCCTCACCACGCGTCTGCGGCAGATTTAACGTGACACATGAGAAGACGCGAGAGCTCAGAAATGATATTTCAAAATAAATATTCAGAGTTCAGGATTCTTGTCTGTCTTTGCTTTAAAGTGTGACACAGGTAGCAAGGAGAAGATGGGCACGTCTGCTAGAGTACACGCTCGGCTTCTCTTTGACCCAGAGTCCCATGGGGCCTTGTTATACTACGCAGCAGGGGGGGGGGAGATAGCTGAAGATGAAAGCAGGAGGGTATAACAGAAAGATTGAAAAAGTTGGGTGGGAGGAAAATCAGCAAAGAAATGAAAAAGAAAAGAGAGAGTGAGGAGAGGATGGGGACGGATCTTGATGCTTGTGTGAGGACGCTTGTTTGAATGTTATGTGAAGTTCAGACACCTGCATGTGCTCTGTCAGTCAGATGTCCTCGTGTGCTTCTTTCTGATTCAAGAACGTCACACATCACACATTGATCGGTTGTATCTTCGTTCTCTGACAGTTGGCAGGAAGGAGTTCCAGCGGAGTTCAGAGGTCACGCGTTCTCTCCCGTCCTCCCCGAAGAGGCTCGCAGTGGTTCCTCCCAAACCTCAGTCCCCAGGTGAGTTCACCTTTAGAGTGTATCAGAAAGTTACTGATGCTTTCTTGATTCACCTCTACACAACAATGACGATGCAAATTTAGAGCAAAACAAATAAATCAAGAGATTATTCACGTTTATTCACAGTTTGTACTTGTCAAATCACTTTCAAAGTAAGAGATTTGTTTGAATTATGTGTATCGATGTCATGTGGGCGTTCGGTTTGGTTCCATGTAGGGTCCGTTTTTCCTGGTGCTCTCAAAGTCCCTTGAAACGCTCCTTTAATGTGTTGAGTTGAGTCCAAGGTTATTATTGAGAAACGTCAGGATCATGTTCGTCCCCTCTCTGTGACTCCTACCTCTCCTTTCCAATCGCCTCCTCCCAAATCGTTCCAAAAACAAATCCTTCATATTTCTTATGAGCTGTTTTCACTCTCTACACACCCAGAAGTGGTTTTCGCACCCATCTCAGAACTTTGTGGTGCTGGGCCGAACACAGCTTCAAGCAGAAATTCGTGATGGCTGGCACTTTATTCTATGCTGGGATTTGATCTCTGCAGTCTGAACTTTCCTTCCTTCAGGCTCTGCACTGGTAAAATCATTTTCGTACAGGATTGCAGAGGGTCTCCCCATCTTCCCTCGCAGAGTTGACACACATCTCCTCAGGCTACACCTCTGTTTTTATACTCACTGCCGTTACTGCTCAACACTTCTCCTTACTTTGTCTTTATGGCTCCTTGTCTCCTCCCACACACAGTCATAAGATGTGTCTCAGCTTTATAGCGTTTCTCTTGTTTACGGTGATTTACAGTTCACTATAGGACCAAACCCCAACAATATGGGCTTTAACGTTTTTTAATAGAGATGTGTGCATTTGATCTTGACGAAAATTGGCCATCGAGTGAAGAGGTTCAGGGGACGGGCATAGGGAGACTCAGTGTGGGGGTTCTGTCTCAGGAATCATTTCACCTGGACAGTACTTAGAATGAGACATGCAAGACGTATGCACCAAACTGAATAAGAAGGGATGAGGGAGGAAAGGAAGAGAGGATGAAGGGATGCTGTTAGGGACGAGGGAAGAAAGTTGAAGGGATGAGGGAAGGAGGATGAAGCAATGAAGGTAGGGAAATGTGGAAGGGTGAATAGATCCAGAGAAGAGAATGAAAGCAGGGTAGGGATGAGGGGAAAAGGATGAAAGGATGCGGTTATAGGCAGGATGGAAGAAGGATGAGGGAAGGAGGAAAAAGTGATGAGGGAAGAAGATTGAATGGATGAGGAAAGAAGGGTGAAGGAATGAGGGTAGCGATGAGGGAAGGAGGATGAAGGGAAGGAGAGTGCAGGAAAAATTGGGGTAGGGATGAAGAAAAAAGGGGGAATGAGGTTGAGGGGTGACAGAATGAAATAAGATAAGATGATAAGATGCATTTATTCGTCCCAAACACATGCACAGTCATGCAAAGGCACACTCATGCATATAGGGAAATTTAATCTCTGCTTTTGACCCATCTTGTGCAGTACACACAGAGCAGTGAGCAGCCGCGTACGGCGCTCGGGGAGCAGATGTTGGGGGAGTAAGGTGCCTTGCTCAGGGACACTAGACAGGGTAGGGAGACTCTTGGATTTTTGGACAGATCAATCCAGGTTCGTCTTTTGTTGTCTCTCCGTGGAGTCGAACCAGAGACCTTCTTTGCCCATAGTCCAAGTTTCTGCCACTAGACCACCGCCTCTCCTTAGTGGCAGTAAGTGGTAGGATGAAGGAACAAGGGAATGAGGATGAAGGGATGAGGGAAGGAGCGTGAAGGAATGAGGGGAGGGATGAAGGTAAAAGGAGGGATGAGGTAGAGGGCTGACAGGATGAGTGGAGAGGGTGGGTTGAAGAGTCTGAGACAAACGAAGCGTGTTGACCGGGCATGTGTCGGCTTGACAGGTGATTAGAGGTGTGGCTGAACATAATTTAACCAGTTAACTTCGAATGTTGACACGTTGACGCAACTCTGGACAGCGTGTCAGCAAGATGACAGTGTGTTGTCATGAAACTAAAATTCTCCTCTGCCTAAAAATACACACGGACACACACGAGTCTCTACAGCCCACAGGGTCTGCCATCACCTTTTCTCATTGTTTCTCACATCGTTATTCTGCTTCCATCAAACCCAGAGTTATACACCCTGCCTCCGATTCTCTCACATAAACTCATTTGGTATTCAGAATATTCTCTTTCTCTAATTTCTCATTTAGAGTCTACCGATTTCAAAGAGTGTTTGAGAAATCGTGTGTGTGTGTCCCCGCAGAAGAGCTAGACGTCTTTTACTAAAGATTTCTGGCAGTCGCTTTCAAACACGGGGAATCCTGATGAAGATGTAACACGGAGACATTTGCACTTTCTTCTCCCTAGTTTTAGAAACTCTTCTTTTGCCTTTTCATGTGTAGTTCTTTCATTGTCTCTCGGGAGCAGAGAGGAACATCCCCTTGTTTCAGGTTTAGTTTGCTCACACACTTCACACCATTAGCTCCATCACCATTATCATCACTCAGCACCCCTCAGGTGTCCTCGACTCCCCCCACCCCCCACACTACAAATCTTCTCTCAATTACCTCGTGACCCCCAGACCACTCCCCCCCTCCCCGTTTTACCCCACCACAGCCTCCCCCTCCCCGGTCTCTCACTCATTACTTTGGACCCCGCACCCCAAGCCTTGCCTCCCGTTGTCATGGAAACCCTTGCCGCCCATGCTTCACTGAGCCGGAATGAGACGGCGAGGCAGGTGACGCGGGGCTGCAGCGGTTTTTCTTTGTCGCGTGCCCAGACAGCCACGCTCCCGTGTAGTCTCTCTTGTGTTTACATTAGGATGATTTAAAGATTTGAGCGAATTGTGTCTATTCAAATAAAGCTGAGGTGATGCTGTGTGTTTGGCCACCGGCTCGGACGTGTTCACACTACATGACAAGGTGACTCACATAGTGGTTAATCAATCTGCCTGTATGTCAACTGCAGCTTAATAGTCCCCCACCCCCCAACCCTCCAAGGAAAGATGGCCTTCACGTGTTCATGTGTGCCTGGCCTTTGAATCACAGCCGTCGTTAATACATTAAGCATTGTTTAGCATTTTTGCAGAAACGCAGTGTAAACAATAAACCCAGACATGCATATGTGTGGACGCTGCAGCTCAATCATTACTTGAGAGATGAGGTCGTCCATCATGACAAACAGCAGACTGGGAATTACCCCGAGGCTTCCTCCGTAGAAAGATTCAATTAACTTACTATCGTTTGTCATGTGAACACAGTCATTAGCAATAGGTCAGGTCAAATCTCCTCTGAATTAATACTCATCAATTCCGTTATTGCAGATGGATACAGCTTGGCATAGTTGGATTTCTGAATTAGCACGCAGCTAATTAGTGACATAATATTTTTATATTATATGTATTGACCTTGATTTTCCTCGTAAAACACGTGTGGGATAATTGTGCTTGTTTATAATGTCCCATGGTTGTTTTTTTCATTCCCTGCAGTCCAGTCTGGGCAGCGGCCCGCAGCAGCGGTGCGAGGGTCTGCTCCCCCAGGGTCCCCTCTCCGCGTGGCCCCCCTGAGGCTGCAGCAGGAACAGCAGGAAAGCCTGCAGAGGGAGAAAGAGGAGGCCCAACAGAAAGAGAAGGAAAGGCAGGCGGAGGAGAGGGACAAAGAGGAGCAGAGGGAGGAGGTGAGTCGTTGAGAAAATCTGCAGCATCGTTTGGGAGCTTTCTTTTGTCCTGTTCTGTTTTATTCGATTCTTTTTTCTTTAAATTCTATGTCACTCAGGTTCAGAGGCTGCAGGGACGCTGTGAACAGCAGGAGAGGCAGCTGAGAACTCTGAGAGACGAACTGAGGAAGACTTCCTTAGGTCTAGAAGCCTTCATCATCACCACTCAGCATTACTGCCTCAAGGTAACCGACTATAATGATACAGCTGCATCTGAACTATAGATGTAAAAATATATTTTCTTATTTAAATTCTTAAATAATTCTTAATTCTTTATATATGTGAAGATTTACCTGAAATGGTATATTACTCCTTAGTGAATAGCACAAACTATCATCATCACCACCATCATCATCCTCATTAAGGCCATATCTTCTACAATAAAATGATTATATATATATGATTAACAGGAGATGATGTATAGGGAGGTTCCCATGTGGATATAACACTCACACACGCACACACACGCACACACACACACACACACACACACACACACACACACACACACACACACACACACACACACATACAGTATTTAACACCATGAGGTGAGCATGGTCAGTGAGCAGCGCAATGCGTGAGAGTGATTGAAACTGTGAGGGGTTCTCCAGAGTTCAGTGTGTCACCGAGCAGCTCTCTGTGCCCAATCGTTCAGGCCCTGTTATACTGCTCCCAGACTGCTGAGGCAATGTCTGTCTTGTTTATGGTTATTGCCACAGTCTGACCGCTGCAGTCACTTGACCACAGTGCAGATGTAAGAGAAGATATTGTTGTAATGGAAGCCCACGTGAGAAGGTTTGAGCTCCCTCTGCTGGCCTCAGTCACACACAACAGCAACAGTACAGATGGTGGACTTCAGGTGAAGTTAAGAGCATTTCAGGATCTGGTCTACTGAGGTCTTCATATAATAATCTCTACACACAATACAACACAAACACATAATTATACTCTGGTAACCTTTACTGAGCAACAGCGCCCTCTGCAGCCACACGTGGTGATTAAATATGTTGGACTTTGTGTCTGAGCAATTTAGTTGTTTTCATATGGAGATAAAACTAAGCCTGTCATTGTGAGTGTTGAACTGAAAAATCAACTGAATGGTGGATATTACCCATGATCCCCGGATACCTGAACCAGAACAACTGACGCTGGAACAAATACTCATAACCGGCTGTAGAATTTTTTATATATTAAAATTTTATTGCTGGTTTTTAACGACCTTGAAGTCCTTTCAATTGATCCACAGTTCATCATTGCTCTTGAACTTGCTGGGACTTATTCTGGCAATTTAAACTGCGACTGTCAGGCACTCACCAAAGTTACAAGGACCGTGTAAAGACACTCAGAGTGAGGCATGGGAACCCTTACATATATATTTTTAAACTGCTATTTTAAGATAGTTAGTTTAAAGCTAAGAGATTTTCTTGTAGTAGTAGGGATTAAACATGAATAGTAAAAGGTTTTGTTTTTCCTGCTGGCTCATCTATGGTCTGTTTCTGCACAGGGCTCCAAAAGTCCATTTCCTTTTTCTTTTTCTTTTGTATTATTGCATTACAAATAGCCATTACTTAATTGACATCCATACTATATGTATATGTACTATATACTATTCGTATGAGTGGTACTCGGTTCCTGCACTAAGCAGATTATAAAATGCTGTTTTATTCCACATTTTCAGAATAAAACCACAGAGGAAAATGAAAGGAAACTGTCCATGGAAATGCAAAAGATCAGAGAGGAAATGGGTAAGTAAGAGCCACATTTCCTCAATGAAAACTCCAAATCCGTCAAAATCAGGTAACAGCTGCCAATGTGAGTGGTAGAAAAAGCTCCTAAAACATGAACAGTGGCACCGCTGTAGTTAAGTGTCCCAGTGAGCCATGACAGTGTGTCACACCCCGCCTCGGGTGAAGGTAATGTAACCTTAAAAAGACTGGACTTTCAAACCCAAAGATGGCAAGGCACACAGTTGCAAATTGGTTTATAACAACATTTATTCTCCCAAAGTGTCAAAATAAGTGCACAACATACATAGGAGGCCAAAACCCAAACATCTCAGTAGATATTCCGTGGAGAGCTGCGCACCCTGCACAACACCGACAACCTCCTCCGGCAACAGCATGCAGCAGACTGTCAGAAGGACAGCAGCTCACCCCTTATATACCCCATGGCCCCTCCCACTAGACAGGCCCAATCAACAGGGGGATTATAATACTGAGCATTTTGCCAACCAACCATGAATACACTCATCAAAAAATACAGCATGCATGTTAATGTTACTTTCATTTAGCAGATTAGTGATTTTCACTAGTACATTTAAAATTGTCACTCATTAATGTCCAATGTCAATGTCCAGTGTCCCCCTTTGACACAAGGGAAAATGGTTTGGCCCAAACATGGCCAATCAGTCCAATCAGTTGCAGCAGGTATTTCCTGACACCATATTTAAAGCCCTCAGCCCCACCCTGACTCTTTTAGTCTGCAGTACAGAGCCGTGGTGAGCGGGTAAGATTGTTTGTGAGTGTTTGAACAAAGAGAATGTATGCTTGAGGGCCTTGCCGCTCACACCATCCATCAATGCGCGCCGCCGACAGGCAGCCAAACAGGGACAGTGGTCTAAACTGTCACATCACCTCCCTCCTCTCCAGGAACTGCAAGTTCAGGCAGGCGGGACAGGTAATCGGCAAGCAAGTTCGTTTTTCCAGCTCTGTGAGTAATATTGAAGCAATATGGCTGTAATGCCAAGTACCATCTGGTGACACGGGAGTTCTTATCCCTCATGGAGTTGATCCAGCTCAATGCCCGGTGGTCCGTTTCCAAATCAAAGGTCCTTCCAAGAAGATAATACCGAAGGCTGTCCAATGCCCACTTGATTGCAAGACATTCCTTTTCAATGGCAGAGTACCTAGTTTCTCTGGGATGCAGTTTACGGCTCAAATAGAGAATAGGGCATTCCTCACCCTCCTTTCCTTGTGCTAGGACGGCTCCAAGGCCCACACAAGAAGCATCGACTTGAACAAGGAATCTTTGGTTAAAGTCAGGACTTTGCAAGACCGGGGAAGAGCACATGATGGCTTTGACATTGGAGAAGGCCGTTTCACATCTTTCTGACCATTTCACTGGATTAGGGGCTGCTTTGGTAGTCAGATCTATAAGAGGAGCCGTGATGGTAGAGAAATGTGGCACAAATCTCCTGTACCACCCAGAAAGCCCCAAGAATGACCGGACTTGCTTCTTTGTCCGTGGTCTAGGACTGTCTCGGATTGCCTTCACCTTGTCCACCTGAGGACGTATTTGGCCATTGCCGAGATGGTAGCCCAGATAGCAAACCTCCGTTTTGGCCCACTCACATTTCTGGGTGTTAAGTGTGAGGCCAGCGGAATGGATCCGGAACAGGATCTGATGCAGGTGAATAAGATGGTCTTCCCAGGAAGTACTAAAGACCACCATGTCATCAAGATACGCCGCAGAAAACTGGGCACATCCCTGCAGAACTCGATCCATAAGCCGCTGAAAAGTGGCAGGGGCTCCATGGAGTCCGAACGGCATGACTGTGTAATGATAGAGACCCTCTGGGCCACGGAAGGCAGTGTACTCCCTTGATTCCTTCTCCAAAGGCACTTGCCAATATCCTTTACACAGGTCAAGGGTGGTAATGAACACAGCTTTGCCAAGTTTCTCAAGGAGTTCATCAATTCGTGGCATAGGATAAGCATCGAATTTAGAAACCGCATTCACTTTTCGTAGGTCATTACAGAGTCGTATAGTGTTGTCTTTCTTTGGAACAAGAACAATGGGATTACACCACTCACTGTCTGAGGGTTCGATCACTCCTAGATCCAGCATGGTTTGTATCTCATTGTTGAGGGGTTCCGTCATTCGCTCAGGCACCCTGTATGGGCGTTGACGGATAGGGGTAGGGTTCTTTAACCGAATGACATGCTCGATTAATGGAGTTTTCCTGGGCTTTCCACTGAAAAGGTCTGGGAACTCCTCACACACCTGCAAGAGTTCAAGGGCTGGTTGTGCAGGCAAGTGACTCACGTCAGGTTGCTGTGATGTAGTAAGCATGGCTAGATCTGTATCCTCTTCGGCATCCTCCATTCCCACTTCCCGTGCCAGCATCCCCTTTTCCGACAGTTCTGGACTGTCCTGGACGTCAGTTCCTTCCACAGATCCTTTCCTCTCCTTCCATTCCTTTAGAAGGTTGATGTGGTATACCTGGGAACGGGTAAGTACTGGATAAGCCTCTTGAATGGCTGGGGTTGAATTGGACTTCACCCGCTTCTGGCGTGCCTGATGCACAAGGTCAGGGAGAATGGGTAAGTCCCTGCCCAAGATCATGTCATGGGGCATGTTTTCAAGAACCCCCACACGAAGCAAGAAAGCCTGGTCTTCAATGACGACAGTCACATCAGTCACTGGATATCTTCTTTGATCACCATGGACACACTGTATGGCGGTGGCAGGCCGATAGTCAAGATTGCCAAGCAAGACAAAGGAATGGTTAAGCAGTGTCATAGAGCTACCTGTGTCAAGTAGTGCTTGCACTTGACGACCGTTAACCCGAGCTGGGATCATAATAGGCTCAGTGTCAGGTTCAAGCTCAGGTTCAGGATCTGGTGCTAGGAACGGTGCCACAACTGAAGCTGGGAGAGATGGATGTGGCACATAACAGAAGCTGGACAGTTTGGGCCCTTTCAGAGGACAGACTGAGGCCCAATGCCCTGGCTGTTGACAGTGGTAGCAGATGAGATCCTTCACTGGACCCGGTCTCCAGAATCCTTGCTTCTCCCCAAAGGTGCCTGGAACACTCACGGGACCAATGGCTCTGTGCTCACCTCCTTTGTGAGACACGTCAGCTGCCACTTGGGCTGCTACTCGGGTATTCTGTTGCCTTGGCATTCTGAGACCTTTGCGAGCATTCAAGTACTGGCCTGCAAGCTTAGCCGCAGTAAGTCCATCTTCTGGCTCATGTTCCTTGACCCAGGTCTTCATTTCGTCGGGAAGCATGCGAAGCATTTGCTCAAGAATGAGAAGCTTGGCGATGTCCTCTTTGGACCGCTGCTCTGGCTTGATCCATCTTCTGTAAAGTCCTTTGAGTCTGCTATAAGTCTCCTTGGGAGATTCACCAGGAGGTATGTAGGTCGACCGGAACTGAAGTCTGTATGTCTCAGGAGAGATGTCGAATTTTGCAAGGAGTGCTTCTTTAAGGCTAGCGTAGACGTTGGAGTCGTCTTCCTCCATCGCGGAGTAGGCATCCAGGGCTCTACCCGTCAAGAGGGGAATGAGCCGACAAGCCCATTCAGACGGAGGCCAGCCCCAGGTGCGAGCGATCCGCTCAAAGCGCACAAGAAAGTTCTCAATGTCCTCTCCCTCTTGGAAAGGAAGCATCTTTGGACCTGGACGCAGCGGTGTGTTGGAAGAATCTCTGGACGGAGACGGAGGGGGATTTGGTGTTGAAGCTTGAGATCTGGGAGTGGCTGTGTGTGTGTGTGTGTCTGTAGGCATCTGCACACGAAGACTACCATCAGAAGGTAGGTTAAGAGGAGGGTAAGCATTTTGGCTAACAGGTGAGGCGGTTATGTTGGGCACTGTAATGGCAGTTTTTAACTGCTGAATTTCACGGACCAATACACCCTCCCTACGTTGCTGGCCAATCAAAAAGTCTTTGAACATGTCAACCAGTGTAGGTTCACCTGGCATTGTTGTAGGCCTCGGTGGCTCAGCAGACCACCTAGCCTTTCTAGACCCCTCTTTGTCCCGCTTAGGCCTAGCCCCCAAGTTCTCATATCCTTGAACATCTTCATCAGACTCCTCGGTGTTCCATCCAACTCCTTCACGATCCTCAGCCATGGCCGCCGCCCCTTCCAGCTCCATAGCCATGGCCCTCGGTTTGGCCACCTCTTCAGCCTCCTCTGTAGTTGCTAGCACTGACACTTGGGATCGTAACCCACTTCTCGCTCTGCCAGGCTTGTTAAAACCTCTGCGGCCTGCCATCCCACCACTGCCACCAATTGTCACACCCCGCCTCGGGTGAAGGTAATGTAACCTTAAAAAGACTGGACTTTCAAACCCAAAGATGGCAAGGCACACAGTTGCAAATTGGTTTATAACAACATTTATTCTCCCAAAGTGTCAAAATAAGTGCACAACATACATAGGAGGCCAAAACCCAAACATCTCAGTAGATATTCCGTGGAGAGCTGAGCACCCTGCACAACACCGACAACCTCCTCCGGCAACAGCATGCAGCAGACTGTCAGAAGGACAGCAGCTCACCCCTTATATACCCCATGGCCCCTCCCACTAGACAGGCCCAATCAACAGGGGGATTATAATACTGAGCATTTTGCCAACCAACCATGAATACACTCATCAAAAAATACAGCATGCATGTTAATGTTACTTTCATTTAGCAGATTAGTGATTTTCACTAGTACATTTAAAATTGTCACTCATTAATGTCCAATGTCAATGTCCAGTGTCCCCCTTTGACACAAGGGAAAATGGTTTGGCCCAAACATGGCCAATCAGTCCAATCAGTTGCAGCAGGTATTTCCTGACACCATATTTAAAGCCCTCAGCCCCACCCTGACTCTTTTAGTCTGCAGTACAGAGCCGTGGTGAGCGGGTAAGATTGTTTGTGAGTGTTTGAACAAAGAGAATGTATGCTTGAGGGCCTTGCCGCTCACACCATCCATCAATGCGCGCCGCCGACAGGCAGCCAAACAGGGACAGTGGTCTAAACTGTCACACAGTGTGACAGTGAGACAGTGCTCTAAAATGTAGGCAGCTGAATTTAGTTTTTGCCTATATGGTGTGAAAGACTTTTTGAAAGTTAAAACTAATCTTTATAATATTATCCTAAGAATCATTCTCCTTCGTCCACAGCATCCAACTCAGTGCGATGGGAGCGGCTCTATCGGGAGAAGATGGCGTTGGAGGTGGCGTTTGAGCGAGAGCTGCAGGAGCTGCAGCTGCAGCAGGAGGCGGAGCTGGCTGCTGTGGAGGAGGGGCTCCGAAAGGGTCACTCAGCAGAGGCTGAACACCTGAAGGCCGAGCATTGCTCAGAGATGGTGGAGCTTAGGACTCATCAACAGGAGCAGGTGAGAGAGGGGCATCATGGGAGATATGTATTTTTCAAGAGATCAGATTTTTTCACATGAAATCTGAGCAGTTATTAAAGGTGTGTGTGTGTGTGTGTGTGTGCGTTTGTGTGTGTCAGGTGGAGGAAATGGCAGTCCATCACCAGGCCACCGTTCAGGAGCTCAGAGACATGCATAACATCACCATGGCAACACTGCATGAGGAGCACGCCCGTACCATGAGAGGTAGAATTTTAGATCTAATTTATATAACACAATGTGGCACCTGCACTGCTAGAAACAACCTCACCTCTCATTTGTTATGTTTTTCTGAATCTGTGTTCAGACTTGAGGAAAGCTCATGAGCAACAGAAGATGCTTCTCGAGGAGGATTTTGAAAAACTCAGGCTTTCTCTGCAGGTCTGATTTAACAAAAACACACAACTTCATGTTTTGGTTTTTAATTGTACACACTAATCGGTACTGTGTGTTTGTGTGTGTGTGTGTGTGTGTGTGCCTTTGTGCTCTTGCTCAGGATCAAGTGGATACTCTCACGTTTCAAAATCAGAGTCTGAGGGACAAAGCCAAACGTTTTGAAGACGCTCTGAGGAGGAGTACGGATGAACAAATCGTTGTGAGTTTATCTATAACACAAACACAATAGAATACAGTTATTGTAGTGCGATAGTATTTGGGAGAAAAAGAAGAAGAAAATGAGAGGAGGAACAAAACAATAAAACAATAAAGTCAAAGGAAAAGGAGCGACTGACTGCTTTGTGAGCTGCCAGGGTTATTGGCCCAGTCTCTTCAAAGACCTATCTATAAGTTTAACTTGAATTTGAAAATTTGAGTTGACTTTATTCACAATATGCAAACTAAAAGAAGATATCCTATGATTTAGTTTCCGGAGATTTCAAACTAACAACCCTCATACATTTCCGTACAAACATGACTTCTAGCATGTCTCAAGAAGTTCATGTTTCTGAGTAAAAATCTGTATTTTTTATATATTATAAATGGTTCAATTGAGAATTTATCCAACAATCCTGATCGTGTCTTTTGAAACCCCACTCATGCTCTGTCTGTCCTTTCTGTTTTTGTATCAGGACGCTTTAGCTCCGTACCAACACATTGAGAAAGATCTCAAGAGCTTGAAGGAGATTGTAGAAATGAAGAACCAGCAGATACACCAGCAGGAGAAGAAGATCTCCGACCTGGAGAAAGTGGTAGGCTCAAATAAGCCATCTCAGCATACAGTAAAACACACATGCGTTCTCTGGTCTGGATGCATCGTGATCAATGTGCCCGGTTAAGGAAATACGTTGTGGTTGTGTGTTACATTTGAGCAGGCCCAGAAGAACGTGTTCCTGGAGGAGAAGGTCCAGGTTCTGCAGCAGCAGAATGAAGATATGAAGACTCGTATTGATATGAACCTGGTCATGTCCAGGTAAGGTGAACGCAGTCATCATCGTGATCATTAGCAAGGAGGTTACTTTATCACCCCTGTCCGTTGATTGGTTGGTTGGTTTGGTGGGTGGGTTTTTGGTTGATTGGCTGATTTTGGGTGTCTGGGTGGTTGTTTGGTTGTTTGGTTGGATGGTTGGTTGGTTGGTTGATTTGGTGAGTGGATGATTTTGTTGCTTGTTTGCCTTATTGGTTGGTTGGTTGGTTAGTTGGTTGGTTGGTAGGTTGGCTGTGTGGTTGGTTGGTTGGTTGGTTGGTTGATTGATTGGCTGATTGGTTAGTTGGGTGTCTGGGTGGTTGTTTGGTTGGATGGTTGGTTGGTTGGTTGATTGATTGATTGGCTGATTGGTTAGTTGGGTGTCTGGGTGGTTGTTTGGTTGGATGGTTGGTTGGATGGTTGGTTGGTTGGTTGGTTGGCTGATTGGTTAGTTGGGCGTCTGGGTGGTTGTTTGGTTGGATGGTTGGGTGGTTGGTTGGTTGATTGATTGGGTGAGTGAGTGGGTGTGTGGTTGCTTGTTTGCCTGATTGGTTGGTTGGTTGGTTGGTTATTTGGTTGGTTGGTTGGTTGGTTGGTTGGTTGGTTTGCTGGGTGGTTTGTCAGCGTGATTCTACAAAAACTAAATAACTTTAACCAAACCCGGAAGAAAATTCTGGCCCGGCTCTACTGAGTGTCATTCTACTTAACACTGTCATCTCTATCATCTAATATTCTAACATTAGCTTCCACTGTGCTGTC
The DNA here is from genome assembly GCF_947347685.1 of Pleuronectes platessa. NCBI lineage: Eukaryota > Metazoa > Chordata > Actinopteri > Pleuronectiformes > Pleuronectidae > Pleuronectes > Pleuronectes platessa. The sequence continues at coordinate 11,177,437 of NC_070640.1, read as the reverse complement.
TTCTCTGCAGGCAACTATCAGAGGAAAACGCCAACCTCCATGACTCTGTCGAGAAGGAGAGCACAGAGAAGAAGCGTCTGAGCATGAACAACGAGGAGCTCCTGTGGCGCCTCCAGACCAGTCCCCTGATGTCCCCCGCCTCCTCCCCACTGCACCGCTCCTTCTCTACCTCCCCTGTCCCCTCATCCCAATTCTTTTCCTCCTCACCTGTAGCAGGGTGCGACTCCCCCACCCACTGTCACGGCTGTCCCAAGCTAGTTCAATACTCCTCCCCTGCCCACAGGGTCACCACCAATCAAAACCTCTCCCCAGGACCAGCCACACCCACTCACAGGGCAGCGAGCAATCAAAATTACTCCCCGGGCCCAGCCACGCCCACACACAGAGGGTCGGCCAACCGCTGCAACTTAGCTGCAAGATAAGCTCCCGTCTTTCTCCTCTTTCATTCCTTTCATTCTCCTCCTCTCTTTCTGAATGTGAATGGAGTTTTAGTACATGTTGGACAAAAAGACAGAATGTGATCCCCAGTCTTTACAGGTCAACCTGGACAGATTGTACAGGCAGCATCAATCTGTCAGGCATTGATGTTATACACAGAGAACATGTATATTAACGTTAGTAGAAAAAATGATGCCAGTAATGCAGCTCAGTCCTTTGTCCCACCATTTATTAACACAGAGTCCTGGAGTTTGGACTGTATATACTGTATGATAGTGATGCAGATAGTATTAAATCCTGCATGGATAGTCACGAGTCCCACATAGACAGAAACAGAGGGAAAGTAGCACACTCTTAAGACCTTAACACAACAGGGAAGGGTGCTAGAAGCATGGCCACATCCTTTGTAAGAGAAGATGTATTCCTTCTCTTTGGGATTAGTGTCTCAGAGTCGGTTCTGTTGAATGATGAATTGTAATTCTGCGTCACAAACTCTGTTTTTCATTTGGAAAAATCCCCAACAAAGCGCCTTATACTTGGTCCTGCCGTCTCACCAGCAGAGAACAAGCAACATTTTACTTCATGAAGGACTTTACGTAAAGAATTGGTTTGTAAATCTGAGTGGATAATATCTCTCAGCCTCCTCGAGGTGTATTTAACATTTTGTAATTAGTTTAGTGCTGATATTTTACACGTGTGGGACTCACACTCCTTGGAACCCCAGCCATTTTACCTGCAAAACACATGCAACTTTGCATTCAAAGTCTCTTAAAACCTTGTCAGGTCTTCCTACATGAGCTACTCTTCACTTTTCATGATCCCTCAGGTCAACTTGTAAAAATGATACACCTGCCATTTTATATTGACCTCTGTGGGAATGTGCAGTCTGAACAACAACACACAAGTACTGAAGAGCTCAAAGCGAATGGGGAACCCAGCGAAGGAAAGACTAAGTTAAAGCTTGTTGTGGATTTCTTTATAATGTGATGTTTATATCTTTTTTTTTTCTTACATGTATATTGCTACTTTAAGCAAGCATGTCCTGTGAAAGTCTTCCAGTCTTAACGTGAACTTTATTATTGCTGTGAGCCGTCTATTTATTAAGCTTGAGGCGTGAAGGAAATTAACTGTGTTTGTACCTCTGAAGATATCACCTATGAGAGATAGGACACATTTTTCACAAGTGATGTTCAGGGGACTGTGTTATGATATGTTATGACTCTATAAGCTATGTACATTTAAAAAAAAGAAATACAGGTTAACCCTCTGTTTACCTCTGTGACGTATTAGAATAGCGTAGGCCTTTCTGAACCTTTATCAACTTCCTCATAACCCATGGTTAACACGTCCTCCCATGTCAATCTTGGAATGTTTTGTTGGAAAACTTTTGCAAACTGCACTGCATTCTTGTGGTGCAAGAATATATCGTTCAGGGAATTATTTTCTAAATTTAGATTAGAAATACTTTCAATTATTTTCTTTTGTATAGCTTCCCTACAGAACATTATACACAAGATATTTGCCGGGATGATTTTCCACTTATATGATATACAACAGAGAAACCAAGCTTTGGTGTATACAAAACTGAGAATAATTTTATAACATACAGTATGTTATAGCTGCCTCCTTGTACTATACTCTATAGACTAACTTACCCTCAGGGTCCTAATGTCTCATCTAGCTTTTAAGAAGTCAACTCTGACAATATTATAGTGTCACATGTGATCTCAGTGACTCATATGTTAGCACGCAAATCTAAAACTGTTTGGTTGACATGAAAATGATCCGCTGTAAATACACATGGCCGATGAGGAGGGAGGAGGGTTAGTCTGCTAAAATAATTCTAATGGGAGCATGGGTTACACTTAGTGACTAATGTAATATTGTTAAGTAGATGCATGGGGGGGGGCAATATGGAGGTCTGCCCGAGGCCTTGAAACTCCTTGCAGCCCCACTGGTCAGTTTTTCGGTTCAGTTACAGGCTGAGTAAATGTAAACTTTTACCAGCATGTAGAGGAATTTCTCTGGGTTGACAGAATTGTCCGTAGAAGACTTCTAAGTTGATCTTTAAATTGCTTATACCAGCACTTTTGATCGTCATGAAAACGTAAAACTAAAATGTTCTTTTCATCGATCTTCAAGATTTTTTGTACGATAAATACACAGGGTTAAAACGCTCTTAAATAAAAGAATGTCTAGGACAGCGAATGATTTGAGAAACGTATCTCAATTCTCAGTGTCTTTGTACCGACACTGACGATTTAGAGAATGTCTTTGTGTAACGAGTAGTTATAAGAATACACCACTCCTTGTTGTCAGATGTTTAGGATTGTACTTCACCTAGAAAGGTCACTTCAGGTCAAAAACATAAACACAGTCTACAAGGATGCTTCAAATCTAGTCTTTACAAATGAGAGAATTAAGGATAATAATTCATTTCAGATTAATATTTCACCTCTGAATTGACTCAGATTTTCCAACGGTGTCCTGGTATTGTAACGACCCTTCAATGTGTCCTGTGGACATTTGCGTCTCACTCTGAATGTCAGCAATGTAATGACTGCGTTTTTTAGAAAGTCACTCGTCTGATTTTGTTTCATACTGAAGGGCCTCTCGTCCGACCACTGTAGCATTTAATATGTAGCACTTGGTTGAGCCTCCCCTCAAGAATCATGGGTAATTTATCCAACGTCTCAGCACCCATGTTAATATATATATATGTTGTTTTAGCAAATGTTTCCATAGCTTGTCAACCTTCAGCACCACGTAAACTATATACAATTACCCCTTGAGGATTACAACAACATATGCTGAGTTTGTTCAGGTACTGATTGTATCGTTTGAATGTAAATACATTTACAACCTGATTTGCGTCTTAGTGCACCAACAAAGTAATAGAAGCATGTTTCTTCTGTCTTCTCTGTTTCTCGCTCTCCCTCGCTCTTCTTTTACCTCCCTGCATTTGTGACGGTCGACATGTTAACAATGTAGCGAAGCGGTAGGAGGCACAGAGGACGAGGAATGAGATACTTTGACATGTAATGTACTCACAGTATGTTGGTGATTTTATTTGTACTTTCTGGGGGAGAACACAGTATTAAAAATATTTAAGAAAATGAATGTGAGGTGTCATTTAAGGATAAACCCTGCCTTGCCTTTCTCTTGTTCAGGTGTTTGACTTCAACATATATAATCTGAAGTGTGGGTGTTAGATAACAGCACATGCAATAGTGTGTGTTCAGGACTGGTGTCAAAGTCTAGTTTCAGATGACATCAGTTCAACCAGCCATTTTTTTGTCTTCTTTCATTCATATCCAACAATAATATTCAGCTTCAAGACTCCACAAAACACAACAAATACTGTGTGTATAAAGCTTTTTACATGACTGAATATTTGTGTTCATGTTTCGTTCATTTTTACGAATTCTTCTAATCTTTCATGTTTTCAATTCCTTTCATTTGTTAAATCCTGATCACCACTTCATCACTGGACCAACTCATGTCAAATAAATGTTACCTGCAGCTGACCACCCACCGATTCATGAAACTCTCCCGGCTCCTCAGCAACCAGTGGTGCAATACTGTATATTTACTTTGTTACTGTACTTAAGTAACTTTTATATGTATCTGGACTTTACTTAAGTAGATTTATCTTTAGGTGTTTTTCACTTTTACTCCACTACAGTAAATATCTGTATTTTCTGAGGGTGTTTTCTGTTTTTATATTTTTTAAGTAATCAATAACGAGAAGGGAACTGGTCCACTGATCCAATCAGAGTTGATATATATCTGATGGTAACCAAATAAAAACAATACCCTTGCAAATAATCAATATAAGTGTTTTCAGAAGCATCACCTGAAGCATTCTTTAGTAATTTAGTTATCTTCAGTGTAATATTCATGCATTAATACACAGTGGCCACAGTAAATGATTACTTTTAGTTTTAAAGTATATTTTAAATCAAGTACTTGCATCATTTCTTCTCAAATAAAAAAAGTTAATCTGGTTATTTTACTTAGTGCATTTTTGACGATTACTTCGTTTTTCACGTCCAGAGAATGTTTCAGTGCTTCCTCCACCACTGTTAGAAACACCACCACTAACTTAGAAATGGATCTGATGTCAAGTAAACGGCAGACGGAGAGACAAAGACAGGTTATTCAATTTATTTGCATTGTTACATTTTGCAGTTGATTAACATCACATCATACTGTATAATATAGACACAGTATTTATTATATAATTTAATGAAATGTACATTTTCATTAAAAAAAGACATGTAAACTATGCTGAATACTCTGTATTTAATCCAGATCACATAGGTGAGCAGGCTCGGCGTCGTCACAGCTTGACTATAAAAACCATAAATGTGTTTTCATGATCAGTTACAAATAAAATTTGACCATTTGATAACAGCTTTAACTTGGCAGCTACTACTCGCAGCTGGAGTCAGTGACTCAACAATATCGATCGAGGACCAGCAGATTGAATCATCTCGGAGAAATCACTTCCGCATGAAGTGTGAAATCATGTCCATGGGCAGAGGGAAGATGATGGTGGAGTTCTTCTCTGCTGCGATGGTGCTGAGAGTCTGCAGGTAGCGAAGCTGCAGCGCTGACGGAGACTCTGCGATCACGAGGGACGCCTCCTTCAGGGCACGCGATGCATTCATCTCACCCTCTGCTGAAATCACCTGTAGGTAGCGCAAGGAGGACACATTAGGATGAAAAGTTTCTTCACATAATTCCAACTAAGAGGGCCCATTGTTTGTTCGTTTGGCCTCCATGTATCATGGCACATGTCCTGACCTTGGCTCTGGCCTCTCGTGTTGCCTCTGCCTCAGCAGCCATGGCTCTCTGCAGCTGAACTGGCAGCTTTACATCTTTAATCTCCACACGCTCCACCTTGATGCCCCAGGGGTCTGTGGCTTCATCCAGGCTGGACTGCAAAAAGAGACGGAGGTTATACCTGAATCTGAGCTTTGCTCCCTATCTTGAAACAGGTCCGGTTTTCTGTACCTGCATGGTGTGAGCGATGATCTCACGGTCAGACAAGACCTCTGACAGGTTCTTCGTCCCCAGAACATTTCTGAGGGTGGTCTGTGCCAGCAGACGGGTGGAAAAGTCAGCGTTCGACACGTTGGCCACGGAGGCGATGGGGTCTTTGACCCGGAAGTACACAACTCCATCCACGCTAACTGTAACTGAGTCCTTGGTCAAGATCTGGAATAGAAAATACAGGACAGTTTCTGTGTGTGTTCACAGCCTGAGGTTATACCTCCACCATGGAGGCTATGTTGTCATCTGCATTTCTTTGTTAGTTAGCAGTGTGAAGGAAAATGTAGATTATCTTTCGGAGAAGACGAAGGAGATAAATCCATGATGCTTTTGATGATATCTTTTACAGTGTGATTTCTAGTAATCAGAGAGCAAATGATAGTAGAGTACAGAGTTTAATAAGTGTACTTGTGTTGCTTTAATTGCGTAGATAAGTAACACATTCTCAATCATTTATCTTTTGGTGATCAATCATATATTACAATTTGTATTCAATCCCTAATGAACCAAGTGTCATTCCTAGTTTCACTTTATGTTTGAGCTTGTCTTTTGTTTAAATATTGACATTTGATGTCATTATTGAAGTGTTCTTATCCCAAGTGTGTGAAGGTCTGTCTGAGTGTTTGGATTTTAAGATCCAACAAGAGGGACGATTTGATGCTATACAAATCAAATTAAATTGAAATGAGTTGAAATGAACAGTAAAGATTTAATGGGATTTTGGGTTGAAGTAACTTAGTATGTTGATCTATATGTTGTGTTTCAGTGAAGTTCCCATCATTCTGGAGCTGAGAAGGAAAATATCAGAGAGCAGTCCTTGTGTTTTAAAAACCCAGTGGTTTGCCCCACAGAAGAAATCTTTGTGTTATGATTACCATCGTCCTCTTTTGATCAACTTTTAGGTTCATCTGTTCAGATTGTTAAGACTTGAGAAAATTCAGTTATGGTTCTATTACGTTCAAGAAATATGAACCATTTGCATTTTTTTGACAACGTCTTAGAAATAAGCAGAAGGACTATTTGTTTGCTGCCGAGCTTTCACTCAAATGGGCTGAGAGATGTTTGCCTGCGACAGCCCCCTTTTATAAAAGAACGTGTTACTTCAGCGGCTTGTTTGTAGATGAGGGGGGGGGGGTCAAATTAATAGCTTGATGTGTGAGACCTGTCAAGTTTGATTTACACTGCGTTTTATCCGTTGTATTGCACAGCTTTTGTCATCTCTCCTCTTAAATACGTCCCACTGTTTAATTGGGACATCACACTTACACACACACACACACACACACACACTGACAGGCAGTTCTGTGTTGTTGTCTGCACCAGCCCTACCTCTTGTGGTGGGATGTCAAATGAGATTGTTCGTAGATCCACCTTCACAAAGGAATCAGTGCACGGCAAAACAAAAAAGATGCCTGTGGAAAATAGGAGTTAATATTATTTCTGTTTGCTGCATATCACTAATCATATCCCCTATGGAGAGTTAGTTATATAGAAATCACAGCTGTTTCTGTACCTGGTCCTTTAGCCTTCCTGTCTGTGATGCGGCCCAGCCTGAAGATGACGGCACGTTCATACTCCTGAACGATCTGTGACACACCAACAAACAACACAACACGAGCTCAGCTCACGTTCACATTTAAACGGGGATTTGCTCTCTTCATCCGACTGTGGTCATTTACTGAGTTCACTCACCTTCAGGCAAAACCAGACGGTGAAGGGGAAGAGAAGAAGGGTGAACATGCCAGAGAGGATGACAATGAACCAACCAATGCATCCCAGGGTGCCTGTCCGCTCAGCTGGAGGAGGAGAGAGAAGAGAGAGGGTCAGGGATCAGAAACCAGTTTTGAGGGACTGCATGTGTAATGTGAAGCCACCGGGAGACACGCAAATACACAGGCAGTTAACACACAAAGAAGCTCACAGAGACTCACACGCAGAGCAAACAGTAAAATGTTTACTCATTCAGCATGATCCTACAGAGCCCTTTTTCTACTTTGGTAATAAAAGGAGTCTTTGGCTGAGGGAAAGGTCTGTGAATAACTGTTATTCAGTTTCTCCTCTTCACACTGACATTTGATTTCACCTGAGTACGCAGCCGTATTACACTGCCAGTACAGACCAAAACAAATATATATTTCCTGTTTGCAAAAGGCAGCAGCTGAATTGCATCTGTCCTACTTTCATTTCCTTTATGAATTTCAAAACATCTTTCTTGTCCAGACCACAAGAACCCTGTTTCCGGTTAACAAAATAGTGGAAATATAACAGTTGCACTGATCTTAAAGGGAACACTGTTGCCCTTTGACAGCTTTGCAATTCACTTCCACTTTTGCACATGATCTGGAACATTTAGTGGCACTGATTGAGAGAGGAGCGTGAGGAGTCATGAGAATGATGTGCCGACCGCCGTTACATCTGTGTGTATTATTTCAATTTTTAAAAACTCGCCAAAATCTGATGTATGGTCGAATGGAAAACTTTCATTCAGATTCACAAATAATCGTTATCATTATTGGTTCACCATCTTTATGTATTGTGTCCCCTGATTGAAAGTAAATGTAAATGATGTGTACACAGCCAGCCATGCAACATGATCCTGTCCAGCAGGTTGGCCAAAACAAAGACGTGGAAAAAACATTAGATGTGAACAAAACTCTCATATTAAATCAAACAGTTTAGGGAACAAATTAAGGAACATTTGCACGAAAGCCTCAGTCCTCCTATTCCTTGAGACCTCACAGAGCATGGATACACAAACACACACACAAACACACTAACACAAATGACAGGAGACACGCACACAAACACTCAAAGTCACATGCTTAAGGGACTCCTTATCTTGGTGACATGTGATTACTGTCTCTATGACGATGCAGGTTTACTCTGCTCTGGTCGCTCTGGCTGCCTTCCACCTACACAGGTGAGCTCCCACACAACCTATGGTGGCTGATGTAAGACACTTAACTGACCTCTTAATGACTCAATGCTCATTCAACCTGTTGCTCAGGGTTAAACAAAAAGTTGACCTAAGCCTCTAAAAACCTAGTTTTTGATATTAATTCAATTTTAACACAATTTTTACTTTTCAACAAAAAGTTCAATGTAAAATAACAGCTCAGGAGAAAAAGAAAAAGCAAGGAAAAAAGGGTTTTTTCTTACAGATCAAGTCTTCTTGGCTAATTCCTCTTCTCTTCTGGCTTTCCATCTGGTCCTCCATTTCCATGTGTTGTGAGGGAACTGAGTGGGGAAGTGTGTGTGGAGAGGGTTTGTCGGAGTGTAGCTAATGAGGAAGGAGTCACCCTGCCTTTTAAAGCTGTAATGCAGCAATATAATGTCGCTCAGAGAAAAGCAAGTAGGTGTGGCTATCTACTCTGAGTTGATCATCGACAAAGTACCATCATACTGTTGCCAACAGGTCAGGGTATAACCTAAGAGTTGTGTTTAAACACACGTTTCAGGTGGGAATCATGGGAAATCCAAAATAAAACCTACTCACATGTTTAAAACACTGTAATATAAACACTGTAATATTACATTTATTATCAAACCTGCTTTTTCACGACTCCCAATGGCTAGCCTGCATAAAGGCCCTTCCTGTTTTTTTAACTGATTTCCCGAACATGTTGTCATTTTACTTTCTCTCATTTCACTTCCTGTTAAAATGAGGAACTGTTCAAACAATCAGTTGATCTTCACCTGGGCTTATTTAACACAGAAAAACTCACAAATGGTTTTTCATGATTTCTGCTTAAATCGAATGTAAAACTTTAAAAGACATAATTAAAGAGTATGGAGAGAATGAAGGAAAAGAACAAATAAAGACGATAAAGGACTTGGGTATGGGGGATTCAACTTTTTAACAAATAGGTTGCTTTAAGAGAGATTATTTAGTATTATATTACCTTTTTATATCAAACATATACTTATATTTAAATATTCTAATACTCTTTGAAATAAACACAGAATCAATACAGAAATAAACATTTGCATTACTGCAAAGGTTGTGTTCAACTGTGCTGGTGCAGAAATTGACAATATCTAACAATAAGCAACACAACATGAAATCGGTAATTACTAGCAATGAGTAGAGTTTTGAAATTAAATTTAGTTACATTTTCAAAGATAGTTTCAAAGATTATAAAGACAGTTTATAATAATAAAATATAAAATGTGCTGCAGGTGTTAATTTCATTGGTTTATAATTCATTGTATCCCTGTCATGGTATTTTTTTTAGATGAACGATTTTCTACTCAGATCTCATGACTCATTGACACATGACGCATGGCATCACCGGTGCATTAGTGGTCATGGACACTCAAGATAAGCAGCAACTAGAGCACTCACATATACATCTACTTTCAATGCAAGGTTATGTAAATATCAAGATTTTGAATAGCGTAATTTTCCTATTCACTGCTGCAACTGTGTGTCAGTTATTGTTCAGCAGCCTTCTCTTCTGGTTTCTCTCCATGTTGCGTGAGACACAGATCAAATCTGCGGAAGCTGTGGTTTTCATGCAGGTTTCACTGGAAGGCAGAGGTGTGATTTGTTTTTTTGTTGCAGTGAGCTTGTCCTTATTTTCATAGTACTTTGTTTAATCATACATGAGATTTAATCTCCAACACTTAAACTTTATTTTATTATAGGATGGTAACATTTTGAATCAATCAAGCATTTAGTGATGTGATAGTCTTGTAGTATACTGTACACATATTAAAAGACGTATCGTGTTTTTAGTCTCGAGTGCAGTTAAATTGTCTTTTCCTTTTAGAAGCTGCCTGCAACTATCATGTAAGTTAAGTCCCTGACCGCAAACCTGGACCTTTTCTTTGCTTAAGAATCATTATGTGCCCATTATGCTGTTTGTTTATGATAATGACCTTTTATCACATAGTTATAAAGGTTTTATCTGCACGACTGTGACTTTTTAGATGTGACTTAGTTACATTTAACTTATTTAACTTACAGTATATGAGCCTGACAGCAATGAAGTTTTATGGCATGACATAGAAAGGAGAGGACACCAACTCCAGCAACCAGCAGTTTACTGACAAATTAATAAAAACAGGAAACACAAAGAGAAAACAAAACAACACAATGTAACCACAGAAAATATCACTTTTCGTGTGAACCTCAGTGAGTTGGAGTACTGAGGTGTACAGTGGATTAAAAAATTACAGTATTCATTTGCGAAGAATTACTGAGGAATGCAGTCATTATACTGTAAATTCTCAGTTCCACATATCGTTCTACAAATACTTCCAGATGTTTTCAGTGATCTCTGCATACAGTATGTCTGGTCATATCCTGTAACAACACCTCTATTACTGTTAGATCTGTCAAAAGAAAAACTTTGTAAACATATTAAAAAAAAAAAGATTCACAGTAAACTGCAGAAAGCCACAAGTGAGTGTTCACTGAAAATAACACATGAGCGGAGCTGCCAAATGCAGGTTTTGTACACAATACTCCCGGCTTTGACACAAAACAAGGGCTTCAAATAGTCATGGTGTTCCCTATTTAAAATGTGACACAAGTCAGCATAAGAGTTAATGTAATAATACAATATTCAATTCAGGGTTCTCTGTATCTGTATCATATGTTTTCTCTACTTAGATGAACATAAAATACTACATGTGAAGTCATTACATATCATTTACAATTTTCATTTCTTCCTAGAATTCATTATTCACTAATAAAAGGTGATAATCTTCATTAAAAACAGCCAAGTCCAGCTAATGTTAAAACCAGTCACAGTCTACATGTCAAAACCTAAAAACAACTTTGGCAACTGATATTTACAACTGTTCACTATGAATAAAGTAACAAATAAACCTTCTCTCCCCTGTACACTATCTCAACTGATTTCAAGGTAGTGTTCCTGGTTGCAGTAAACTCATTCTGGCTCTGACACACATAGTATTGAAACACTCTTTATCTTTCGTCAACTGCTCGGTAGGGTTCAAGGCAAAAACATAAAACAGTGTAGGTCAGCATGTAAGTCTAATCCAGTTCCAAAGTGAGTGGTGGGTTTTACTGCCAGCCCAGCTGGGGGTGCAGACCTGGCTGGAGGGGGAAGGGGTTTCCTGGGCCTGGAGGGTAGTTGAAACTGTTGGGCTGAGGAGGAAAGCCCTCTAAACCAGACGAAGGATGAGCCTGGAACAAGACCAATGAAGAGAAGAACCTTTGTAAAAGTGAAGCTTTATCAAACTGACATTCAAATACTTGGGTGGGTGTGCCCTGTATGTCTTGGGAAAATTAATACATTTTGTGACTGGCCCTCCTGACATTTCAACGAGAGGCTGTTTGTCAGAGTGCAAATGTCTGAGTCAGTTTCTCCGGACATTGTGTGATCTCAAATGATTTTTCTTTCCAACACTCGAAGACTCACAACTCTGAATCTCCTGCTGCGTTCTTCCTATGTGAAAGACAAACTCCAGAACATGTCCAGAGCTGCCGTCTGAAAAGTGCTTTAGTTTTAAGTTCATGATTAGAGTTAGCGTAAGGTTACAATAAGGGTTACGGTTAAACAAGTAGCAGATATATGGTTCGTCAAAGTCTCCAGCGAATTAATGCAAGTCTATGTAATGTATCAAATAGGGCCCTTCGACACCATGTGCATTTTTACCTGCATCAAGGCCGACTGCATGGCCTGGTTGTGGAGGCCACCAAGCGTGGCAGGGGAGCCAGAGGGAGAGAAGCCTGGTACACCAGGGAAGGACAACAAGCTGGGGAATCCACTGCTTCCTGGAGGCTGGAGTCCACTGCCCAACCTAGAATGCACACAAAAACTTCTTTCAGACCCTGTTCACACCGGGTACTAAGATCCATCTTGAGTCATCCGATCACAAGTGGACATATCCACTTGAGATCAAAGCAGTAGTCTGGGACTCATGTGACCTCTTTTAGCAATGAGAACACAAATAGTCCCTGGGACACACCTAACATTCACTGACTGGCTAGAGTATACTAATATATATAATTAACCATAAGTACAGTTTCAATGAAAACTATTTTTGTTATTCTTCAAAGAAAAACGTTTTTGCAAGCATGGTTATTTTTACCAACCAGAACCTCTTCAATCTCTGCTAATGGTTTGAGTATTATGTACAATCTATAACTATCTGTGATATGTTTATTTCATACAAATGTGGATACCTCTTCCTGAATCTTATAACAGAAGTTGCAACATTATAACCTTTAGGTGCATATTGTTGGCATGTATATATATTATGTAAGTGTTTTTATTTTACATTATTATTTTGCTTTACTTTAAATTTGGCAATCCCCCATGAATTAGCATTAGCACTGGTTAATATAATTACTCTTCCAAGATAAGACAGCTTTTTAATTGCGGAAATGGCAACATAATGTGAGTCTTGAGCCTGAAACACTTCCTCTTTAACAATATAACTAGATTATTACATGGAAACCAACTCTTCAAGAAAACACAAGCCAAAGTCTAACCCAAACATTGCACAACGGTAGAACAAGTGCACTTTACACTTTGCAGGTGCAGTCTTTCCACTTGTCACATACAACCCAAAGTGGAAAAATCACTTGCCCCGATTTACGATGCTGTTTGGAAAATCAATGTCACATGCTATAATTAGCACAGACCCTATTCTAACTTTTGACCTATCGTGATATAACATTACTAGAGACGGTATGGGCTTTAGGTCATGGCTAACTGGCATAAAAGGACGTCTGTGAATTGAATATTAGTCCAGTAGAAATTCTACAGGTAATCATAATGTTATTTAAAATTATCCATATGACATGGTTCTGTATACTAGACAGATCTCTCAGTGACTGCCCATCAAAAGACCGTGTCTGACATACCCAGGCTGGAAACTGGAGCTGAAGGCTGATGCAAATCCAGGTAAAACTGGTGATGACGATGGAACCCCAGCTGCTGCTGCCGCCGCCGCTGCTGCTGCTGCTGCTGCTGCCGCCTGGAGTGGCGCCACTGATGCTACTGAAGATGGTGTTGCGCCTGGAAGTCCCATGAATGAAGACAATACGGGACTCCCAGCACCGTGCCCCCCTGACACACCCAGTCCAGGGTAGCCAGCGGGGCCGGGGCCAGGCGGAAGGCCTTGGAATATAGAAGGGGCAGAGGTGAGGCCTAGACCGAAAGGGGAGGCTACACTGGAGGCAGCGTTGGTAACCAAGCCAGGGAAGATGGAGGTTGGTGGGTGGTTAGAAATGTTACTATTGGGGGGCATTGCTGACATAGAGGCAGCCATGTTGGAAGGAGGGAGAGCAGAAGAAAGGGAGGAGAAAGGGGACAGGCCCGGGTAATGAGCGCCAGCTTGACTGGAGGACAGAGCTTGGAGGCCGGTGATAGCAACAGGACTAGGGAGAGAGACTTGAGGGGAACCTGATGGGTGTGACAGACCCAAAGAACGTGCCAGTGCATGCTGTGCTGAACCAGGGACCATCATAGAGCTAAGAGACGGCGTGCCAGAACGAGAGGTGCCCTTGAAAGCAGAGTGCACAGGACTGTTACTGCCACTGCTGCTACCCCCGTGGTGTCTGTTCAATGATCCAGCCATAGCCATGGCAGCTTGAGCTTGTGCAGAATGAGCTGGAGAGGGTTTTGGGCCTGGGGTGGAACAGTTTGGAATTATAGGATTGGATGATCCAGGAATAAGAGATTGTGGTCCAGAAGGGGTGTAACTTCTTATCACTGACCCAGATGGGTTACCTGCTTGTTGCTGTATGCCAGAGAAGGGGAGTCCTGACTGGTGATCTGTGGACTGATGAAAAATCTTGTGATGATTTGGACCCATGGAGTTCGTCTGAGTCAGGGGGTCTGGGCCGCCACGAGAGTTGGCAGGGGTGCCTGGTCGAGAAAGAGCATGGTAGGGGGAAGAAGAGAAGTGGACAGGAGTTCCACAAGGAGTGCCAGATGGGGTGTGGGCTTTAATAACAGATGAGGGTGTAGGTGTAGTGTGACCACTGGGTGTCTGTGGCCCTGCTCTAATGACGGATGGGGATGGAGAAGGGGACGGAGAGGGAGAGGGGGCATTGGGGTTGTGAGAGGGAACCATGCCAGGGAAAACCGGTGTGATGGGGGTTGTAGGAGGCTGCTGAGCAGCAGAGGCCTGTGGTGGGACTGGTGTGGAAGGCGTGGACCCATGAGGGATGAGGAGGGGTCCACTGTTGACTCCAGGTGTGGTGTGCTGTGGATTGCCTGGTTTGGCATAACCTGGAAGTAGAAGGAGATCAGATTTGGTTAGAAAGATAATCTAAAATAGTGACTACTATTATCTGAATGTGAGATTCAACTGAGAAAAAAAATTGTTTTTAAAGTTGAACAGTATAAAACATGTGTAGTGCTATTGTTAAATGAAAACAAAACATTCAAAGACAGTGGCAGAAAAAGTTAAAGCCCAACAAACTATTGCAAAAGAAGCAACTCATTCACAAAAATGAAAGAAGAATCAGAGCAAAGAGGAATGGCCAGAGAGCATCCCTGCGTGCAACTTATTACATGAAACTTCAAACAATTTTCAACATTGGAATATGTCTCCTTTTTACCTTTGGGGAAATGATCAGATACTTTATATATTTAATGTCATATTATGTCTTCCATCACATTTCACACTGGACATCTTGGTTTAATGAAACTACAGTCACTGTTGAGCTTATGACCTAACGTCTCCCCAAAGGCCCTAAAAGACGTATTCCGATTTTGAAAACTGACAAAGCGCTGCGTTAAAAAACTGAGTTATCCCAAGCGATGCATGATTCCAGGGAATAAAAAAAATGATTATTGAAATTAGTTTGAAGCCGATCCCAAACCAGGGAACCAAAGATGCATCCTCACAAATCACCCAAGACAAAGTCTTACACTGACTGACCAGAAAACAGAAACATCTGCAAGATATAAAAGAGCCTTCTTTTTGTTGTGACTAATATTTATTTGTAATGTCCTACTCTCCAACTCAACTACAAAAGGAAAGAGAAAGAATACAGTGCATATTAAATACAACAGAAATGCAGGTGTATTGGATCTATATATATATATATATATATATATATATATATATAGCGCAATGTAATCCAACATTACCCAACTCAAAAATTCCCCTTACATTGAATCAATATATCTCCAACAGCACTGAAGCTGATTCACAGCAGCTGTATTGAAAATCTGTACAATGTAGGGGGCTTGATTTTTCTGGTCACTCAATGTTACTCCAGCATAAGTGAGAAGCACATTCTTCACCTGATAAAGGCGGTCAACTGGAGAGGCGCAGGTAAGCAGCATGCCAGGAAGCCTATTAGCCTATTTGCTGCCACACGCAGGCATGAGCGCACACACTCGCTTCCATCAAATCATACCTGCTACTTTGTGGGTGAAGTTGTAGGGGGGAGGGGCCACGCTGGCTGTTATAACCCCTCCCACAGACACAAGGCCTGCGTTGTTGTACACACCTGAGTAGCAGTTGTAAATATTAACAGTGTCCACCACAAACACACTCGCACAGACACACATACGCAAATGCAAGGCTTAAATACAACTCGACCCACTACCTACCTCACCTCAACCAATCCCAGATGGCAGTGATAAAACATGCCTGACAATTTAAGGCCACTCAAAGCAGATTATTAATCCTCTGTTAGCTTAGAGTTTAGTATCTTTAAGATGTGTACTTTTTAATATTGACCAGTTATACAGGGCAGAAGAAGGCAGGGCAGGGTGTGGAAGTGGGTTGTTTCTTACTAGGTGCGATGGTAGCATGGGGTCGGCACGGTGGTATAGGGTAGGGCACAGGCCGATGAGGGTTGTAAGTTGAAGGGAACTAAAAAAGAAAAGACATTAAGATATAAAACAATTCGCCCATCAGCAATTCTGTATAATCATGATATTTAATGTTTCTCAAAGTATGTCAGTAACTACTGCTATAGTTGCAGTGTCGCTTTTAAAGGCAGCAGTTGAGACATTTCTGCCATTTAAAAGCTGTTAAATAAGATTTGTAAATATTCACAGTCATGCTTTATATCCAGATGTCAATGTCTTCCAGTTCATATCACATTACTGCTGTACAGAATTTATTTGTGTTTCCATTATGCTCTTTACAGCCTCATTTAGCACTTTAACTGTGGTCTATCAGAAGCTTATATAATGAGGCTTGATATGTAGGATATCACGTCTAAGTAATGTACTCATATGATGTCTTGTCACTCAGTCATGAGACTTACGGGTGTCAGGGCACAATTACATCATGGCACTATTACATTCTCCCCTTCAGTGACGCCCTTTCAAGTACTTACAGGCTTGAAAGGTCCAATTATCCGAGAAGCAATTCCTTTCCCATCTATGCTGTTAGAGGCATCATCTTTCTTCTCTCCTTCTTTTTTTGCCGGAGGGATTCCCTGTGAACGAAAACAAAACACTTATTTTTCTTGTCTGGTTGCAAATGTTGCATAACGAACATTTTATTTTACAACTTTGCAAATTGCCTGAAAAAAATTACAAAACCAAGCACTGGTATACAGAATTCAGAGTGAAATATCAACCATTAATTAGCTTTTTCCCCTGCAAGTCCACTTTGTTATTAGTATTCTGAAGTTTGCCAATATGCCGAGACATGGAGAAGGAACAGGTGACATAAGGACCAACATTAACAAAGAGATAATAAAATCTACATCTGTTGTGAGTTGGTGATGTTTAGCTCATATCTAATATACAGTACATACAATCCTAATGCTCAGGAGTAGAATGCATTCAGGAAACCTCAGTGTCAAGCTCCGCACATACTTACAGGGAACGTGCCAGTGACCAGGCTGGGTCGACCTTTAGGGTATGGATTCCCGGGTATCATACCACAGGAGGAGATCATGGCTACAGGAGCCTTACAGCCAACCTTACACACCTAATGAGACAGACGTATTATTTTCTGATTTCATTTCCATTATTTTATTCTTTTATGATGGGGTCAATTGGTTACACATGCATAGATACATTTATTGCTTTCAATGCAAACTTTATAGAACACATAAAAACGTTGCGTGAATTACTTTGGAAAGTAGAACTTACTTGTTCCAATATCCTGCGAGCTCGTTTCTTCTCAGACAGGTGTATGCGAAACAAATCCTCCACAGGACGATAATTCTGAGCATCTGAAATATTCCTGTAAAGGAACAGAGACCCCAAAACTTTCAAATAATCAATAAATGAACCAAACTGGATGAAACCGGGATGTGTAATAAAATTTCATGTGCTTATATTTCTCCAAAATCTACTCACAAAGCTATCAGTTCCAGTACAATCAGTCTGTCCTTCGAGAAGGTGAAGCAATTCAGGATATTTGCTACTTTGGTTGTAGGAATTGCAACCATTTTCTAAAAGAAGGAGAAACATGCTTAACCAACACTTTAAGGCATTCCAATGACACTGAGTGGTGAAAATTTCACACACAGAAAGGATAACTGTTTCAGCACAAAGTTAATATAAAAGGAATTACTGATGCAAACCATTTTAAACCCCAATAATTGAAATCGCATGTTACTTACATGCTGCAGAGCTTTAACTGCTTTGATCTGAGGTTCGGCCCATGAGAAGTACTTCAGAATCTCCATCACCTGCAATGATCCAGACAGTGTTGAGACATAGAGTAACACTGGAGCTGCATTGCTCTCACATAGAAACAATATAAAGTATTATAGAGAGTTGATATCTATTAAAGATGCTCGGACACAACTTTTCTCTTTAAAGTCGGACCTAGCAGGAGAATTAAAGTTATACACACAGGGTCAAACATCATATATTGTGAGCTCTATGTATTTACCATCTATCCATATGCAGCATTGATTATAATATAAGTCAGCTAATTGTTGTATTCCCGAAGATTCTTTTTTTTACATATACATATATGACCTGTGCGACGTGGGAACCTTGTCTATCTAATGTGTTAAAGGATAAATAACAGTGTTGCTTTTTTCAACAATTACCTGCTCACTGGAGAAATACCCGTGCACCTGCTCTATGGCCTTGATGCGTTGATCGGTCAGGACGCACTGAAACAAAAGATGGAGAACAATCAAATCCTGTTGAGTGGAAACGGTTTCAAATATTTAATCGAACATATCATTTACTATTTTTACCTTTTTTATCTCATCCAAAACGATGTCAAACGACTTTTTATCCATGATTGTTAACTTAAACAAACGCCTCTGTGACTATGAACACTTACTCCACCACTCACTTGGTAAATATACTTTCTACAACACAATATTTATAGTTATCGAAGATAAAATGCATCCGGAAGACTTCGACTCTAAATACTGTGTTATATATCCAGTGGTACTGATCAATTCATAATGCATTCAAACAATAATTTAACCCAATAAATATTCGCTCTACACGATTTGCAGCATAACAAAATTGCATGATCTTTCCAATTCTTTTCCGAAGAACTTTTCCGCCTGTGAACAATGACTTCCAAACCGGAGGAGCAGTCTGCAGCGAATCTGGCCGCAGCTAACAACAAGCTAACAACTAGCTGCAGCTACCGCGGTTCTGAACAGCGCTCAACAAAACCACACGAGACGCTGGGAATCAATTGAATATTCGCACATCTTTGTACCCGATCTTAGTTTGTATCTAAAGTCGGAAATAGGAACAACGGGGACGGGAAATGTATAAATTTCATTCAAATCTAAAGGCGAAATCGCTAGCAAAGATAGCACTGAGGCTAGCTTCCTCTGACAGCTGGCGCTAG
Source organism: Pleuronectes platessa (assembly GCF_947347685.1). Classification (NCBI taxonomy): domain Eukaryota; kingdom Metazoa; phylum Chordata; class Actinopteri; order Pleuronectiformes; family Pleuronectidae; genus Pleuronectes; species Pleuronectes platessa. The sequence continues at coordinate 11,158,204 of NC_070640.1, read as the reverse complement.
TAACGTCAACACCGAGAAGGACCCCCTCTTAGGTAGCTTCTCAGAAAAATACACAAAATACAATTGTTGTATTTTATGTTTAAAACAAATTATACACTTGCATTATGTGATATAATAAGAAAATATCGGTTATTTATAGTTTTAGAAATTGAGTATTTTATTTGACATTAACTCACAGTATATATTTTTGTGTTTCCATTCCGGCAGGGTCAGGCCAGCTTTGGACAGGATACCAGAAGTAAACATAAAATGAGTCTCGGCGGCGGAGTAAAATAAAGAATAAATTGTTCAGGGAGCTGAAATGGATCGTTTTTTTTGGTCAAACGGGCTTTTGGAAATAAACGAAACTTTAGTGATCCAACAACGAGGCGTGAGACTGTATGACGGCGACGATAAGGTGCAGGTTTCCTCTCTGTTAGCAAAGTTTCTGGCTTGACACAACGACACAGCAGCTAAAACTTGTAGTAAAAGCTCAAACAAAGACAGTTGAATAGTACAGCAGTAATGAACGATGACCCTAGGTGCTTTAATGTGTAGTATGTGGTGAATATAACACAACATGTAGCCTCAGTCAAACTTTATTCAAGCAAATAATCACGTCATGTCTTTTTTTCTGTCATTGTTCCAGGCGAAGCTGGACGTTGGAGTTGCCCTGTTGAGCACCCACCGGCTGATCTGGAGGGATGTTAAAAATCATGTATGGCAGCAGCAAGCATAATTACTCACAATATTTACTGCACCAATCGTTTGAGTACAAGTACAAGTGTTCACAGGTTTGTGTTATGACTCTCATGTATTTTCGTGTTTCTCTCAGGAATGCTGCATAGCCATGCCCCTGTCACAGATCCTCTTATTCGAGGAGCAGGCTGCAGGAATAGGAAAGAGGTCAGTAATCATGGTTCTCTTAAAGGTTCAGTGTGTAGAATTTAGTGACAACTAGTGGCGAAGTAGCATGTTGCAGCTGAATACCCCTCGCCTTACCAGCCTCTTCTCCGAGTTTGGATCACTGTCTTGTTGCAGAAGGCTTCCTCTTTCATTTGCACTCTGTTGAATCGCTGCAGGACATTTGAATATATTTAGCAGAATCAATACTTTCCACTAACCATGTTTCCTGCGTCACTGTCTGCCACAAAACCCCAAATATGAATATTCTAACCTGCAATTAACACAGACGGAAAAGATTTCTTTCCATCAAATGCTTCTCATATTAAGCTCCAAACACACATTTGAGAGCTAAGTTCTAGCTTTACCTTACCATCGAAGTCAGGGGCTTACAGTTTGTTAGCTAAACACTTCTGGCTTTTCCAGATCTTGTTTATTAAACACAACCCCCTGACTTCTCTGATAAGGTTGCAGGTACAATTCCCTTCCGTTCTCTCCTTCCTGATGAGCATTCTGAGCAGAGAGTTAAAGCTGGTAGCAGTTTAATAACTTTTCATCGCCTGTCCTGTTTTGTAGCCAATAATTAGCTAAATGTTCCTGTTCCTCAATTTAATGAAGGACTGTGTGTTCACAAGGACAGTTTTCTGCTACTTCTTTTCACTTAACAAATAAACAGCCTTTGTAAAATATGCTCAAATATTTGCATGTAATTATATATAAAGTATGGAACTTTGGTCATGCGTTATGTACGTGATATGTATGAGAAAAGGTGATAGCAACATTTAGACGATGATATGCAGTGAAATGATCCAAAAAGATGATATGAGGACTTTTTTGTGAAAGTTCAACTGTGTATTTTCACTTCTGATAACAACCACAGCAACAAAAATTGAGGCTACAAGAAGAAGACGATTACTTTACTGTTGGTTTCTCTTATTCTGCAGTGCAAAAATAGTCATTCACCTGCATCCAGCACCTGCCAACAAGGAGCCAGGTCCCTACCAACACAGCAAATATCCCTACATCAAGCTGTCGTTCAAAGAACATGGGCAGATTGAGGTAATCCTGTTCACACAAGGAGCAAAAATAGCTTTTTGTTTTCACTTTTTTGCATCAATTCTTTAGAATAGACCATGTTTGTATGAAATGTTTTACCTGAAACCAACGACATGGTTTTATTGGCTTGCAGTTTAACAGGAGGCTAACAGAAGAGATGACTCAGAGGAGATGGGAGAATACACCAGTGTCACAACCCATCCCCACAGGAACAGGTTCTCAGGTCAGAAGCTGAACAGACAAACCTCCTCATCTGAACAAAATCTCATTTTTCTCACTGGTTTAAAGTCCTGGTGATTTTTAAAAACCAGAAGGTGGTGTGAGTTATTTTCACACCATAGGAGGAACTCTACCAACCAAACTGCCACTAAACGGACTGAAGTCAATTCTAATGATGATCCACAGGATGGCAGTGTTGTCCCTTTATTTTTTGGTTTTACTATGTGATGACTATTTTAGGAATTTTTCAAATTTTATGTGAAACTATGTTTAGCATCCCTCATTTGTTGGACTGTGCTTTACATAATCAAATAGTCTTTATTAAATATGTTTACTTGCATTAGGTCCTGAATCTCCAAATGAGATTACATTAATCTTGTTGTTTTTGATTAAAATGCCACAAAATCAAACCTACCTAAACTGATTTATGCACCGCAACAGCAGTTGACCATGATATTCTCCCTCCTCACTGTTTGTCTTTCCAACTTATCAGTTCCCAGTGTGCCTCACTGTGTGTGTTTTTCTTTCCTTTGTGGTCATGTAGACAGGAAAGACACGTGCGGTGGGGATTGTTGGCATCGAGAGGAAGATAGAGGAGAAGAGGAAAGAACAAGACAAAAACATTTCGGAGGTACTATGGACCAAAAATACTGAATTACCAACAAATGTGTCAGAATGGGAATTGTAGAGTTCATTAAACTGTGTCATTCTATCCTTGTCTTGAAATCTCCAAGCGGAAGTTTTGTTTGAGGCCATATTCTAATTGTGAATACACTACGAGAACAGAGTGGTTCACTTTGTGAAAATTCTGTGAATGTATACATCAGTTTTCTCTGCCATTAAATAAATGTTACCATTGGAAATTAACCTGACCACAGCAGCTGAGACACTCATCAGGCAACCATGAAGTTATGTGTTGATACACCCGCTATGTATGTTTGGTTTATGAATAAATTAAATATAAATCCTATATATTTAGTGACATAAAATGTATAAACAAGTGTGTTTTGTGAACATGGAAGAATGTTCAGTTTTATCTTCAGTCGGTTTAGGGGTGTGGATGCTTTGGAATGATATTTAAATTGTATCTGAAACCATGAAGTTTTGTGGTTTATCTAATTAAGGATAATTTTGAGCCCTACTTATTAAGTCTCTGTTTTTCAGGCCTTTGAGGACCTCAGTAAGCTGATGGTGAAGGTAAAGAAAGCTTTTCTTTACATGTCCTCATTTTCCTGTAGTTGGTGTTTTATGAAATAATAATTAACGTCTTACATTTGTATCTAATGACACTTATACTCTAAACTTGTTTATGCTATACTTTGCTATGCATTGGGATGTGCTGAACGATTGTGTATTCCTTACTAACAGGCCAAAGAGATGGTGGAGTTGTCCAGGTCTATAGCCAACAAGATTAAAGACAAGCAGGGAGACATAACAGAAGATGAGGTAAGAACTTGACCAGTATGGGTGAGAAGCAGAAACATGGGGACAGTAGAGATCGCTTGTAACTACCCTACATGAGGAAATCAGAAACCTTAGAGGGGTCCATAAGTGAGGGTTCCCTCTACCAGGACAGTGGTGCAAAAGATACCACATGTAACTGTGGAGAGGCAGTGGTCTAGTGGCAGAAACTTGGACTATGGGCAGAGAAGGTCTCTGGTTCGTCTCTGGTTCGACTCCACGGAGAGACAACAAAAGACGAACCTCGATTGATCTGTTCAAAAATCCAAGAGTCTCCCTACCCTGTCTAGTGCCCCTGAGCAAGGCACCTTACTCCCCCAACATCTGCTCCCCGAGCGCCGTACATCCAGCTGCTCACTGCTCTGTGTGTACTGCACCAGATGGGTCAAAAGCAGAGATTAAATTTCCCTACCTGCATGAGTGTGCCTTTGCATGACTGTGCATGTGTTTGGGACGAATAAATGCATCTTACATCAACAAAATTACAATAAGAAGAAGAAACGGAAGGAGAAATCCTGATGTTTTGAATTGACTTGAAACTAATGTTTGAGACCAATAAGAGTACAGTTATTTTCTCATAGACTTCTATTGAAACACTTGTTTTTGCAACCACTGCTGGATCAGAACAATACAGGTTTCATGCACATATGAATTGACTTCACTTTCTGTCCCCGAGTGTAAATGCACTCTTTATTATACAAAAGAGTCCAATCGCATCAAGCTGTTACACCAAACAGTCTTTACACTTAAATATCCACAGTTTGGTTTCCTTCTTATTAACGGTTGTGTTGTGCTTTGCAGACAATCCGGTTTAAGTCTTACCTACTCAGCATGGGTATAGCTAACCCTGTCACCAGGGAAACACATGGATCGGGCACACATTACCACCTGCAGCTGGCTAAGCAACTGGGAGATATGCTACAAGCCCCTCTAGAGGTTGGTGTGAATCTTTTCATGTTGTGCAGTTCACCTCAACACAGGCTGAGATCAAACGCTACTTTTAAATAATTTTTCTTATTCTCATTTCTCTCCCTTCTCCTTCAGGAGCGTGGGGGAATGATGGCTCTCACTGAGGTGTACTGTCTCGTCAACCGTGCTCGAGGGATGGAGGTAACGCTCACATACACACACAACATGAAACAATTTATGCAGTTGCGTGTCCCTGCATGTTGATTCTAGCTGAACTGATAACACAACTCAACTCTGGTGTCCATAGATTCATGGTACACAAAAATGTCTGTCACTGAGGTTGTTTTCCACATTTCCGTAGCTTTTATCTCCAGAAGATTTGGTCAACGCCTGCAAGATGTTTGAGTCGTTGAAGCTCCCTCTGAGGTGAGTAAGAGTTGTGTTTGTCTCTGTACTGTATTCCCCTGTGGTTGTATAGACAAGGATATGTGTTTTACTGTTTAATAAAGGAATATGGGGCAGGGTAGACGCCCTCTTCACACAGACCAGGCTCTTCCTGCCTGGCTTCCTGTTGTTGGAAGTGGTGTCCAGCCCTCTGCAGCTGTCATTTCCTGTCACTTCCTAGGGTTTCAAAAAGAAACACTGGCCTGGTTCCCTGCTATCTTTCTACTAGTGCCCACATGGTTGCATTTTAGCTTAATAAAAGATCACATTAAAACGGTTGAACTGCTCTCTACTGCCTCCCTCTCTCTCTCTCTCTCTCTCTTTCTCTTACACACACTTCACACACTCTCCTTCATCCGTCTTGTCTTCTCTGTTAGGCTGCGTGTGTTTGACAGTGGTGTGATGGTGGTCCAGCTGCAGTCTCACAGCGAAGAGGAAATGATCGCCTCTGCACTGGACAACGTAAGCTTTCCCTGTTGCAAACATTATACTGACGTCAACCCAGTCAAACCCTTACATATACACATGTTTATGAATGTACTGTATATGAGTTTATGTTCTTCTCCTCCCTTGCTCTTCGACAGGTGTCAGATAAAGGTTCGTTGACAGCTGAGGAGTTTGCAAAACTCTTGGGTCTCTCTGTTCTTCTGTCTAAGGAACGGTACGTTATCTCCTATTGTATATTTATTTTATTAATTGAATTGTATTCCAGCGTCTTAATCTCCATGTCTTTGTGTCCTCCTCTGTACTCCCTCATCTCCAGGTTGCTGCTGGCTGAGAAGATGGGCCACCTGTGTAGAGATGACTCTGTCGAGGGTTTGAGATTCTACCCAAACCTCTTTTGACCTGTTTACAGTCATTATTGTTCAGATAGAGAAAAATAGCTGCTCTGTCTCTACTGACTGACTCTGAGCTCTGTGTGTTGTACAGCAGTAAAGTGCTCTCCTGTCTGATTCATGATTATTAAACAATAATCAAAATTTTCTACTTAGGTTAAAAACCAAGGCTTCCTCTTTTACAATAATTTAAAAACTGCCAATACTGTATATCCAGAAGCAGCAAAGTGTCCCCAGATGTGCTCCTAGTGTTTCTTTGGTAATAAATGGGTTTTGGAAAGTTGACTTAATGGAATCATTTATTTTCATCATTTTAATTTTAACATTTGGTTGTGTCGCACATCATAAACATTTTAACAAGTAGTGTTCCTGTATTAAAAAGCCATAGTTACATATCACATTTGCCAAGGTAAAAAATACAGTTATTGAATATATAAATAAGAAATAAAGCTTGTTCTGCTGTCTTATCTTCTGAGGTAGGGGAGAACATGCCCAGACGTCCATGTGTCAATCATCTCAATATACTGTTTCACCTTTTATCACATTTTAGTCTCACTATCAAACTGTAATTTGAGTCCCTTCTGTGGAAAAATAGCATTTGTCAAGGATACGTTCAAGAAAAGATCAACAGAAATTAAATGCCTGCTCCACTTCAGTTTGGTTCTCAGAGTATAAAATAAATGGCACATTGCCAAATGTCATTCTTCAGGTAATTAATCTCTTCAGTGTACAGGTCATGTTAAGGAAATTCCAGTTGTGACTCTTGAAGCCAAACTGAAAAGTGAGCAGTCTTGGTAATTGGCTCAGTGAAGCTTTCAAAACAATCACTTTACCATATCTATTAACACTTTATAATATTTCAGGAGGTCTTTTCATATTATAGAGTGTGTGAAATAGGAGCATATTGTTAGTGTCTAAGAAGCATCATATCTAGCTATTTATTTTTGGGTTTGTAATCTCCCTGTTGGGCTTTTCCTACAAAAGATAGAACACTTCTTTGTTCCTATTGTGAGCCGAGCTGAGCAGTAAACAGGGTTTCATCTCCACAGCAGCTTCCTGTTTTCTGCTGTCTCGCTCTTTCTCCGTGTCTGGAAGAAAATCGAAGGTCTGCAGAGCTATACAAATGATTAGATTATCATGCCATGTGCTTCACTGATTGTTCTTCAACTCAATTTGTCCAGGAGATCACGAGAGCCGAACTTTTGAAGGTATGAGCCATTAATTGAGGGGTTCATGCATAGTATTCAACTTTTAGGCGAACTTGAGTGGTGGTGTTGATTTCAGGTTGTCCATCCATGTGAAGTCACTTTCTCATGAATGTGATACCTCAGGAACACCTTGAGGGATTTTTTACATTACACCAAAATTGAATTTGATCTTAAAGATGAACTGATTAGATATTGGTAGTGAAAGGTCCAAGTTCACTAACGTCAAATAAGTAAAAATGTTGGCCTCAACTGAAGAATGAATGTGCTAATTAACGACTTATTTTACCAATTTAAGCCATAACTCATGAGGGGAGATTGTTGCCTTATATCTATTCATTTAACTGAATAATATACAACACGGTAATTCTCAGTTTCTTTTCTACTTGCGTCCTGTATTCTTAGAATATCTGATGACTTGATCATCCTCTTAATAAAGTCTGTTTTCATCGATGTGGGGAAGAATGAAATGTCAATCTTTATGGGAGGAAGGGTTGATCTGATTATGAGTAGTTATGCAGTTTATTCAGTTAGATCTATCTGTTGCATCTCACGTATTCCCACGTGCACTCACTCTCCTCAGGCGCATGCATGTGCTCAATGTCTTCTGACCTGGGTGCCTGTTGTTGCAACTAACCTGCTGAAGGATACATTTGATGTGATGCAATGCTTGAGCTGACAGGAGAGTGAAGGGTCTGTCTCCTTGTTTCTATAACAACCTTTTACCTGAAGCCTGGGGGAAGTTAGTGGTTGTGAAAGCACCGCTGAGACACTTGTGGAAATGAGAAGCAATATTGTGGGAATAAATATGAATGGGATTTGCAGTGGTATCACAGAACCACATTGTAAAGTCCACTCACAAACCATATGCTTCATATTGCAGGTTAAACTGCACAGTCATTTAAAAAATATAAATAAATACGTGTATAGGGTTGTAGTAAATATGTACACATATCTGTCCATCTATCTGTCCGTCTCTCTATCTACCTTTCTGTCTATCTATCTATCTGTCTGTCTGTCTGTCGGTCGGTCTGTCTGTCTGTCTGTCCACACCTTTCTCTCTTTCTTTCTTTAATATTGTCAAACACCGCTTTGTTTTATTTTGGATGATTAGTTTATTTTGAAATAGTTCCATATATGCACGCGCTTCACCGCGCCCCCTGCTGGTGACCGTGACGTGACTGTGCCGCGGAATCCCTCTCGCAGAGCTCGAGCTGCCGCCTCCCGCTCGGACGCTCAGTGGAGACGATCTGGAGAAATGTGGCCCCGGAGCGCCGAGGGGCCCCCGGTACCTGACAGCACCTGGTGACCCAGTTCAGAGCAACAACACCGAGACCGATGCTGAGCGGAGTCCCGGAGAAATGTGAGTAAAACGGGTTCATGTTCAACTCAGCACCGAGCACCGCACGTGCGTTTCTGCTGCTCTTTTTTAAAGTTTGTTTAAGCTAATTTCCACCTGTTGGTTCCACCTGAAATCTAATAAAATGGCCTATATAGTATTTGATTACAAGTAAATATGGTTACTGATATGTATTATAACTACTATCCAAACTAAATGTTCAAGAAACACATGATGGAAAACAAGTAACTAATGATTATTTTCAGATGTTTGCTCCTGAGTCAAGGTTGTGTTCTTCTTCTTCTTCTTCTTCTTCTTCTTCTTCTTCTTCTTCTTCTTCTTCTTCTAAACTCTTCTTCTTGGACAAAGATTGATAAACACTTAATAAACAGAAAAAAACTGTATAAATCTGAGGTGTATTTTCATCAAGTATGTGTTATACGTCATCAAAGTGTTCACACAATGCATAAGGAACATATTGACTAAAATGTACAACAGAAAAGTTATTTTATTAAATAAAGTAAGAGTCTATAAACGACATTTAATTAAAAGCAAAGACATGACTCAGCCTCATGATTCTTTGTCATGAACAAAGCTCTCCTGTTGCTTCCCCACTTGTGTGGTGACGGCAGCTCTACCTACCCATTGTGAAGATGGAAGGAAGGGGAAGACGCCACTGTAAATCCACAAAACTCAAGCGCTCAGCTTCACGCTCTTCAGCCTTCCTGTTTTTCTTTCCTCGGACGAGTGCATTGCTTCTTCCCCTCCTTCTCTGGACTAAAAAAATCTCTACCAGTTGTTACCCGCTGCCTTCTTGAGGATTCCTTCATTTTTTGTGATTTGCCTCTGATTTGCAGAGGTCAGAGATGGTGGCAGACGACGGTCATGTGGAGTAGCAGGATACAGAGGCACGGACTTTCGGGGATGCCAAGGGTTGCCAATCTGCTGCCCGTCCTGCTGACGCTCCTTGGATATGGTGAGGTTCATTAAAATCATCTAAATAACATAACTACATATTAGAAAAGCCTGGCAGGATCTTTGACTTTTAATTTAAATGGGCTGTAATGTGTGTTTACATTCAAATGGGACAGGGAAATGCAGAGGAGGGAATTGGGTATTGGAGGTTCAGCCTCTTCCTCTTCCCACACCCTCTTTGCTTTGTGAGGATGTGAGGTTTTGCACAATAGACGGCACAATAGAGCTCGAAATAATATGCTGCCAATGCTACTGATTTACTATTTCCCTCAGTACTGATACACTAGAAATATACTCAGTTACATCTGAGCGGATACTATGAGCAGTAACATCCGTAGTTTAGCATCAGTGCATATCAGTAGTTTGTTCGGTGGAAAACTGAGCTTATTATTGAGTCGTGCTGAGCAGATTCCATCAGTTGTGGCCGTGTGGTTATTCAAACTGAAGTTGGTGCAACAGGGAAACAGGAAATATATGAATGGGCCTATATATACTGTATTCCCATATAATTGTGCATGAGATTTATGATGCACAATTATGTTGTCAGCATTACGTAGCAATTAAGTCACATTTCTCCCAGAGTGACATATGAATGTGAGAATGACCTAAAAAAGTGACAGTTCCCACAACAACTTTACATAAACTTGTCCACACCTTAACGGATATACGTATATAAGTCTTTTCAAGAGAATTTCAAGTTGTTGAATTACTGCAGATTGATTCACTCACACCATCGTGTCACAAGCGGAGCCAAAGTTGAGTCCCCAATATTCCAACTGATTCATGTTCTGCAGTATTGGCTGAAGGCTATAAAAAAACACAGAAACCGTATATATTCCCACCGGTTCACTGTGTGCATTGTTGTGTTTGAATTGATGTATTTTAATTGTATTGTTTTGTATTGTATATATTATTGTGGATTACTACATTATGTTAATATTTTACTTAGTCACTGCTGTCTCTCTTCTCCTCATACTTTCCTGTAGCGTTCGCAGGGCTGAGTATCTGGCCCTCACTCCACGTTGCCCTCAGCAACCCCAGTGTATTTGTGGACTTCATCACAAAATCCAACATCAGCACCGTGCGCAACACAAGCCTCTCACTGGTCAACATGGAAACCAACACAACCATTGACACCAAGACTATCCCCGGCAACCAATCGACCGGCCGGGTGGAGTTCGGCTGCTCCCACTTCCTATATGCAGGAACTTTCAGGTTCCTGCTCATGCAGACCAGCTACACTGTTGATGCTCATGGTGGTAGCATAGATGTGAGAACCAAGGAGAGCACCTCCTGGTTGTGGAGTTCAGAGCTGCAGGTGCAGTGGCCTACCTTTCACATTGCAGTGGAGAGGAATGGAAACCACTCAGGATCCTTTCAGGTAAGATAAACAGGCTGTTAGTGGCGTATAAAGTACCTGAACGCCATACTTAAGTAAAAGTACAGATATCTTACCTGAAAGTGACTCCAGTAAAAGTTAAAGTCACCTGTAAGAAAATGACTTGAGTCAAAGTCTGAGAATGAGCGAGAGAGAGGTGCGCCGTGCGTAAAAGCGCGCGTTGTGTAAACCATTGCTGCTCAAGTAACGAGCCAGTATTGAGAATATAAGGAGTGAAAATTACAGAAATTTGTGTTCAAATTCAGCTAGTTTAAGTAAAAAGTGTTCTGGGAAATAAATACTCCAGTGAAGTACAGATATGGGAAAAATCTACTTAAGTACAGTAACAAAGTATTTGTACTTCCTTATTTCCCACCTCTGCAGGCTCTCGGACTTCACTCATCTGATTCGTTGTGCTGCAGAATGATTTTCATACATCTCTTCTTCTGTCCCTCATCAGGTTGGAATCTCCACTAATGAACACTTTCAGGCTTGTTCCAGGGGCCTCGACTCTGCTCTCTACCTGGAGGTCAGCTACGTGGAGTACAACCAGATTGGGCGCAAGATCATTGACAAGGTCCGAGCCCGCACGCGACACCCAATCAAACCCCTCCGTTCCCAGAGCGTCGAGCTGTCCTGCGCCTTCCCGTTCACGGAGAGAGACTTTATACGAGTGGCTTTGGAGTCTCCTCATACAGCGCAGGAAGTGAAGAGCTCTGGGCCGCTTTACCTCTCACGTATCTTCTCCTATAAACTGCTGGTGGAAAACGCCAATGCTTATAAGAGTGGCTGTGAAGGGACAATGACTGTTAAACTCATAACCCCACCGTGTGCTCATATCAACGGGAAGGTGTTGCTGTATAAGGATGCAGGTGTTGGGAGAGGGGTTGCTGTTTCCTCACTTGTACCAAACCTGATGGGGTTTGGTCCAGAGGAGCCCTCCTCTCCTCCACTGGCCTTTAACTGGCTGACGCAGGGAGAGGATGAGACAGAGTTCAACTGCTCTGTGTTTGAACCAGGAAGGAATAAATACTGCTTCCGCTTTGTTTTCAACTTCAGCCGCTCCCCTAGTCCAGCACAGACCTGCTTGGTGGTGCACAAGAGGGCAGGTGAGATGGGACACATGCACATTGGGCAGCTGCCAAGAAGACACATACACACCACATGTCATTAGAGCAGGGCTGCAGTGACTTGCTCAGGAAGCACCTTCATTTTGAGCAGGAAAAATTGTTCCTCTGCTTTAGTTATCCAGATTTTCCATGATTGATAAAATCCACTTGTGGGAAAAAATACGTTTTTTAGTGATAAACTAAATGGAAATCCATTAAATAAGATGTTTCAATGGCCATGATGTTATATTCAAACATGTACGTAACGGCTTGTAAATGGAGGCAGTTTTCCACCTTTTTTTATTGATTATTTCTTCTCTGCAGAGTCGTGGGGACCCTGGCAGCCATGGAGTGTGTGCAGTGTGAGCTGTGGAGACGGGGTGAGGGAACGAGTGCGGAAGTGTTTGCTGCCCTCCAGTGTCGGAGGGATGCAGTGCACCGGCATGGTGAAGGAACAGTCCCTTTGCTCACTGGAGGACTGTGTTGGTCAGTCACTTGTCCCTTAAACTCTCCATCTTGTCCAGATTAGAAAATAAATTCATAGTTCCAGATGCACATTCTAACATAATTGTCTTAATTTCCTCCACAGCTTTGCCCGACCCTTCCCCATCCCTCTCTCCTAAAGCTGTTGGAGTTGCAACATTTGGTAGTAACGTGGTCGTTGTGGTTGGTATCTCCCTCTGCCTGACTGTGATTCTCGGCACTATTGTGGTGGCGATCTGGAGAAAATTTTGCCAAACCCCTCAGTGCAGCGCTGTCCGCAGGGGCTCCATGCATTCCCCTGGGGGCCGGAAGCTGTCCGATGAAAACTCTATCTGTGGACACAGCCTCCCAAGACCCAGCCTCACCAACGGCCAAGGCCCACAAGGGAGCATGGGTGTGGGTGCAGCCCAGAAAGAGAGGCCTTCCTTGGGCAGTGTGCCTCTGTCACAGACCCTGGTGATGACGCCCTCACAGGATGCAGATAGACTGTCTCCCACAGGTCAAAAGGTGTTGCCGACAGTATTTGGGTATGTCATCACACATACAATGTTATTCTCAAACATAATCACAGTTTCAGAAACTAAAAATGAACTCTCCAGGTACCGCTTGGCTCAGCAGCAGCTGAAAGAAATGAAAAAGAAGGGGTTGAAGGAGACCATCCAGCTGTACCATGTCTCTTCAAGCCCAGTCCATGACACCTTGGTGGAGGCATCTACTTTACCCACCAACTCCCCGATTCCTTCACCAACTGGATTGGTTCATTCAGGTCTTCCATCGGGCCTCCAGGACGAAGCCAACCACAACCAGTATAGTATCGCAGCACCCTTGCAGATTTCAAGGGTCACATCGGACAGACTGAGCCCCAGAGTGGACCTAGTCTTAGGTGCTGCTCTCTCTACAAGTGGGGGAAGCTCAAAATGGCGTGACCGCACTGCCCACTGGGTGGAGATGGTGGACAGGAGCGGGTTAGCAGGCCACAGAGGCGAAGGAGGAGGAGGAGGAGATTCAGGAATGGGAAATCACAATTATCCAAATTTCCGGCGCACCGCCAGTTTCAATGACACCAAACCCCAGACTCTGTCCTCAGCACAGTCCAGAAACTTCAGAGAACGGAGCATGACCCACGTGGGTGACCTATCCTATTTTGTTGATGTATACATTGTTGGTCAGATTTGCACAGATCTGTTTAACAAAGATTATACGTTGTTCTCTTCAGGTGGGATCTCGCACCCTGCCTGAAGGAAGTTGTTTGACCAGGGGAGGATTGGAGAGGCAGCCGTACCACGCTTACCCCATTCCAGAGCATGGGACTCCAGATTTGACTAGACCTGGACCCCAGAGGAATGACCAGAGGAAGCCCTGGTTAGAGACCGCTGCTCCCTCTCGCAACAGTGAACTCAAACACACAGGGGCCAACCCAAACAGCATTTCAGCATCTGAGAAAGATGGTAGAGGAGGCGTCATTTGCAATGCTGAAAGGCAAAGGAGCGGTGGGCCTGTAAGTGGAGGTAAAGAGGGATTGTCAGGGATCGGGGGTCTGGCTGCAGGGCCTGCAGGTTCTCATGGAGTGAACCAGTTGAGTATAGAGCAGGCTGAGATCAACTGGAACCGTCGTGGCCCGTCGCCCATCCAGAGGAACATCCTGGCCCGCAAATTAAAGGAGGCTCAGTCCTGCTCAGGGATCAATGGTCGGCAGCGGAGCTCCACCTTTAGCACGCCGTCGTCTAACCAGAGGCAAGGTCGCTGCCACTCTCTGCAGATGTCTGGAGGCTACAGCAACACTGTCGACTCCCCCTACAGGCTGAGCGAAAAAGAGCAGAGGATGCTGGACCTTGATCTGTCCTCGTCGTAGATCACTGGTTTATAGTATGATTCTATTTACATGTGTTCCTCATGTAAAATCCTGTTCTGTTATAATATATCGGTTAAGATTGTTCTGTTTATTAAGAGATTTATGGCTGTTACTTATCTTTAAAAAGCAGAGAAAAATCTAAGATATTTAAGTTTGTTTATTTGATTTTTTTTTTTATATTTATAATTTTGGTTGGAATTATAGCCGAACATATTTCTCTAGTTCATAGAGTCACTGTTCAGATTTTCTCTCGATACAAGATCGTTGGAATAAGTTTCTGTTTTATAAGAATTACCTGTACAGGAGTATAAAACGATGTTGTACATCCATTAAAAAACACTGGTCTTATTGTTCTACACCACTGAATGTGCTGTTTTCATTATGCTGTGAAATCAAGCTAGTTAAATGTTCTGGGACACACTGAAGCTGGTTTGACTTATGAACCTGAGTTCACATATGAAGATCGCAGCCGGAGATGTTAGACATGTTCATGACAAGAGAAAAAAGGGTGGAACATTCAGGCGAGGGGTGGCTTCTGCGTAGAGCATGCAGGAGGCAGGACATGATGTCTGAACAGTGGTTCTGTTTACAACATATCAACACGGCGTCAGCCCTTATCGCCAAAAGCTGTTGAATCTCATTCCCTTTCCAAGTTGACGTCTTTGTAACTTCTACTCGCTTGCTGTGAATTTTCAAGAAATTTCCCTGCTGTATTCCCACATTATTTCACTCAAACATTTTACACTGGTGCAGACAGGAAAGGTTCAGGAGAATGTACTGAGCAACTTAGATTTCCGTTCTCAGATGTAGCTCCTCTGGAAAATGTCTGGACTTCATGTCTAAAAGCAGTTTTCATGTGTTTTTCCAGCAAAGTGCACAAGTTAAAGCAACAGTATCCAGTTGTGACAGAAGAAATGGGAACATCCTCTGGGCAGCATGGCTGAAATGCTTTACATTTTATTGCTGGAGTAATATACACTTTATAGAAAGGGAGTGCCCACTATAAAACAGTTTATAATCTACTATTGACTTTGACAAAGGGAGAAATTAAAATACATAGAATTTAAACATGAAATCACACTTTGCTCTTATTTGTTTTCACTTGATTCTCTGAAGCCTGTTGTCTTTTTAAATATCCCCTGCTCCGCTGCCATCCATGTCCAAGAAGACCAGAGGCCGCACCTTCATGGTGGTGTGTCGAAGGGAATACCAAAGACCTTTCCAGGTCCCCCACACCACGCCATTGTCATGCTGGTTCTTGTACTTCCCAGAGCGGTAGAACTTCCCATTCAGGTTGGCTGCATGACATCTGTGGATGTAATGGTACGACACAATGTCAAGGGGGTTACATCTTACAAAGTGATTCAATCTCTATGTATTTGATTTAAAGCTTCTACAATTTCTAGCAGCTTCATCAGTATGATTCCCTACTTCCCTAAACCATAGAAAGAATAGAAAGATGGTCGACATGACTGCTCTCTAAAAGTGAAGCCAAGTCTTCTTGATTGCCCCCTAGTGGCCAGCTGCAGTATAGTAGAATGGACTTGGGCCGAACTTGAACGTCAAACATTCAAGTTTGGTTTGAATAATAATTTGATGTCGAAAAAAAAACATGAAATGTTGCTCCAGATTATGTCAAAAGCAAAAAAAATGGCAGCGTTAACTTTACTTTTGTACAAAGGTAGAAAGTGAAGAGTGTCCTCCATACTTATTCATGGGTTCAGAGCAAAACAAAGCCATTCACAAAAACTCAAGCTTCACAACAGTCCGGGTATTTTTGCGTGTGTGACAATCAAACAGAAGGGAGAAGGTCTCACCTGTTAAACCACCATCCTGCCTCGTTCTCCTGGGCACAGCTCCCCTGAAGGTAGCGATCATTGTCCTGTCAATCAACCATCACCACAGTCATCATCTCCACATCATCATCAGTACCAATTCAGATCAGTGTGGCAGCTATTAAAAAGCATCATTGATGGGAAGCCGGCCACAGATGACTAACCTGATCCCTCGTACTGAACTGCATACCACTGAGGCAAGCGGACCACTGCTGCACCGCCCCACCACCACCAGTCAGAGCGTCTCCAGCTTTGCCACTGTACTGCCCATAATGGAGCCGATACTTATCCTGTAACGGACAGTAGAGCAGTTAATGTCTGTTTGGTGTTGCATCTGAGATCAACCAACAGAAACGCAAAGTAGTATTTCTTACCGCCTCATCACTGATCCTGAAGTTTTCGTAATATGAATGACTTCTCTGTCCTTCCCAGTCCATTAGATCTATCTTCACCAGGTTCTTACCTCCAGCACAAATAGATACAGAGAGTCGTTGAGAAATAAGCAACCAATCGGACAGAAGATGAGACTTTTCATGTTAGTCATAAACAGGAAGAGTTTATTGAACTATATTTGGGTTCTCTACTGATTTTGGGTGGATTTTAATTCTTGCTGACCTTCTGAGAGCAGAGAGTGCATGTGCTCGTTCCCCAACCAAAACTCATCGTTCCACAGTTTGAAGTCCCCGAAGCCGTCTCTGTAGTCCACCCAGTCTCTGAAAGTACAGTCAAGTTCTATCAGCGCATACTTTGTATTCAGATGATGGTCATTCCCACATATGGTACAAGGGAGAGTTTCTCTATTTAATACCTGTTGAAGTCAACTCTTCCGTGCCGGCGTCTCTGAAACACTGTCCATCCTCCTCCATCCTCCATGTCACAGTAAACCAGAAATGGGTCCTGGTGGGACTTGGGTCTGATTCGGTAGAATCCACTTGGGGGTCTCAGTCTGTCGAACAGCTCAGAACAATCTAGGACGACAACATTGCCTTAAAGATTAGTTGTTATCATCAGTACCAGTTTAACCTTCCCTCTGTACGATGCCTGATCATAAACTTAAACCTAACACCCAAACACTGGGATGGTGTGATGTGAGCTCTTCTCACCCCTGTCGTGTACGATGATGTTGCCTGCTGATGGAAGTGGTTTCATCAGTGTCGTATTAGAGCTGTCGAGCGTCGCACTGCCGTTGTGGTTTGCACCAGAGGCTTTGTCAGCTTCAGCTCCAGCGTCAGGCAGCGCAGGTCGAAATGGAAGGAAATATTTGTGCGTCTGCAAGTGCTCGACCTGCCAAGTCACAATCAAGAGGCTATTCTCCAGCCTTTTAATGCTGCGTTTTAGAGCTGTGACCTCCGGCCCACACCAGTCTGTCTGAAATGAGAAGGAAAAAGCAGTTTCAAGTTATGTACGATGTTTCTAACCTTGTTTCCCTTCAAAGCAGCTTAGGTCCTCCCCTGCAGCAGAGATTATTAATGTACGCCTTTCTAGGAATGACGATTCTTTAACAGCACAACCGTTGAAACCCAGATCCTCAGTTTTCAGTGTCAATGTAGAACAAAAAGAGAAAAATGCGCCTGTAGCCCGTCAAGAGAAGAAGAATTTAAATGTACTCACTGATAACTGGGCAGAAGAGGCCGTGTTCAACACCAGAGCCAACAACAGAAACACTGACATGACTTCTCAGAAGAAGAAACCTCCAGCGATATCAGTCTGAAATCATAAATACAGTACGTATATTAAATAAGCTGCAATTCCTCCAACAGAATCCCTGCATCACAAGCCGTACCTTCATCTCCCAACGCTTCCCCCTGGTTTCTCCAGGTGCACTGGTCTGTTCCTCTAAAGATTTGTCAGTGTTATTTATAGGCTGTGTCAGTTCTGCATGGTCCATATCACAGGATCCAGATTTCACCAGCGTTGCCAAACGCTGAACTCATTCCAGGTTCCCCCTTCTTGGGAAGGTGTAGCTGATCCCAGAGCTGCCAATGGCCTTATGGACAGACCGTGCTAAGAAGACTTCATTCCTCACATACCAGAAGAGGTTGTTTTTTTTCTTTCTTTTTTTAACATCATGTTGTTTTGAAGAAAAAATATAATAAAATGCAGAACATATTTTATTTTCATGGAAGTTCTGGTCATGTTATCACTTGTTTGATATTGCGTCATAAACTGGAATTTTTTCCATATTTTGTTTTCTTAACTAGTGTTCTACACCAGCAGCCTGGGAGGAAGCCAGTCTAAGTTTTCAGCATCAGAGTAAACAGTAGCTTGACAACGACTGTGGAGCTGAGGCAGATTGAAGATTAAGGCTCTAAAATACCAAAAATCTTGGAAACTATTTCCCTCCTTGAGTTGAAATTGTCAATCGAATGTCATAAGACCTAAAGATAATCAATAATCACAAGTGTGTAAGCAGCAGGTTCTTTTTGAAGGAGAAGCCAGTGTGTAGTGTAGAAGGGCTCTCTCTTGTGTTACTTGTTGGCTATTGCAATATTGGAACTAAATATATGCTATGGAATTATTCTTTTTTTCTATTGATTAGTTTTATTTTATGCTATAATAATAAATAAAAACAACATAAGTTCTTTATATTTATTTATTTAATTATTTTACCAATCTAGGCCTCTGGTTCTATATTTCAAAAACTTTTTTTCTGAAAGCAAATACATTTCACTTCCAGTGTTTTACTGGTTAACTGTACATGACTAGTTTCTACCTTTGCAGTGGTTTACTAGCTTATTTTTGTAGTTTCATTTGTGCACAAAGTTAGCGTTTTTTTTATTATCCTTTACTTTATTTCTCTTACTGAATTTTCTTGTTATTTTATTTCTAACATGGAACATCTAATATTTCATCCATTCTTATATAAAAAATTAAAAATTAAAAAAACTACTAAGTGATGCTTTCGAAAAGTTCTGACAAGATTTTGACTTTTTACACATTTAGCGGACTAACTTACTTCGTGTTCTTCTTTCATTCTTTACAAATTCTATTTCTAACATTGTAAATCTTATCTTTGATCAATTTTAGTGTTGCCTCCCAAATAATGATTGTAGAGCACTTTAAACAATTTAATAAATAAATACATAAATAATTTACAAAGTAATGCTTTTGATAACCTTTGACAAGATTTGGACACCTTTAGCTGACTAACTTATCTCCCATGACTTCCAATGATTTTCTTTGTTTCTTTTTGTTTTACAAATTTTACCTCTAATATTGTTCATCTTATCTTTTATCAGAGGAGCCTTTCAAAGGATTGTACGATTGTAAAAACACTTAAAATAAATAAATAATGTCCCAATTCAGGGGGGAAATTTAACATTTGATGAAATTCCATCAAATGTAAGATAGCTGTCCCAGTTCGGAGTTATTTGAGTAATTTGAGTATTTTTTGTATTTTGAGTATTTTGAGTATTGTGGAATGCACAGCAGTGATTGAATCCAGATGTTGGAGACAGGCGGAGGGGGGATGTGGCCGCAGCAGCCTGGCGACCTATTTTTGTTTTATTATTATTTGTATTATTAACATTTAACGTGAAATCTGTCTGTGGACAGGAAGGCTTGTGTTGTGTTCAGGCTCAGTCTGTATTTCTGTGGTCAGACTGAAGAGGAGGAAAGAAGGAAACCAAGGCCGAGCCAAGTTTTCTAGTGAAGTCCAGGAAGTCTCAAACCGCTACGTCTGCAGAAAACGACACGATGAGGAGGAACATGCTAGTGGATGGATAGAAGAAGGAAACAAAAGTGGCCGATTAACCTTTGAGCCTTCTTCCTCTGTCCTCACGAGAAGTCACAAGACAAACTCTCGTATAATTTCCCGAATGCGTGAACCTGGACTCACGGTGAGAGGACGCTGTGTCTCTTTGTTTTTTTCGGGGGACTATTCTGTTGTGAGCGCATAAACCCACTGAGAGGACTGAGGGAAGGAGCCTTCACACAGATGAACTGAAGGAAAGCAGCTGGTTTGTCTTGTTAAATCCTCCTGGTCATTTTACATTGTCATTGAGGTAATAATACTCCATTCAAACTTCACTGTCTCCTTTCTCGTGTGCAGGCTTTGCACAAACATCTTGCAATGTACTTATTGTTATAGGAAGCATGAAGAACTGCACAGGGAAGTTTGATGATTAAAGAACAAATGTGTCAGGATGTTTGATATGAGCAGATAAACTATTTCAGGACATGGCAGGAAGCTGTTTATCCTCAAGTGCTGTCTGTTTTAATTTGATTAAATGTGCAGCAACATGCAGAGCAGATGAGTTTTCAGTCAGGGAATCCAACTGTATCGACAACTATCAGGATAAATGTCCTATTTTTATATTCTTGTAAGTTTAATGATACATTCTTGCTCCGGAGTGAACGTTGTGGTTTTAAACTTGATAAAAAGCCAGATATTAAACAAATCGGAGGTAGATTAATTACGTGTTGTACCCCCTCACTGTGCTTACATAATATAATAATCTTTATTTATAGAGCGCATTACAAAACATATTTTACAAAGTGATTTACAAAGGCAGCATTGCTCATAAAATGTGTCATAAAACATCAGGTTTATAAGAAAGCAGGTAAAATATATGAGTGTATAAATACCTGTGCCTGGGTAAAATGCTCAATAAAAGTAATTAAAAGATAGTTATAAAGACAGTTAAGACTCAGGTAAGGCTCTCCAATAAAAGTATGAAATAAGAAGAGACTTTAAGAAAAGACTTATAACAGTACAATTGTTATTGGCCAGTCCTAGTTTTACTCTTTCCCCACTTTCTTTTTCCAATTCCAGAGACAACACGATCAGAGCAAAGCCAGAGGGAAGACACACAAACACACACACACGCCATGACCTCTGTCCATTTCAGTCCAGGCTCAGATTCAGGTGTAAATGGGTGAGAAACGCAGATTTGTCATGGCAATATCAGCCTCTATTCACTTTCTGTGGGCCCTGCAATGTTTGAGACGCAGCTGCTGTTTGGTATGCAAGTGTAACGTTGTTGATTTGCATGTTTTGTGTTGTTTCTATCAAAGATATTTGTCATGTCATTGTTATCTATTAGAAACGTTTCAAAGATGGAGGATGCTACAGTGGAGATTGACGACGGGAAGGAAGACATCGCGGTGCCAGACACGATGTACCAGTAGGTTTATGCAGCAGAAAGCTTTATGTGCTTTATTGACTCGAAAAGCAAATTTTATCTGCACTGACGAGCATCACAATCTTTCCCTCTGTGCAGAAACATCCGTACGAAGATTACACCTTTCGTTATGTCCTTTGGATTTCGGTGAGTGTGTTCTGAACCACTGTACCACCACTAAGTGAGGATCGCTAATGATGGTTGTGTCTTTCCCTCGTAGTGTTCAATGACAATAACAATGGGTATATTACCTTTCCCCTCCAGTATATTCGGAGTCATCCTGATCATAGTGGACGTTGTGCTGGTGATTGTGGATTTGTCGCTGCCTGCTAAGAGCAGAGAGGTGGGCGATGCCCTCGAGGCCGTGTCCCTCACCATCTCCTTCTTCTTCCTCGCTGACGTCCTCCTGCGGGTCTATGTGGAAGGGTGAGTTCAGAATCCCAGGCCTTGTATACTGTAGTGTGTAGCTAGTATAACCACTTTCTTATGACTGCTCCAGATGAATTTTGTGTTTATTTTAATACACATACAGCATGAACACTTGTGTTATTTACTTTATATTCCCTGCAGCCTGGCATTTAATCTTTCCTTGGTAAAGCTGTTGCTGTCTCTGGCACTGTGTTAGACGGTGGTTCATTCGTGCAATCGTCTGAGGAGTTGTAACAGGTTTTGTAAAAAGGACCGGGTGATGCAAACATTCCTGTGTCAGCAGAAACAGAGAGTGATTCGCTGATGCACAGGAAGTTGCAAAGAGGAAGCTCAACAGGAAATGTATGGCATGTATTGGGCTGGTCCTTAGGAAACATGATGGCTAAGAGAGCTACACTCAAAATCTGTCAGCTGATTCTACTTGTTGCATGGAGTGAGCAGTTTTTCTCAGCAGCGTGTTCAAGTGTCTCCCCCTTTCAGATTCAAAGTGTACTTCAGCTCCAAGCTGAACATCATAGACGCCTTCGTTGTGGTCATCACCCTGGTGGTCACCATGATCTACACCTTCACTGACCTGTCAGGAACCAATCTCATCCCCAGGTACAAGCTCCTCCCTAAGCTTGTAGCACAGACCTTGGTACAGTTTGGTGATATCTTGTTATTTCCTGCAGAGCTCAGGTTGAGCCCAAATGAGGAATGAGGCAGTTGGACTCTTTAAATAACATAAAACAAAGCTCCCATTTCCTATGGGAGCTTTGTTTACTCTTAATCTGCTGCAAAGGACTCTGCAATAATGTGTATTGCTTTGTACTTTATATTTAATATATTATTATTTTATTCAGTATTGATAATTTGATACACTTTTCGTTTGTTCTAACTTGTTTAAATTACATAAACCAAAACATTATATTGTAATTGTATTGCATTATGTTTATCCTGAGAATGAATAATAATCAGTACAGTGAAAATAAAAATATGTGTAAAGTTTTTCATTTATAAGCCATGTTGAAAATATACTGGTTTCTAAAAAGCATTATTAGTAAAGTAATATTGATTTCTAATATTCTATCTAATCCTGAGTTTCCTTACAGGGTGCAGAGAGCTACACTGACCATACTTTATAATGATGTTGAGCTCTTTACACTTAACAACATTAATATGTTATCGATTGTCTCATGAATAAAAGGAGTCATTCGTTTTTTTCATCAGGGCGGTGACGTTTCTCCGTTTCCTGAGAATAATAATCCTGGTGAGAGTTTTCCGACTGGCAGCTCAGAGGAAGGAGCTCGAGAAGGTCACCAGGAGGATGGTGAGGTCACGCCACGGACGCACAGGAAACAAACTCTGAATAAATGATGCATTAAAATCAGTTTGAGAGAATCATGGTTGGGAAAAAAAAGAGAGGAGATGTCTGCTAATCCCTGATCTTTGACTTGTGTTCATTTCGTCAGGTTTCTGAGAACAAGCGGCGTTATCAGAAGGATGGATTTGACCTTGACCTTACCTACGTGACAGGTGGGAGTTAGATGGTGTATGAAACACACAAATGCATCTTGGATAATGCATCTAAAGAAATTGCTAAAAGTAGAGCTTTTGGCTCAAGCTTTTAAAATTGTTTTAAAATTGATTTCCATCTTTATTTGTGTCTCTAGATCGCGTCATCGCCATGTCTTTCCCCTCCTCTGGGAAACAGTCCTTCTACAGGAATCCGATTGGTGTAAGTCTGACTGGACATCTCGCACACGTCAACATTCCCTCCTCCCTTTTTAGATATAATTACACACACTAATATCAAAAGTAATTCATTAATTTCTAGAATGATTCATTCGCCTTCCCAGCTGCTTTAAAGGTTCAGTCTGTAAGATTAAGGGGAAAGGGTTCTATCGGCAGAAATTGAATATAAAATAAGCTTAGTGATGTTGTCACTTGTGTGTTTCATCTAAATTGTACAAATAGTTGTTTTCTTTACTCTAGAATGAGACGTTTATATTAAAATACTTTATATTGACATCAGGAACGGATCCTCTCTACGGAGGTCGCCATGGTTTTTACAGTAGCCCAGGCTGGACAAACTAAACACCTTTTGAGTTTTTATGACAACTGAAGGCCACCACAGGTTCTCTCCTGTGTTTGGAAGGTGAGGGCGAAGGGAGGGGTGTTCAGCTGCAACATGCAACTTCACCACTAGATGTCAATAGATCCCCATCACTGAACCTTTAACCTATTCCTCCTCTCCCTGTGCAGGAGGTGGCCAGGTTCCTGGACGCTAAACATGAAGACCACTATAAAGTTTACAACCTGTGCAGTAAGTTTGCACCACCTCTCTTCACGTGCACTCTATTGCCTTTGGATAGAGCTACACAAACAGTATCATTTTTGTTCCCAGGTGAGAAAGGTTACGACCCCCAGTTCTTCCACTACAAAGTTGAACGTGTGTTCATCGACGACCACAACGTCCCCTCCCTGGAGTGAGTTAACCTTTTCTTTAGTGACGTTTGTTTTTCTGTTGCACTGTTCCCTTCTGCTTGTGATTATATGGAAGCGCTGTAGATTAGAGCTTGTTAAAATAGTGCAGTGTGGGGATAACATGAAGAACAACCTCACCACATCTGTACAGTGGCTGTGTGGATGTGTTAAATCTTTAAGAACACAAGCACAAACTGGATGTGTCGCAAATAAGTATTAATATTTTCTCAGTTAATCTCTCATCATCGTGTGTTTCACTGTCTGTCTCAGGGACATGCTGAAATACACAGCCAATGTGAGGGAGTGGATGTCGGCCGATCCCAGAAACATCATTGCAATTCACTGTAAAGGAGGGAAAGGTGAGGCCAAAGAACTGACTTGTTTCATTAAGATTTCCTGAATAATTAGAGTGGAATTTTAGTCTTTTGCTGTTGAAAAAACTTTCCTCTTGATGATTCTTGTTGTTCTGGGTTTGTACCCTCGGGGTTGAATGCACTTATTGTAAGTCGCTTTGGATAAAAGCGTCAGCTAAATGAAATGTATTGTAATGTAATGTACCCTGCTCTAGTCTTGCTTAAAGCCTTAATCTGATCATGACTCTGCTCTCTTTGACAGGACGCACAGGAACTCTGGTGTGCACCTGGCTCATCGATAGTGACCAGTTTGAGAATGCACAAGTACGTCTTTTTTACTCTGAAACTTGGTCAAACAAGGGTTAACGAATGAGCAGCTGCAGACTTACACTTAGATTCATTTCTGTTTGTCCACCAGGACAGTCTGGAATATTTTGGTGAGAGGAGGACGGACAAGAGTCGCAGCTCCAAGTTTCAGGGAGTGGAGACTCCATCTCAGGTAAGAATCAGCCACTCAGGAGACCTACTCACAAAAACATCAGAAGAAAGAAGAAAGATATTTTGAGACGACACTTCTGGCTGCTGACTAGCGCCTCGTTGTGGTTGCGATTGACACAACTTGAACAGGGTATTTAATAAGTTACTCTCTTATTGCCTTTTACCAGTATCTTTGCACCCCGTTTTGCTTTTTTGAGTCATTCAGTAGAGCGCATACCTCTGCAACAGCCCCTTTTTATTTCAATAAAGCTGCACTGACTTTCACACACTGATACTGATCATTATCCTAAATATGCCTCGATAGTCCATGAACTATTCCGTTGGAAATCAGTGAAAATGTCAAAGAAATACCCTCTATCTCAATGTCAAAGAAAGTCATAAAAAGATTCCTGGATCTGTCTCTTTGTCCAGATCGGTGCCAAAACTCCTTATTGCTCCTTATCACCTGTCAGTAATATGTGAAATTAGCTCGTAAAGCCTTAGAAACCTGAATTAATAAAAGTTGTTTTTTATTCTCTACCTGTGTGGTCCACAGAGCCGGTACGTGGGGTACTACGAGATCATGAAAACGAGGTTCAACAGGCAGCTGCCTCCGCCCAAACCCCTCCACATCAAGAGCATCCGCATACACTCTATAGCAGGTAAAACCCTTCAAACCTTCTGGGCACTGAAACATCCTTTAAATTCGGCTTCGTGCTAATGTTAACATCTGCTGTATGTGCTTTTTCCCAGGCGTGGGTAAAGGGGATGGCAGCGATCTTAAGGTGAAGATAATTGTGAAGAAAGAGCTGGTGTTTCAGTGTGTGTGTGCCAAACAGGAGAACTGCAAAGTGAGTCTCACTCAAACCTCATCAGGTCACAATGATTCAATTGTTGATTTGCTGATTAATGAATTTCCGGTGTTTTTGAAGGTGTTTCCTGACGTGGGCAATAATGCAACAGTCATCAGTCTCCAGAACGGGCCTGAGGTCGAAGGAGACGTGAAGGTCATGTTTGAATCAAGTGCTGTGAGTCCCCCTCTTTACTTTGTCCTATGATCCTACTTGTCTTTTGTTTTTATTCACTCACTTTTAATGAAAATGTTTTTTATTCTTCATCTATGAGGGTGTTCAACGAAGTATTATTTTAACTTTTTTGTATTATTTTGGATTTTATCCTTTTTATTTCTTTTACCTCTTTTAATCTTTTTTATTCTACTCTTTTTAATTGATTTATTTTAAATACATTTTTTTTGTGTTTCTAATGTCTCATCTTCAGGGTCTTCCAAAAGGATACGAAGATGTCCCGTTCTACTTCTGGTTCAATACGTCCTTCATAGAGGACAACAGGTACATTTCTGTTGCGCTGATAAAAAATGTATTTCCTTTGCCTTATTTTCTGTTTCTGACGAACTTTGAATTCCCACCACAGGTTGTTTCTACCCAGGGATGAACTTGACAACCCACACAAACCCAAGACCTGGGACCTGTACAAGGAGGATTTTGGTGTCTCCATGTTCTTCTCTGAACCATAATAATAAAATACGCTTTAAAAAAGGAAGAATGCATAATGGTTTGTTACAGGTGAACAGGAAACACTAATAAATTAAAAACTGAAATCAAGACAAAATCAAGTGAAATATTTAGTAAGGGATATATGAGGAAGCACCATGTCATTTTATGTATTGTATTCCAGTAAACAAGTTGAAATGTGTCTGTGTGGTGACTCTTTTGGGTATTATTAAATTTAAAAAAAATGTATTTTACTTGAAATGAAATTATAAAGCTTAATTCTTGTTACAAAATAAGTTAACACTTTTGGAAAAAAATGAACTACCTCTGAATTTGTAATAACAGGGTTTCTGCAGGTTTCAACATGTCAAATTTAAGATTTAATGTTAACATTAAAATACTAGAAGTGATCGAAATACTAAAAATTCACTGCATGAGATCAAAGTATTTATCCATAATTGAATCAATTTAGATTTTATTTATAACAGTTACATTAATGTGTGATTTAAACAACTTTGCTACTCAAAGAGTGTTTCTGCCTTTAATTAGTACTCATTTCTTTGACAAGCACTTAAAGCTTGAAAACTGAGTTTCTTATATGAAATTTAACCCAGACAGATGAAGTATACATGTATATATTGTCACAAACTACAGGCAGAGACAGTAGGTATCATTGTCTCTCACAGCAGAGGGCACTGAGAAACTGAGGTATTTCAAGAGGTTGTTAGTTCCATGTTGATCTTGTTTTTACTTTCATGACAGCATGCACACAGACATTACAAACTCACAACTCATTTTAAAGTGGGAGAGAATTGGCATTTAAGGAATTTTAACAATTTACACCAACTTGAATGGGTTTAAAATTCAAATGATTATATGAAATGTTTGTTTTAAGACACTTGAGAAAACCCTGATTCAAAATTTTTCCGTCAAAGCAAACAAGTGGGCAAGAGTTTAAGATATCATTTATTCGTATTTTATACAATCTTTGAATTATTGCTTTTTACATCCATGGTCATGTTACACCACAGGACACAGATCAAGACGTGAAAACCTTCTCCGTTGAAAGTCTATCAAACTTGTTCTCTAATACACCTGGAACTTAAACCAGCTAACAAAATAATTAAAGTGCAGACACAAGTAACACTTAGCGAGAAACACTCTTATCTAGACTAGAAGATGTCTTTGCAAGATCTAAAAGGCAGATGGTGCTGTGCATTAAGGTTTTGTACTTTGACTGAATCTTCACAAATGGCTCAGATAGAGAACTTGCATTTACGCAACATTATGACTCAACAAAACTAGCCCTGGATTATAATCACTGAGGTCCATTAACCCACCAGATTCAATAAAGTGTGTGGTGAACTGAAGCATTGGGGGACAGATCAAAAGTCAGTGATAAATTTAAAGCAAACTTTCCAATGTCCCAATCAACAAGGCGGCAGTTGAAGAAACTTCATGAGTGAAGAAAATATGAGCAAAATGTCGCAAAATCCTGACAATCCTCGAGGACATTTACACGAATGAATGTTGTCAGAGCAGCATTTCAAGATTGTTGTCCAGGATGGATTCAAATTATTTTCCCTGACAAAAGGCACCCAGTATAGAAGGAACTGAAAATCGTGACAACGTCAAACAAACCCGTTAACCCTGGCTGTTCTGTACTTTTCAAGTAAACAACAACATTATGGAAACTTTCTCTAAGTCTTCACACAACTGACATTGCATTTGCAAAAACATGACCAACAGCACAAGGCAAAACTGACAAATCCTCAACCTCTTCACAGTAGATGAAATCCTCAGAGTGTTCCTATCCTTACCCACCAGCAACAAGAAAAAAACAAAAACTTTTTGGCTCAATTTCTTATTTGGTCCAACTGCTCTTTTTCTCTATTCAACCAGTCAGCCCAAACTTCCTGAGATCAGCAGAGAGTTTTTCTGGCAGCCCTCGCCATGTTGCCTTTATAACCATTGAAGAGGTCGCACTGCTCCAGCTCGTCGTAGCGCCCACTCCGCAGAAAGCAGAGCAGGGAGGTTTTGCATGTCTCCTTGCAGGGCTCCGACACGTGTCCTTTATGCCTGAAGTACCAGAACCTTTGGAAGACTCGGTCATCCTTGATGAAGGCCTGCATCAGCTTGTCGTAATCAGACGGGAACAGGGTGGAAAGACCGTATGCCTCGGTGGCGCGGTAAAGCAGTGTCCATTTCGGGTTTTGTTCTGGGCTGAGTGTAATCCCTGGAGCGTGGTTCACCTTTGTGAGGTTGAGGATGTAGGTTTCATGGTCGAGCACGAGCCGAGAGCTGCCGGGGTAGTCACCATCGACATAGTAGACACGGTATCCTGGAAAGAGTAAAATAATTAAATCTTTGTTGCTTTTCATATGAAATGTTGAATCACTCCACTAGTTTGTGAACTCACCTGGGTTCAGATTAATATAGGTAGTGACACTGGGAGCGATGAAAGCCACTCCCAGCGGGCGGCTCATGGTTCTCTCGTCATAAAACATTTGGAACTCGTCTAAGTGCGTGTGACCAAAAAACTGCCCAGCAATTGTACTTTCATATCTGGGAAGACAAAGCAGAATGTTAGACAAGGAACTGAAAACTTTACAACGGGCCTCATCTCTCAGTTGGGCTACAACATGCAGCAACTGAAACCATAGGTTCAGACATTAGTGAAGAATTAGACAGTACACAGAGAACGTGTGTAGCAAAAAACAAAAGTCCTGATTCGAGAAAGTGGCAGTGTCGTTATGAGACATGCAGTGTAACCTTTCAGCTACCAGACTACTCAAGGACTCGGAACATTTTGATTACTAAAGCAGAAAACACAAAAACACCATGAGATAGATGACTTATTAATGCAAAAAAACTGAGATAAAGCAAGCTTTGCTGAAAATAAGTCAACCATGTTTCCAAGAGTCCAAGAGTATGGATAAAAGACTGCAGATAGAACTATCACTAATTGACGCTGTGAAATTGTGTGTTTCATATTAAATATTTGATCTCATTCACAACTTCTGAGAGTATGGAACAAAATGTCCTTCCCTCAGTGAAAATGACGTTAACTGGACATATGATGACGTACTGCTGTCGTTGTCTTTGCTGCCTTACAACTTCCATTCCTAACAGTTCTATAATCTGCATCTTTGGGAATAAGTGATCAGTGTAGCTACCTGTTGACAATGTGATAGTAGTTCCAGCTCCAGCTACTGAGACACAGGCCAGGTGGGATGTGACCTATGATGTGTACCTATGCAAGTAGAAAATGACACAGGAGAGTTATTGTACTAATAAAAACAGGTTTTAGTGCAATCTCATGCTCAGTTCTAGTTACTAGAGGGTAGGTCAAATGAAACAAGTCATTTCCCAGGGCTAACATGAAGTAGCTAGTCAAAGTGGAAGATTCAACACGCCCAGACTTTTCAGTTCTACAATATTAAACAAACTACCAGAAGTTCCTATTTTCTGTAATATAATAAACTTTCCCATAATCTGCTTTGATCGTGTCTTCTTTTGTTATTGTGGCGCCACTCACCTTCTCTCCCTGCTCCTCACTGGTCTGCAGTATATGGACCAGCCACTGCAGCTGGTTAGCCGGGTCAGTAGAGTTCACCATCAGCCAGAAGTTCTCTCGAGCACAGAAGTTCATGTTGAGAGAGACCACCCTGAGACCAGGCCGAACCTTCACCGTGTAGAATCCTCCGTATCTAAAAGAAAAGACGTACACAGAAAAGAGTTGATCAGAACGTGAGGACAGACTCCAGGTGAGCCCACCTCCACTTTTGTGAAGGGAATAATGCAATGTGATCACCTCGCTGTACAAACAGTGGAAAGTGAGGTAAACATTAAGAGACATGTGACATAGAAAGTTCATGATAACTTGTATAAAAAACATTTACTGAACAACATATTTATCTAGAAACTAGAGGACATAACAGCAGATATTATAAATTTGCCTTTTTACAGACATCAGTACATGTTTCGGTTTGCCAATAAAAAAAACATTTAATTCCCTGAAAAAAACAATACAGAGATCATAATTTATGTTTGCATCGTGAGTAAAAAAAAATAATTACCGCTACATTTCAGTCCCTACTGTATTCCCAATGAGGTCATTGTGACCTTAACCTTTGACCACTGAAATCTAAATCAGTTCATCTTTGAGTCCCAGTCTTCAGCCTCGAGTCCAACTGAGGATAAGAACTAATTTTGAAGAAATGTCCTCGAAGCGTTCTTGAGATATGATTTTCACAAGAATGAGACGGAAGGACAAGCCAAAATTAAGATTGCCTCTGGTTACTGACTGTCTGAGGTTTAAAAGAAACAGCATCGACGTCTTGTCTACTAGATGTGCAAACCAACGTCAAAACTCAACTTCACATTCAAATAAAATAAACACATGAATATGAAGAACCTTAGAGTCTTCAAAGCTTCCTCTGGTAGCCATGCGGACCATTCCTCTGCCATCGTATCGTAGAGCCAGGAGGAGGATCTGTTGCCATGAACAAAGGGCGGTGGGAAGCTGTTCACTGGCGTACTCTCATGATTCCCTACAGCAGGGTAAACTGTCACATTAGGTCCCAGGTGTCTGCACAGAAGATGGGAGGGAAGAGGTCAGAGTCAATGCGTGTTTGGATCAGTTCCAGTTGACACATGACAAACATCCTGAACGATAAACAGGCTGAGAATCAAGAGCACAAGGCCATCTGAGGTCTGAGCAGGTACATTACCAAGCAGCTGTGATCCCCAGCAACATGGCTGAACGGTTTGACATTTCAACACCAAGTTTCACCAGATATTCTATTAAAAACTACTGACAGCTCAGTGGCTGCTGTCAAATGTATATCCAGTAGTAGCTAGTCTACACACTGTGAAACTCCACTAAGAGGCAGTTTATGTTTATCAAAACACTCAAAGCTGATCTTGAAAAAGAAATTACTTGTGGATGAGCCTGGAGATGACAGAAAGCTCTGACAGCTGCTGTTTCCTGGTCTGGGCCCAAACATTGTGCGCTGGTATATCTCCGGTCCAGTAAACCCAGTCCCAGGATCCGGCGCCGGCTGCATTTTCCAGGAGGTTCTCCACCGTGCGCAGAGGCAGGTCACACTTACTGTAGGTTCCCCAGTACCCAGCCTGTCGCCGCCTCCAGCTGGGAGAGCCAGAGTCTTTCCGGCAGCACAGAGGGTCCTTGCAGTCTGCAGAGCTGCCGGCTTGGTACTCCTGTCAACAGAGAGGATTTTTAAAGACGCACTTGAGCCAAAACAATGTCAAGTCACCAAAAATCATGCTGCCATTTTCTGTTAAATTATGAATACCAATGCACTTTCTGATTGACTTTAACGCAAAGATGCAACAGAAACCTGACATGTTAAAAAGAGAGGGGTAGAACCCAATTTTCCAGACTCAAACAATTGTACTTTGGGGAATCTCTCAGCAGCACACGCTCACCTTGTCCCAGTGGATGTCAGTTAGAAATAGGACCCTGCTCTGTGGAGAACCAGGTTTAGGAGGAGAGGGGGGTGTCACAGGAGGCTTGGGGACCTTCGGCAAGGTGATGTTCCAGGGTGCGTAGATGTCAAAATTGCCACAGGAGGGGCCGATCAGCATGGCACAAGCCTCGGAGGGCCACAGCACGGACTGCTGCAGAGCTCGGATGAAGTCGTCCCTGAACAGCTCGGTTATTTGTCGACACACCTGCTCATCGGCCAGATGGAGACGGATACACGCCTCACCGAATGCACGGGCCACCCGCTCCTCATTCGAATCAGTCTACAAGAGGCAACAAAGAGCCAAAACCGAGGTCTAAGAAGTGGTGTGGGAAACAATGCTTCACTTACTGAAATCAAAACCACAAACTTCCTGGAACAGCAGTCGAGCAGATATCCCCAAACACTCTTGTAATTGGTTCTGCATTTAAAGTATTAGTAGTATATACCCTTTGGCTCGCAATAGTCAAGATGAATCTGCCCGGCCTAGAAATGCATATTTCTCTGTAGCTGGTGATCATCAGAGGCACTTGAGGTCCACGATGAGACCATAATCTTATTTGAGGTCTCAAATTGATTTTTAATGTTGAATCAGCCATTTTCAAACCTACAACACTATGTATACAGCATTGCATTTGATTTATGTTTAGCACAATTTATTTTTCAATGATACTGCTCTTATTACTGAGCCGACCTGTTATTCTCCTCCATCAGATTACATTGCACCATTGACCCTGTGTTAACTTAGATATGACAAATAAAACTTGGAACTGAACTAATGATAGAATGTGTAACAGTAGTGTGTCAATTTCCTTTTGTATAAACACTTTGAACAGTTATATCACTTGTTGAGGGTTAAGAGCAGAGGAGGTTGCATCTGTTAAAAGCTTTTAAGGCATATTCTGACTTGCGAACAGCAACTTTATAAATAAAACTCAATTGATTTTTCCTAACTTCTATTTGCCCACTAATGAAACTTTGATGCTCCCAATGAACAAACTTGTCTGGCTCCCTGGACTCAGCTGGCTCCGCGCCCAGCACCACTACGGATCTGCTGCTAACCTAGGAGCCGCAGCGCAGTCTCACTTCCTCGGACGGGGCTCTGCTCGCTGTTCCCAACTCAAGACTTGAGGTGATCAGGCTTTTGCAGCCAGGGCCCATCAGCTCTGGAAATCCCTGCCATCTGAGACTTGCAAAATCAGTCACATCTTTCAACATCACTTGCACCCAAAGGAGCCTTTTATTACTTTGAGAACAATGTTTGATTGCCAACATGTCTTATTTGTGTTACTCTCGTTTATTGTAGGGACCTTTATTCCTTGTTCTTACAGTAGGGTTGTTTATTCCATCTTATTGAATTGCCTTAACTTATCTGCCTTAGTCCTGAATGTCATAACCCTAGTTTACTTTGCATATATAAAGTTTATCATAATTACCTTTTTTTCAGTTAAATTAAATGCATTTCGAGATAACACGTGGCTCAGTAAAGCACCTCAACATCATTATTAGCAGGAAACCTGATGTGGATCTGATCACATTACCAGCAGAGCGACATCAAGGATGGTGAAGGCGGCTTTACACATCGAACAGGAGACATTTCTCCAGTTGAATCCGACCCTGTTCTGCTCAATGAAAACCAGGCCCGGGTTCTCCGGGGTGTGAGCGGGGAGACCGGAAGCCAGCAGCGGCAGCAGCAGCACCAGGAAGCCGGTGAGGAGCCCGGAGGTGGGCGGCACAGCGGGGAGCCTCATTGCCCTGACGGCAGGTGTCATGCGGGTGGTCCGCAGCGTCTGTGAACAAAGAACCAGGAAGTCATATTAAAAAAACAGCAAGGTAACCAAACACGTACCCACAAACAGAGGAGATAAGCTAAGAGTGGTAGCTAGCTTAGCTTCTCACTTTCCCTCCGCACCTCACAACGATAAGTTCCCCGGCCGAGGAGGGTCGAGGTTGTCAGCGTGTCCCCTGGCTTTGAGGGCCGGGGAGCAGTGGACTCAAGTCGGGCAGGAGGGTGAGTACAGTCCCGGTGAAGGAGAGCAGGTCGACGGGCTCCTCTCGTGCTCAGTGTTCAGTCAGCTGCACGCGACCTGTTGTGATGATCACAGCCTCTGCGCTCGCTCTTGTGAAATGCGACTGAGTCAGCTGACCCGTCACGTGACCGCTTCTTTTTATCACCACCAGCCCCGGACTTCTTAACACCTCCTCCCCCTTCTACTCTGTTGTTTGTTTCACTTTCCACTTCCACACACCGGAAGTAGTACAACTATATACCTAAGTAACCTCTCGTCACATGAACTAGAATTTCACTGAGTAGAGAAAATATCTCAATCACGGCCTAGTTCTCATTGTAAAAATATAAAATAACTACAATTACAGCCCTGATGTCATATGCCTCTGCCTATTGGTAAGGTTTCAGTTTAATAATTACTTAATATTTGTCCAAGTGACCACTAGTCAAAGTTTGAAGCAATTCCCTACAAGCAGATTTTAGATATCAGGTTCAAGACCATGTTCGAAAAACCAAAAACATGTTTGTAAGCCCACTGTGACCTTGACCTTTGAACTCCAACAACCAACATCAAATCAGTTGGTAATTTAGTTCAAGTGAGTGTTTGTACCAAATGTGAAGAAATTTGGTCATGGTGGTTGAGAGGCATAAATAGGAAGTGGTTTGATTAATAACTATGATAACTTATAATTAATTTGCCATAAAAGATTGTATAATTTGTTATAAAAACTCTGAATGTGTCCCTTAATTAATCTGCATCTGCACCAAAATTGAATGGGTTCTTTACCGGCCCAGGAAACATCCCTTCACCAACTTTGGTGAAAATCCATTCAGTAGATCCTGCTTAATCCTGCAAGAAAACAAACTGATGGACAAGAAACTCCTATCAGACATTTAATTTGCTTTCATAGAGCATGAGAACTGAGCTTAGAGGTTTACTGTTACCTTAAAAGGTTATATTTCTCAAGAAGTTAGAACATTATCATATTGCCATCTTGTGGCCTTCTTCACAGGATAGAGATCACTCAGTTTCAAAATCCATCCCGTGATGAAAAGCAAGATAACATACCTGAACATTTTCCAGCAGGCTAACCATCGTTCGGAGGACGATGATATCCTCAAATAAAACAACGAGGGTTTGTCATAAATATAAAATATTTATTGCATTGGCATTTGTTGATGTGTATAAAAGCAGTGTTTCTATACACATGTCTTTGGATCAGTCTCTAAGCAATTGTGCCTGACATATCGCTGAATATAATCCACACTGGACTTAAAGGTTCGCCAGCATTTCAATTCAAGATTTAATAAAAGAGCTCAGAGATACGCTAAAGAACATTTATACCTCAATTTTAAATTATACACCAAAAGCAGATTTGAATTGTGTGGCTGAAGTGGTCTCTGACATTATTTACAGCAGCTTAGCGGATACATGACTGAAGTGATGATACGAGTGGTTTGATGATTAAAAAAAGACATAATAGCAGGAGAGTACATGTTGCAGCTGATGCCTTCACTTGTCTTGCATCTTCTCCAGGATGGGGACGATCATGTCGAACTTGGGTCTCTTGGCCGGGTCTTCGTTCATGCAGAGCCTCATAAGTTTACAGATGTGAGGGGAAATCCCCGGAGGAATAGTGGGCCGGAGACCCTCGAGGGCCACCTGGGAAAAGGGCGGAAGTCAAAATGTTTTGAAACACATAGACAAGGATGTGAATACTGTGCATACGCCTGTGGGTGGATAAACGCTGCACCCCGATTACCTTCATGCCAATCTCCATGTGTGAGAGGTCAGCGAAGGGCACCTCCCTGGTGACCAGCTCCCATAGCAACACCGCAAAGCTCCACATGTCCCCAGATCTCCTGTTGATGTCTTCAGGCCTCTTCTGCAGCGCTGAGGACAAAAGAGAGAGGGAAGTGGAAAACCATGAATATGACTGGACCACTCGCAGGGTTTATTTGTATTCCGTAACCCGGGCGACCCACCATATGGACACAGCATGGTTAAGAATAAATTATAGAGCAGAGGATGATTTTTAAATGCATGACTCATTATGGGGAACATGAAGTGGACGGGAGTGAGAAGGGCGAAGAAGGAAAAAAAAAAAAGAATACCTTCAGGGGCCATCCACGCTGGAGAGTACATACGACCCGGACACTGGAAGGAGAACTTTGCATCCGCCATGCTTAACCTGGCTGTCATGTCCTCATCAATCTGCAGGGCAATCACATCAGCTTCAGAGTGGGTAGTGGCACTAACAGACTAAACTCTTTTAGGCCCCGTTCAGACCTGGTATTATTACCGCCGACCTCAGTGACATTGTGTCTCCTGTGACCCCTGTGTGGGTGTGTGTTGATGTGTGTGTATCTGTGTGTCGACTCGAGCTAGAGAGAGGGAGGAGTTGGGAGGGGCTGAATCAATCTCGTTTTACCAATTTAACGAAAGCATCAATCATTATGTGTTGGTCAGTGCATAAATTGTGAGGGTGTGAACAAAGAGTCATTAAACTACTTTATATTAAAATTCATTGTGAAACTGCAGCGGGTCAGAAGACGTTTGCTGAGTATCGGTTGTCAACAACACATTTGTTTTCACACAACACAAAGAATGTGGCCAGATGGTTCCCACATCAGCTTCCAATGTGGTCTGAGCGATCGGATCTCAGGACGGATGTTAAGAGCAGGTCTGAACGAGGTCTTCGTGGTCAACGACAGCACTCACCATGATATGCTTACTGTTGAGGTGAAGCCGGGAAACCATTGGTTCTAAGGTGTGGAGGAAAGCCATGCCGCTGGCGATGTCCAATGCAAACTTCACTGCTTGGTTCTGGTCGACCACCAGAGCTGAGGAAGAGGAGGAGGATGATACAATGAAGTCAGAAAATAGAGAGTGTGGTGGGTTTGATATCCATTTCCATTCCATACTTGATTGACTTACTGGTGCCCTGGTGGAGGATGTTGTAGAGGGATCCGTATGGCATGTAGTGGGTAATGATGATGGGGTGAGGAGAAGGAGGTGCCTGACAGGCCCCAAGAACAGGCAGAATGTTTGGATGAGAAAATATCCTAGGGACACGCAAAGGACAGAAAGTGTGTGTGGTGTTAAAAAAAGATTTCTATATTCTGCGAATAGGAAAGTCTTTCTCAGCTGATTAGGAAGGAAGAGGAAGCCCATTTAAAAAACAACAAGACGAGTAGAAGCTTTTTCTAGAGAGAAAGAAGGAAGCTCTGACAATTCATACGACATCTTACCACCTCTGTATTAGCTGAGGGCCTTAAAGACTTCCCTTTAACCAAGAACCTTATGTGCAATATACTTTCTGTTTACAGTATATTACAATACACCATCTCTGTTATATCATCTGTCATTTATTAGTATGTGCAACTCAATTCTGTTGCATGTAATATCCTCATGTCTGTTTGTACCATATTTATCTGATATTCCTTCATTTTCTATTTAAGATAGCCTTTATACTTACTTAGGAAACCCACAGCATTCCATATTACATTTGTGTGATAAATGCAATGTAAGTTTGTTCTGCTGCGCACTTGTCTTATGACTGGTTTGAGTCAAATAGAAAATCTTGAACTGCAGTATTTTTTATGTCTTTATCTGCAGCTCAATACAGCCGAATTGTTCAGGATACTCAGAATTCTTTATCCTCGCATCACTTCTTAAAAAAGGGCAAAACCTGAAGCCAACATGGGATCACACTGCCAAGCTCTTCCAGCTGCACACTGTTCTGCACTCCCTGAAAACCATTCTCTCACTCTGCCTGTTCAGACTCTTCTCTGTCCCTGTCCTTTTAAGGTTTTGTATCAAGGTTTCATTTCACTTTCTTTTCTTTTTTTCAAGACAAAAACAACACAACAGATTTCCCAACATTTTTATGGATAGGAATTGAGCTGGATAAATGCGCCGTCAGCCTAAGCTGAGGTATCGGTCTAGTGCAGCCCTTTAGTTTTATTCTCTTATTCATTTTTGATTCATTAGATCTAGTGTGTGTGTGTGGGGGGGGGGGGACACAATCTTATGAGTAGCTCATTTGAGATATGCACAAAGCACAACAATGGTTCCCTGAATGCAGTCCATCTGTCTGCACCTGCTGGTATGAGCTCACTTTCTTCAGTAGAATGGTTTAACGCTTAGCTTTTTGGGAAGAGCCTTAAATATGTTTTTATTTTACGTAAAAAAAAAAAGGGTTTTAGAATCATTTATTTTCCAAAATTAGTGTTTTTTCTTTTTAATATTTAAAACATTTTCTGGTTAAACTATAACATATCAAGCCTCAATCAAATTTTCTTCAGTAAGAGATTCATTGCTGACTGTTTTTTTGTATGTATCAGCCGATATACATTTTTCAATCCCTAATATAAGCAATAATTTTGTGCAGCGGCCAAGAAAGTCATTAGGAAAAAGTTGACACTAGAATATATCAACACGGGTCATTGCAACACTTACCAACATGATTCAAAATAAGGTTTCATTTAAGCTGTGATGAATTTAATTTCATGTCATGCCGGCCCTCCTGTTTACTAACAGAGGGATGTTTGTGGGATTTGTTTTCCGCAGTCAAGCAGAACACATGACACAGTGAAAACAGTGCCAAGAAATACTTCCCCACCCAACCAACCACCACCCATTCTTTTGAACTCCGACAATTACAAACTCCTCCGATCATTGCACAGAACCTTTTCTGACCTCAATTAGCACCAATCAATCCCATGTAACCTCACTTTAGTGCTGTGTTTATACCCGGACATGAGTAGAGAGGAGACTCCTGCCAAGCCAAATGCATTAGCCTCAGTTTCTGCAAGCAAACAGACTCTGCGGCACTTTACCCCCATTACGCCCCATAAAATGCACCCTGACGTCTCTATACAGGAAACACTGTTAAGGGCCAGAAACCTGAGTTTGGGATGCTCCTCGTTGAAGTCTCTGCTCTTCCTGGTGGTCCAGTCTCTCACCTGCAGCACCTTGACGACGATCTCGTCCCCCTGCCACCGACCCTGCCATAACTGCAGACACAGCACACAGTGTGGGCAACAACACAGGGGCTGAAAGAGTTCTAAAAAAGACTGACACAGACAGCAGAGTGCCACCGACCTCTCCAGACTGGTTTTCATTGATCTTTGCCAGGAGAGAGAGCTGCTTGAAATCAATACCAGCCTGCTTGTTGAGGGTGCCATTACCTGAAAGAGCGAGAACATGAATAATGAATCAAATGTCTTGGTTGGACACGCTGATTAATTCTTTTTTTATGAAACGCCTGCTGCTCACGAGGTCGTGTTCGCATGGTGCCCTTCCAAAAGGTTTCCTTATAGGGGACTTTGGTCAAACTCTGGCCCATTTTCTCTGCCTTTTCTATAAAACAAACACAAAGAAGTAAGACAATAAAATAAAGTGCCATTTCTTTTGCCTGTAAATTTGTCAAAATGCCGACAAATGCCCTCTGACCTTGAAGCAGCTGTCTGAGGTGAGGCTTGGCCTTATCCAGAGGTGTCTGTCCATACCTGTTACACGTACACACCTGGGCACCGCTGGTCATCAAGTCCTAGGATAGAAAGAGGTTCAGTTATTTTGTGTGCTGACATTTCTCCCCACAAGAGGGCCTCTTTTTAGCCAACAGATTGATTGTGTGTGTTTGTGTGTGTTTGCATCGCACCTCTGCAACCTCATCCTGACCCCAAAAGCAGGCGTAGTGGAGCGGTGTGTTTCCATGTTCGTTGACTGTACTTGGGTCTGCTTTGCACTGAATCAGCTGCCACACACAGGATGTAATGTTAGAAAATGGACAAAGTCAACAGAGACGAACCCACACTATACATCGGACTTCTGCGTACCTTAGCCACGATGTCCCTGTGTCCGTGGCTGGAGGCGAGATGCAACGGTGTGTCATCCCCGCGGTTCATTACGTTTATGCGAGCGCCTCTCATGATGAGCATGTCAACAACGCCGCTCCTCCCTTCCCTGCATGCCCAGTGCAGGGGGCTGAAGCCGTGGTCGTCACTAAAACACACAAGACGCACAAAGAGAACGACAAGCAAAGACGGACAAATCCAAAAATTAGTCGTTGAGCAATCGTGAACTGACTTGGATTATGACACTTTAAGTTCACCGTAAAAGGACATTTCACTCTTTATCTTATGAGCACTATGGCGATGGAGGGGTGGGGGTAGTGTTTGAGTACACAAAACACTTTTGGGGTTTCAGGGGTAAACAGCGTTGCAGCCAAATCGAATACAAATGGTGACCCCTTCTTCAAACAGGAAAAACAACAGAAGAAAACATGAAATGCCTCCAGACTGCTCCTGTGTGACTGGAAACAGCATCATTTACACCATGTTTTTAGCCTAAATGTTCACTTCCAAAAACATTGAAGAATTGGTCACCATTTACTTCAATTGTATATGATTTGGCTGCAACACTGTTTACCCCTGAGACTCCAAAAGTGTTTTGTGTTTTGTGTTCTCAAACACTTCACTCACCCCTCCATAGGCATAGTGGTGAGGAGATAATGAGTGCTTTTTTAATTCTGGGTGAACTATCGCTTTAAAGTCAAAAGAGGACATACTTGTTACTTTGAGGCGAAAGTTAGTGAGACCTTAAGCAAGTATCAGCTGACAAAATACTATCTGTGTGGTTGTCTCTGTGACACACAGGTTCTGACACCCACTACCTACCAGTCTTTATTTAGACATTTTTTAGCACATGCTTCCTCTCCCTGCCTGCAGCCTGTACCCATCTGACAACAGGCTAGGTGGTAAATATGTCTGCACAAGCTGGAATGCCTGGTAACATATATATATATGTTATATATATATATATGTATAAAGACACCAACACACAGACGGTGTACACCGCGCTGAACCGGTCCACATGGAGCCAAACCATCACCTACATGCGACGGGGCCCTTCACCCAGCTGAGTGCTTTACATGAGATGACCCCCACAAGGCAGCTGCCGTGGCCTCTCGCAACTCCCTGCAAAGCCACAGAGTCTACACTGTACCTAACAATAAAACTGAACGGGGCTGTGGGGAGAAGCTGCAGCCCTAACTCACACTGAAGTGAAACAGCAGTTAGTCACATTCCCTGTCGATTCTGTTCCACAGACAATTTGCAGTCTGTGCTATAATAAGCAACAGGGAGAAAAAAGCTCAGGAATGACAGAGCAGAAAATACTCAGAGGGATCCTCAGCTTATGAGTTTTGTGTCTACCTGTGTTGTTTTGCTTCTTGGGGGGGGGGATCTGAAATTTCAGTTCCTACTCAGCCACATTTATCTTCATATATGAAACATAATTGGATTCTCTGAGAGAAATAGTTCACACAGTTGAGCCTCCTCAGTCAAAGCAGGCCTCCCTCCAGCATAATGACTGGTCTCTCAGATGTTTATGTGGGACTGCAGCTCTGTCAGCGAGGGCCTGGCCCTGTATGGAAGTTGAAGAGAGGAAATGGTCTTGGCTGCTGCGTGGTTGGCCAGCAGCTTCACAGCCCTCAGAGTCAACGTCAACAAACTGCACATATATGGCCTGGCCCAAGAATGAGATAACCACGTCACGAGATCCTCTAGCTCCTCTGCAGCGAGGAAATTATGGAAACAGGCAGAAAAAAAACTATATATCCTTAACAATTTAAAACTAAATCCATTCTATCTATCAATTGCTTGTATTTTAGAAAGATTATGTTTTTTGTCACAAATTCTGAATAAAAAGATTTTTTGGTAGCCAGAAAACAGGGCAACAACTATAAAGTGGTTATTTTGTCTGAACAACAGTATAAAACCCCAGTTATTTAATTTAAAACAAATGTTCTATTATCAAATGGGCTATTGGCAAATGTTCTGCCATCCAAATTAAAGGAGCCCTTCAATCTGAAGTCTCTAGGACCAGATTTTGTTCATATTTACTTGTCTGAGTCACTTACGTCATCACACAACCACCATAAATCACCCACTGCTTTTATACACACACACACACACACACACACACACACACACACACACGCACACACACACACACACACACACACGTTTTTGGGGTATGACATCATATGGGGAGAAATCCAAGAAGAAAGGGGGGAAAAAAGTACAAACTGGGCTGGAATTACTGTTCAGCAGTATGTGGAGTGGCTGGGAGAGCACAATATGGAAACTATTTGAAGCAGGGATCACACACACACACACACACACTCACACACACCAGCACAGATTCCCTCACCTACCATACCAAATGTGGTACGTCTGCTCCTCCGATCATTAGAAACTGCACTCCCGGTTGTTATTACACACACTGACATCACTACACAGCAAGAGCCTCACATCCATGAGGAGACACAGGCAGCTGGTGGCACTGCAGTCACAGCTTTGTATATAGATCTGAGTGAGGTGTGTGCAGGTATACATCCCCTTACCCCAGGTTGAGGTCATTCTCTGTGTTGTCCAACCAAAGGCGAACAGCCACTGAGTTCCCCTCCCGGCACTGCGTGAAGATGTCATCCATGGTTATGCAGCTGGTGCCCCCTCTTGACTCTTTGCTCTATTAATCTCTAACAGGATCAGGAGCATGAAGCCTGAAGTAAAATAAGTGTTGAACAAAGAATCTTATTATAGTTTGTTGCAGATTCATTTTTTGTCGTGCCCCCTTTTTTCCCCAGGGAGCTGAAGGTAAAAGAAGGTAAACAGACAAACATTTGTCGGTGTCTTGTGAGCCTTATAGAGAATAATGTGTGATAAAAATAACATTCCATGATAATAATGATAATAGGAATAAGAAGAATAAAAACAACAAGAAGAATATTAACCTTTAACCCATATTTACCATTTTAACAATTATTTTTCTTGTTGTGAAGCAAGTTGTATTTTGTGTTTAAAAGTGCTCTATAAATAAAGTTATTCTTAATAGTTATTAAGAGCATTCATATTAATACTACTACTACTACTGCTAATAGGAATAAGAATACGTATAAGTATAAGAATAAGAATACGGATAATAAGAATAAGAATAATAACAATAAGAATAATAACAATGACAATGACAATAATTAACAAACAAAAATAAGAATGATAAGAGAAAGAAAATATGAATAACCAACAACATCTGTTAAAACCAGTGAAAACCGTTACCAGTCAGGCTTTAGGTTAATGGTACATTCCCATACATTCATCCCCATCCTATTTCAAAAGAGGTTTACCACTCATTCCAACTTTAAGAAACCATGAAGCCTGAATATCAGCCTGAAGAACTAAAATAGTTTCACATCCCACATTTCCTCTCGGACTCGGAAGGGCTGGCCTGTTCAAGGGACACTTGGAAATCTATTGTTAGAAAAGTCAAAGTGAAGTTCATCCATAACCAAACCTGTTGTTCACAGGGAACACAAAGCTTTACCCCCCACAGATAAAAGAAAAACTGCTGTGAATGATCTTACCAGCAGCTGAACGGTCGACTTCTTCTCCTCAGCTCCTTTTTTT
Organism: Pleuronectes platessa; assembly: GCF_947347685.1. Taxonomy (NCBI): domain Eukaryota; kingdom Metazoa; phylum Chordata; class Actinopteri; order Pleuronectiformes; family Pleuronectidae; genus Pleuronectes; species Pleuronectes platessa. The sequence continues at coordinate 11,114,891 of NC_070640.1, read as the reverse complement.
CCCACCGTCGGTCGTCTCCTCAGATTTAAGGGAATGGTCGCTGAGTCCACGCCCCGATCCTCACTGTTGATGTGGGCTACTGCTGAGGAGCTACTGTCCCGGGACACCCACACAACCGCGCCCCCTGCTGGACACAATGCGCTGACGCTGAACCCAGAAGCATGAGTAAATGTCACCTTGGAGATTTATCATCTTCTTCGATTTCTTCATTTTCTTCTTCTTCTTCAACTTCTTCCTTTTTTCTTCTTCATCTTCAGCTTCTTAATTTTTTTCTTCTACTTCCTTTTTTCTTCTCGTCAACTTCTTCCTTTTCTTCTTCTCATTATGGCAAAATTCCATTCATGTAAATGAACTGGGCTTTGTTGCATTTAACAAGGAGTTCATACAATATGTTCAATTTGACATACTGAAAAAGTGATCAAAAATATAACAACTGTTTTGTTTGTTTTGACTTTTAATTAAAGCCCTCGCAATAAAATAGATTAAAAAAATATTTCTGCATTTTCTTTGTTATCTTGTTTTGTATATGAGTTTTTATATATTCTTATTCAGCTTTTATATATTGTATATATTGAGGTATGTAAAGTGTCTGTTCAGTTTAATGATTTAATAACTGCTCATGATTGAGCAAAAATTCATAGTATAAACCTGAGAATTAATCTAACAATATGATGTGTCACAATAGGACCTTTTGTAAATATATGGTGTGAAAGTTGAAAAATGAACTGCAGAAATATAGTATAATGTATGGGATTATTTGACTTACCATCTTACTTATTTGCCTGCCTTTAAGTATCCGACTTTAACAAATTCACATTTCATACTTGTGTCAACTGATCCTGATGTTAAAATCTAAGAGTAGACAATTGTAAATTGAATTATTCACTCCTCTGCATTTCCAACTGACATGTTAAAATGTCTTCCATGAAAAAGACCTATAAACTGAAGTGGCACTAATTCCATGTACCACTGAAAATACTTTTTCTAGTTAGTTCCTGAAATGGACAGTAAATCTCAATGTTTTTTTTAATTATGGTATGGCCATATTGTCAAAACAATGGTTTGAAAGAACCATGTTCGTAGTAAACAACCATCTCCCACAATCTGTCACAGTTGTCATCTGAGACATCAGAAAACTTTGTGGTGGATGAATGGAACCATTAGGAATGCTTTAAGATCACTTATAGTGGTTGTGCTGCTGGATTAGAGAAAACATAACATGCACGGTGCAGAGGCAGGACATGTTCATGGACTGAATTCACACCCACAACACGGAGAGTACACGCTGCAGCCCACTGCTGCATTAGGACGTCCAGCGGCGCGAGGCAGCCTTTAATTTTTGCAAACAGGAAATACATGTTTGTAGTGGAGCATTTTAAATGAAGAAGAAAACTTGATTATAAGTGATAATAATCATTCTTGCTGTTGTCGTCATCTACTCAACACCATCCAGGCTTTTAAAAGTCCAGACTCAAGACTAATCTGACCAGGACTCACCAATCCATGACTGCAGACTGCAGACCAGTCACTACCACTGCATAGACACACTCATATCCAGTTAGAACAAATGCAATCTTGTAATTGCTGCTTATAAAAAAAACATAGTATTGTAATACAAGGGATTTCCCCTCTCACAAGTTGCCAGAGTCTATATTGAGATTTTCAAGTTACTTTTGTAAAAACTAATTGTGAAAAAACACATTGTTAAAATATGATGTGAAAACACAGAAATAAAGCAAATGCTCACACTGGAGAGAAATGGAGAGATTATATGACATGATTATATCATACAACTTATTTTATAATCAACTATTCCTTTCAGCAATACAGAGAATAATATCACATTTGGGACGATCAGTGATGAGTAACATGGCAGATTCAGGTTGTTTGTTGTGGGAGTTGGGATTCCACTCAGACTGGGAATCATTACTGGCCTGACGCAGGAGGAGCCTCTGGCGCTCTCTCTTGGCTCGACACAGCAGGTGCAGAGACAGTTGACACAGGCATGTCTACTGATAGTGAGGATGTTGAAGATGGCATTAACACAGGCATTGGGCTCACTGACTCAGTTTGGACACCGGCTATGGGCAGCTGTGGAGAGACTGCTGTAAAAGACGGTCCGCTGGCAGCTTCATTAAATACTGGAAGATTCACGGCTTCAGTTGCAGGTGTGAGAGGGGCGGCTGCTGAGAAACTGACTTCTGTGGCTGCAGTGGGTTTGGATAAAGCAGCATCCAGCTCAAAAGGAATATCTAACCCTGATGGCTTCATGACTGAGCCTTGTGCCTCTAGTCCAACATCAGTGGCTAAAGCGGGTAACAGTGCAGGTATTTGTGGGGGTAGAGACGCGGCGAGAGGGATTTGAGATGCTGATGAGGCCTCTGCGGCAGGAAGCTCCAGAGATGCGCCAGGAAGCTCCAGAGATGCGGCAGGAAGCTCCAGAGATGCAGCAGCGGCTGCCTCGGCGGCTTTGACGTTCTCCGCAGCCTTGCTCTCCATCTCGTCCATCCGCCGCTGCATCATCCGAGGCATCAGCTGCACGTAGGCGCCCATCATGCGGTGGTTAGAGCGAATCAGCTTCCCCGCACAGCTGTCCAGGCAGCGCTCCTGAACAGACAACATCAGGTCAAGAGTCCATTTCTACAGAGTTTAAATGGACCAATTTTGCAAACCTGACCCCAGACCCAACTGGTTACCAGATATTCATACTATGGACGCCACTGGCTATTTTTTTCATTACGTGATCCATTTAGATGTTCCAGCTAGTGCACTGTCTGTAGTGATAGTTATTTAGGTTCTTAACTTTTTAGCGGAACCTGGAAACTTACCAGTTGTCGTTTTGGCAGATTGCAGTGCGTTTCTGTATTTGCATGTGTTGTGACTTTTTGCAGCATGATGTATTCTGAGTTTGACAGAGCTTTTTCTATTTGCATGTGGTTTCTTTAATTGCAGTGAGTTGAGCCCTCTCGGCCACCGTAACATAGGCTCTGAGGTAAATTCATGTGTCAGTATACTTCTGGCCATGTATCAGGAGGTAAAGGGATCAGAAACACAGGAAAGCAGCCACAACAGGTCGAACACATAAATCTGTTGCGGTGCTGGTACCTCGTCCATCGTGAGGTTCCTGTAGTTGAAGTTGCTGCTGCATCGCTGGAAGCAGGCTTCGGTCATCCGGTTGTAAACGAGCAGGAAATCCCGCAGCTATAAGAGACAAACACGCTCCATCTCAACATTGAACACGTTCACGGACAAATGAACTCGGCGGAGCTGCCAGTGGAAGGTCATGTGACTTACGTTTCTGATCTGTGCCTCCGCTTCCATCGCTGCTCCGTCCGGTTAGCTGGTTAGCTAGAATGCTAATGTGACAGCAGTGCAGCTACAGAGTTGTGTTGTTCCCGTGTCTGCGGTGAATGAAGACACAAAATCCCGCAACATGTAGTTCACATGTCAGCCTTCACGCACAGATTACAAACACACATGAAGACGTTGAGGAAGTGGATTGACATGGCATGACATTCACATGCTGGCCGCCATGTTTGAAACAAAGATCGTCAACGCTCGGAATGAAGGTTGCCTACAAAATAAAAAAAAACACTCCCTTTCCGGTTCGCAAAACTACAAGTTTAGCTTGAACTGGTATTTAGTTACAGCTGAACATTCTGTAAAAGTGAAAAAAATATATATTGTTTATCTGCTTGTAATATAGCATAATATAAATTATTCTATTATAACATAATATAATATAATGTATTTTTTTGCCCGAATTTGCATTTTATTATGCAGCCAAATATTAACAACAGTAACATTCCGTTTATTAGGGCCCAAGTACTGACTGACAGTGAGGCCCTGTTTTTCAGGAAAATTAATTGGCTTTTTGAGGCTTTAACATGCTGAAATTCTTACCAAAATGTTCAGAAAATTAGAAAGTGTTGAAAATTTACTTTTCATTTTTTTTCTGTTATTTATTTATAAATTTCCTCCGCAGAGGTGAACTGCGCACATACTGCATGGACTTCGCAGGATTCATTTAATTGTATTTAATTTTTTATTTGATTTAATGGGAGTTTTTTTCTTCTTTTTTTTTTAGATATTGTAAGATATTGTGCAATTAATAGGTGGTTTGAAGTTCTGCCAGATTTAGGGCCTCAGTATATTGCCAAGAACACTTTGGCATGCAGATGGGGAAGAGTGGGATTTCAACCCCCAACCTTCTGGATAGAAACGACCACTTTACCCACTAGGCCACACCACCTGCTCATTCCCATGAGAAACTAATCACAGTGAGAAGATGGAGAAATTATTGTGTGTGTGTGTGTGTGTCTGTGTAGTTCTATGCTGCTTTTGATTCACATTGCAGAGAAAACCTTTGTATTTTCTACTTTACTACATATATCTGACAGCCTTACTTAAAAGTTACCTTTATATTTTTGGATTTTTAGATACTGGATAATTTAATATGCTTTAAAAACCTATTGTTCGAGAATAACCCAGTAGTTTCCAACCTTGGCTTCTGACGCCTTACAAGAATCACAGTGTGGGACTCATTTAATTTAATATAATTCTGAAAATTCGCTAGTTGATCTCATTTACAATGATATTTCCATTCATCAGTAAAGTGCGAAGCAAAAGGCAAAAAGAAGGTTTCTAGTAAGTACAAATTAATATCAACAATGAACAAATCAAATTTCTCTGGTAAAACACCATCGATACACTTCATACTGTGGGGTAAGGGACACTGAATCAACTTATGACTGCTAAAACTTTTGTGTATGAATCTATCCCATAGCTACAATAAAACTAAAGAAACATGGAGACACATGCACTTTTGTCCTGTTTCTGCAGTGTCTTTTGAGAACAGCATGTACTCAGTCCCTGCAGAGCCTGAATGACTGACTGTGTCCTCTGTCCTGCTCACAGCCACAGATTATGCTGCTTGTCTGGGAGGAAAACAAAGCTCAGAGACCAAAGATGAAGTCAGAGAAGGAGGCTCCTTCGAAAGCCAAAATAATTCCCCAAATTGTTCTTCTCCTGTCTCTCGGTCTCTTCAATTCAGGTACGTCAGATTTCTTATTTAGAATTTGCTACATAGTTACACAATTTGCTGCTGTTATGCTTAATCGATCACATCGCTTTGCCTCACAATGGTGGGACGTTTCACTTGCATGTTAATGAAATCACAGTTTACAATGTAGCAAATAAGTAACAACTAATGATGATGTGTTGAAATGTGGTTGCCATTTTGTTTAGTTTATTTAGTTTTTAGTATGAGGGAATCATGAAATTGCAGTTAGTAAATATAATATTTTAACTACAGATTTTCAGGACTGGGATACCTCCTCGTCATTATTACTTTGAAAGTTTTTGAAGAAATTGCAAACAGAACGACGTAACAGACTTGTGGTTTTAAAGTTGCATACTTAATATAAATATAATTACATTTTTTGCAGGGTTTGACACAATACAGGTTTGTGCTAATGTCTGCGTTGTTATGTCTTATATGTAACAATGAATTATAGCATAAGAAAAATTGTTTAATCGACAACTCTTTGAAATCTGCACATTGTAGACATAACAAAGGTGGCATTTGTTACTTGGGTATTTGATTACATCAGACTATGTGGGTGTTTTTGTATCCAGCCTTTGCAAGTATCACAGTAATCCTGCCTTCATGCTGTTAGAGAAGCAGTTTTCAGATGTTCAGTTATTTTCAGCTGTGGCTGAGTTTTATCTCTGTGCTGCTATTGTTGTGGCACCAGAGTCACCGAGCTGCTCTGTTTCTGCCAAGCTAGCATGACATCTGGATCCCTCGCAGTGCTCTGTTCATGAACTGCCAGGGAGGAAATTTGAACAAACAATCCTCACTTTTGTTGACTCATGCTTGCCCATCCCATGGACTGACAGCTGTTAATGCTGTAATGTGGATGTGCTGTGTAGACTGGCTCCAGCAAACAGCAGCGATGGGGCGTGATGCACCCACTAGCTATAACTCCATTAGCCGCTGTAGGTGAAAAATCAATAACACCGATATGCACAGTAAATAACGATGACCATTAACATCTTACAACTGTTAATAATGATTGTGCTATTGCAACAAGTTGTTGAATTATATGTTGCAGGTCATTCTAAAATGTTGTCTGCCCCACTGTATATCAATGACTCTAGGCTAGAGAGAGCACACTTTTACAGTTGTGTTGTCAGACACACTAGTGTCCTGTTTTTTTGTATTGTTGTGTTTTGCACAAGTAAACAACTTACCCCAGTTTCGAAGACCTGATGAGTCCTTATCCTTATCCTCCTTTTGATAAATCTGGATGTACAACCTGGACTTCCCTGATAGAAAACAGAATTCTATTGCCTGTCAACATATTATCCAGCTTTAAAAAACATTTAATGTTGACGTGTAAGAAATCAAGGCACACTTGCAGGAACTTAAGTCTGCATTCTCTTATTATCATTTACAAAAGGGCATGAATAATCAGGAAGCCATATCCTGAATATTATCAAAAACATTAAAAGGATCAAAAGCATGCATAGACACACTTTATATAATGCTAAACATTGCTACTGGTACCACAAACTAAATTACCTAAATAGTTACAGTTTTGCCTTTGTAATGAAGAGTACAGTAGAGATGCAGGAGGGTTATTGTTTCATATGGATATCGGCATTCAATACAACTTCTATTAGTCATCACAATGACATAAGTTGAGCTATATTGAAATTGTGTGGATATGAAAATCGAACACAGGAACCTCTCTTCTCTCCAGGTGAGGTGTTGGCCGTGAACATGACGATCCCCAACTCTCTGATCAAAGGTTCAGTCGGAGGAGAGGCCGTTCTGTCCGTCTGCTACAGTAGTTTCAGCCTTGACCTCCCGGTAATCAAGTGGCAGCTCAAGAGGGAAAAGTCTATCACTGTCGTCCAGTCAATCGGAACCGACATCATCGGAACCCTCAGACCTGAGTATCGTGACCGCATCCTTGTGTTTGAGAACGGGACTCTGCTTCTCCACAACCTCAGACTCTCTGATGATGGGAAATATGACGTGGAGATCTCGATCACTGATGATACTTTCACAGGAGAAGGTGGCATCACACTCTCTGTGGATGGTAGGAGGACTATTTTTTACTGTTCAATTCTTTGAGGGTATTGCCAGGGTACAATCACATCTCCTTGGTGTGCACCTTTGTGTTAGTAAACATCTATCTGACTTAGTTTGAAGATTGTTGACTCGACTATATGTGACAAAATGTGACTGAGCTCTGGTGGAAGCTTTTATAATGAAAATAAAATAAGGCCTAAGATGGAGCATTGGTTCACACCACAGGAGAGAGTTGGCAAGAGAGGATGAAAAAAATATCAGTCATATCTAAAACTGAGGTGTATTGCAGATAAGAGTTAAACCATCACTACAGCCAACATTGAAATGTAATGAACAGAACTGTGAGGATAAGGAATGGAGATAGAAATCTGAAATTAGTCATGTTCCAGGTTTTTTAGAACTAGGTTTACGTTTAGAATTTAAGGCTTAATGACGTCATACTTGAAGAAAGATAGAATATAACAAAAAATGCAGTGTGGATTACTGGTCATAATTATTTATGTTAGTAAGATATCAGTAATTAGTGTTGCGCTTCCATCTTATTCCTGCAAAGTTGCCACAATATGGTTAGAACTATGTATTAAACATAATTGTATTAGATACAAATATCCACCGTTTTTTTTAAATATTACTCTGTCTGATGTGATTACTTTTAGATCTTGAGACATCAAATCGTGTGCATCAGAACATAACGTTATCTTTTCTTTTTTTGTCTACATACATGTTAAAAACTTATTGAATTACTGTCACCTGTACCCAGAACCTATATCAAAGCCCTACATCCACATGGAGTCTTCATCAGTGCTGGAGCTCAGTGAAAATGTCATCCTCAACTGCTCCCATGACAACGGAACCAGGACCACATACAAGTGGTTCAAAGGCGGAAAGCTACAGACCAATGAGACGAGGTTCATCCTGTCACCTGACCAGAAGCTCTTGACCATAAAACGGGTGTTGATGTTGGATGACGACATCTATAGCTGCACAGTGGAAAATCCTGTGGGGAATGGGACTAGCCTGCCCATCAGACTGACTGTCTACAGTATGTGATACTATCATGGTTATTAGTTACAATGTGTTACCTATTGTCTTTACATTTCTGTTCACTATGAATATTCAGTGGCTGTAATCTTGATTATCCAAACAGGAAGAAGTTCCCTTTATATCATTCTTTCCACTGGTGGCATCTTCCTGGTCATCACCTTGTTAACAGTATGTGCCTGCTGGACGCCGTCCAAAAAGTAAGAATTGCTATTCAACATTTAAATCAAGCCTAAGTAGTCCAGGCAAACATGTCTGGAGTGCAAATAAACAAAATCATGACTCAACAATAATGCATGGGTAACATTTTGTCTCTGTCAGGCGAAGACACCCACCTGGAAAGCCTCTCAGCTTGTATGACCTCTCTAACCGCCCAACAATCAAAACCAGAGGTACGATATTGTTACACTAAATTAACAAGCTACTGGCATGACAGTTGAGGAAATCAAAAATCAGGTGATGTGAGTGAATGACTGTTCAAAATGTTGTGCTTTGCCACAGATATTGTGCTTTCAAAATCGAAAGAGCATAACGGAAATGGAGTAAATGCAGTAAACGCAGTAACGTCTCTTTACATCCTGCAGCAAAAGGTAACTGGTTTTATTTGATTCTCTGATTTGCAAACAGTGGGAAGACAAAAAATTGGCAGGAATATTAGCTTGGGATTTTCTTTCCACTAGGAGATTTTTCTATACGGCAAAATCAATCGTGGAACTACAAATGTAGAGTTTGGCTTTTTGCCCCCGGGTAATAGTGGTAGTTGTTACAATGCACAGTGGGTTATATGTTAAGATTTCGCAATGTACAGAACCAAAGGTGAGACATTTATTGTCAAACTTCAAACAGGATTTTGAATGTGGACAGAGAGTGCTCATGAATCTAGAATCAATAGATACTCTTCTACTAAATGAGAACTGTTAAGCTGCATATGGGCTGAATTCACCTTGTGTTTTGAAGGATCCCTCCACGGATGACTCATCCAGCAACAGTATTGGCTCTCCTGAACATGACGAACCACCACGTTACACCAGTTACCTCAAGCCCATCAGTTCACCCAATAAGTACCCTGGCTCCCCCGACCGCTCCTCCCTCAAGTACACCTGAAGATCACTTTCACCTCTGCATGTCACAGCAACTGGGAGGTCGGACTGGCCTATCAGATACTTCTCCTGGCAGCAACTTCCTGCAAATCCACCCCCCCTATGGAGAAGATCTGAAAACCATCAACTAGGGTTTTACAATATCATTCGTGCCTAATGACTTTAAATTATATTGTAACTTAAAGAGCAGTTGCTGGGTTAGAGGCACAGCCCACACAGGGGAATGTGAATGTGGTGTGATATGACTCAAGGTTTTAAATAGCATCAGAGTCTGTGTTTGGGTTTACCACATGATACCATCATTTACCAGATCTACAATTTCTGAACTTTGGCAAACAGCATGACGCCTTCATGAAGCTAACACTGGGTTTGTTGTTCGTTAAGATCAAATTCATAAAAACAAACCCTGAGAAATACTGTTCTGTTATCGTGTCGAGTGTGATATTCTCTTAAGTGTTCAGTGAAATTCAGCAGTAGCCTTGTAATTTTGTGTGATCACTGTTTTAGTTTTACTAGATGACTTAATACCATTGTGAAGACAGACAAGAGCACATTAAAGGAGGTGACGTGGTTTTTAAATTTTATATGAATTGTAATAAAATGTGAAGTTCTCCAAATAAAGAGTGATGAGAAAGTTTTTCTGCTCCTGCAAAGTTTCCTGTCGTCTTTGTGTCGTTCCTCGGGGGGGGCTTTTGTGGGATTTTTATTAGTTCAGGTTGGATAGATGAAGAGAAAACTATTTTCAGTGATGCAATTTAAATTCAATTTTTTAACGTTTGACTTGAATTATAAAATGTGACCTTCGATAGCTCAGCTGGTAGAGCGGGGGACTGTAGGGGTGTAATATCAGTAATCCTTAGTTCGCTGGTTCAACTCTGGCCCGAAGGAAGTGCTATTCTTTATATGTTCAGAATACATAAAGGTGAAAATGTCGGATGAATAGAAATTGTCCCAACATTGGCAGGTTCATCAATATTTAATGCCATGTAGTCAAGGGGACATTGTGGTAATAGGAAGAGATCCTCTCCCCAGTTTGCACATCGCAGCCTCTTTGAGAATCAAACCATACAACACTATTCCAGCCAATCAGCAGCCGGGGCATTTGTGCTTGTGCACATTACAATGAGAGAGGAAGATAAAATCAGAAATGGGTGAAAGGAAGAAGTGGGAGCTAGTGTCAATTATAGACAGTGCCGATAAGACATGGAGTTTTGAAAGGGATCATTTTGGATTTGAGTTCGAATTGCAAAATGAAGTCGAGTGTAAGGAAGGAAGCAATAAATTAACCTTTTGATAGTTGAGCTGGAAGAGCGGATGATTGTAGGTTCATAAGAACAGTTATTCTTAGGTCGCTGGTTCAACTCTGGCTCTAGGGAAGTGCCCTCTATTTACAGTGCCTTGCATAAGTATTCACCCCCCTTGGACTTTTTCCCATTATGTACTGTTACTAACTGGAATTCAAATAGACTTAAATAAACTTTTTCCCGTTTGATCAACAAAACATGCATAGTACTTTGGAGGTGCAAAATAAATTTTATTGTGACACAAACAATAATGAGAACAAAAAAGTTGACATCTGTTGGGTGCATAAGTATTCACCCCCCTGTGTCAATACTTGGTAGAACCCCCTTTCGCTGCAATTACAGCTGCAAGTCTTTTGGGGTATGTCTCTACCAGCTTTGCACATCTAGAGATGGAAAGGTTTGTCCATTCTTCTTGGCAAAAAAGATGAAGCTCAGTCAGATTGGATGGAGACCGTCTGTGAACCGCAATCTTCAAGTCTTGCCATAGATTCTCTATTGGATTGAGGTCTGGGCTTTGACTGGGCCATTTTAAGACATTAACATTCTTTAATCCAAACCATTCCTTTGTAGCTCTGGCTGTATGTTTAGGGTCATTGTCCTGCTGGAAGATGAACCTCCGCCCCAGTCTCAAGTCTTTTGCAGACTGCATCAGATATTCTTCAAGGATTTCCCTGTATTTGGCTCCATCCATCTTTCCCTCTATTCTGACCAGTTTCCCTGTACCTGCTGAAGAGAAGCATCCCCACAGCATGATGCTACCACCACCATGTTTCACTGTTGGGATGGTGTGCTCAGGGTGATGGGCAGTGTTGGGTTTTCGCCACACATAGCGTTTTGCATTGAGGCCAAAAAGTTCAATTTTGGTCTCATCTGACCAGAGCACCTTCTTCCACATGTTTGCTGTGTCTCCCACATGGCTTCTGGCAAACTCCAAACGGGATTTTTTATGGATCCCTTTCAACAATGGCTTTCTTCTTGCCACTCTTCCATAAAGGCCAGATTTGTGGAGTAGACGACTAATAGTTGTCCTGTGGACAGATTCTCCCACCTCAGCTGTGGATCTCTGCAACTCCTCCAGAGTAACCATGGGCCTCCTGGTTGCTTCTCTGATTCATTTTCTCCTTGTCCGACTCTTCAGTTTGGGTGGACGGCCTCCTCTTGGTAGGTTTGCGGTTGTGCCATATTCTTTCCATTTTCTTATGATGGATTTTATGGTGCTCAGAGAGATGTTCAAAGCTCTGGATATTTTTTTATAACCTAACCCTGCTTCATATTTCTCCACAACTTTATCCCTGACCTGTTTGGTGAGCTCCTTGGTCTTCATGATGCTGTTTGTTCAGTAATGATCTCCAACAAACTCTGAGTCCGTCACAGAACAGGTGTATTTATACTGAGATTAAATTGCAGACAGGTGGACCCTATTTACTAATTATGTGACTTGCAAATGTGACTTGTGAATGCAATTGGTCGCACCAGATCTTTGTTAGGGGTTTCACAGTAAAGGGGGTGAATACATATGCACTCAACACTGTTTCAGATTTTTATTTGTAAATAATTGTGGAATCCATGTAATATTTCCCCCCACTTCCAAATGATGCACTATTTTGTGTTGGTCCATTACATAAACTCACGCTGAAATAAATTTTAATCTGTGGTTATACCATGACAAAATGTAGAAAAGTCCAAAGGGGGTGAATACTTATGCAAGGCACTGTATATGAGCATATCCAGATGGATGTGGAATAGCCAATGGAGGATGAGAGTTTGTGGGAATAGAAGCAAGATTACCCTCCAATACCCAAGTGAATTCACTTACAAACATGTAGATATGTGTCTCTGTGCTTCTCCCTTTAGTGTAGTGGGATGATTGTGAGACATGGAGCCTGATTTGCTAGCGTCAGGGTGAATACAACAAGGACTCACTGAGTTTGACAGTTTATTAACATTAGATGTGGTAATGTGACCATAACCATTTACAACAGGGTTACATCAATGAATGGGAGGAATATTCAATTTCATAAGATTCTACGATAACTCTCTCCATACACTCTGTATTGCTGGAAACAGTTTTGGATATACTTCTATTTGTGAGAGTTCTATAGAGACAATGGTGTTGTAATAAAACAAGATCCCAAAGAGACGTGACATTTGGAGATAATCATTTTTTTTTTTAAACGAAGCAAACCCACATCCTAAATGAAAAAAAAGATAAAATGGACAGTGAGCTCATGCAGGCACATAAACATATTATTTTTATATTATTATGTATGAAAATAGTGTCACCAACACAACTGAATTTCAGAATAAAAGCCTTTTCTGTTGAATAGATAGAGGCCAGGCTTTATTTCATTTTCATGGAAATACCAAAACATTTAAATTGATCGGCTACATTAAATACACCATCACTGGACTACACTGCACTTGGGCAACTAGGTCTTAGTTTGTATGCACTTTGAGGCTCTATAGCCCACACACTGCCAATATTAGAAAATTATACTAAGACTAGAGTAGTAGAACATTAACTTGGCATTTTAACTTGCATGAATGCTTGGTCCAGTGAGACTGGTTTGGCCGACTCGCCACAGGTTTAGACTGGCTTGACAAGAGAAAGATAAAAAAAACAACACTGGCATCAAAAGAAACAGTGGAAACATTTAAAGCACATAACAGGTCTGAAGCAACTGCAACATTAACGCAGAGGTAGATGCACAATAAATAGGAATGACAATATAGGTGTATAAAGCCGTGTACAACTATGTGGTTGCAGTAAACAGGGCTCTTACAAGGAAGAAAATATATTTGAACGTAATGTGCAACTATTCTTAAAATGGAGTGGCACTGGTGTGTGATCATATAATCATTAGCTGATGTGGTTTGTGTAGTGGTTCCAAGCTAGTAAGCAAAGTCATATACGATGAAAATAACAGCAACCGAGCAATTTTGTCTAGGAATTTAAACAAACAAATTGACTGTATGTTACTTTTTAGTCTGTCTGTTCTACAGCCTGCAGATACACTCACTTTACTGAATGTATTAAATATTTTTTAACACGACTTCTTCATGCGGTTTGAAACTTTTGTTTGCTTTTTAGAGAGGTTTGGGGATAGGTGGAGATGGACAGAGAGCTTTGTGATTAAGACCTCTGCGAACCTGCCTCTATTTCACCACCTGCAACACAGAGTAATTCATGTGGGAAGCAGTAAAGTGCTTGGCTAAGTACGTAATCTCTGGCATGAATTAGGGCTGCACGATATATTGAAAATTTATCGCCACCACGATATCAAAGTGCGTATGAAACGTAAGAAAAGATCCCAAATGATCTCTGTGGGTGACACAGTGGAGCTGTGCATGGCTCCCAGGGTGTCTTCCCCCGGACTTGGTGGCGCTGCGGCCGGGCTGTGTGCCTTCTCTCAGCTGTAGAGCTGTCCGTGGTCTCCGCGTCCGTGGCCAGGGACTGTTTATGTATCGCAAGTCGCGATATTCAAAGTTATCACATAAAGTTTTTTTTCTTATATCGTGCAGCCCTAGTCTCAATTCTCTGTTTTCACCTTCTAAGAACTCCACTTAAAGCTTTGTCAATTATTCAATTGATGTTTCATATTTTTCAATATTCAAATGTTAAAATGTTTCCTTTAAAATGCTGCAAAAACTGTGAGTATTTTAATTACCTACAAGTAGCTGTGTTGAATACATGACAGGATAAACTTCAATACATATGCGGCTCAATGTTAATTTAGAAATAAGTAATAGTTCATTTTAAGCCATGTTTCCTGAAATATTATTACTGGTCTCAAACCTTCACACATTAATGGCAAGAGGGGAAACAATCAACACTGATATTAATATGTGGGTACGACTGAAGCAAAGCCAGTATCAAAAATAAATCAAAAGCAAAAGAAGCTGCAGCATACAAGATAAAATCCATATAATGGCTCCATGGAAACAGGGGAGATTTCTTTTTCAACTCGGGAAAGTTTCACCATCAGTCAAATCTTCACAACATTAAGACACTAAGTTAAGGATGGAATGGTCGTCAAATTATCCACTGTGAGGTAAAAACGGAAATGGGGAGTTGATTTAAGAGAATTCATCAATGATTTCAGCTGCCAAAATAAGGGAAACGACAGTGTAATGCACCTCAGTTCAGTATACAGAACCACAGCATGGTCAAAGGAAAATGTTCCAAATGTGCACGGCCTCAAACTGTTTGGATTCCCTTGTTTTGGCAGTTAGCTGCAGGTAAGAGAAAATGATAAAACACTGCTGTTTACTGTCAGGAGGAAGCAGAGTGGCTGAATGACGGAGCGGGTCAATTCTTCAGCACAGAGTCATACATCAGGTAGACGTACTGAGAAACCTCAGGGGCCCGACACTTGAGCGACAGCTGTGAAAGACAAAAGACGGGGAGATAAAAAAGTGTTAGGAGAGGAGATTCCCTCATAAGTTATCTCCGAAAGATGCCTGGGGAAAATAGGATGGGAAACTACTTTTTATTGCTTTTGAATTGATGTTTAAAAAAAGATAGATTGCATATACTGAAAAAAGCTTATTTGAAAGAATAAACACTGCCAAAGAGATTTGCATTCATTTCCATTTTACGTCAAATGTGCTAGACAGTTCTATATATTTAGTTGTAATTGGATTTTCCTTATTTATAACAAAGTTTATAGTAAACTGTATATTATTAAACCTCATTGAACCCCAAAACATTTTTGGGTAAGTGTTAATGACATCTTTGGAATAATAATCATTTCTTTTATGCTACTACATAAATTGGTGGATATATTGATATTGGAAATACACCCAAATATCAGCATCTGCATACAAAACTCTATATCCGTCAGGCTCTACTTATATGTTTAGTTTTTATCGGTAGTTATAATGTACAAATCCTTGGACAATGAACAACCATGATGCAAAGCTTAATGGCAGATAATAAAAACTGATTGCAAATGATTTACCGTGTAGTTGGGGTTTCCAGGCTGAATGCGGAGCTCAGCCAGGATCCAGATGCCATTGGTCAGCTTGAGGGACTGGTACAGCATGTCCTGGCCTTCTACGTTTCTCTTGGCAATGGTGTAGATGTTGTTACTCTGCAGCTTCCCCGACACTGTGTCTACAACACCAGAATCAAGGTTACTTCAAGAAATGAAAACACCTCAATTGGTGCAACCATCTATTTACTGAGCAACCACAAGAAACACACTAGAAGCTGTAGTCACTACAGGATCTACACTAAGGTATAAACAAGCTAGTGCAAACTCTAATACTGGCAAAAGGATTTTAAGGGAATTAAAGGTCAATTAGCTCTAAGAGGATTTGAATGAATTATGACTGGAAACCTTTTGACTTCAGTAAACCTGACCAGGTGTACTACAACACTTGGCCCTGCTAGGAAGAGCCACTAGTGGTGTTAGCCATCCTGCTGCCAGGTTACAGTGGAACAATTATGGGCAGCTGATAAAAGAAAAGTCGTTGAAGGTTTCCTTCTGCTACAGAGAAGAATCCCAAGACAGGCGTGTGGTTGAAGAAAGAACAAAGAGAGAGAAGTGTGAGGTCTTTGGATAAATTGTCGCTGGCAAAACACTTTGGAGCTTTAAGTCCAGACTCGGGTTTTCAACACTGCGCTTGGGGAACGCTGAGAGATCACAAGAGGGCAGTTGAGTACAAACTAACTAATGTTATTCTTTTGTTTTGTGTGCTTTTGTTTCTGTCTGTGCATCAAAAACATAATTAATTAAATAAATAATTCATGTTTTATGAGCAAGGAACATTGAATCAATTCTTGTTTTCTCCTGTTGTCATTAATATGTAAATGAAACCATCAAGATGCTCCAAAGTATAATGAGATCATCGAGTCCACACAGAGTACCTGTGGTATAAGTATGAATTGTTCATGCATTGCTGACAGAATAAACAAATTGATGTGAAGCTGAGAGCAATTTTTATTCAAACACTTCCCTACCTGCATTTAGGTGACACTCCTTTATCTGATATTGGAGCTCATTCTCATTGGGGATGTCTTTCCAGGTAGCTAGGAACACCTGTCGCTCTGAAGAAAGAAAAAAAAAAAGAAGACAATATTAGTAAAGTGGAAGTTTAAGAGTAGAGAGGTTCACATCCAGTGTGAGAATAACGCAAAAGATTTCTAATTAATATTTTATTGGTTGTAGAGGACAATATGAACCGTTGTAAATACCCATTTTTCCATCCTCGACAAAGAAAACGTAAAGAGGGATGAGTACGCTGAAGTAGAAGACATCTATGTTGTTCTTCACAGCCACCTGTTAACAAGTAAACCAAAAAGAACTTGAGTCCAATAACCAGATTAGTTCGAAAGTTAGATGTATTACAATCGGGAATAACTGACAACTCCTTCTTATTACAAAGTGCAAAGTGTTGCAGTGTGTTGTTTAAATGGATTTGTTCCATGTGAGGGAGTCCTTCTGTACCTGCAGATTATTGAGTGGGTCCATCTTCATGACTGGTCCAATGGTATTAAGAGGCAGAGAGACCTCAATACTCTGACTGGGCATCAGAGGAGTGTGGACGGCAAGAGGAGTGGTAGGGATGACGCCAAAACTACGTGTAGGAAACAAAACAAAATAAAGATTGACTTTCAGAACCTGAATAAAGTTATATCATAAACAATCCTCGTTTCTGAGGCACGCCAACCTGACACTTAAGTGGTCAAAATAAAAGCTCTGCTGTTTTAGAGAAATGTTGATGTTTGAGTGAAAGTGATATTATAGTTCCAAGTTTTTTGACTTTGTCCTCACTGACCTGTTCTTGTTGAACTGGACAGCGAAGTCGGTCATGTGCTGCAGGGCCTTGTTTGTGAAGGTCATGTCCATGTACATGTGGCCCTGGCGGCGAGAAAAGGTCCCAGAAATCTCCAGTCCCTTGGCTTTCACTGCAGGCAGCCACACCTGGATTAAAAGAAACAATATAACCAATGAGATGTAATGCAGGAAAACAACAAGAGGCTTTCAGTTTGAGCTTTAAAGTTTTCCTCGAGCTACTGCCTTTATTGTGGGCAACGCATCTGTAACTATCTAAATGTATGTTACACATCATAAGAAAGAGAATAAAAGAGATTTATGGCTGAGAGTGGAGTTGTGTGAACTCACTGATTTTGCAGCAATGTGGCCTCCGGTGGTGTTGGCCATGCCTGTGGAAATCTCAAACAAGTCATTGAGGCCACTGCTGACGGCCGGCGGTGCTGGTGTGGGTGAGGGAGCAAAAGTGCTGGGGACAGACGAGGGGATGAAGTTCTGTCCCACCTAAAGAAATCACAAAGAGCAAACACACAGAAGCACACAATCTGAGTGTAACACAGGCAATTTGACAATCTACACAAGCAATCACACTGAAAATCCTAGGTTATGTGAAAGAAAGAAACAATTAACTGTTTAGTGATTGTGAGGAAAAATGAAAATGTCAACCATAAAGTGATTAGCAAAAACCTTACGGCAGAGAAACTGAGAGTAAGATCAATTAAATTGTGTGAGTGTGAGACAAAGAAGTGTAGGTTTAAAAACGTGATGAAGCGTTAAATTCGGGAAGCATGCAGCATGCAGCATGCAGACAGGCCGGCTGCCGAACAGAAGGGCTTGACTTACTGCTGGACTTCCCCCAACACCTCCGCCCAGGTCTCCCCCAAGCTATAGGAGAGAAGAGAGGTCCCCAAAGACCGCATCCAAACATCACACAGATAGGGCAAACACACAAACAAAGACAGAGACAGAGACTTTCTTAGCAACCGCAACCCATCAAGAGGAGCCCTCAATTTCAGGGAAAGCTTCTAACTCCACGTGGCATTTCAAAATAAGACCTAAATCTGCATCAAGATTATCAAGAAATCCAGCATCTTGGGAAAGTGGAAAATGACAGATATTAAATACAACAAGACTTATGCAATTTCTTCATATAATAACAAACTAAATGTATTCCTTATTTTAAAATAATTCAAAACATTTGAGTGTGCCTTGTGTCTTGTTATATTAAGCTATACATACAGCAAGTTAGGGAAATTATTAATTAGCTGTACGAGGATACTTAAATGAACATCATATCTCCAAGTCATGGTGAGAAAATGGGCTGTTATTATCTTCAACAGTAAGAATCAGAGGAGGAAGCAGAGACCAACCAAGGGAACCTTTCGGCATATTCCTCTTTGTTCCGGTTAAATGAGGAACAACTTTTATCAAAATGCTGATTTATACTTTTTTTAAACCTACATTACAAAAACGTTCTCTTCCTTTATCAGATGGTATCCTGCAAGTCCAAAAACACAGTAGAATAGTATGTTCCCAAACCATCCGTCTCTCTTCTAACCAGCCCCGCTTGTTTGTGGCATTCGACTCCAAAGCACAGGGGTTACATCCCTCAATCATGAGGTCAAAGTGACCTTTGAACTATTCAATATAAAATGTCATTAGCCAATAACTGTATCCAATTAGAGATTTTTTATGAAATATTGTCATTTATTAACACTTTAATTCTCGAGATGGCCAGAAATGTGTTGTCAGAGCCTGTGTGTGTTGAGACGACGCTCACCAAGCTGTCCAGGCCTCCTCCCAACAGGTCCACTGCACCCATTTGCATGGAGGACACTTGGGGCACATTGACTGGAGGGCCCAGGTCCAGGTTGAGCAGGTCACCCAGCAGGTCACCCTGGCTGGGGATCACATGTGTCTGGTCCATGGCAGGTGCTGGCCCACTGCTCACTGGGCTCTCACCTGTATCAATGCTGTCACAGGAGAAAAACAGTAGACTGGTAAAGGAAGGGCAATCAAAACAAATCATGCATTACCAACTGAAATGTGCTGCAAATAAACAACTCCAATTCAAACTACTACAATTCAAAATGATTTCATGTTATTGGCTTAAGAAAGAGTTATGAAAGGATTCATAAAGGATATCGTCTCACTTCATATACTGTCATTTTGTTATTCCTGCATTTCTTTATATTTATTCTGATGAAATCTTTTAAACCCTTTAAATAAATACATAAATAACATTGGGGTTATGTCAAATCATTGTGTCTGACCTGCTGTGCTGGACAGGAAGGTGTTTCCGGTGGACTCCGTGGCTGCCCTCCACAAAGGCGCTGGGGGGTTTGTGATAGACGGAGGCCAGAGAGCCGATGTGGCAGATGAGCTCATCCAGCAGGGTGGGCTCAATCAGGTCTGTCTCCTCAGAGATCAGGGGCTTTTCGGACAATACTACCTCCTTGGCGGTCACAGGGTCGGTGGACAGAAGGCGCCAATAAATGTAGCCCCTGTCACGCAGGTCAGGGTTGTCAGAGTCCTGCAGAAGAGAAACTTGCATACTTACATTGCTGTGTAAGACCAGGTAAAAACAGGTAACATCATCCAGAATTGAATAAGATGATGTAGAACTGCACTTCTTTAGAATAAAGGATGTAACCCACCTGTGTAGCCAGACTGAGGACCTGCTGCACCAACTCCTGGGTCTCTGATGGCTTCTTAAGGAACAGCTTCACAATGGCAGTCAGCAGAGTGAGCTGGACCTGGAAAGGAAATCATACAGTATCTTATTTTGGTCGATTTCACTGACCTATCAAAATACAACTCCTGGTCCTTGCTAAATGCAATGAATACAGGAAAAACACTCTTCATGCTCCAGTGTGCTCCATGTGAAGACAAATCGATTGAATAGTCTGACTTCCATCTGTTTAACATTAAACAGTTAGTGATTTAAAAAACAACTTTCTTGTGCAACTTGGACATTCCATACTTCCTGTTCACCTCACTTTATTGCCTGGGAAATCCTCTAATGTGCTTTTAGGAAGAACCTACCTGAGTGCTCTCGTCATGGAAACCCTCGAGGAAGCTCTCTAGCAACTCGTCAGCATTGTCGATCCTCTCTGCATATTCACCAACGATCCAGATCATGGCAGCACGAGCGTCAGGCTCGTCCAGAGAGTCCAGGTTCTCACACAGTGTGGCAATGATGCTTTCATACCTGAAGAGGAAACCCTTACAGCTTTAATGTATGATATATAATAAAGGCTAGGTGATACATAAAGCTATAAAAAAAATCATTATTAATTAGACAACATTGAAATATTGATAATAGTTATTAGGCGTATAATGACAGGACATGTGCAAGTACTAGTTAGTTCATTGTTTTGTTTTATATGGAGTTGTCAGGGTTTCAGTGGGAAACTCACTTGTTGGGGTACTTGCGAAAGATGTCTCTGATGACAACAATAGCCTCCTGAACCACGTAGTTGACTTTCGTCTGGATCAGGTCCAGCAGAGTGCTGACACAGCGCTCCGCTGATTGCTGGAGATGGAACAAAACCGAGGCACCATGTACGTTATGATTTTTCTATAACCACAATGCTCTGGTGACTGAAGTGAAATATGTTTCTTATGCTCAAATGCACATGAGAAATTTTCAAAATACAGTGATGGTGGCAGTTCTTACCTCTACTTTGATGGCACAGCGTCCGATGGCTCGGACAGCCTTGCGCACAAAGTCAACATCCACCTCTGTGGCGTATTCCTTCAGCTCAGCCAGCACCTGAAAGTGAAAGATAACAGCTGTAATACTCAATTTTAATATTTTTCTTCCAGTTTAGTACCTTAAAATTTTACATTTTCTCCTTCTCTTAACATCAGTTAATTACCAGAATTATGAAAAGTTAATATATTCATGCAGTCTCTCCTTTTGAGCAGGGGCACTTGCAAAATACTCCTATACACTATTATCTAGAATATAATTTTACTATAATTGATAGGATAATTTAGCAAAGAGAAAATAAATGACTTTGGTAAAAAGTTACTACTTAGTTGTGTTTCATGGAGGGTACCTGGGCGATGTTGGCCTGAGAGGCCAAGCGGATCATGATGTCCAGTTTCTCCAGTTTCACATAGATTGGGTCGTTGTATTTGACAAAGAACACCTTTATCTCCTGCTTCAGGATCTCAGGCCTGCACACATGAACACATTACGCATTAGACAGTGGAAAGACCGGATCCTAAACAAACAAGCAGCTGAGGAAGTTGGGTGTGATTTGGCTCCAGAAGACCTAACTCTGGGATATATCTTAATATACAGGAATGGCTTTTGTTTGTCAATACGATATTGTATCACAGCCAGCTCTGACTACAAGAGACTGTTGTATTATTTAAAGCCTGCATCCTGCTAGACTTGCAAATTTGTACCTGTGTGTGTGATAAGGATCTACTAAGCAAATTCATACTGAAAGAATATTATGGAAGAGGATGGTGAGCCCAAAAAGACGTCAGATTTTCTAGATTGAAACACTGAAAAATTCTTGACTGTACTCTACTTATTTTTAAACTAAGTATTTAAAATGTGATTCATTTATTTTTGTGATCACACACCTTTTCTGGACAATGAGGTTGATGTTCCTCAGAGCCACGTACTGGACCTCCGGCTCTCCGGAGAGCAAGGTGACCAGTGGTGGGGACAGCTTCTTCAGCAAGGTGTTGTAGTAGTCGGAGTCCTTGGGCAGCAGCTCTAAGAATTTCATCAGCACCTTGACAGCTGACAGCACCACGGCTGAGTTGGCGTGAGACAGCCGGGGAGTTACACGCTCACAGATGCTGTAAGACAGGAAACCGGATGGTTATAGTCATTAAAGGAAAATGTACTACTTGCATTAAAAAGCATCTTGTATATTTGATTAATTGCTACCTTTGGGCCTCACGCTCATCCTTGGGGTTATAGTTGGACAAGCAGTCCAGGATGAAGATCTGTCCCCACTCTGTGCACTCATTGAGGGCCGTCAGGAGCTTGTTGATGTTCTGGGGATTGAGATCCAGCAGGTTGCTGTTGGGGTGAGACTCACTGATCTCCGACAGGGCAGCAACTGCATTGGCCACAACCTGAAAGGCACAGAGGTGTCAGGAAACACTGCTCACCAGAATAATACAAAATGAAACTTGGGAAAACACAAACTACAGTCCAAAAGAAAAAAATCTCACACAATAACACAGAAAAGCAAAGGGAAACAAATGATTAAGCCCACAATTCACAATAATAGGCTGATCAATTATTATTATTATTAAGTCATTATGCATTTACCTGTCACCAGACTGGAACTTACCATGGGATTTGAGTCAGCGATGAGATCTCTCAGAGAGTCCAGGAAGCCCTGGTCCTCAACCATCTGGGCATTGATGTCATGAAGTTTCGCCACACACACAGCTGCCGTCTTCCTCACGTAAGGGTCCTCGTCCTTCAAGCATTTCCTCAGAGGCTCACACAGGTACTCTGTGATTTTGTCCACCCGGATGCAGCCCATGGTGCGGACGGCCAGGGCTCGGATGAGAGGGTTGGGGTCCTCGCAGTCCTGGAGAACAGAGAGAGCAAGGAAATTTGGGTTTTAAACAATTCCT
This sequence comes from Pleuronectes platessa, assembly GCF_947347685.1. Lineage (NCBI taxonomy): Eukaryota > Metazoa > Chordata > Actinopteri > Pleuronectiformes > Pleuronectidae > Pleuronectes > Pleuronectes platessa. The sequence continues at coordinate 11,091,946 of NC_070640.1, read as the reverse complement.
ATTGTGAGCCAAAGGTGGCAGTATATGTTATAGACACCTCAAAATTGCATGACAATCTTAACTTCCTGAAGCCTGCCAACACTATGCCAGCTACATTTGCAAACACACAATATCTCACTCATGAAAAGGTGGAAAAATGTTATTTGAGATTCATCTATCTTGGTGGAGCTGTCGACACGTTTAAGAAGGCTTGGCAGTATTACAAACAGTGGAATAACAAATTTGAGTAATGTTTGGACTTGCCTTGACAAAGCTGTTGACAGCCATGATGGCCATGTCAGGTTGGCTCTTGGCATAGTTCATTAAGTAGAGGTAAACCAACTTCTTCAGCTCCAGGTTGTCAGTCTGCATGCAGTTCACCACATCTGGAAACAAGGAACTGAAAGCAAAGCAAAAGGACTTGGTAAAGATTTACAGTTTGAGGTTTACGACTGTTCTTATGTTTACATTAAGCAATGTGATAAATCAGTCATTCTATAGATCTATATATACTCTAAGAAGTCTTGTTACACAATCTGTAAGTGGCAATAAGCTCAACCTACAATTTAACTTCAAGGTTTATTTCAGATTATATATTTCACACTGTACCTGACATCCTTGCCAACAGTCATGGCTGCAATGACCTTCTTCACGGCCTCTTTTCTCTTTTCCTTCTTCTCATTGTTCAGCTCTGCCTTCAGTTCAAAGATCTCCCCTGAAAAAGATCAGATTAGATGTCCAACATTAAAGCCGCTTGAAGTGAAAATGATAGGTAACTGAATGCTCAAGGATTAGATGCATCCATGATAACAAAAATGACCAGGCAGTCTAACGATCTGCCTTCCATACTCACCTTTTTTGTTCGTTGTGAAATATTTGGAGTCCGTCATGGTTGTGGTCCTTTAAGTCTGTACTGAAGATATACACAGATTTATCTCATCAGCAAAATGGGTAAGAAGTTTCCCTTTAACCCATCCCACTCTGCATGTTGTCATTCACATGTGCATCCTTACAAATGAAGACGTAAAGATTCCAAATGGATTGGAGTACTAAATTGACAAGGACACAAATACTTTATTATATTGGGCATCACTCTTTTCTAATTATTCTCTAGATCTGTTGATAACAGTCTCCTTCTGTGAAAACTGAAAAAATACACAAACAACAAATATTTTAGTATTCTCGCTTTTGATTGAAACTCAACACCATCATAACTGCGAGGGAAATACAATATACAGTAGCTAAAAGTAAGTGAACAAACATTGTTGGTGGGTTCAGGTACCTTTGCTACAACTTTAAACATACAGTCTAGTCATCTGCAGAGGAATATGCTGCACTCTGTGGTTCAATGTGCCACTGTCAAGAGATTGCTGCTTTCCCATATTCCATCAGGTTTTATTGCTGAACATCTCAACGATCAACATTGTGATAAAGCTTTAACTGAACTCCAGGGCCCTGCTGTCATCCCATCTCTCATATCTGAAATAGCAGGTTCATATTCTGACAGGAGGGTATTTTAAATGCTGCCCTGGCTAATGTCATTATCATATATGCTGTAAAAGTACCCAGAGACACACAATCAGACATTATTACATTTCATTTAGCTGACGCGTCTATCCAAAGCAACTTACAATAAGTGCATTCAACCATGAGGGTACAAACGCAGAACAACAATAATCAAGAAAGTACAAACTACTATATGTAAGTACTTTATGTAAGTGCCTTATAATGACATATCAATAGCCACAGCAGTAGACATCCTTAGCCTAAGCAAAGATCCCTGCTGGGATCACAGACAGTAGCTCAAGGCTGCAGTCGGTTCCCTCCAAGAGTGTGTATGTGTAAGTGTGTGTGTATGCATGTGTGCTTCTCACTTTGAGAAAAAATATCAGAGCCTGATGTCATCACCCAAAATCAATGTGCAACCTCAATAAAGCTCATATGTCTGAAAGAGAGCATTTGATCAGTATCAGCGCGGTTCCGCAGTTTTATGAAATGACACCATAAAAAGGAGCAGAGTGTGTTGTACCAATGTCAAAATGACCACGGGTTTTAAAGAGCATATCCAACAATTTGTGGGGGCGAAATATACAAGTGTCCACATACTTTTGACCATATAGTTTGTCAAAATCAGATCAGTTCATATTCTGCATATCGCCCACACACGTTACAACAAATACAGCTACACTGGGAGGTAAGACTCTGCAGCCACACAATCATATGTCATGTAAAATGATGAATCTCTCTCTGTACGAGTATGTTCGCTTCATTACTTGACACAATCTTATAGGGTTTAACTTTATTACTTACCCTAGCTAGCTGTATTCACGTAGCTACCGCACCGGTGACGTCCTAAACATTAACTCTTTAACCTCGCGTTAGTTATAAATCTTCAATATCCTCGTTAAAACAACGACAAACTTAACTTTTAACGTTTAACCTCCTCTTCACCATCACATCAACCAGCACTGACCACAGCCACACTAGTTTAACTCTGCTTTCGTGAGCTAGCTCGCTTCGTGCTAGGGGCATCAGTGAAACGATCAACGCTAACGCTACCCCCACTGAGACTAGCAATGCTAACAAGCTAACAGCGACCAACCACAGACTCCGCCGACGGTGAGTTAGCCACAACCGACAAGCGTCTGTTTTATCTCTGTTAGTCGGATGCGACTTGAAACGTTGCGACAATAAATCTGACGTGAGAACAGAGAAGTGACTCGCGGCCCAGTCTCCATTGCCTCTGACAGGAGCTATGTTAATGTTAATGAAGGTGCCGAGCCGCCCAGCCGACTGGCCCACATGAAAACAACACGCGAAGGATGATTAACACACAATACAGAGTCCAGTCAAATAACCCACATACCTGATGGAGTGTATTTTAGCCGGGAAATGTGCAGTAACCGCGGGTGGAAGACGCAGGTTGGTCCCTTTGCCCAGTTGGAGGAAGATGGAGAATCTGGATTGTGGCGCTGGGTTCAAAGACACCGGATATTACACTACTTCTCTCTAGAGCCCCGGCAGTGGTGGTTGTGCACGTCGGTAAATTTTGGACTAACGTAAACATTTGAGCAAAGCAAAGATTCATAAACGGCTATTGTTGGATTTCAAATTACTTAGATCCATGAGTAGTGGAATTGCAGGATATCTTTATTCATGAAACGGTCCGGTGAGACAACAAGGTCAGGGATCCTAACCAGCAGGTAGTTGATGGGGAGAAATTGATTTGTTCCACTGTTATTTAGGTGCACATGTTGTATCAATAAGTTCAAGCACTCTATCTACATTTCTATTTATATTCATAGGCAATTACAATGGATCTCGGGCGTGACCTGTTAGAGTTGTATAATTTCCCATGCGTATGAATGTAGCACGAGAGGAAAGTGGAAACAAGAGAAACATGAATTATCAGGAATATTCATTGCAAAATATCAAAAGTAAAATTACTGATTGTACCTAACTGATGTTATAATATCCTGTAGCTACTGTATTATATTATAACTTGTGCAATAACTAGTAAGAAACATCTATTTGTTGAAGGTCAAGGCGTAGCTAATATTGAATTTATGTATTGTCAGGCAGTTTAATGCATTATATTACATCAAATGATTGCTAAATTTACACATACTTTATATGTAAAGTAGAAATCTACAAAGCAACCATGCAGCTTTTCCATGTTTTAACTGAAGTGGATGTGTCAGTATGTCATTGCTTTTAGTGGCAAACATGTGTGACCAACAATTACAGCATACAACGCACACATTGACACATTTAGCACCCTTTGCAGTGTCAATGCCTCTCTGTCATACCTTTCTGTTTGTATTAAAGATTTTCTGATGAATTACAGATTGAACCAATAACTTGCTGATTTCTCTGGCAGTATTTGTAATGCGTAATGTAAAGTAATGTGTGTATAACCCCTCCTCAAGCAATGGCAAGACGCTCTAGTTATCACAAAAATCATTGTGAAATCAACTGGTGTGTGGTGTGTCATTCACACCACACACCAGTTGTTCAAGTTTACAAAACATATATGACACTTAACTACATTATACAAAACATATAATCCCAGTGTAAATTTGTATGAAATATGAATGACAGTGGCAAAATATAAATTGTTTTGGATTAAAGCAAAGGTGAAGCTTGTTTCATGTTTGAAATAAACTATGGAAAACACACAGGTAAAATCTAAAAAAATGTTTTATTGTTCGTTACATCAGTTTTCACAGTGTCTGTACAAAGAATAGTATGTGTGATGATTTAATGGCTTTTCTCCTTTACCACAAAATCACCATGTAAATCCATATTATACCCCAATTATTCCCCACTCCCTCCATGTATGCTGTCTTTACAGATAATAAATAACTATTAGACACAATTTCCCTCTCTCTGACTCACAAAAGAGCTTTGAGTGGTCATCAAGACTAGAAAAGCGCTATATAAATCCAAACCATTTACCATTTATAGTGCTACAGCATTTTCACACCTATGTAGAAGATTCAATTTGGAGCTGGGAGGTGGTGTTGATAAGGTCTCTGGGAAGGCTTTCTCTGGCGTCTTGCATCTTTCTTCTGGCTCTGTGGAAGGCCTCTGACATAGGAAAATATATACTTTAGTAACAATATATATTTACCACAAGTTGATCTCACAATTCAAAACGATAATCAAACTGTAAAACCTCTACAACTTGAGCCATATGAAGTATTGAGTAACTTTTCATGAGTGAATGTTTACCCAGGATGGTGCAGACAGCTCCTTGCTGACTAAATCCTCCCAACTGGTCAAACACTTTCTGCCTCCTCTTCTTCAACATGGCTGCATCAACAAATGATCTGAAAATACACAACATGGATATAACAGACCACACATTCAGCTACAGAACATGAAATCTAATTAATTGTATGATCAATGTTAACAATAAGTAAAGCATTTAACTGAAATGCTGCTAAAAAAACTGAGGTTTGTATGATTGTGACACCCATAGTGACATATTCAAGGAGTAAAGATCCACTTTGTATTTCCACATTTACAGGACTGATGTATGATTTCAATTTGACTTTAAATTTTTATTTCGTTATCTTCTACATTAACGGATGCCATGAGCCAGATTGCAGAATAAAGAAACTAACTGAAGTTTTTGATAGAGCCACAAGATATCTCCCCACTAAATACAACAAGACAGTAAATAAGCCTAGATTTGAATTGCAGCCACTTATAAAACAGAACACATAAGATATTTGATTTATGGGTTCAAATCTGAGATATCAATTTACTCAAAAGCTGAATAATTCAAGTTTCTATTCAAGAGAAGAGTTTCACCTGATCGAAGGGTTTCTGATATACTGAATGACCTGAATCTGGCTTCTGAAATTCACCTCTTGCACCATGGGAATAATGATATCAGTGTATATTGTTGTGGTCAGTTCAGTTAAACTTAATAAGATGAAGCTTCCTCTCTAAAGATTCTGCGTTGCTTGTGATTTTGTAGATTCATTTTTGTGGTGGAATTTATGCATTAGTTTATTGGTCACAATTACCCAGGTTCCTTTACCTGGCTTGCTGGATGCAGTGCAGATTAAAGGTGACACTTCCTGTGGTTTCAGTGGAAAAGCCAATGCGACTCAGCCTCTCCCCCTACAGACACATATAGAAGTATTCTAATCAAAAAGACATGGAAAATGGACAGTTTAAGTTCCAAAATATTCACAAACAAATGGTACTTGAACTACATCAGGATGCAGGTGTAGATCAAAAAACTGAATTCAACCAGAGCTGTGTTTATTTACAAAAATTTTCCATTACTAGTTACCTCAAAAGATAGAAATGAAAATAACAAAACTTTTTGGTATATCATATACAGGGAGCTTCCAAAGAACTTACCTTGAAAGTCCCTGGTATTCGGACATAGCTGTGGTCTTCAAGCTCTGGAGAACCTCCAATAAAGAAACGTCTCATAGCAGAGACTGTCCCCGTCTGAAGGGGTCTCCATGTGTGGCATGTTACTTTGTGATTACCTGGCAAATATGAAATTACACACACATGATGGAGACAACATTCCTTTTGTAAATTACAATTTCAGCCAAAATTATTCACTGCAGCCCTGAATGTAAACCCACAGCTTTTCAATGTACATAACATACCTGGTATGGCGGGAAATAGCACATATCCATATCCTTCAGTTCGATAGCGCTGCCAGGAATCCAGAGAAAGAACCTTGAAGTAGAGCACTGGCCACTGTGGAACTGGTTCTAAAGTAAAAGAAAGTATCAGTCTTTTAAATTAAGTTGAAAGAAAATCCACTCAAATCAATTAAAATACACAAAATAACCAGAAAAAAACGAATTATTTAAACACAATATTCCTTAGCTGACACTAACCTTCACTCTCTTTTTCGCTCATGTAGAAAGCCTCAAAGCTGAAGGGGTGACTGAAGAAAGCTACATTTTCCTGTGGGCAGACAGAATGTGTGACAAATCTCAGTAGAAACATTCTGAGGTTGTTTACCAGTTTATTTTACAGTATACACACCTTCCCTTGGGTTTTAGTTCGGCAGGTCTGGGTAACCCCGGAGTGGGACTGGAATGGCAAGCTGGACCAATCTTAATCAAACAAGAATGGTACAATTTGAATTTAATTAAACTAATAAAAAAGGTGTCAACGACACCTACAGTAAGTACCACGATTTAAACAGTGCCATATACTGGACGTGACTCACTGTTGGGCAGCTCCATGAAGAAGTGGATGTATAGGTTATCATATTCAAAACCTTGAGCTGAGACTGGGTAGAAATAAGAATGAGACTTGATTGACAAAGACAATTCATTTTTAAACGTGAGCTATGACCACAGTCTGGCTACTCACCTATTTCTCCATTCATAAAATAACGCAGAATACCGACAGGAGGCTAGAGGAGAAACATCTGGTTAGTGCAAAAGACCAAATATGGACCAACAATTTAACTGTTGAATAGCTAATTCAATATTTTGATTTGTGTCCATACTTAAACAATTATTTCAATCAATTTTCAAAAAGAAAATAAGATACTTCTTAATCACAGCTTCACAAAAGTGAGAATTTGTGCACTTTGTTGAAAAAATATAAAGAATTTCCAGTATGATATGACTTACCATTTCAAAGTCCTGTCCAACAAGGCTATTGAGGTAATCCTTGTGCCTTGCATACAGCTAGAGACAGAGAAGAGTGGAAGAATCCATGTCATAATAATATTGTTTGACCCCATAATCAATAATTCTACCCTGGTCCTAAAAAAAGGTAGATTTATATTAACTTACATCTTTGTACATGTTCTGCTCCCGGTCCTTTTCCTCTGGTTTCATGGCTGTGGATACATTCTCCACAGTGAGTCGCCAAACTTCTCTCCTTTCCCCCTCTGTTACAATCCTGTTCAACAGCACAGACACCATATAGTTTCTATTTTGATTAATCGAGTAACCATACGTTCCCTTATCTTAGTAAAAAAGAGTTTTGTTTTAATTGTTTTCCACGCAACCATCATCCAGTATTTGTCAATATTCCTCAGTCTTAGCCAAAGCAGTGAACTTTAAAACCACCTGGGCTGTGTACAGATTTGCACGTGGGTCATGCACTTGTTTTGAAACGTGTTACTATGACAGTATATCAGTTAATGCTGGACCTACTGTGACATTTTGAACTTGCCTGTATGGTTCTCTGCCTTTGTTGAAGTCTGGTTTTAAGATGACTGTTCCACTACCATCTGTTTTTATTGTACAGAGCAAATATTCATTCTCTTTGCGACCCAGTCTGAAAAAACAAAAACACATAGAGAGAAAAATCACAACGGAACCACATAACAAACGCAGCAAACTTCCCATGGGGAAAAATAAAGACTGAGCTGAACACTGCAGTTATGATCTTACCTTCCGGGGGGGCCGAGGTCTCCCATGATGTGCATGGTCTGCATAGCATTATTCACCACATGACTGTTCTTGACAAACTCCTCTGTCGGCTCCCAGTTGACGATTTTAGTTTTTGGGATACTAGAGTCCCTGCAATATACAAAAGATCCACCAAGCAATCGAACAAATATTAAAAACCATAAGAAAGAAAGTTTCGTATTGAATTTTAATACTATTGTCATTGCATTTACTCAATGTAAAGCAGTATAGTGTTATCAGCCGATTTGCATAAGTCGGCTGGCGGTTCACCTACATGGTACGTCTGTCCTGCCATCTGTGTCTTATGCTGGCCATCCTTTCTGCCAGGAAAGTGGGGCTGGATTTGGTTGTGGTCAATACGTCACTGGATTGCTGCTTTCAGGATAAAAAAGAAAGAGCTATTCAAAAACACAGTTGCAGACAACAATTGTAGAATTTATGCTTTTCATACTCATTTTGAAATGCAATACAACAGGAGAAAGGCTGTTACCTCTTACAGTTACAACACGTATGCTGGAAGTGTGGCAGTCTAGTTAAAATGTAACACTAAAGCATCAAAGAAGCCATAAACATATCATAGCGATAACAAATGACAGAACACCCAACAGAATCAAATTGAATCACACTGTTTGGCAGTGCCTTTAGGGAAGTAGTTGTAAAAAGTGGTTTTGGATTTAGATACCACTACAAGATATGGTTGACTCTCCAAGAAATGCATCAATATGTTAAATATCTACTGCATCGTACTTGGGCTTTATTTATTAGAAAATAGGATGTGGCTTACCATCTGGTGGAATGGAAGGCAGTTGGTGTAGCGGTCATGATCAGTGTATGTGAAGACCCTGTGATTTCGTCGGCCCTTGGCTCTCTTCAGGGCCTTGACTTCTGTCAGGTACTGCCGGTCCAGAGGAGTCTGACATGCTGCCTCGTTCTGGAACAGCTCCATCTCATACTGGAGCCACAGAGAGATATAATGGTGGTGGTAAATGTTGTTTTTAAAGGACAAGTTCACTATAATTTAAATATAACTATAAGATATCTTATCTTAAGTCTACAATTATAATATGCTGTGGGATGAAGATGCTATGTGTTCTACCTCACTGAAGAGTTTCTCCTGCCAGCCCATCTCCAGTTCCTCCTCATTATCACCTGATGACACAGGAAAGGGGTAAATTCAAATCTTTATTGAAGTTCAATTGATGGAGGTAAGTTGGTGTAAGTGGTGTAACACATGAGTACAATACATTACACAATAATCTGTGGATTATGTTCAGAGAAAAATAATACACAGAATAAAGTGTAAAATTGCCCAGCAGTATTATTAATACCTGTCTGGCCTTGTGAGGTGAGGGTTTCCAGTTCAATGGCTCCTCTGTCTTGCTGGGACAGAACTTCCTGCTGGAGGTGCTGGGAGAGTGCTGCTGTGGAGGTCACCCTCTCGAGACGCACCCTGAGTTTGGGAATAAGACAAACAACGTGTTGATATAACGTTACCTGAACCAGGAGTTTTATGACAAGGCTAATGCTAACGTTACCTTGTGCTACTTACTTTACTCTCAGGTTTTTCACGGCATCCCGGGAGCGATACACAGCTTCTCCGGTATCAGTGTTCCAAAAGTCTGCCATTAACAATACCACGTAAACACACACACGCTATTGCTGTGGGTTAGCTAGCGTTAGCTCACGGCCAGTTTCATTAGTTTGATATTTTGCGCATTCACTACTTGAACTTTGTGAGCTAACCACTCACTGCGTTTGGAAGCGTGACCTGCAAGAATGTCAGCGAAAAGTTAATATTAATGTTGTAGGTTAAAGTTACAATGAGAAGCTAACAAGCTAACAGCAAAGCTAAAAGGACAGCAAGCGGATAGTTGTTGTTGCCATAGAGATCAATGGTAGTTATTCTTTTGTTTTTGTTTATATAACAGCATTACTGCCTCCTACCGGGCTGGAGTTTGCAGTAGTAGCGTGAGTTAATAACACTTAATTCTCTATATATTAAGAAGGTTTTAATTAAGGTAACTAACCAAATAATTCAGCCACAATAATATTATTAATGTAATTTTATTGTTTAAGCAGACAAATCCTGTGATTATGTCTGATAACACATAATGTGCGCATGTCAATTGAGGAAATTATTTGCAGATTATTTGATAATTAAGATAATCATTAGATGCAGGCCTGCTCACACTAATACATCTCAAATCATGACACGGTCCTATCATTCAGACGATACACACATATATACAAAACAGGACAATGTAAAATAAACATAAAGGAAAAGAAAATATCCTTATCCTTAGGAAATTACATTTGTATACAAAATACTGCTGTGATATTAAAATGATTACTACCCTTCCCCTTGTGCCATGTACCTTCCGGTTTCCTTGTCCCTCTTTTCATGACATACTATTTATTTATTCATTGTGGATCCTCTTTGGATCACGACAGACCTCTGCCATACGCCTAAAGTCCTTTGTCATACACTCTCCTAACGTCTGAGGGAGGTAATGATGGGATCTGGTAACAACTTGTCCTCTATTTAAATTAAACGAAGAAGAAGACGCTGGGAGGCGGGTCCACTAGCTATTGGAACCAATCGTGGCAGCTGGCGGGTTGTGAGTTGTTGTCGCACGGAGGAGCTGAGGCTCGTCTGTCCCACTTGTTTTAAACCAGTAAAACATTATAACTTCGCCTCGCCATGGCGTCGTTTGTGACCGAAGTACTCGCCAGTTCCGGCAAACTGGAGAAAGAGGACCTGTCCGGCAAAATTAGCAAAATGTCGCGCAAGGTGGAGGATACTAAGGTAACCCGCTAGCTGACGTAGCATTAGCTCTGCTGGATAAAGTTTGAATTAGCTTTAGCTGTTAGCGCTAACACTGACAGATGTGAAACTTCACTCATCCTCGGACTAACTTGTCAATAGCGGTTCACTGGAATAACACGTAGCCGCGAATAAACACTGGTGACACCATTAACTTGTAGACGTGGGCCATCGAGCTAACTTAATACAAGTTCAGTGTATTTTCTTATCAGTACAGTTAGCTAGCCACACTGTATGTGGTGCCATCCAAAGAGCTACGTGGCTCAATAACAAACTAACAAACTAGGCACATTTGAAACCTGAAGATAATCACTCGGATGTGCATCAAGCCAGTGTCTTCTGTCTTTCTGGTTTGATGTATGATCGTTAAGGTCAGCTTGAAAACTAAACTTGTTTATCCATTCAGTTATTAGACAGAAGACACTGGCTTCAGTCCAAAAAGACCACTAACACCTATAATGAGTCTGAAACGAATCTAGTAAACTAAGCAAAACAAACAAGTAAGGAAGCTGAAGATCAGTGACTAAAATACTAGTATTTATCGGATTTTAACTTTATACAATTGATTTTGTTGTGAGAAAAAAAAGACTGATCAACACAATACATACATTTTTATAATCAATCAAGGAAAAAGGCAACTGTTCTCAAATCCCTTTTGAATGCACTTTGTCAGATGCCATGATGCCGCAGGTTTGTTCCCTGTGTAAGCCTGGTTTTTTACTGAAATCAAACAGAATTTGCTTCTATTCAGGACATTGGATGGATAAAAAGAGAGGTCTACCAAAAATGACTGCTTAATGTGCACCCCCACTATGATTTTCTGTGTGTGAGTTTTCATTTGTATTAATATAAACAAGATATTAACACGAACCAATATATGTGTATATATATATATATATATATATATTACTATGTAGATGAAAATAATTAAACAATTGTAAACAAACTGAAAGCAGGGCACCAAGCTCAACGGGAAAACTTTCTATTAACTCCTTTTGCTTCATGTTTTTTTCTCAGGAAGAAGTATGTGACATGATAAATAAGCGATATGGTGACTTCATACCTAGTCTCCAAGGATCAGAGGAGCTAATGGTGCAGGTGGATGTGGTCTCCAAAGAAATGGATGTCCTTAATAATTGCATTGAGAATGAGGTATGTTTGAAACTGTTTAGAAATGGTATGAAAGGGCAGAACAGAATGGGATACATTTGTTAACACTGCCATTAAACTGTGTGTGTGTGTTACACAGATACAGCAGAATATCCACGTGGCTGTGACTGAGTATGCAAAGCTGAAGCAGCAGCTGGAGAAAAATACCATCATCATAACAATGCTAGGATATATAAAAGAGGTACATCACACATGCATTTTATCAAGTTAAATGTTTGTAAACATGTAAATAGTGTCAAAATGCTTTGATTATTAACATTGTCATTTACAAATATATCCAGTTTATACATTTTAATACTAACCCATTTCAGTTTAAAAATAATATCGATGCTAATGTCACTAATGCGTACAAAATATATTACAATTTTATCTTATTTCTTCTGTTTGACTCAGTTTCACAATGCAATGGAGGAGTTCAGCAAATCTTTACAAGAGAAGAAGTATGTTGATGCAGCAAACCAGCTTGAAAGGGTAAGATCTGTTACCATCATGTCCACACAACCTCACGTCTAATCTAAAGAAGACCTCAGCAATTATGAATGAATGAATGAATATAAAATAATCCTAATGATGTTTTCACTAGTGTGTAATTATCTAAATTGGATGAGATGTTGTTTTCTTCTTTACCCTAGAATGAGCCCTTAATCTTTGAATACTTATATTTTTATTGGGAGCGGGTCATCTCTTTGGAGGTGGCCATGTTTTTTACAGTATCCCAGACTGGACAAACGAAACACCTTTTGAGTTTATATGACAACTGAAGGCGACCACAGGAAAGGTTCTCTTTTATGTTTGGAAGTAGAGGGTGAGGTGGATCCAGCTGCAGCTTCCCCACTAGATATCACTAAATTCTACATACTGAACCGTTAATGTAAATACTGTCCGAAAATGGAAAACACTTAAGTTCCAAAATTAGGTCAAGGAAAAGGGAGACGATATCTCCTACATGTGTGCATATTTATCGTATTTCCAATAGAGTATTTTCTTAAGTGCGTCCCAACATATTGATTGAATGGCAATATTTTCTTCTAGGCTAAAACCAGTGTGGATTCATTGAAGGGTTGGAAGACGTCCCAGCTGCCGCTGCTCAGTACTCTCAGCTCGGAGCTGACGGTACAGAGAGAAAACTTAATATACCACATGGGAGATGAATGGAAACGCCTCGTCATCTGGAAGTTACCATCCTCAAAGGGTAAGAATTCCTCTGGTTGTAAATGTTAACTATGTTAGTCAGACGTGGTACATCTATAACTACATTAAGTCTATGCTGTATCATACATTGCTGAGTATGAAGGGATTGTTCAGTGTTATATCAAAGATACAGAGACTTAGAATGTTTTTTCTTCCCTACCTGTATGTATATGACTCTGATCACCCAGATGACTGTAACAAAACACCACGAATTCCAGTCATAATCTCAATCCCATACAGCTTGGACCAAATAGATGCATTTATAAGCTGTTCTTAGATTCTAAGCGTTTCATGTTCTTTATATTTCCAAAACACGACATTAAATCTACCTGAGCGTGTTGCATTAATGTTGGCTGTTGGATTCGGACCATTAGAGCCTGAAGGTCTGAAGTCCTTCCTGAAGGTTGAGCTGAAGCTGAGCCACCCCGGCAGTAAAGAGACGGAACCCAAACCACCTGCTTTGTTGTGCTGCGTCCTGCAAGCTCTGGCCATCCAGGGAGACCTTCAGCACAAGATCAAACTCTTCAGTAAGAACAACAAAAACGGCTCGCTGTTGAATATGCAGTCCTTTATACGGACATCATGGGTAAATCCCATTTCTGTCCTTTCTGTCGTTCAGGTCAAGTAATGTTGAAGAACATGTTGAAGCCGTTGGTGGTGTACCCGTCACTGTCAGTGAAGGTAACAGAGCAGCAGGGTGAGGGAACTTTCCTGGCTTTAGAGTGTCTGGAGGAGAGCCGAGAGGAGCGATCCACACCTTCACAGGTCTACAGGAAACTGCTCCTGGTGCTCCAGACACTACACTCGCACATGCTAGGTAAAGTATGGCTGGGCCCATGTAGAATCATTACATCATGCTCTAAGGTTGCTCAGTGTCGCTGCGTTTTACATCTTTATCACAACTGCATAAATCATAAGGTGCATGTTTAATGAAAAAATGGCAGGTGGACAATATTAAATTACAAAATAGTGACAAAATAAACGTGTTTGTTTTTCAGATGTGTCCATTGTGGATAAAAAGCTCTCAACAATCTTGGGGGAGCTGATTTGGGAAGAAATTTCCCAGTGCATCATCCACCAGTGTTTGGTCTACTCCATCCCCACCAACAGCAGCCAGCTGGAGAAATATAAAAGTGTATGGACCTAACAGCAGTTTCTATAATATAATTATATAATTTATAATTATATCTTTGTCTTGCTGTCATAATAGGCTATTCTTGTCTGTTGAATTACATACTTAATGTGTTTTCTCCTGAACATATTCAAGGTGATCAAGGAAACAGAGGAGTTTGAGAAGTCTCTGAAGGAGATTGAGTTTCTGCAGGGCGACTCAACAGATCTGCTCAAGTATGCCCGAGACGTCAACTGTCACTTTGCTAGCAAGAAGTGCAAGGACGTTATTGTTGCGGCCCGCAAACTCATGACCTCCAAGATGCACAACACTGTCAAGGCATGTGTGCATATGAACTTTTGATTATGAACTTATCCCCCACATGTTTAAGGTAATGTTCAGATTAACAGTCACAGCCGAGTATGAGTATGTTTTACTAACAGTTGAGATGACAGTCTTTCACTTTAGGTCTACTTCTGTTTAAGCAGAATGTAAATCGGACATTTGTGCAGCTAATAGAAGTGAATTGAATCGAAGATGCTTACAGCATTAAACCTTCAAACAACCAGTAATATAGTTTAAAGAGGAAAGTATGGTTGAATGTCCAGTCCACTCTTTTTCAAACATACTCTCTTTGAGAAATATCTCATGCTGGTGTCTTACAGTAAATATTTTATATATAACCTAATGCCATTTTGTAAAATCTCCCTCCATCAGATCACAACAGACTCCAAGCTGCGTCTCCCCAAGCTCCCTGCTCCAAGTTCAGAGCTGAAGGTGAAGCAGGAGGCCACAAAGGAGGACATCACGATGGAGAACACGAAGCAGCTCTCTGCGTGGAGTCTGTGTCTACCGGCCTGTCGCATCAGTGAGTCAGTGCAGCAGCTGATGGAGCTGACACTCAACACTCTATGTGAGGCTGTCGGAAGCTCCACACAATGGTATGTTACAATGCTCAAAGACCCTACTGTGTATTGTTCTGATGTACATATGAGGTTGTTGTGCCTGGCAGCACAATGTCATTGTTCAATAGAAAAACCAGGACTTCCCTGACAGTAATCATTTCGGATTATGTACGATTATTATTTTTGTCGTTTTTCGTCGGTTGTAGAGTCATTGGCTCACAACACTGTTGAGTTACTGCCATTACAAAACATTGAGGCTAGTGAAGTCAGTGTATCTGCAGTCTACAGTCTAGAGGAGATTGACATCAATGGATAAAAACAATTTGAAGCAGCAGAGGCCAAGATAGTTTGATCTGTTGCCCTTAGACAGACTCGAGCTTTACTGGATACTGCAATCATAATGTTTGTTCTCAGACCACCAGGTTTCATCAGTAAAGATGTGTTGTCAAAATGAATCTATCTCTGTTCTTTTTAGTGCATTACAGCTCTTCTTCACTGTGAGAAACATTTTCCAGCTGTTCTATGATGTTGTGCCAACATATCACAAGTAAGAATGTTTTCATATCATAATTCACAGCAGACCAAACCAACACATTTCCACTGAAGGTGTAAAAAGTAGGTCATGGTTTCTCTGCTCCTCCATTCAGGGAGAACCTGCTCAAGTTCCCTCACCTGGCTGCCATTCAGCACAACAACTGCATGTACCTGGCCCACCACCTGCTCACTCTGGGACACCATTTCAGAGCTCATCTGCCACAGCCCCTCAGCGAGGGGGTTGCAACGTTTGTGGACATGGTGCCCGGATTCAGGAAACTGGGTAAGCAAACAGTTCTATGACCTAATATTGGTTCAGGAAGCACAATAATAAGGCATCCCTAGAACTACTGGCTTGGTGTCATTAAGATCTCATGAGGACATTTGTTGGTCTGCACATTTTCCTGTAGGTGCTCAGTGCTTCTTAGCTCAGCTGAATGTGCAGAGAGCTGAACTGTTGGAGAGACTTTCCACTGCTCACAACTTCTGCAATCTGGATGATGAAGATAATTACATTGCAGCGAGCAAAGCAGTGAGACAGGTGAGAAGGAAAGGCTTTAAATATACTAATGTTAATGAGTTGTAACAACAATTGTGTCAGAGAAAATATGACCGAACTGTAGATTTGTCCTTAAACCTATTGAGGAACTACTGATAATATGACTAACATTAGCTATGCCACGGTTTTACTAGTCATTCTTTCACTTTCCATGTGTTTCTTTGCAGGTGATTCATCAGTTGAAACAGTTGGGTACAGTGTGGCAGGACGTCCTGCCAGTCAGCATCTATTGTAAAGCCATGGGCAACCTCCTCAACACTGCCATCACTGAAGTCATTGCCAAAATCATGATGCTTGAGGTTTGTCTTGTTTTCCATCACGTAGGACCATATTACCAATTATACCAATACAAAGGTATAAATGCCAAAAAATGAACATAGGAAAAATAAATCCATGAATCAAATGGCTTCTGGGTGTGTAATCAAGTCTGAAACCAAACTAGGAGCCAAATTGTGGGGCCTGGTGAAAATCAGTGTACAGCACAAAAAAGAAATAATGGTTCTTAATTAATTCCTGTTGAAAACATTAAGTATAGTGGAATTATATATATATCTACTATAATTACTCTAAATGATGACTCTTGATATGGTATGAAGATGATCTTCTGTAAACTCATGACTGTTGATCAACACGGACTTTATTTCTCTGTCTACAGGATATTTCCTCTGAGGATGGGGAGCACCTGCATACCCTGTGCCAAACCATCATCGAGGAAGGTCCGCTCGTCTTCATCCCTCTGGCTGAGGAAAACAAGAACAAGAAATATCAGGAAGAAGTGCCCCTCTATGTGAAGAAGTGGAGCACCTTCAAGGAGCTGGTCATCGTGCTGCGGGCCAACCTGCAGGAGATCGTTGACAGGTAAGATGGAAACTGGACTAAACACTGGATTCCAACTGTCAAACTCCATACCTCTAGTTTGAAGCTTCAACATTAAGAAATGTGTACTCTCCAAACCTAAACTAAGTTATTAGGTTATTTAGCCTCAGATAAACTTTAAATAAGTGTTGTCAGATATTTCTTAGTACTTCTCATGACAAGTAAAATTGATTCACTGAAACAGAGAATAAAGGTCTCTGATAACACTCAGAGACTTTTATTTTCCATAGATGAGTTAGACTGGCTGGTATTAATTCCCCCATGATACCTCTCCACAGGTGGACTGACGGTAAAGGTCCTTTGGCGTTGGAGTTCTCCAGTTCCGAGGTGAAGAATCTCATCCGAGCCTTGTTTCAGAATACAGAGAGGAGAGCTGTGGCTCTGACCAAAATCAAATGAACACTTGGAGGAAATGACCTACGAGAAGATACTACAGCACTCCGTCCTCTGCGGAAAACAGGATTTGTGTCCTAAATCATTTCCATCCTCTGTAATGTACATGTACATATTACTACTCTCTTCCTTTAACATAAACCACATGGTGACATTAATTAATAGAGAAAAACCTAAAGATTTGAGTTATGGTATATCATTTTTTATCGCCAAAATGAGCCCCAGTCGTGCTTCATAAGTTTACTTACAGCAGCATAAGTCCTTTTATGTGATGCCATTAAACGAAACATAAATTTTAAGTACCTTTTCTGTTATTTCTGTTGAACATATATGTTCATGTATGCAGTTGGAACTGTTTGGTTGTCTTAGGGATTATAAACTGGTTGTAATCAATCTGTGGGATCTGATTCTTCTCATCATGCTGCAATCAGTCCCACAGAGATTAAAGGAAGGCGTCTTTACATCAGCCTGCAGACTCAGTCCTATAGCTTCGCTTCGGGGGGGTGTTCCATGACAAAGCCAGCTAAGGTTGTGTAACCATTGGCCTTGCCATCTGTTAACATGTGATTTGGCATCCAGGGTTCATTTTGTTAGTCAAACGTCATCTGATTTGCAGTGTGCTTGTGTCAGGGGTCTCTGTTCTGTATTGATGACATTTCAGGTGAAGGTTTGCTGAGTTTGTTGTGGCTCTAACGGAGAATCACAGAAACTTGCACCTCATAAAAATATCCATGTACAAGGAAGCAGTGAAAAGAAACTCTTCACTAATGTATTTATTATTTCTCAAAATAAACCAAAAGATGCAACTTTTTACAACCTTTTGAGAACCCTTTGTTTTGAATGAATGTGATGTTGGCGTCAGTACCTGATGCTTTATTTTACTAAGAAAATGGGGCAGCTGTGATAGCGGGTAGAAAAGCGTCATCCACAAATCAGAAGGTCAGTGATTGGTTCCCCGTGTCATCTGGTCTGCAATCCAAAGTATCTGAAGTTACTGACGCCTAAATTGCCGCTAACTTCTGTGCTGAGAGTGTATGACTTGTGTTGAAGAAGTACTGCATATAGAAGCGCTGTATGAATGGCAGAAAGTGCCTTGAGTGGTCGATAAGGCTGCAGAAGTGCTGTATATGAATGTATATATTCAGCATCAACCTGTCATAATTTTAAAATTTGTTTAATTATGTATATATGCTTGTATGAGAGTGGTTTTGGTCTTATTAAACGCGTTTACACAGCAGAATGAATTAAAATAGAGCCAGACCCGATGTACAGTAGTGACACTCGAGGAGGTGCTCTCTTCAAACAGCTGTCACAGCCATGTTCAGTGTTATGGGATGATCGTTGTCAGGAGCTGCTGTGTGAATCATTGGAGGGGAGGAGACTAACAGCCGGACAGTAGCAGTCACACAGGAGCTCGTCCGTCACTCATCATCTTTCTTCTTCTGATCAAACCTGATGACTTCAACAAGGAAGAACAACCCTGGCAGCAGCTGTGTTCATCTTCAGGTATGCTCCACAGAGGTATTTGACGACTCATCCTTTTTAGAATGACCTTTTCAGCAGCTGTGTTTGAATCAGTGGTGGCAATCGGGAGATAATTATTTTGGATATTCATAACATTGACAGTTGTTTTTTTTAATAATGACTTTAGAAATTAAATTAACCCTACTTCCATTCAAATTCATTCAATTCCAATTAATTGATGATTTGCATTGTGTAAAAAAAATCACTGTTTCCGAGAGCACGAAGACACATCAAATATCTTTGTTATTGATAAAAGACTGTACAAAATTCTAAAATAAGCATTTCTAAAAGTGAGAGAAGAAACAATCCTCACAGAAGAGATACAAAAATTAAAGGAAAAAATGGCAACAAAATACATTGATTATATTCTGTCAATTAACTAATTGATAAACCAAGCAATTGTTGCAGCTCAAACTAATTTAATTTGCAAAACATTTCCTGTAAATAATTTATTTTCACTAAAATTAAAACTTGCTCAGACTCAGAATAGACTGTGTTCATATTTTAACTGACTGTAGTTCGTTATTACCTGTTTTTTAGTATAGTATTTTTGTCTGTCTAAGAAGACCGATTGCAACAATAAAATTCTGTCCGCCTGATTGGGTGGATTCAGAAGGGTGTCACATTGTGTGCGTGAGTGTTTTGCTACAGTAAATACAGCACTGTTTAAAACATAAGACCGAAGTTCATTTGGTCACATCTGGACAAAATTATTTCTAAGCCTCTCTGTCCAAACAAAGTCGGTAATCTTTTCAAATCCATCGTGTTCCTTAGTGTTTCTCAGATGAATTTTGAGGATTAGTGATAATCCCTTCATGTTCGCTGGAGACACTGATCAGCCCACTTCAAACCTCTTGTTGAGCAGATGAAGAAGAAAAGCATCATCATCGTCATCGTCGTCACAGCTGCACAGGTCTGATCTACAGACGCATGTGGGGGCTGTCAAAGAAATTGCTCTCCTGGGAGAGCTGCTGAACATTAACAGGAGACTGAGTTGTCACATTTTAAATGTGTCACTGAGTGAAAGCAGGTAACACCCTGAATGGTTCCCAAATTTTGTTTCCACAACCTCATACTGAAACCAGGATGCTTCTCAGTAGAGTGCAGACCTCCGCCAAGTCCCAGCAGCTCCCTGATATTGAGTCAAGCTGCACCACATTCCACACACTCATAGATATCAGTTGCTTAAATAGGCCTGATTTAAGATCTATGAATTATATCCTGAAAGATTTGTGAAAATGTAAAAAAAATACAAATCTATCTTGCAATGTTAAAGAAAGTGATTAAAAGTAGTTCCTGGATCCGTCCCTTGAACTATTTTAAAGGTTCTACTTGGCCTCTGTCCCATCCCTCCCCAGAGTTTCATAAAAATCTGTTCGGTAGCTTTTGCATAATCCTATTGGCAAACAAATAAACAAACAAATGGAAAGGGGTGAATACATAATCTCCTTGGTGAGGATAAGCTTCGGGGCAGCACTGACAGGAGACATAGTGATGTCCCTCTCTAGCTGCCTTTGTAAATCCAGTTTGATGTCGTTGCCCAAACAGAGGCCAGGCTTGAGGAGTGATCCACATCTTGAAGAAGACCTCAGCGATGAGCTCCGATGGGATGTGCAATAGAGAGACTCTACAGGACGTCAGGGTCGAGCCTCGCAGGAACTCCCTCCCCCCAACGCAGGCCCTCGCTGATAAACATCTGCTGGCTTACCTGCCGCGGCCACAACCAGAATCCATACGTTACACTCCTTACACTTACAAGGTACAGCTGTCTGTTTTAATCACTGAGCTGCAGCTTAATTAAATGCCAAGGAAGAAATATATTCATTCTTTTTCTAATGGCAAGCTATATACAGTACTTTGTAAAACAACTTTTTTTTTTATTATACGTCTTTTATTTTTCTATTACCATCAATGAAAATACACTGGAAGTAAACTACTAATCTTTTGTCTGTATTATAATGGTTACTGTGTTATTCTGACTTCCCTGCCTTGTCTATACTCCCAAACCCCAGTGACTTCTATTACAAATATGTAGTTTAGTCTTTTTTTTTCAATTCTCATTATCTCCTAAAACAGATGGGGACTGTAGTTTTTAGCAAATGTTACTCAACCTGGAGGAAATAGTTTGTTGAGGTTGATTTTCAGCTGCAGGTTGAAACACATGTGGTGTCCAGTGGATATGGGACTATCAGACTGTGGGTGAACCTGTCAGCAAGTCCAATGGTGTAGTGTAAAGGATGGCTGTGGCTGAGGAGGTAGAGAGGAGGTACAGATAGTGGTCCACTAAAAGAATGGTTCGATCCCTGGTTCTGCATTCTGATGTGTCCTTGGGCAAGATACTGAGCCCCACATTGCCCCAGTTTAACAAAGAGTTGCTGCGTATAGAAGCGTACTGTATATACTGTATATGTAATAATCTGCTGTGTTGCATAGCACAGAGGCTTTGGATCCACAGACTTCACAGACTTTTTATTGGCTCTACTGACATTAGACAAATATTGAATATTAATATTTAATGAATCAAGATTGATTATTTATATCCCTCAAAACACATCTTGCAGTAGTGGACTGGTATGCTGAGCCCACTCTGTATATGTTGGAGTTAGGAATCTTTTAGCAGTTTCAAATCATTTTATATGTCCTAGTTTCTAAAAGAACAGGAGTTTTGATGGGCTTATGAAGCTACCTATCATTAATTTCATAGTTAAGCCTTTTATGATTATTGTGCATTTTTATCTTTTATTCCAGGGTGCAGCTAAATCCACTGTTGCTTCCATGATGATGGCGAAAAGAGCCTCTCTTATCCACAACAACTTTAACTACACCATCTGCTCATCCCTCCCGTCGTCCCAGGAGGCCTCTCCCTCCCAAACCCACGGTCCCTGCACTCCGTCCTCTCAGGATTTGACTTTAACCAAGCAGGATCCCCTTCAGCAGCAAACCCCCCAAGCAGCTCCTCAGCCACCAGCAGAGGAGACCCCGGTGCCTCAACCTTTGCATCGCAGCAGAGCCCTCAAGCGCTTCAGCTCCAGGTGGCAATCGAGAGGCTCCACCAGAAGCAACAACGTCCCGGTGTCTGCGCTCGAGAAACAGCACATTGCAAAGAGTCACAAGAAGCGCTGCAAGCTGCTGGGTGATGAGCCCTCCTCACATGTCACTGCCAGCAATCTGCGCCAGCGTTACATCACCAAGGATGGAAAGTGCAGGGTCAACCTGGGGCCTATCGCAGACAAGAGTCGCTTCCTCTCAGATATCTTCACCACGCTGGTGGACCTCAAGTTTAGCTGGTTCCTTCTCGTCTTCACTATGTGCTACATCCTCACATGGCTGACATTTGGTGGAATCTATTTTCTAGGTGCGTGGTTGCGTGATGACATTGCTCATGTCCATGACCCTCAATGGAAGCCGTGCTACCAGAATGTGGACAGTTTCCTATCAGCCCTGTTGCTTTCATTGGAAAGCCAGAGAACCATTGGGTATGGCTCCAGGATGGTGACAGCTCACTGCTCCGAGGGCACGGTGCTCCTGATGGTCCAGTCCATCCTTGGTTCCATCATCGACGCTCTGATGGTGGGCTGCATGTTTGTTAAAATCTCCCGGCCCCAGCAGAGAGCTCAGACGCTGATCTTCAGCAAGAACTGTGTCATATGTGAGCGGGACGAGAAGCTGTGCATGCTCTTCCGCATCGGTGACCTCCGAGTGAGCCACATGGTGGACGCCAAGATCCGGGCCAAGCTGATCAAGTCCCGGCAGACCAAGGAGGGCGAGTTCATCCCGCTGGAGCAGTCGGAGATCAACCTCGGCTACGACTCCGGGGGAGACAGGCTGCTCCTGGTGGAGCCGCAGACCATAACCCACGTCATCAAGGAATGCAGCCCCTTCTGGGAGGTCGGGGCCGAGCGTCTGAAGAGGGAAACCTTTGAGATCATTGTCATCCTGGAGGGCATCGTTGAGGCATCAGGTTTGGAGATGTATTTTTACTATGCTGCTGTTCTAAAACAAATGTTGTGATGTGATTGCAGGTTATCAAGGTTTTTTGACTGTGTCTTGTGCACAGAGGGGGTCATAGCTTTGATTTAATGAGATTTTACCCTCTGTAGCTTGTAGTGCTTCTTTTATATGTGTATTCTAACAATCACAGGGAAATCTGATGGCAGCTAAATGTGTCTGAACACTGCTGCTAAGCAGGAAGTAAACTGGCTGAAAACAACTGAAGGGATTCCATAAACTCCACTGTGTTTCCAGTGTATAAATATATAAAAAATGTAGATCAGTGTAAGCAGGAGCCAGTTTTACGATCACTGGTATTTACTTCAACCTCACACAATACAGAACACACAAAACGGTCTTGGAACAACACCAGTTTGGAAGTATGATTATCTGGTCAGGGTCGCGGGTGCTGGAGACAATCCCAGCGGGCATTTGGCGAGAGGCAGGGTACACTACTTGCCAGGGTGTAGAGACAACCACCATTCACACCTATGACCAATCTTAAGTCTCCAATTAACCTAACCCCAGTCTGCATGTCTTTGGGCTGAAGCCGGCAGAGGTCCCCTGCCAAGCTGGGATTCTAACCAAGAACCTTGCTGTTAGGAAACACTGCAGGGCTAAAACCTGGTCTATTTGGATGCGGTCGCAGCAGCCTGTGGCACATGGTGCAAGATATATTAAGATACAGAACACCAATAACGCTGAGCAACAGACCCAAAAAGGACTTTAACTCTTTTTTTTAATTGAGTTTTTTAATCGGCTCTGACCACTGAATATATTTCTTTGTGTTTTTTTCCCAAGAAAGTGCCCTTTACCAGATCTCCTGTTGACTTTGTGCTGCAGGTATGACGTGCCAGGCGAGGACTTCCTACACAGAGGATGAGGTCCTGTGGGGCCACAGATTTGAGTCCTGCATTTCCTTGGAGAAAGGAGCTTTCCGTGTGGACTGCAGTAAATTTGACAAAATCTTTGAGGTTCAAATGTCCAACCTCAGTGCGAAGGACAGGAGCTCAGCAAAGGAACAAGATGATTTGTTTTAGAAAATCTTACTAAACATCTCCTTTTTGTGTATTAATACTGCATTAAACTTTAACACTCATAGTTCATAGATATTCATCTGAGGGTGGCTGTGATCTCTGGTTTGTGTTTTAGGGTGTGCTTTATGTTTTTGTTGTGATAAGCCATTTAATCTATGTTGCAATATGAAAGAGTTTTATGTTATGTTTAAATTATTTTTCAAAGATTTGAATAAAAATTCTGCTACACCAGTATGGTCTTGTCTGTGCCATTGGAAAATAACGTTTTCCAAGTTTTTGAAGAGTTGTATGACTACACATTTATCTTCTTTTTTCCAGGATAATTAATCATCGCCTCAGCTTTATCATGTGACCTATTGTAACTCACTGCACTGAACTATTTCACCGACTGAAAAGCACTGACCGACAGTGAGCTCCTATTGAAATTGTAAGGATTATTATTATTATTTTTCAGGCAAATGAATTGGCTTTTTGAGGGCTTTAACATGCTAAAATTCTTACCAAAATTTGAAGAAAATTAGACAGTGGTGAAAATGTACGTATTCTGGAGGAATTTTAGTTCATTAAAGTATCTGAGTACTCCTCTCCCACCACTCATCTGCAAGATTTGGTTCTCTAAAGGCTCAGTGTGTAGAATGAAGTGACATCTAAAAGTGAAATTGCATGTTGCAGTTGAGCTCACATGCCCCCTACCTCCCCCTCCCCTTCCAAAGAGAACCTGTGGTTCACTCAAAAGGTGTTTAGTTTGTCCTGTATAGTGTAAAGAAAACCACAATTTAGAAAAAAACCACTAGTGAAAACATCACTAGTATTATTTTATATTCAATTTCTGCCAGTAAATCCCATTCACCTAAATCTTACAACCTGAACCTTTAAATTTGATGTGAAAGGTTAGATGAGTTTCTCCTCTTTCTAATATCAGTCTACGTGTAATACCGATTCCAGTCCGGCAAGTGGCGCTCATGCAGCAAAGCCCAAACACCAAGAGAAGAAGAAGCTGTGTCAGAAGCGCAGCATGATGGGATATGAGAATCCTCCGGCGGCGCGTTGCCGCCATGTCACCTAGAGAGAAACGTTTAGTTCTTCTCTCTTTTTTAGGCGTAATAGGTCTCGCTCTTTATTATTTTCCTACTTTTCTTTACGCGTCTTTAATTATCGCAGTTTGTTGTATTGTGTGGTACTACCACAGCGGAGGACCGCTTCCCGCCAGGCTAGGCCTGAATCCGCGGGCTGGACTGAACGCCCCAGGTGTGCTCCGGCGCTGGTTGCTGGGTTGGGGGGTGACCGGCGTGTCGGTGGCATCGCGGGGGAGGAAGAGGAGCAGCGCTGACAAAGCCGAACACCGGGAGCCAGTGGGACATTTCAGACAAAGGCCCGCCGAGAGCGGAATTTATCGAGGGGAAGCTTTGGCAAGTGACTCGTTTCTGTTCAGTCCCCGGGATTTCCTCATGGGCAGCTACATTGGAAAACCCGAAAGTCCCATGGCTGAGCTCGGGAGGCCGAGGGCTGGGAGAAACCCCCGAGAGCTGTTGCGGGAGAAGCTCTCCAGACCCAACCATGCTGTCTACACCCCCAACAGGAGGCTGTCGTTCGCTGGGTATGTTTACGTTCAAATCTTGTTATAACGTCTTGAGCCATAAGGAGGCACTAACTGTCTGGGCCATTCAAAGCTTCATGGCGGGTTTTATTCACTAACGGGTAAATACCGGTTAGTACCTGGTTGATGTGATGATCCATAATAGGCAGCACAAGAAGTAACGTGTCGCACATGTGTGATTTGTAAACATCTCACCTTAACTTGCTCATATGATTTGCTGTAGGATGTGAAGATGCACTAAGTGGTACAATGGTCATCTGAGGCTCCTTTTAGTGGAGAAGAGGGCAATGGACTCACACTTGCACACCTCATTATTTCAGCAGACTTGTAAGACCGTTGTGTGGGTCTAGTGGTGGAATCACTGAGTCATGTATGGACGTCTGAGATCACTACTTGGCCTCTGTATGATTTAGGTGTGTGTTGTTGAAGAACATATACTTCTTGTGTATCAACTCTTTCATCATATTGTTTTTTTCCTCCGCAGGGAGCCACCTGGTCAAGTGGGCAGGTTCACCATTACCCCCCAGCGTCACTACCCACTGCAGCAGCCGGGCGCCTCGTCAGTTGGCATCTTACCTCCTGTCGGTTGGGAAGGCTTCAGAAAGAAAAACATCCTCAGCCCTCGTAACTCGGCAGCCGCCCTCAGTCCCGTCACTGTGAAGATTGCCAGGCCCAACCACAGCACCCCCAGGTCTTTACATTCATGTATATATATATGACCTTATTCTGAACCATTTGCAGGTGTAGGAAGTCTGCTCAAAACAGATAATCCATCAGGCCTTGCTTAATTTTTATCACATGCATTATTGTTGTGAGGATTTGCTGCCTTGCTCTATTTTCTATTTTTTTAATTTACCCTTTGTGTTTTGAAGTGTTCGTTAGCCAGACAGAGCAATCTGGGTTTGACATTTATTGACCAAAGGATGGATTTATTCTTCAGCCTTCAGCAGTGATGCTGTTTGAAAGTTAACATTGACAAAAGCTCAACCATGTCCTGTTTTATTTTTAGTATGGACCATCTAAGTTGTGCCAGGCTTCCCAGGGCCCCTGCAGACCCTTGCTCCAGAGAAACTGTCCTCAAGGTGTTGAAGGAAAGTCGCAAGAGAGAAGTGGAGGATGAGGACAAGAGCTTCACGATCGAACAGAAAAGCAAAAGAAGGTACCAAGCTAATACAGCCTGTCTCAGCGTGTATTGTCATTTAAGAAGATTTACTTTGATATTTGTTCTTACCTCTGACTCAAGTAACAGTTTACATAACGTATACAAACGCCAAAATCACTCACTCATTCAGTTTTTGGTCAGTGTTTTTTGGCTTTTGCTATCTCTGCATGATTGACCATTAGAGCACATACAGGTCAGTTTGCTCCATTCATTTCAATCTTATTCAAGAGAGAATGTCAACTTGGTCATGGCAGAGAGGTTTGTACGGGATTTAGACAGCTTATCGTTCACCTTATTTCCATCTGTTGTTTACATGCACAGCTTCTGAATGAGGAAAAACGTTATTGCAGGTGTAAATCGGCTACCTAAAGTAGCCAAGTGAGTGCTTTACTTGAACATTGTCCCCCTCCAGAGTCTCTTTAACCTGGGATAATGTGATGGGCTGTTATTGTGAAGCATGAACACATCAATCATGTTCAAATATAGTTCTCCGCTAACAATGTTATGTTATGGAGAACAAATACCACAGAATTACAACACAGATGGAAAAAAAACACCCAAAATAGGTTTGGCTTTATACATTAACAGTGGAGTTTATAGAATATGTATAGAGATTCCTCCAAAGATGTTTAGCTGCTGAAATATTTCTGTTTTAGGCTCAATATTTTTTTCCGCAATGTGTTTTCACAAAAATCCAGGTATTCAAATCCGAGTAAATAATAAATTATTTGACATGTTTGTTTTCCATATTTATTTCCCCAGACGTAATGACAGTGAAGGAAGTGCACACTCTGCTTTTGAGCCTCTTCTGCCCAATGGGACACCGTCACAGTTGGTCCCTAAGTGAGTTAAAAGTTAAAATATTGTCTTTGATTGTCACTGAGTTTTTAAGGCAGTAGCACTCCACAAAGTATAGTGTGGCTGTCTAAATGTGGGCTGATATGCTTCCCCGTCACCTCTCCAGGCCCGGAAACCTGAAAAGAGGGATGTCCTCTCTGGCAGAGGAGTCCATCATGAAGAGGTCTCGCACCTCCTCCATCAGCTCTGGCAGTGGGGCCCATGCCCCTAGAGGAACCCCAGGCACCAGGAGAAACCCCATAAACAGTTCCTACAGTTCATCACTAGGCCTTAGCCAGGTACGTCTCACCTGCTGCATTATATTGCATGTGGCCCTGCAGAGATTAAGTGGAGTTTTTAAGGCTTTATCTCCTTGTTTACATGAACAGCGGAAGAAACGGTCAACACCCAGCTCCCCTCTCTCCAGCCCTGGATCTTCTCGCTGTCAGACTCCAGAGGGAGTTGCCAAAAGAGCCAGGTATGTGTCTGCTGATTTCCTGCTGGGTCCAGTCATCCACATTTAACAGTATATTACATTTCCTTAAACTTGTCTTTTCATTATCAGAGAGAATGACCGACAGTCCCCCAGCGCAGCATCCTCTGTGAGGTCGGAGCAGACAGCATCCAACAAGGCACCTGATACTTGTAAGTCATGTATGTCAGGCATTACATAGACATTTATTTGGTATTCATTGAAATTAAAGTTCAATGATTTAAATGTATCATTTTATGATGTTTTTGCAGCCAAACTAGCCGCAGTCCCAAAGGTCCTAGTCCCTACCTCATCAGACTCTACTAGTAGTGGTGGGAAGAGAAAAAGGAAGATCCAGTTGGTGTCCAGCCACCGTGACGATGAGATCTCACTGGTAGGAAGCGATATATTGCCAAACTACAAGCTTCCTCTAACCCATGCTTATGTGATGTGCTAGATTGATCTGAATATCTCTATTTCATTTAATTGCAGCCCCCGCCTCCAGAGCTTGGCTACAGCATCACTGTGAAAGACTTGGATGAAGAGAAAAAGGCTGCCATCAGCAAGATCCAGAAGGTCCTGGAGACGCCTGGTGAGTAGACGCAACCACAGAAAAAAAAAACATTAAACATTAAATTAAACATGCAAATGCTGGAGGAGTGACAGATTCATTAACCAAACTTTTAAATACTATTGTGCTGCTGCACCCAGAATTTTTAGACCTGACCAGTCTCACATGGCTGTTGATTAGAGAAGCCCTGAGTCAGTTCTGTTGATTTGTCCTTATTTAGCTCCAGAACCAGAGAAGTCGGTTGCTCCCCCAACCACCACTTCCAGCCAGACCACCGCCTCCTCTACCAGCTCTACCGCCACCACCACCCTGAGCAGCCTTCTCGCAGCTCCTCTGCCTACAGCCTCCAGCGCTGCCATCCCAGTCATCAACCTGGATCCCAGTCCAAGCAGCAGTGTCAGTACGGCACCTGCAGCCTCCAACCCACTGCTGGAGGCTCTGAAGATGAAGGCCGGCACTCCTGCTAGCGCCACACCTGCAGCCAGCACAACCATAGGTACGGTTATCTTTACAAAATACACAACCTGTATAACGTTGTCTTCTATGAGAAGTCCATTCCTTGTCACCATTTGTAATCTAGCGTATTTAGAACATTTCTTTTCGCAGTTCACTATTTTTAATCTATCAAACTGTAAAAAAAAATTGCATCTTCTCTGTGCTTAAGTTGGTTAAAATCCTTAAATATATTGATTAAAAAGGGTCTATTGTTAATATATTGTTAATTCTACTTATTCTTTGTTTTGTTAGTATTTTCAAGTTAGGGTTTACTTTCTAAATATCTTATATCCAAGCATCTCCTATATTTCATGACCTATTGATTATTGTCATATGTTTGATCAATTCCATTAGTTTTTCCCTCCCTAATTGTAAACATTGTCTGTAGTGTCTGTGTCGACCACACCAGTGCAACCCAGTGGCTTCAACCTGAAGACAACAACTGCAGTGGATTCCCAAAGGCCTCCCCCTGCATACCCGTCTCAGTCCTCCACTGCTGGTGTGGAGCAGCCTTCTGCCTTCACTCAGGTCCTGAGTCAGGTCATGAAGTCTCCCAGCAGCACCCCACCTGTAATAGGATCAACACTTTTCGGATTGGCCAGCCAAAGCAGCACCCTCTCTGCTCCTACATTCTCTAACCCGATCACCGCTGCCAACGCCCCAGCCAGCAGCTCTGAGTCAGTGAGTAGCACAAACCCTCTGCTGGCTTCAGGATTCAAGCCCATTTTCGCTGTCACCACCACCACATCCGCGTCAGCTACATCAGCTCCAGAGAGCAAACCTCCGGTCCAAAGTTTCAAGCCCATCTTCGGAGGTGCCACTGCAGGCATTGGCTTTGGACAACCAGCCACCCTCGCAACCACAAACCCAGTCTCTGCCGTTTCTGCAAATAGTACATCCTCAATATTTGGTGTGTCAACAAGCAGCACCACAGCTGCCTCATCGGTTTTTCCTGGCTTGACCAACCCCCTCATGGGAACAGTGTCCACCAGCGCCATCACCACCACCACACAACCTGCAACCCAACAAAGTGTGAAGTCCCTCTTTGGTAGCTGGGCCACACCACCTACAACAAGTACCAGCTCAGCCACAATGCAGGCCCCTAATACAGGGAGCACATTTCAGGGCTTTGGAACTGCTACCACCACTGCTGCAGCTGCACCTGCACCTGCCCCAGCTGCTGCTGCTATCACAACCTCCAGCAATGGCGGCTTCGGATTTGGTGTCACGCAGCCGGACCCTCAAGCTGCCAACCAGAAGGCATTTGCCTTTGGTCAGCCAGCACCCAGCCAAAACTCAACCACCGCTTCATTTGGAGGCTTTGCCATGGCCAATGCTGCACCAACCACTGCTACTGCCCCCACCCAGTCCACTTTCCCCTTTGGGAAGTCGTCTTTTGGACCGCCAGCAACGCAGTCTAATTTTGGCTCCTCAGCAGCACAACCAAAACCATTCAACTTTGGAATCAACACAGCATCATCCACACCTGCCCCTAACTCCGCCCAAGCTCCTTTCAATTTTGGGTCTGCTGCTGCCCCTACAGGAACTACATTTGGGACCACAGCACAACCCGCATTTGGAGCTAGTTCCACTGGTTTTGGTTTTGGTGGATCCACTGCTCCCCCGGCTGCACCCACTGCTGCTCCGAGCTTCGGTGCAGCAGCCCAGACTCAGAGCTCCTCCTCAGCCGGATTCACATTTGGTAGTGCTGCCCCTCAGCCAGCTCCCTCTGGTCCATCTCAGCCAGCACCCAGTGGATTCAACTTTGGTGCTGCTATGCCATGCCCTCAGTTCGGAACACCGGTGGCCAATAATCCTGCACCGCAAATGGGAGGCTTCAACTTTGGGGCTGCTGCTGCTGACAAATCAGCTTTTGGTAAGGATAAATGTTTTGCTTATTTAAAGTGGGCTCTACTGTAGGATTAATTTCATAAATATCTAAGTATTTTTTGTGTGTGTCATAACTGACCGTCATTGGTTTTCTATCCAAGCAGAAATTTATTTTCAGCCTCGGATGATTAAGTTTAATCAAGGTTTTTGGTGCTTTCTCTGCAGGGACGTCTACCCCATCCTTTGGTCAGAGTGCTGCTGCAGGTCCAATTCCCTTTGGAAGTCCTGGAACTCCTGTCCAAGGCTTCAACACTGTTCCATTTGGTACGTCTTTAATGCGGTGACATCACCTCTGTTTGTAAAACTCTGATCCCCAGGTGACTTGTCGATCCCAAAACTGAGGGGACCCAGGTATCACTTGCTGTTTACCATCCAGTTTGATCACTACCTTTGTTTCAGGAGTCTCGCAGTGAAGATGCTACACAAAACTTATACCATTGTGCATTTTTAGTATAATCAAATATAACCACTGAAAAGAATGAAGCTTTTAGATGCAATCACTGAGAAAATCCAGGTGCTAGTTAACGTAGTCAACTAGCAATGAATATTCATGGTTAATGGTAGAACAAAAAATACAGTTTAATGATATGCACTCTGTGTTTTTCTTTTTAAAAATCAGGATCTCCAGCTGCTCCCTCCTTCTCTATTGGAGCTGGAACCAAGCCATCTAGCGGACGGCAGAGGCTGCAGGCGCGGAGACAACACAACAGGAAGAAGTAGCCTGGTACTTGTGTTGATCACCGCTTTCAGGGGACTTCTGCTGCTGCTGCTATTATGGCTAACCTGGCTAACATTGCTCTGTTCTAAGCTCAACAACCCCCAACCAGGCTGCCACCATCCACTCTGCCTCCTACGCCTCCTCCAGTGGGATTGTGCTGGCCCTAAACAATGTTTGCAGAGGAGTTAGAAAGAGCACATCAGCTTGCTGAGTTCATGCTGCCTGAATGACTACATGACCCAGTGAGGGAACGTAGCAGTGAAGCGATAGAACAATGTACATTACTTGAAGAGAAAGAACAGACAATTGAATAGTTTGATTCTGAACAAAAAGCATATCCAAAGTTCTTTTTCCTTTAACAGTATGTGGACACTCCCAATTGGTTCGTCTTAAGGAGAAAGTGGAGTCAGACAATGAAATTGAGCCTCTGCTCAAACATTTATTTTTTTACGTGAAGCACTCGCTGGTTTGTATGTCTCTGAATTTTTTTGAGTACATTCTCTGAATGAGTCTGAGTTGGGTGAAATGCACAGTTGATTCAGATAAGGTACACAACGCTGCAGTGTAAAACAAAAGTTATGAGTCGTGTGCATTATAAATTATTTTTTTAATTGGATCTCTGACCCTGTACATGAGTGATGGATTTCAGCACCTTAGGGCAACTTATTAAATGTCTTAATGTAGTTAGTGGAGGCCCTTGTGTTCTTGTTTCATACTTTGTCATTACAAGCATTCCCAGAGTCCTCATGCGGGCAGCCTTGTTTTGGTAGTGATTGCCAACACAGATGTAATTACTGAGTCAGTATATGATGAGGATGACTACTTTAATTTGTGCTGTCGAACCAAAGCCAATTCTTCAACTTCATGCCTGTGAAACAACCTGTGTTCTGTATCTCATCTTTACATCCGGAGACATGTTTGTTTGTGCCAGACTACCTCTCTTTACCTCCCAGACTCTGAAGTCTTGTTAGATCCCTAAAAAATAACCAACCTTACAGCATTGACTCGAACATTTTTCTTTTAACTACTGTTAATACAGATGTACCTTAATAAATATGGTGAAGTTTTCTTCCTTTCATACGTTTGTGAAAAAACACTTTCTCCCCACTTCTGAAATATCACTGTTCCAATAAATTACACCACATTGATGCATAATCAAATCTTTTGATTTGGAAACCCTTACCTGCTGGTGATTCTCACTGATGATGCAGTGATCTTGGTCGTATTCAATGACTTATTTGCACAATGAGGTGAAGAATTTTGTGAAGCAAAAATGGTTGACCGATTGATGTCAGCTATTGAATCAGTTATTTATTTTTCACTTCTGAGATTCAAAAACTTAATTTTGGACATGAATGTTCCAACAAGAAACCATTCAACTTTTCAAGGTCCTACTCTTATTTTCCTCCCATAAGCCCCATGTGATCAATGAAAAGGGTCCAGACCCTGGTCTGATGCTTGTGTAGCTGTTTTAACCATATTCAAATTTTTTAAACAGGGTGACAAATGTTAATTACAGTCTATCTGAAAACACTACTCTACTATTCTGTCATTTTTAGTGTACACATTTTCATATATACATTTTTAAATTGTGAAAATTTACCTGAATAATAATTTAACCACCAGCATGTTCTCATCAAACATGATACCATACCTCTTCCAATGGGACTTATTGATCTGTTTGTTTATTTGATTGCTATCAGGATTACGCAAAAACTACAGGACAGATTACCTCGGAACAATGGTGGGAAGATGTGGGTTAGGGAAAAATTCAATAAATTTTGGTTTGAATCCACATTTCGTTTTCTGAACCTGTTTTAATGAAAGGGTGTTTTTTTTAAAAACATTTGCATTGTTTGCTCAGAATAATAAATGAATCTTGATGAAAAACAATCCGGCACGTTTAGGGGACTGGCATTTATTATTTATTATTCAACTGCTCAAGAGCTACACGTATAAAGGTTTGGAGTTACACACTTGTTCCCATGACAAAAGTTCAAAATGAATATTTAATCAGTATCTAAGAACCACAAACTGTTGTCCAGGTGCTGCAGTTTAACTCCGGTCCTGTAGGGGGCGGTCTTCTCTGTTTAACTACAGGAGGAAATACTACGAAGTAGCTTGGTACGCCTGCGCAGTGTCTCACAGGCGCCCAGTGGTGGTAGCTGGTCTGAAGCTACCTTAGCTGTTAGCGGTGAGGGGTACGTGGCAGAAAGCTCTGGACATGGAGGTGGCTGCTCTGGTCGCCCTGACCTTGTTACTGGGGGCTCTGGTGGGGTTGGTGGCACTGGCGGTGGGCAGGCGGAAGGAGGAGATACGAGAGGAAGCGGAGCAGGCGGCGGAGTTTGCCGGTAAGAGCAGCGATCGGACGGGCTAACGTAACTCTAGCTAGTCCCCGGAGCGGTGAGTCACCGACCAGCTCACAGTCACTGCCCGACTCTCCGGGACGTATCAGCGGCTGCAGCCACTAACAAGCACCGTGGACAGACAGTCAGTGGTGGCGGTCTGTCTGTGAGGTCTGTGATTCATTTACACAGCGACACAAACGACCCACCAAAAGCTAAAGCAACTTTGGAGACTGTCAAGTGTCCAATGAATACATGTTGCACTGACTGACCAATGGGATGACAGCTTTATGGCCATTCATTGTTAATATGGAGAAACCTGTATCTGTTTATTGGTATCAAGCCTTGAAAATGAACTAAATACAAAATCAATCTACAGAACAAGACAAGGAGCAAAGAACGAGGCAAAGAAACCTGAGACAACTATTTTTATCAGTGCACATTTTTAAGCTGTTTGGTGTTTGGTATTAGTTGCAGACACAAATAGATTTATGGGTTGATTTTCATGATTAAGATGTTATACTTAATACTTGTATTATATTTTATGAAAATAAAAATGTATAAAGCAGAATTGTGTAATCCTAAATCAGTACTTTGCACCTTTGGCAGAGAGTCTGGAGTGTTTCAGAGCTGTGAGATCTCTTGCAGTTGATAAACTAAATCCTTGATTAGGAGGGTGTCCAAAGTTTTCCACATGCTACAGCAACAGTAGTTCTTCCTGTTATCCAAGTTGATATTTAAACGGTGCAAGAAACACAAGGTTCTGCACATACTACTGGATTAGGATTTTAAATTTTTGCATTTAAGGCCTTTTTTAAATAACAGAATCATCAGTACCTGGTTTGTCTTTCAGCTGAGGCCAGTGTTGTGAAAGGCACTGGACCCAAGAAACAGAAGCAGGAGAAGCAGCGCAGTCGTAAGGATAAAGCCACACAACACACATTCAGCCATCCGCTGTTGGCTTCCTCACTGAAGGTAAACCGCATCCCTGACTCTGACACACACACACACACACACACACACACACACACACACACACTCTAACTTGTGTAAGAGCCTCTGAGGACAATTACGACACATCAGAGATCCAAAAGGGTCCTGTTTTCTATTCTGTTTAGTCATTGATATAAATGTTTTAGATAAAATATTAGAAATGTAATTCTAAAACACTTAAATTAAAATAGGTCTCTGCACAGTTCTTTGTCAGTTTTATCGAGATGGACTCGATTGACTGGCAACTGAGTGTATCGGTGATCCATTTAGAAAGATTAGCATCTTTATCTCTCTTTATCTTTGAGCATATGTGTGTTTGTCCTTTTCTTTCCAGGCCCACAGTGGCAATGTGACGTGCCTTGATTTCAGCAGTAATGGCAAGTACCTGGCTTCCTGCGCAGACGACCGCACTGTGCGCATTTGGAGCACCAAAGACTTCCTGGACCGGGAACACAAGTGTCTGAGGGCCAATGTGGACCTGGATGATGCCACACTGGTCCGCTTCAGCCCGGACTCCAGGTCTCACTCTCTAAATGTACCCATTGATGTAGATAACCAGAGTATAATTCTGCTATTGGTTCGTCTGGGGGTAATGTTAAGATACAGTCACATGATTCACACCCCTTCCTCCGACACTGTAGAGCGTTCATCACCTGGTTGGCCAATGGAGACGCCATTCGAATCTTCAAAATGATCAAGAAGGATGACGGCACTTTAACCTTCAAAGCTGCGCCTGAGGACTTCCCACAGAAACACAAGGCCCCCATCCTCAACATTGGTATCGCAGAGACAGGTACAGAACGAATGAGTTTGTAGTTTTTCTTCTTTTCATATTATTTGTGTTTTAAGCCAGTAATGAACAAAGATACCATGGGCATAACTGTTTTTTTATTTTTAGTGTAGACACTCTTTGCCCAGATGAATCTGCCAGGCGAACATGTAAACATTACTCTTTGCAGGCAAATTCATTATGAGCGCCTCCGTTGACACCAGCATCCTCATCTGGGACCTGAAAGGAGAGATACTGGCCTCTATCAACACTAACCAGATTAACAATTCCTATGCTGCCGTCTCCCCATGTGGCAGGTAAGTCCTAAGTCCCACCTCCTTCCATCACCTCAAACCTTCCCCTCAAAGAACCATTAGGGAGCAATCAAATATGACACTTATTCTCCCACCTTGTTAGGTTGTTTTGTGTGTTTCCTCATTGAATAAAACACATGTAATTAAATGATCATGTGACCCCTGAACAACTGTGTCACTGTGTATACATTTTTAATGCCAGAAAAAGAATAACTAATTTGTGACGCTTATTATCACTAGGTAAATGTTTCTACAAGAGAGAAACCCTGTATGTGACTTTGGTGGAGATGTAATTGTTTGTGCCATTCATCTCTGTGCTCAGGTTTGTAGCATCATGTGGCTTCACTCCTGATGTGAAGGTGTGGGAGGTTTGCTTCGGGAAAGGAGGAGAGTTCAAAGAGGTGGCGCGAGCTTTCGACCTGAAGGGTCACTCGGCCGGAGTTCACTCATTTGCCTTTTCCAACGACTCTCACAGGTAACAAAGGCTTCCGAAATCTACAGCCCCACCACTATGTTTTTGCTTGAAGACACATCACTGTTGCAATGTTTATGGCTGCCCTCCATGCTACTCCAGAGTTATCAAGCCCCTGAAATAAAGAGAACTTTGGAAATGACACCGTCCCCATTTTAGTTTGAAAACTCCAGGGCTGTGTGTTTATGGACGGACAGAAACTAAGACCTTTTGAAACAATGACGCACTTTTTTCTCATCAGTCACTCTAGACTGAGGGGTGACTGCAAATCGTCGGTAACTGTCAAACTTGTCTCAGAAAAAAATATCATGGTCTTTTCATCATTGCTGTTTTCAGTAAATCTAAGCTATATCTTTCTTTTTAAAATGCTGTGGTATTCTCTCATGTAATTTTTGCTTTCTTTTGATCGTTTATTTTTAATCAGAATGGTGACTGTCTCTAAAGACGGAACATGGAAGCTGTGGAACACGAACGTGGAGTACAAAAAGCAGCAGGATCCCTACCTCCTGAAGACAGTCCCCTGTGTGTCATCTGAAGGGAGCCTGACGGCCTTATCTCCAGACGGCCGAGTGGTGGCCATCAGTGACGGCTGCAACTTGGCAATGTACAACGCTGCCAGCGGCAAGTTGGAGGAGGAAATGCACGGCGTCCACAGCGGGGCGATCAACGACCTTAGATTTGATGTTAACGGACGCTTCTTGGTGTGCAGCGGTGACAAGGCCATCCGAGTGTTTCATAACGCCCCGGGGTACCGGGCGGCCATCAGCGACATGCAGGACATGCTGAAGAAAGCCCAGAATGAAGCCATGAAGCAGAGACTGCAGCAGCAGATACATGATGCTCAGAGTGCTCTGGACACTGTGCTGGCTGCTCCTGTCGATTGAAGGATGCTCATCAAACCACACTCTGAAACTTTCTGAATCGGACTGCTGATTTAGTTTTTGTGATTATTTTTATTTTTCTGCAGCCTCAATTCCTCCTGATCTGTTCCAGGAATGAAGGAATGTGCAAGCAGTTTTGATAAAGAACATCTTTTTATGGAAAAATAAAATGGTTTGAGTTATTTTGATGTGCTTGTTAATGTCTTATGTAATGATTTGTCTTTTGAAACTTAAATTTAAAGTCTCCCTACACTCACAATTCTTAATTTTAAACCTTGGCTTATGACCTGCATGCACAAGATGATTCCATTTACTTAACATGTTCTCTGCCAGGAAAACCATCCCAACCATACCACACATATTGTATCATAAATTCAAGTTCAGGGAACATAAAGAAAACTTTCCTGAGAACAAATGTTTACATAGCCCTAAAAATAGTTTGATTTTTAAACTAAACCAAATTTTTAATCATTATTTAATAATTGTTTCACTTCTAATTTGGCTTCTTAATCATTTTAATAGAATGCTGCTTTAAAAAAAATTATCGTTATACACTTTCTGTACGCAGTCAAAACAAGATATAGTTTGCATCTAAACATTTGTTAGGAAATCATTGTTATGAATTAAACTATAAATGTATTGTTAATATAGACTAGAAATTACATACTATATATTATATTATGTTATCTCAGCCAGGGCGGGCCCTGGTAATGTTGGCGCACTAGGCGAGATTTAAAATTGTTGCCCCCCAACATACACGCAAACTGTCATGCATCCCCAATACCTATTGGACTGTATACAGATTCACACACAGGCAGACAAATTTGTAAGCTATAAAAAACAATAATATATGATAAAAAATATAAAAAGAGTCCTGTACTGATAGCATATCATGTCGACACAAATAAACATTAATGATGTCCACAATCGGGATGTTTCTTACCTCTATATTGTTCTTTCTTCTCCTCTACTTTGCGGTGCTTTCTGAATTGTGCACCTGATAATTTAATCTTTTTTTTATTCATCTTTGACTCTAACCGCAGTCTATCACCACAGCGTGTACATCAGGGACACACCTGAGGTGGAAGCGCAAATACTGTGCGAGCCGCCGCCTGACTGTTCCCACAGGGAGCCATCCAGGAGGATGTTTTAGATGCTGGCACAGAGCCACAGGAGGTGACATCAGCAAATGTCCCTACTATGCTGCCGAAATGAGTAGGTTTTTATACATCTCTTTGTATGCATCATGCTGCTATGAGGAACTGTTGTGAAGTGATATGAAACTCCCTTCTTTTTTTTCTGTTCATGCTGAAATAAAGTGGATTCACTTGGTCTGACGTTTTCGATCACATCTTTATAAAACGCCTCATTAGCTTCACACTACAAACCCTATGGGGGGGGGGAATGTTTTTTAAGAGAAGATTCCAGATTCATTCACTAGACTGGCACTCAGTAGAGCTCAACAGAGCCGTATAGGTTCATCTCTGATCCATGCAGCTTCCTTCTACCAAGTTGTGTGGTTATTGGTCCAGTTGTTTATTACATAAACAAATTACCCTTGGAGGATATTAAAGATTTTCTTTTATGGACAACTTAAGTTAATCACAAGCTGCACAAACCAAACTAGAGCAGTAGAGGAACCCAGCAGCCAGCAGGGGGCAGCCTCAGGACATCACAAGCAGCAGCAGAATGTGATTCTTGTAAGTCGTCCGAAGACAAGGTTAGAAGAACTACTGGGTTATTCTCTAACAATAGGTTTTTAAAGCATGTTAAATCATCCTGTATCTAAAATCCCAAAATATAAAAGTAACTTTTTAGTAAGGCTTGTATGCAGTAAAGTAGAAAATATTTACTCTGAAGTGTGTATCAAACGAAGGATAGAATGACACGAACACACGCACACGATAGTTTTTCCATCTAGTTATGCTGCTTAGTTTCCCATTGGAATCAGTAGCCTAGTCAGTAAGGTGACTGTTCTCCAACAAGGAGGACCCGGTTTCGAATCTCACTTTTTCTCACTTTTTCCCATCTTTAAGTTGGCAATATACTGATCGCTTAAAATTGGCAGGATTTCTCTTATTAATTGCAAAATATCTTACACAATGTAAATTTAACTTAATTACAGAAAATTAATTTAATTTAATAACAAAAAAAAACAAAAAAAACTGCACGCGCAATTCCTGCGCAATAGGCTTCTGCGCAGGATGTGCGCAATGGGCTTCTGCGCAGAAGGTGCGCAGTAGGTTTCTGCGCAGAAGGTGCGCAGTAGGTTTCTGCGCAGAAGGTGCGCAATGGGCTTCTGCGCAGAAGGTGCACAGTGGGTTTCTGCGCAGAAGGTGCGCAGTGGGCTTCTGCGCAGAAGGTGCAATGGTCTTCTGCGCAGAAGGTGCGCAGTGGGCTTCTGCGCAGAAGGTGCGCAATGGTCTTCTGCGCAGAAGGTGCGAAGTAGGTTTCTGCGCAGAAGGTGCGCAATGGGCTTCTGCGCAGGATGTGCGCGCGCAGTTTTTATTTTATTTTTTATATTTAATTTAATTTAATTTAAATGTTTTTATATTTAATTATTTTATATTAAATTTGTCATCATCATCATCATTTCACTGCGCTGGTTCAGGGGTAAATGATGCTGGTCTTCACAGGTGACTGACCTGCGCAAGCCTGTACCCGCCATCCCCCCACAGGAGGTTTTGTGCTTGTGTGTCTGTGTGTGGCCGCGGCGCCTCCCGGTTCTTTCCGGCACTACGGTGCCGGTGCGAACAGCCCAAGTATTTATCATGGGCGAGGAAAGGAGGCGGACGGCTTTTCGCGGCGCTTCTACCTCCGGTGAGTCCCGGGGTTAGAGGATGATGGTGTGACGTTAATGTATTGTTTTACATTGCATGAGTCACGTCATGATAAATGAGTCTTCTGTGCCGCCCTCTCGGCATTTTGCGCCCTAGGCAACCGCCTATGTCGCCTGTACCAGGAGCCGCCCCTGATTCCATTCATTGAATGTAAGTGTAGAGCTGATATTTGAATTTGTCATTAAAGTTTTTGATGGCTGTAAAAAACCCGGAAGGGGAGAGTGTTGAACCGGAAGAAGTAGCTGCGCTGTGCGGCACGTGTTTCCTGCTACAGCAGCATGGGCTGGTAGTGGTGTTGACTGTTAGCTGATGTCTGTAGAGATGGTGGAGCTCTCCGTAAAAACCGCGGAGCCGGTCCGAGCCGCCGGCGTCCTGCAGCAGAACCGGGTCTTCCTCGACTTCTTCTGGGACCTGGCCAAACCGGATCAGGAGGTCCGGCTGAAGGCGGTAGAAGACCTGATCCAGTACCTGAAGACCAACGATAAGGTGAAGCAGCGCTGATCACTGTTAAAAACCCAGCGTGGCACTGCCGCTGGTCCACTGCTGCTGAATCCCTGGGATAAAAGCAGTGATGTTATTATCACAGTGAGAATGTCAGATATTATTCGTTATGTGAAAATGATACAATACCACAAAGATACGCTTATCAAGTGAAAGTGCATAAGAAGTAGAATTACTCATTAGTATGACGCAGATTAGTCTGTCAATACTACATTATTATACTATTGATCCATTATTGTCTATGTACAAACATGTAAACAGAGCATTAATGTTGTGGTTGAGATGGAGCCTTTACAGCCTTAAATACTTTTAGTTTCTTGTCTGCATCATGTTCTGCAACAACACCATATGTGTTCTTAGTAAAAATTATTTATATAAAGTAACTTGAAACTACAGCTGTATAGTAATATGTACAGTGTTTCTCTCTGACGTGGCTGGACTAACCACAGACAGGGCCCAGGGGCAAACATTTGTTATGTGCCCCCTCTCCACTATTTATGACAGTTTCATTATGTCATCAGGCACCTACAAAAAAATACATAACTCCCAAATTGAAATATTAGCTAACTGACATGAATTCACTCAATCTAGTTGACTGATAAAATGTTTAAGGGATTTTAAAGCAACAACAGCAAAGATAAACTGGAAGCAGCTTTTCAACTGTGAATATTTGCAATTTTCCCAGTTTTCTATAATGACAATACATGGAAAGCAACATTCTGTCTATGGACCTTATTCCGAATAAGGTATTGTTTGTAGTAAGATTTGTACATAAAGAAATTCCACATGTGTAAGTGTATAATAGTTGTGAAGTACTCAGCAGTTGACCATGGAGTTCTGTTCTGTGTTTCCTACAGGCAGATGAAATGGAATACACCTTTAAACGGCTGGTGGATGGACTGGGGCACGCACGAGAGACTGCGAGGCCTGGATTCAGTCTGGCTCTGGGACATGTGAGTGGAGACCACCCCTAGTTTCACCTATCTGTCCATGTGGGACATTATAAACCCAATGCAAAGCTCAATTTACTAGTTATTCAAGAGCTCTCAAATAAAGTTTTAATACTGGTGACTTCACCAAAGCTGAACAAGAGCCATTCAAAACTGTGAGATGCCGTTGAAGTGGACTTTTAGTTGAGATCCCTTTTGACTGTGTCACTCATACTTTTCTAAATAAATACAAGTCAACTGTGAGAATGAATCTTCAGCTCATTAGACTGTAGCTTCATATTCATCTTGCAGATATAAGAGTGTTATCAGTTTTTTTATCATTTATGAGCATATAACCGAAGATGTTCAACCTTTTTTAAATTTTGATTGGCATAATGTCATCAAATGGCTTTACAGTGGATGCTGAGCTTCAAACCACAAGTGATCAGTTCTGGCACTGACTTCGTTGAGCAGCAATAATCAACGTGTGTTACTTTAGATTGACACAAGTTTGTGTTTTTCAGGTCTTGAGTGCGTTTGAGGACGTCCCTCTGCAGAGTGTCCTCGACAGAGTCAAAGAAAAGCACAATCTGCTGACAGTGAAGAAGGTGAGTGTTCTGTGTTTCCCCCTTCGGCTGCGGCAGCTTCACGAGTGAGACCTTTGCCTTTCAACCCTTTCTTGTGTTTTTCAGAAACTTATCAGAAATGCTATGTTCGGAAACTTGTTCGGCGTCCTCGCCCTTCAACAGTCCAGTCGCCTCTCTAAAGTGAGTAGTGTCCCCAGCACAAATGTATTTAGTGATGAGGTGCAACAGCTAAACTCAGAAAATAGGAGACGATGTTGTCACCCATCGCAGTGGGAAAGACTTTGTTGTAAATTGTAAAAATAATTATAGTCAATGTGAGCAAGTTGAAATGTGGGTAACATGTGTGCGTCTCTGCAGGAGCCGCAGGTGGTGCTTGGTTGTGTTCAGCTCCTCCAGAGCCTCAGTCAGCACCGACAACACTTGAAGGACCTGCCCAATAAAACCATGATGGACATCCTCAATGAGGTGACTGTTCCAAGTTATACTCTCATTCACACAGGGGCCTAATAACACATATTCCCACATAATGCATGAGGACTTTTAGTATGACTTTGAGTTGTGTGACATATTCCTTTATTTCTAAAAACCTGTGTGATCCTGTCTGTCAGATCCCAGAGGAGGTTTTTGAGGAGGTCCTGCTGAGCACTCTGAAAACTGACCTGGCCTCAGCCTTCAGCACTCCAGAGCAGATGCAGCTGCTGCTGGTGGCGCTGCAGCGTTTCCCACAAACACTCAAACCCAAGAAACTCAAGAAGCTGCTCGGCTCCTCGACCATCATCAACGCGGAAAACATCCCAAAGTAAGAGCACTGTGATCGGCTCAATGTGGTCTCTATTGAGGTTAATGTTCCCCGTCCCTCTGTTACACATACCCCAACAGTTATTCTGAAAATCTAAGCAGTATTTGACGTTCTCTGGCAGGCTGGTAGAGGTGTTAAAGACGGCAGCTCGCTCGGTGAAGAAGGAGTGTGTCCTCCCGGGAGTGGTCCTGGACCTCCTGAAGCTCTCCCTGAAGGAGGACAGCTTCCAGCTCTTCTGGAGTAAAGCCATCGCAGAGGGCATGTTGAAGGATCAGCTGCAGGGACCGACACAGTGAGTCCTCACAAGAAAGGGAAAACAACAGGGAGCAAAAAGTTTATAATTTTAACAGAAGTGATTCTGTGACCAAAATAAATCTAGTAGTTCAACATGGCAGGATCTTAAAATGTCCCACAAGGCCATGAAATTAATTTGATGGTGGTGGTAGACAAGACTAACACATCCCTCCAAAATCTCCCATAGGTGTCCAACTGCCTTTAAACCATCTGCATCAGCTCCATTTTCATTTGCTTTCTATATTGTCCAGTCCTCGTTCCAGTGAACAACATTCATGTGTTCCTGGTAGGGATGTCCCGATCCGATATTGATATCGGAAATCAGTCCGATATCAGCCAAAAAAGTGAATATCGGATTTTATCGGACTGAATCTAAAAACTCCGATATAAGCGCTCCGATATAAGCTGTCCATTTACCGCTACAGGACTTCTATAATAGGTGACTCTGGTTTGATCACACTCAAACACAGTAGGTGGTAATGCCCCTTAATTAACGTTGGTGCCGGCCGCGGAAGAAGAGCGTCTCTGATCCAGCATGCACAGCCCACGTGATCACAACAACGACAACGTGTGTGCCTGCAGCAAGGTGTAGTGATGTCGGCTGTGTGGAAGTATTTCGCTCAATTGGATAGACCTACAACCAATCAGAGCAACGTAGTATGTGACGTATGCTAAGCAACGCATTGTGAGTTATTTACTAACCCGGGTTCACACCGGACGCTTCAGCGCAGCGCCAAGCCTTAAATAACAGCTGGCTCCCATCCACTCCCATGTTAAAACTTTGTGCCGGTCACACCGGAGGCTGAAGCACCGCGAGGCAGCCTTGGCGCAGCGCTTCAGCCTCCGGTGTGACCGGCACAAAGCCGTGCAGCGATCTA
This sequence comes from Pleuronectes platessa, assembly GCF_947347685.1. Lineage (NCBI taxonomy): Eukaryota > Metazoa > Chordata > Actinopteri > Pleuronectiformes > Pleuronectidae > Pleuronectes > Pleuronectes platessa. Next base: position 11,047,593 of record NC_070640.1, on the reverse strand, counting down.
CTGGATCAACGGGTGATATTATTAGCGCTGCCCGGCGGTTCAGCGTCGCTTCAGTGTCCGTTGTGAACAGCCAAGCGCCGGGGCGATAGGGATTAGCGCGGTGCTGTGGCGTCGCCTCCACGTTCTGTGTTCCTCTTTCAAAATGAATGCGCTGTCGATGTCTTCTAAAACAGACTCAATGGCAGCATCTACACATCTCAGCTCGCCAGCGGCAGGCATGTTTGTTGAAAACGAATTCAACCCGAGGGCACTTTGGTGACGTGGTTGATTACGTCACCGTTGATCATCTGTCAATCATCGTATAAAGCCCGCCCTGACAATCTGATTGGCCCAGTCCGGCCATAATTTTTTCCCAATGGAGCGACCCCAGACCGAACTGCCCGACCAAATCTGTTGCGGGCGGGGCTAAATTCGTCTGGCATCCAGGCTATGACAAACTACCACGGGACAGCAAAAAGGCAATGGCCATAACAGAAAAGATAGCCCAGTTTATTGTGCTTGATGACCAGCCCCTGTCGGTGGTGAGTAATGTCGGGTTTAAACGCTTAATGGAGCACCTCGAACCTCGCTACATTATTCCTATAGTTTTTGTTGTTTTTGTCCCTGCCCACAGTTGTTTCCAACATATGCTGACAGTAGAAAAATAACTGAAGTGAACTTGAATTGTTTGCACTTTAAAATTTAATTTATTCTATTCAATTGTATAATGATGTTGGTAACCAGTGGTTATTTTGCACTTTAAATATAACATTTTGTTTTCATTGGATTTGTTGAGGTAATACTCTTATGTTGAAGGTTAAAATTTATGTAACCAATTGGTTAATAATACATGGGTCAGTTTTTCCTATACCTACTGTTGCTGACTATTGTTTTCTGTTATATCACTACAACATCAGTAACAGTAACATCACTTTATCAAGCCTTTTCTAACATTCCACACAACAAAATAAGGAATAAATATATGTATGATTTGTGCCTATATCGTATCGTATTGATATCGGTATCGGCCAATACTCAAGGCTACAATATCGGTATCGTATCGGAAGTGAAAAAGTTGTATCGGGACATCCCTAGTTCCTGGTGTCGTCCTCTCTGTTACTTCCAGTTACCTGAGCTTCCGTCTGCTGGGCAGCGCTCTGCCTCATCTGTCTCTGGACCAGCTGAAGGACGTGCTGTCCGGAGCGGTGATGATAAATTACGGAGAACACGTGGTGTCTGCTCAGGTCAGTGGACATGTCTCGTTGATTTTATTTAACAGGTTAAACTCTTACAAGATGTATCATGATTTAGAAAGTACTTTGGGTACAACTGGTTTATATAAGACCCAGGTACATGTAGTGTTGCTGCTCGATACATGAACAAAATATCTCTATATATGCATTAAGAAGTGATTGTTGAGCTACTTAAACTGGAGGTCCTACACATAAACATTTGACCAATTTTAAATCTCATTATTTTAATCTTTTAGAAACCCGACCGCTTCAAGCTGGCTCCAGAGATGGAAGTCTACGTGTCAGACTTCTTGCAGGGCTGTGAGGACTCAGAAAAACAGCTGGTGGTGATGGTGGCCTTCTCCTCGCTGACCAACCAGGGTTACCCCGTGGTGCCGTCGGTGTGGAGGGTGGTGCAGCACCTCCAGCCTGCAGCTCTGCAGGGTTATGTGGACTGGCTGAAGCTCACGTTCACGAAGCCTCAGTTCGACAAGCTGCTGGACTTCAGCACTCGCAAGCAGAAAGAAAACAAGGATGCACGAGAACAGTGAGTGTCTATGACCGCTGTGAAATGTTTATCTGTACATGTCAAGTCTGGTGATGGAGATGGAAGCATGAAACCAGGAAGTAACTGTTCATTTCCCCTCTCTCAGGAAAGAGGAGCCCATAGTCCGCCTGAGGAAGTGGATCGTTTCTCGCCTCACCTCAATTATTGACAACCACCAGGTGAAGAAGCAGGAGGATCTCATCATGGATGTGGCCAGGTGAGACTTGCCTCAAATGGAGAGATGTAGATGTGAAAGTTTCAGGGCTTGACAAATAATCTTTTTTTTTTTTTCTTGTTATTTTTCTTCCAGGTTCGTCTTCTTCCACGCTTTCTTCAGCTCCAAGAAAGCTACGGCTGACATCGCAGAGACAAAGGGGAAGCTCTCCGTCCCAGTTGATGATAAAACCAGAGCAGTGCTCGTCAGTTCTTTCTTTGGGTGAGACATGAAATCCTCTCTGCTGCTGTCAGACAGCTGTCTCTTTACTCCTCTCAGTCTTTGTTAAAGAAGATGGTGTGGCAGAAATGGGGAGGGAAACAAACCAGCTGTTACGATAGGATACATCATGTAGTTAATGTTGAATATGTACATTGCAATACTGTTCATGTGACCTGTTGCCTCTCTGCATCACTATTTTTCTGTCCGTCCACCATCCAGTCTTCTCCTGTCCATGCACCACCTGCCCCCTGCTGACGACTCAGCCGAAGGCGCGGCCGCCAACCAGAAGCGAGTGCTGGGTGCGACAGCCGATGGCACCATGTGGATCTACCACCTGGTCCAGTACGCCCAAGTCCTGCTAAGCCACCCAAAATCCATCGAGAGCAGTAAACCTTTCAGCCCTGAGCAGACACAGGCCTGGGACAGGTAGGACGAGACAATCTCCTCAGATAGAGTTCGTATTCCGAATACGTGACCAAGATAATGATACAACCCAATGCTTCTCTTCTTCTACACATCTCCTTTCAGCATGCTGGAGTCAGTGGCGAACCTGAAGAAGAAAGCAAAGAAAGGCCAAACAACAGAGAGCCGCGCCTTCCAGCAGCTCTTCCTATTGGTCGGAATGCACCTCTTCAAGGTACAACATCCAACCAGAGCCTTGATACTGTCATAACGTTGTTTTGGGATTATCATACCCTTTATGTTAAGGGTAAAATAGTCATCTTGACTGAATACTGTAATTATGTTTCCTCTGAAGGCGCCCGAGGAGCTGCTGGACATCATGAAGGACCTGCAGAGCTGTGTCGACAAAGCCCAGGAGAAGAAATCCAAGAAGAAAAAGAAGAAGCAAGGTGAAGCCTCAACTCATATACAACGATTATTTAATCACACACATGAAAAAAATGGTTAAAAAGTTCTATATATATATATATACAGTTTATTGCATTCATGCAAAGAGTTCAATTAGAAGAGGTGACACCACTCATGTGTTTGCGTGTTTAATATGTTGCTCAAGCAGGTAAAATTACTTAAAACAGCAGGAAACAGCAATCAGGGCTTTGCTAAATATGTAGACTTACCCTCTGTCTGCTGTCTATTTACCACCTTTTGCCTCATCAACTGTTTAAGCTGTTAATATGTTAGATGTTGTGTTTACGGCTTGTCCCTCTGCATCCAAGTGGTTAAGGAAATCAGTTAAATTCTTCTTTAACGTGTGAATTGTCCCTGCTGCAGCCACAGAGGAGGAGCAGGAGCCTGATTGGGTGGAGGTGATGGTGGACATCTTGTTGTCCCTGCTGTCCCAGCCGAGCCGCCACATCAGACAGGTCTGCAAAACCGTCTTCACCTCCATCTGCCCCCACGTTACCCCAGCCGCCCTCACCGCCATCTTAGACGTAAGTAACACACACAAGGTCTTTCACTGTCAAATGGCAAAGAAAGTTATTTCTGTAGATCAGTGACACGGAGATGGTTTTGTTGCTATCGTGACACTTGCAGCTTTGTGTTTGACTGTATTTCTGGGGCTTTGTTTAGGTTTTGGACCCAGAGAAGGATGAGGCGGACGGTGCTGTGTCTATCACTGATGACAAAACCCAGAAGACGAAAGATGAGGAAGATGGGGAGGAAGAAGAGGAGGAAGAGGGTGAAGAGGGGGAAGAAATGGAGGTCAGTTCTAATCTTATCACAAATCTTTTCTCGTATTGTTCCAGCTTCAACTGTTTATATTGTCTTTTATTTAATGATCACACAGAAATAATGCACATGTTTTTGTAGTTTGTTCAAGTAAACACTTTATACTCATATTCTACAACGTGGTGTTTACTGTGCCAGGAGGAGTCATCAGAAGGAGAAGATGACGACTCTGACAAGGATGATGAAGCAATGGAGGAAGAGGAAGACGAGGAGCAAATGGAAGGAGAGGTGGACCAAAATTTCCGTTTGGACTTGATGAAGGTGTTGCAGCAGCAGAACGCTCTGGTGGGTTCATGATTTGTTTTTTGTACACTTGGGGGCAGTGTTACATTGTATAAGCTCACTGAAAAGTAAATGCGGCTACGTCATGGCCTGTTAATAACGAGGGATGATGCATCTCCAATTTAATCTGCTGTACAAAGGTTAAGGCAATCTAGATAATTTGCCTTAACTTTTGGGGAGCTGTCATGTGCATCTTTATATAAAGTTTTATGAGCTGGAGCCCTTTATAAATATATGTGCGTGTCTCTAGAGACATTTTAGATGAGGATAACATGGCTAAGGCCAAATCAGACTCTTCAGCAGAGCTGGTTTATAACCTTGTGAATGTTCAGGCCACAGAGGAGGACGCCAGCGATGAAGAAGACCTGGATGATGACGCCATGATGGAGCTGGATAAAGGCCTGGCAGCTGTGTTCACGGAGCATAAGAAGAATGCCCAGGCCAAGAAGGATGAGAAGACAAAAAAACACAAAGAGAAAATGCTGGTCCGGGACTTTAAGATCAAGGTAGGTTATCCTCAGTGTGGGGTCTTGTAAAAATATTTTTGGAAAGGTCCTCAACCTTTCAAACCTCAAATCTGTGTCCCTTTGTTTCTCCGCTGCAGGTGTTGGACCTCATCGAGGTTTTCGTGGCGCGGCAGGCCGGCAGCCCTCTGGTGCTGGGTTTGGTGGAGCCTCTGCTCAACCTCATCGACAGAGGAATGAGCTCCGACAGCAACCAGCAGGAGCAGGACTTCCTGCGCCGAGCTGCAGACATCTTCAGGTAACGCTTTCTAACTGTGGACACGGCCCTACTTTGGATTTTAAAATAATCATATCTCTCTTTATGATTTCTGACAAAAAAAATACAACGGAGAGAGAACATAAATATCGTTATTTACTAGCACGACCAGGCTTTTGTCCCTTACTTACTTTTAGTGAAGGTTTTCAATTTTCTGTTGACCTGTTAGTAGGCCTGTCACGATAACACATTTTTCTGTGCGATTAATTGCCCCAGAAATTATTGCGATAAGCGATAATATTGCCGTTTTGACACCATTTTCAACTTATATAATGATAATGGCATAATAATGCAAGTACACCCTTTCGAAGATCAATAAACTTTTATTTTTAAAGAACACTGGAACTGGACATCTGGAAGACATTTAAAATATCCAGAATTAATTAACAAAACATCCAAAAACAATAAATAAAAGTATTACCGCGTTTTGTCAATACTGTTTTCAAACAAATGCGACATGTCGGCTCGCATAAGTTATTTGGTTCGCCCCGGCCGTTGGGTTTGAAGCCGAAGTGCTCCCACACGGCAGCTGTCGCGTTCGGCTTAGAAACCAACTTCATCTTTTTATTCTTCCAAATGTTTTTTCTCTTCTCCTCTCGGGACTTTCATGCTGCACTCTGCACTGCGCAACGCCAGGGCTCCGCCTCCCACATAGAGACCAATGCTACAAGTGACTGAGACGTGACGAGGGGGTTAACTTATTGTGCCCTCAGCTCGGCCTTTAAGGCTGCGCTGCAGGAAATAATAACCATCACCAACTGAATGCCTAACCCTGCGCGCTGCCTTGAAGAATTCAGATGGGGCAAAAAAACACCATCCGGCGATTTATTGCAGCCGGCAAAAAATTATCGCTCATTTTAATTTATCGCGCAATTAATTGATTTATTGCATATCGCGACAGGCCTACCTGTTAGTATAATTTTTTTTTTTTGTTGCAGGAACCAGCTGTGTAGGTCCAAGGTTTACTGCAGGACCGCTGCTGACAGACAGGGGGAGCTCCATGACCTGCTGGAGAAACTGATGACCAAAGCCCAGAAACTGAACGACTCCTCAGTTTGTCTCTACTACTTCAGGTACAATTTCATTTCGAATGAGTAGAGAAGAAAAGGAGGCTACTTAGTGTTGATAGATTAGGTTTTAATACTGTTCTTACATGGGCCATATTTGAGCCAATACAGTATCAACAATCTGAACTGAACCATTCCACTCACTCCACACACTGTGTTTGCAGTGCTTCTCTGTACGTGGTGAAGGTGCTGAAAGGAGTTCCTCCCACCGCCGAGACAGAAAAGCAGCAGACTGATGAGAAGTCAGCGGAAAGCGAAGTACGTTCACCACAAACTAATTCATGTGTCACATTCCTGAGGTTTCAGCTTCCATCCAAATACAATGGAGGTGAATGGAGATTCTATTTTCCATGTTAATTTTTCAAAGCTCTATTAAGTGACGGAAGTGTAACTGAAAGTAATGAGACTTTTTCCCAGCAGACATTTTGACATGGGGAAAGCAGTGCCATTGATTAATGACAAGTCACTCACTAGAAAGCAGTGATTAATTAAAATGTGCTTCCATTGCACTTTGTTGCATTTGGCTTTTGTCAATGCTCCGACTTCTCCAACTCAGTCAAACACAAAATCGTATTAGCAACTTCCTTAAGTCGCCATGGAATTAAGTCATCATTCATTTTATTATTTACACATTTTCTTTTCCCACTGTAACATGTCAAGATGACTTCTTTTCTATTCTGGACCCTCTGATCTCACCTTTTATATTTACGTATTTACAGACATGCCTCAATTGGTAGAAGAACCTGAAATGTGTGTGTTGTCTCATCTTTTATGGCGTCTGTGTGTTTGCAGCTGAGGTTCATGGGTAACTTGGATGCAGATCGCGTCTCGGCCGTCTTCAGGGAAGCTCTGACCTCCTTCATGGGCCGCAGGAAGAGCCCTCTGACTGCTCAGATGTTCACAGACTTGTTCAACAGATTCCCCGTGAGTACATCGACATCCGTCATTCAGAGAGCAGAAGTTGGGTCAGGACACCACGGACGCCGAGGGTCACAGAGAGACACAGGGAGTCTCCACTCACAGTTACTGATGCAGCTTGTGTGTTGTTTTCCAGGTTCTGTGTGTGCATCTGTTGGATACAGCTGTGCAGCACATCACATCTGCAGTCAGACAACATCAGCAGGTAAATGTTTTCACCTTTTTCTACAGCAGTAACAGTTATGTAGCTAAATTACTGACGAGGGAACAAAGAGTAAGAAAGAAAAGCATTTGTCTTATGGTTTTATATACAGTTTGCTAAGTGGTTGTCAGGAATAACACTGGGTGGTTAGGCAGAAAGGAGACAGAGATAAAGTCTTGCGATCACTATTTTGCACAAAGACAAAAAACAAACAATGGAGAGATCAATGTGTTGAGCAGACCTCTGACTGCGTCGTCCCGCTCACTGAACTGAAACACGACTGCACAGTGGATATTACCCATAATCCCTGGCTTCATGACCCAGAAGAGCTACTGCTGTAAGAAATACACCTAAAACTATTCAGAAGTATTTGTATTTTAAAAGCTTCCTCGCTGAATAGTGGGGGTAAAAAAAGATTTGAATTACTTCAAACTTCTTTTAATCTTATAGTTCTTTAAACTGATATACAGTACATCATTACGATTGACCTGATTTTGACAGTTAACCCAGCAACAATCAGTCAGTTCCATACTTCTCACAGGAGATCGTACTCGCTCAAGTAGAGCAAGAACAGATGTTCAGGGTGAGGAGCGGGAATGAAAGTGGTACCACTCTCTCTACTCCAAGTCAGAGAGCCAGAGCATTATTTTGGAAGCTGCTATTTTAGGATAAAACAGTTGCGTAGTGTTGCTTTAAAGTGTAAAATTGCTGATGGTCTGTATTTATCATATTGTCCTAAGTCCCGTTATTAATGTTGTCATTGGTCTACTCTCCAACTTCCCCAACCTCCTGGAGATATTGGTCTTTTTTTAGCACCTTACTTGGAAAGAGGAGAGAGGTGTAAATCTGTTGGAGACTATTTTTGTCTTCTGATTAATCCAGATTTGGTCTTGTAGTATTTACAGGAACAGAACAAGGTATGTGTGATTGAGCCAAAACAAAGTTCTGACCACCTGCTCCCTCCATCTCAGCTGCTGAATCTACATTTATCAGCAGCTCATTCTACAGTTAACTCCTTGTGTATGTTAGATGTCCTGTTGATGGTCATTGTTTCATGTGTGTGTGTGTGTCTGTGTGTCTTTGTTTTAAGGGCCAAGCTTGTGTGCTGGTTTTGCGGGGGATACAGAGCAGGGAGGTTCAGAAGCTTCTGAGCGGTGCTCCATGGACAGAGCTCTGTGTGAAGATTACAGGTCAGCTGGCAGCGGTAAGTCAACACCGCTCCACATCACATGTGTTGTACATCACAGGAGTAACACAGGAAGTCAGGAAGATACCATCTGTTGTTAAAGGAATATCTGAATTTTACAGGAGGTTTTAGCAATTCCTCAGCAGTTTGAATGAGGTGGTTTTTAGTCCTATTCTAGTGGTATTAACCTGTAACGTACAACACTACTGTTAAAGAACATGAACATACTACAACAGGTTTGTAGATTTCGTAAGTATACGAATAATACACATTAACTTCAGGAAGTGACAACATGTCTGTTGTGTTTACTTACAGCTGCACTGCCCCAAGTGGTGAAAACATTTGATTCAGGTCTAACAGGAATCTTGACCATATCTGTTACTGTTACATTAGGGCTGTCACTTTTTCGCAAAAATCAAGGTCGAACGATTTTCAACGCACAATTTGTTAAATGTATTCAAATACGTCAAGCTGGTAGTGAGCGCCTTCTGTTGGATCAAAAGGAGAACTACTTCAGATGGTCGGATGCGCTTTGTATTGAATTTGAGCCTCTCATATATATATGAACCTTTCACCCCACATTCGAATGAAAAGTGAGAGAATATTGTATGAACATTACAGCTGTAATTGTTGGTGTGGGTGCGCTGACCTGGTACCATTAGACTGTAGTTCCACATTTTGTCTGTCAATATCTGCCTGATTAACATTCATATGTCTATGTGAACAGGAGGCTGTAACTACCCATCTTTTCCACAGCTCATACATCTAAGCCCCTTTAGGCTTGTGGGGATTTTAATTATATTGTTCTCAGGCTTTATGAGTTTGCGTCATACAGTGATAAAGGATGATTAGAGTCAATACCGCACTGACTGTCCTCTGTGTGTCCTTGGGACAGAGGAGAGTAAAGCTTAGCATAATTACATGCTTTTGCAATTCGTCACTAAACCAATTCTTCTCTGTGTTCTTTTCCTCCTTGACAAAAAAACTGAGCCATCAAAACAGCAACACTGTTTTTATTTCCAGGGGCTAAATGTTGTCATAAGATGAGACAGTGACTTCTAAGCTGCTCGGCTTATTGTTGAATATGATATAAACAGTTTTATTTTGTGTGTTAAAAGGACGGTGACAAAAATACCGGGGTTACACAGTGTTTGTTATTGTATCCGTCAGCCACACAGCTTGAGGGCTACTCAGGTAGATTAATAAACCAATATTGAATTATAGTCAAGCATTACTAAGATAAGATTTATTGATCCTATCCTAGGAAATTCACACATGAGGTAGACAAGAGAACATGAAAATATAGAATGAAATAAAAAGATGTGAAAATATGTATGTAAAGGAAGATATTAAAATAATAATTATATATAGTCACAGAACTGATGACAAAAAAGTTCCTTATAGCTAACCCTAACCCTAACCCTAACCCTATAACCAGATTATATTATTATTAACCATTTATCACATATATGACTTAAAGCCTCATCAGCTGCAAATGTCTAAATCAGGGTTTAGACAAACTCAAGTCACGGACGTTTCAGTGACTCTTCCTTTCTCACTAAAGGCTTAGCGAGTTTAAATGCCCTTTTTTATTACTAGATGTCCTGTTGGCCGAGGGCGTCTAGGATGCTGACGATTTAATCACTGCATCCCCGCTAAGAGTCCAGCTTGGGACCATTGTTGCATATCATCTCCTCTTTTTCTCTCTTCCTGTCACATCTCCATTATCTTCTAAGTACAAAGTGAACCATAAAATGGGTTTAGTTAGGGGAACGTGGAGCAAGAGATATTTTAATATCAGCAGTAGTTTAAGCATCATTAACTCACAACTATAATAAAGAACAATGAAAACACAAAATAGTACATAGGTAACTCACTTACAAAGTTAATTAAGACTTACTAAACATCATTGGTAATAATGAGTCAAACTGTACACTCACAGTGACTGTATCAGTAATAAGTTCACCCTGGATATCGGTCTAACACCAGTGTCGTCCTCTTCTCTCAGTGTCTTCAGCAGCTTGGGGAACAGACTGAGAGCAAGGTGGTGAGGGAAAAGGTGTTGAAAACCCTGGAGCTCTCTCAGTTCCTTGTCAAGCACGTTCACCAGCAGGTAGGTTGGGCCTTGAGTGTGATGATGACATCATAAGAGAGGGACCTGATCATGTGGTCTGACTTTCTGCCTCTCCTGTCTCCGCTCTGTGTGTAGAAGCTGACCGCTGACCTGGAGCCCCTTCAAACGGTTCTGCAGGGCCTGACCAGCGTCCTGACATTTAACCGGACCGGCAAGATGGAGGACACCTACTGGGCCGTGATGAAGCACTTTGGAGTCATGTGAGTTCATGTGGAGTTTACGATGGGTGAAACAAAACATTGGACAAAGTGAAAGATCTGATTTCTGTTATTTGTCTCTGTTTGGCACAGTTTTTCACGAAACCTTGTCCAATGGGCTTGTAGGTGTTTTAGTTAATACTGGTTCAGTGTGTTGTAGTTTTTTCTAAACAATGTTATAAAACTACAAACAAGACCCAACAGGGAACTGATAACTTATTCTAAAAACACCCTGGTCAGGATTTATCTCTTTACACTCACATGGGTTTTCGAGGGTCATTTTCCACTAGTCTACTTCACCTTATCTTCAATTATGGACAAGTTTAAGTAGTTGTGCTCTGATATTTCTTTATGTCAGTCGTACCTTACATAGGTCTTAAAACTCATTCATGTTCATGTAAACTTTTGCAGAAAACCCAAAGTAGAAAAAATAAAGCCTGATAAGGAAGCCGCACAACAGTCCCTTCCCAAGAAGAAGAAGGGCTTTCTACCCGAAAGTAAAAAGAGGAAAAAGCGCACAATGCTTGATTTAGAGCCTGCAGGAGTCGCAGTAGAGCAAGCCACCCCCGAAGACAAACCAGCGGCCGATAAACCAGGGGCCGACAAACCAGGAGCTGCCAAAGGACAGGCCAAAAAGAAACGCTCCAAGAAATCAAAGCAGAAGCGACCAGCCAATGGCGCACCGGCGTCTCAGCCCAACCCGGCCAAGAAGAGCAAGACACAACCAGAGAGCAAGATGGCAATGAAGAAGAAGAAGCCCAAACAGAAGAAAGAGGGAGGAGGGCCAAAGTGATGTGGACACTGTTATTTTTAATGGACACAAATTTGTTTTTTGTTAATTTCCTTTATGGCCATGTCTTTGTCTGTTAAATTGTCTGCTGCACACACGGTAATCACCGCTTCCACTCTGTGTCCGGCGATATGTTGCTGTATGAGATACTGAAAAGTTCCGATGTGTTGGAGTGAATTAGGAAAATATTATTTTTTCTAATGTGCGGCTTTTGATTAAAAATATATAAACAACAACTCCAGAATGCCTTGAGGGACTTTCTTCATATTTTGGTACAAATGTTAATTTGGAGGTTGAAGGTCAAAGGTCACAGTGGCCTCGTGTTCCTGTGAACGTGATGTATCAGGAAAACCCGTTGGGAATTTTTATTACACCTGGCAGCAACAAAACCCTTATGAACCTCATGAATTCGTTATCGTAACAAATCCTTGAGAATTATTTTAAATTAAGCACAAATGTTCACTTAAACTCAAGGAGTAACTGATTAGATTTTGACGGTCAAAGCTCAATGTGAGAAGATTGGCATCTTGAATATAATATCTTAAGATTTACTTTAGGGAAGGGCTGGAAAAAAACAACCGCTTGGTAATAATTCTAGTTTAGGTTGAAAATCCAAGTTTAATTCTTGTAATGACCAATTTGAAATTTGAAATCTAAGTAAAGTCAATACGGTGCAAATATTATAGGCATTTAAACTAAGTGAGGATGCTTCCAAAATTAAAGCTGCACTGTTCTCCGCAGTAGTTGAAGACTGCCTGACTCTCTGGTGTTGAGATCAAGGCTCTGTGGGACAGTGCCGTCTGTCGCAGGACTCGATGTCCTTCTTGTGGCTGAAGATAACTTCTTAATGACTCTGGCTGCAGAATGAAATTTGGGACTGTTCAGGATCTAAACCTCTAAAGTCCCTAAAACTTTTTCACAGCACTGTATATTATGTCTGCTAATACTAACCCCACGTAGAATACAAAGCAAACTTTTAAATTGTTTGCTTTTGTTTGTCCTCTTGTATCATTTTTAACTTCGAAAGCATCTTGTAAATGTGTTTTGAAAGATGCTATATAAAGTAAAGTTTATTATAAACTTTTCAGATGCATGTTAATACACGTTCGGTCTAATAAGCCGGACAGTTTATGTGAGGTTACGTTGGTTCGGTTTGAAATGGACATGACATCTAGTATTAGACTCATTGATGTGTTTTCAATGATTTTTGGGAATGACTCCAAGTGATGTACCTTTATTGACCCTCTGAAGAAGGAATTAAAATTTGACACAGCAACACAAAATAGTAGCAGAACAAGGGGAAAATGTAATGAGAAATATAATGATAGAAAAACACTGAAATAATACGATAAACATGAAATACTATGATAAGTGTGTACAATTCAATGTAGGCTATTATACATGTGATTGCACAGTTTGTCGAATTCTATTGTAATACAATATGTGCTCAGCAGAAGATTTGTATTCTTAGACTGTGGGTGCAGTGGCATTGTTCTGGCTGTCACATGTGCGAACTGACAGAAATGCTACGCCATTATATGAGAGTGTAAAAATGTCACACGCCTTTGCAGAGGAGGTGAAGTTGCCTTTGTGCTGTAAGCCAAGGTGAGAAATCGTACACAACTCTAATTTACCTGTCACCAAAATGATGCAGCGGCCCACAAATGGATTACTGTACGGGACATGAAGCCGTGCAGCCATAAATCTACAAGAGTGTCAGGCAAGGCGGCAGAACCATCCATCAGGAATCTCATCCAGAAGCCCCCTTTACTGCAGGAACCTTCAACGGGAACCATCTTACAAGCATTACACATGCAATCTGATGTTTGGTCATGTAGGACCTGCAATGGGGTTGTATTTATCCTACTAATGTTAGCATATAAATCTCGCTCTACACATTATCATGAAGTAGAAATAACATTTGAAATAAAAAATGTACACTTTAATCAAAATTGATTCTGGGTTTGATTTACTGTGATTTATGGGCTTAGTGGGCAGTGTTTATCTATAATATGAAATGAATGATTCAATAAATAAATGAAAATACTATGACTTTTTAAGATCCTCAAAAGTTTTGTTTTTAAGTTAGTAATACTAAAAAAGATTTTATAACATGATTACTCAATAATCATAACTACATTATTACAGGAATTAAGGGTGGTTGTCCAAAGTTATGTAACAAAGTAGTTTTATAGTTTTCAGTGGGATCATCTTGCAAGCATGACAGGAAATTAGTTGTTTGGTCCTGTATTGCAGCCAGGATCTGCAGCAGTGATGTATTTGACCTAATAATCAGTGAATGTAAAAGCTCTCTCTAAATTTGTGTGTGTGCGTGCGTGCGTGTGTGCGTGTGTGCTTTAGTGACAAACCCACCGTAAATGTTTTCATCTCCACAGAGCAATTTTTAGAAGCAGCTGTCATAAACTCACTGTGTACTATCTGTTCAGCACCACACAGCAGAAACACAGTGTTAAAAACTATGTGGTGAATATAGTGGTGCAATTAGGTACCTCAACTTTTCCCTTAGGACTTGATGGAGACTAAAAGCAGCTTAATAAGACTGAATATTAGACACACACACACACACTGTCGACGATTCTGATCTGCTGCTATTGTCCTTAAGCCGCTGGTCATGGACCCAGAAAGATGAGAACTCTTCCTTCGGCTATCTAAATTCAAAAAGTTGTTAATTTTCTGCAAGAGGCATTTAGAAAGGGAGGTTGTTTGAAGCTAACAGCAAAGACTATCAAAGTTATCATGCACAAAATTCCATCATAATCCATCCAATAGTTGTTGAGATATTTTAGTCTTGATCTTATAGATGAAACGCAGACTTATGTATCCAGTCACACTGCTGGTAGAAATGGCTTAAATACTGGGAAATAAAGCAATGTCTTCTTTCTGTCCCATTGGTACTCCTGCTGTTTTGTTTGAGTGACTGTTCCCCATACAAACAAAATCATTCATTGGCAATTTGTATGACTACTTGTGTCAGTAATGGTTCTGTTCAAGATTATGGATGAAATACAGGAGAATAAGGAGTGCATGTGTATAGCATGTGGTGTACGAAGGATTCTGTTCAACCGCTCCAACAAGGAGTTTAAAAGTTAAAGTTTCACCACAGAAAAAATAATACAGCCTTCAGACAAGTGTGATTTGTTGTCCCTTCTTCGGTCTACAGAGCCGCAGTGGCACCGGGTAACCTCACAGCCACAGCTTCAACCTGCTGTAATGAAGCATATAAACAGACACTGTTGGTGACAAATCATCCACCTCGAACCGTGACAGCAGGGGTGAGAACAGGAGCAGCGAGATGAGATATAGAGCGCGCAGCCAATCTGCTAATACAGCTCAGTGGAATAATCAGACTGAGCTGTAAAGTCGAGGGCGAAGACTCATAAATATGTGGAGGCTGTAAGCGAGCGCAGGCCCGATCCATCCCTTTACCTTAAGAAATATTTCACTTCCTATGCAATCACGCTGTAAAATATAGTCAATTTTTGTAATCTATAACGCAGTGGACTGTGGAGTGTTTATCATTACAGTATTTTGTCTTCACCGATTTTGCTTTTGTTAAAAGGCAATGGCCCTTTTTTTGTTCTGATGCTCCTCAGCAGGCAGGTTGGCAGGCCCGCTGGCAGGGTGTTAGTTTTATATCGAGTGCAACCAGAAACCCATTAATTAGTCTACCCAGTACTTTCCCTGCCAGGCCTTGTAGGAACAATCAGAGTCGTTCCACCACTACTTGGAGGAGGCCGGAAACTGCGTGCATCACAACCCACTCTGCCTCTCCTGTTAAATACTTCTGTGCTGAAATCTCTCGGTTCCTCCAGTAATAATTTATAGGACCATACCAATTTTGGTCCATGTTTCTTGTCACTCTCTACAAAACTCACGCTGCATTATTTATAATAATTTCGACCTTCTCAAAAAGCAAGCAAGAGGTAAAACTGTGTGTGTGTGTGTGTGAGTGTTCAAAAAAGAAACTGACTGGCATAACCAAACCAACGACCGTCAACTCGTGCAAGTCTCTGGTGCCTGCACGTTGATCTTCAAACGTTACAGAAATGAAAGGAAGTCAATGATTGTCTGGAAACACACACAAAAGAGAGGGGGGAAAAGCAATGAATACTGTACGTGCTCAACAGATTAAATTATTAAATTATTCACTGAGACAGTCCGAGCCATGTCTCAAAAACCAAGGTTAATCCCAACAATTCAATAACGAAACCAAGACAGCAAGATAAAAGTGTAATGGGTTCCTTTCCTGGGTCGTGTCCTCATCCCTCCACCAAGTTTGATATCGAGGAAATCGAGTTGTGTAATCCTGCTGAAAGATAAACAAACATAAGACACGGGTGCAAACATAACCTTCTTGGTGGAGGAAGTGAAACCTCACAGCTTTCCTAAATGCTCTGTTGGTGCAGGCATAATGGGGCCCAAATTGTAGACCAGGATATCCAATAATTAAAAGTTAAAGAAAATAGGTTAAACTTTTGTGGCCCTTTTCCAAACCAGGAATTTACTCAGCCAGGAGCAAGTCATTTATGATTATATGATCTTACTAAAATGTTTTAAATTGGAATAATCCACACACAACCAACACCCTTGTAAAGTCTTTATGCAGCTCAGAGGAGCCGATCCCCTGAGACAACAAAACCCTGAAAACTGGCCTCATTAATTCTAAATTAGGCTGTGTACAATAACTAGGCTATTCCCTGAGCAAAGCTAAATCACACAAAAATAACTCACTCTGTGTCTCGCTTTAATGCAACTCTGTTACCCTGACAGTAAATAGCAGCAGTCAATCATCTATTCACAGTAAATCCACTCCAAACCACTGACCTCTGACCTCTAATCATCATTTCACAGCCAATGACCGTCTCCCATCCCTATAATGACTTAGAATCAATTCATTCCTAGTCACTGACCACCACTGACCTCCATCCATTCCCAGTCACTGACCTCCATCCACTCCCAGTCACTGACCTCCATCCATTCCCAGTCACTGACCTCCATACATTCCCAGTCACTGACCTCCATCCATTCCCAGTCACTAGCCTCCGTCCATTCCTAGTCACTGACCTCCATCCATTCCTGGCTTCTGACCTTCATCCATTCCCAGTCACTGACCTCCACTGACCTCCATCCATTACTAGTCTCTGACCTCCATTCATTCCTGGCCACTGACCTACATCTTTTCCTAGTGAGTGACCTCCATCCATAGCTAGCAACTGACCTTCATCAATTCCCAGTCACTAACCTCCACCCATTCCTGGCCACTGACCTTCATCCACTCCTGGCCACTGACCTTCATCTTTTTCTAGTCAGTGACCTTCATCCATTCCTAGTAACTGACCTTCATCCATTCCTGGCATCTGACCTTCATCCATTCCCAGTCACTGACCTCCACTGACATCCAATGACCTCCACTGACCTCCGTCCATTCCTAGTTTCTGATCTCCATTCATTCCTGGCCACTGACCTACATCTTTTCCTAGTGAGTGACCTCCATCCATAGCTAGCAACTGACCTTCATCCATTCCTGGCCACTGACCTCCACTGACATCCATCCGTTCCTTGCCACTGACCTTCCTCTTTTCTGATAGTGACTGACCACCACTGACCATCGTCCATTCTTTACCACTTTCCTTAATCTACTACAGCCACCGACCTTCACTGTTTCCTATGCACTGAAATCTACAGGCACTTTCTAGCTACTGACCTCCACCCAATCTTAGCCACGGACTTCTTCCCCATTCCTAGCCACTGACCTCAATCAATCCATCTGACTGTTATTGTCCATCCATTCATCACCAGCTTTCCTCTTTCCCTAGCTTCTCCTCCTACCTTCCAATGAATTACAAGAGATGTGTTTTGCCACTAAACAAAAACATAGAATTCAACCCTGTCTTTAGCAGATGGAAAGTGTCACACTGTCACATCAAACAGGGAGATGTGAGATAGGTACAGACATGACTACAACAGTCCCACATGAGAACATATTGTGGATCCTATTCTATAAGCGTCCTGACGGAAACACATGTTTAAATGTAGAAAGCATTAGTCATCTTCTATTGACTTGCTTCCAATTTCGCTGCCAAGATAAATGGTTTCATTTGGTTTCACGTATGCTGGTGAGATAAGATGGGCAGACAGTCTGTCAGTGTATCTTCCAGATCTGGAGTCTTGCCAAAGACTACCTCATATCCCCTGTCTTTTTTGCAGGGGACAATTAGGAACATTGTCTCCTGGTATCTGGCCAACCCACTGACTGATGCTGATTCTCTTCCACTGTCCTCCAATGAGACATGCCATGGCGCTATCACAGGCCATAAGGCTGTGGAGATTAAGAGCGGTACTTCCGTGGATAACCTTCATGTCAGGAGGTCACTGAAAGATTGATGTTGTCCAAAGAGAAGACATTATGTTGTACATGCACTGGATCTGATTCTGTATTCGACAGACATGGTTCTACAGTACATGAAGTTAATTTATTATGAGAATTCATTATGCAATGATGTGGTCCTTAGGTATGTATAAGACCCAAAGTCTGTCGATCTCCCCTTGTGGGGTCATTTACATATGTCTAGGGAAATTGGTGCTGAAATTAAAATCCAGTCAAACATTTTCTTATCATCTCACATCACCTGTACAGTAAATGATGGGAATGAGCAATTCATTCAATGTGCTGGGAAGCTGCACATTCACCTGGGTCATAACATTCAGATTTGAAGATCACTGACACATTCAACGAGTTAACATAATGTAAGTATTTATTTATAAACTTTGAATAGTACATATTTTCCTTGGATAAGGCAGATTATATGAACTCCATAAAGATGATGTTACTGTAAAACATTCCAGCTCTCATAATGGCATACATTTACAATGAATTCATATCATGAATGACACAGAATTTCTATTAGGCCCACTATTATGCAATATGAAGGATCATAAACGAAAGAAAAGATCGGCTTCAACAGAAACCCTCTACTGGAAGGATTCTCAATTTATTACATGTCAGAGAATACATTAGAAATACTCAAAGGAAAAAAAGAGAAAATACTCTATTAGCGCAAAAACGGACTATCTGACACATCAAAGAAAAATATCTTATGTGCATTACTACAGCAAAGAAGTCTTGCATCCTGTCAGGCTAACTAGAGCTAGCTACAGATGTCTAACAGACATTGGAGGACAGTACTTTATGCAAATATGCTAAGTCACTTAATTGAAGGAAAAAATACTACGCAAACAAATAAGCTATTTCTATAGCCTATGTGCAGTTTTTTCACTGCCTAACAGCACCACAACATCCACTATAGTCTAACTACATACTGGTAGTGTGTCAGAGGACATGCCAAGGCAGATCAGCGAGCCATTATGCTCCGTGTTGTGTCATCAACTCTTAATAATTCAACACAACAGTGTGTTACATCCCAGGGAGGATTTAAAGTTTAAACATCTTTGAGGTTTAAACGATGTTTTTGGGCTTGGAAGGAGGAGGAGGTCCAAAAGTCAAAGCAGGCAAATACTTTATACAATTCCCTTAAGGAGATATCGCTTGTCTAAATATACGAGTGGGGGAGGAAGGAGTGTGGCCACATAGCTAACCAGCAGATGGGTGACAGATTAAAGGGAAATCCAACATAAAGTGGCTTTGTCAGGTGTTATCCAACACCTTTGTCAGGTGTTGGGCGACCAGGTGATCCCGGAACACCTTCGACATGTCTTGGCATCGATTCTACAAACCTCTGGACTCTACCTGAGCGATGAACACCAGCCTTCTAAACGATATTCCCCTCATTTGGTGTTTTGATGGCAGTGGTGCAGAGCGCTATCTGACAGAATCAAATAATCTCCCGATTGCGTTCAACTCGTTTTCTTCATGGACACTGGGGGGGATGTTTAACCAAGCGATACAGGTGACCACTCAGAACAACGTGGTATTGATTTCTAGTGACCTTTCCCCCGCTGAGAGGACAAGTGGACCCACACTGATCCAGCAAAACGCCTCCCCTCCGCATCACGAAGCCAATGGATCCATTCGGTGAGGAGGCCTGCATCATTCTCTGGTCTCCTCGGGACATTTCTCATTCGATCGTATCACTAC
This sequence comes from Pleuronectes platessa, assembly GCF_947347685.1. Lineage (NCBI taxonomy): Eukaryota > Metazoa > Chordata > Actinopteri > Pleuronectiformes > Pleuronectidae > Pleuronectes > Pleuronectes platessa. The sequence continues at coordinate 11,028,035 of NC_070640.1, read as the reverse complement.
CCCCCCCCCACACACACATCTCACATCGCTGACCTCCAAACTGTGAATTCATCTTTGTAATGCAGGGGGTTTACAAGCCTCTCTATGTAATTGCTAGCAGACCGTCCTTGTTGTGACAGTCGGCTCACGTCCCGCTTTGACATTCTCAGTCACCTGCAGAGGAGTCGCTCCTCGGTTTTTCTTATTAAACTAATGCACCAGCGAATGTGGGCTGTCTACCACAATTTCCAACCTTAAATACTGACGTCTATCCAATGGATGTAAATCATTGTCGTGTCATCTTAAATACCAAAAAAAGAATCAAATTGGCCAGATCAGTTTTTTATACCTCAGAGCGTGATAGGAAGTTAATTGATTAATTGTACTCTGCAGTTCACTTGTGTGGAAGCATCTACATTCTTTTTGGTTTCTCTTCTCACTTATTCCGGTTTTCCATTTAACTTGCCAGCCATCTGCAGCGCCACTGAGGTTTAGGCCTAGTACTCTGCTCAGTATTCTGCATTTATCTGTTTCCTGCTGTTTCTAAGTCGTCTACAAGCAGCAGAGGTGGGTGTGGGAGTTCTTTGTGCCTTATTGCTTTTCCTGTTATTCCACAGTCCCGTTCCCTGAAGTTGCGCTGAGTTAACAGTCCAGAGCAACCGCCTCGTGCAGCTCGTCCTCCCCCGGTGCCCCGGTGACGTCCCCGCCTCCCTCGCTCCGGCACGCGGGCTGAACCTCCCCGCATCTCACCGGCCGCACGATGACGCACGGCCTCGCGGGATCCCCGCTCGCCCCTGCGCGCTTGGGGCTGCGACTGTCGCGCTCGTATTCCTCCTGCGCGCGCTGGATCTTCCTCTTCCGGAGCTTCCTCTTGTGGAAGTGGAACGTTGCCAGGGAGACGAGGACGACCCCCGCGAGCACGGCCACCAGCACGAGGAGCGCGAGGGTGGAGGAGAACGGTGGAAAGAAGCCGAGCTGCTCCACGCAGGTGCCGTTGCCGTTGATGGCCTGGAGCGCCCCGTGGCAGCGGCGCAGCGGCACCGGCAGCCGCGGGGCCTCGGTGGTTGTGTCCGTCATCCGGTCCACCTTCCCCCGGCCACGCTCTGTGTCTCTGACCCGAGTCTACCCCCTGCGTGCTCTCCGGGCTCAGCGCGGTGACACCGGCCCGCACATGTGGTTACCTGCACCGAAGAGAAGACACATGAGACCCCTGCTCATCCAGTGGAGGCTTCCCGTCAGAACCATCAGAAACACGCCCACACCCCCCCATTAACTGGCCCAGGCCACTTTAATATAGGAGCACACCAATCTGGAACAATTAACATGGGAAATACGCACTAAATCACAGCCCTGTGGAGCCCATCAGCGTTATGCTGCTGATCAGTGTATAAAGGGATCAGATGAGGCAGTGAGGACAATGGGCTATCATCTTCTATATCCTACAGGCCTTACAACGTACTCCTTACAGGAGCATCCTCTCCTGATCTCCACGCAGCAGCCTCTTGGGAACAGGAATGTCATCTTTACGCAGAGGATAATGTCTGCATCTATTCCACAGCAACACACACACACAGCCAGTTTAGATCAAAGAAGAAAATTCCCCATTCTTACCTGATGAAAGAGTCCGGGGGAACAGTCCGTGAGTGGAGAGCCGATTTGTGTAAATGGGGGAAACTGGATGGCGGTGACGTTATTTCATAAAACGTGATGCTGCTGCTGAGCTCCGATCACCCAGGACGCGTGAGACTGCCGCAATCCGCTCAGTCCTGGACTCCGCTGAAAATGCTCCGAGCAGGCTGGAAGGAGGGATGAACAAAAGCCCTCAGTGTGAATCGAAGTGGGTTTTTAGAAAATGCGATTAGAACAGAGCCGTGATCTGCCTCCTCTCCTCCTCCTCCTCCTCCTTCTCCGGTCATCCGCTGCTCCACTCAGCATCTGAATGAAGAGCTGCAGCTGCATTAAAGGTCCCGTCTATACCAGTCAGCTGGCAGGGCTGGGTTTCGTTTTTTTTCTATCTCCTTCTCCAGATATAGTCAGTGCCAACGTTTCCATCTAATGACTGTATATGGTCATTAGTTCTCAAACACAGAGGGAAATTAGTTTCCATATTTTACTCTGATCTACAACCACTGGCATTCCTGAGGGTGTGGTTGGTTAAATGATGCAAACCTACATGATTTGAAGCGTTAAAGCCTAATTATGAGACTGAGATCATGTTGTAATGCATGTGGGTACAGCTAAGAGCCATTATCAGTCTTTTCCCAGAATCTTATACAAGTTGGTATAGTAGAGATCCCACATGCACCTCTAGCTTGAGAAGCAAGAATATGTTAACACTGATGTTTCTTTCTAAGAAATTGGGACTAATAAATGGGGTTCAATGTGAAGGTTGAGCGTTTACAAAGGTTGATCTAAATGTACATCAGTGTGATATAAAAATTAATTTAATTTAATTTATTGACCTTTTTAAAGTCTTTAATGAACCCCAGTCCAAAGTTGACTCAGGAGTCTGGGCTGTCCTCTGGGGCAAACCTGGGTTTTCTGATTCAGTCATGATGATGATAAGTGATGAGCTGGAAGATGAAACTATCGCAAAATTCAGTATGATATTATTAAGTTAAATAATAACTCTTATGCAAAACGATATGGCACTCAGTAGAACTCATACCTCGGCCAAAGCCCAGCAGTCTCCTAAAATCCAATCAGGCTGCATCAAATTGCACACAAGCACTCATATATATCAGTTCCCTAAATGTGTTCTTGCCTTTTTTCCATGGGAAATCAATAGAAATTGTTATGCCCTCAGAATGTGAAAAAAGCTTCTTGGATCCGCCCTCTGATCCGCATCTGTGCCAAAATGTAAAAGGCTTTTCCCTGACCCATACTGCATCCTTACCAAGTTTCGTGGATATCCGTTAAGTAAACATATGTATAAAGGGGGAAAAACATAACCTCTTTGGCAGAGGTAAAAAACTAAAACCCTTGAAATAAGTTTGAAAGCCACTGATTTAGATCACCACCAAACTGAGCTCAGCTCTCCCCTGACTATAAGATTACCGCAGGCAGTGTGGCAGACTCCAAATATAGAAGTGTGGGTGAAGGAGAACACGGTGAGGAGGTGTTTCTACAATGAGGCCGTACCTTGACCTACTCAGACTTTCAAGCAACTCAAACCACTTTTTAGCAGAGAAAAAATGTCTATGTTCTGTTTTAGTGACTCATTTTGTCTGGAGCAGATTCGATGTTACGTGCTCATTCTAGGCAAACTGAATTGAGTTGCTTGTTCTAACTGAAAAAAATTGACTATTTCATGGGCTATTATCGGAACATATGGACATGATGCATTGCACAAAGCAATACGGCTCATGTTCACACCTATGAAAAAAAGACTTAATGCTGGATTGAGGTGAAGCAGGTTTGTGAAGAAAGCAGTGAATTCTGCTGATGGGATTCATAACACACAACCCCTTCTTCCCCGATGTCATTAGATAACAAGTTGACTTTTGCTACAACACAATGCAAAATTATCACATTGCGCTGAGATTGTTTCGTAACATCAACACCTTATTTCAGCTCTTTACTGGTCACCACACTGAAATATAGAATGGTTGTTGCTATGACAATGATATCAGTGCTTTCTTACTGGTATCTGAGGCAACACGGCTCCATCGGCACACGTCTTGCATTGTTTCACAGCATGGCGAGGAGAAAACCAAAGTCAGCAGAAATCATCCTCTTGGAATGTCTGGGGGAAATCAGCACAGATGTTGAGATCAGGACGGGTCACTTGTGTCTTCCAGCGGTCAGTGGTGTCAATTTACTGCTCATGTGTTCAACGAGGTGAGAATGATTGTCCACAGCACCAGAGAATCAAGCTGCACCTCCCTCCCTGTGGACAGAGCCGGCTATGTTGATCATGTTGAGGCCAGCTGCTTTCAGCTTGTTGCTCCAGCATTGCTACAGTGCCCAAAAGAGCTCAAGGCACTGCAAATGTGAAGTGAAGAAGTCTGCTGCTCATCATTGGTGCTGGAACTTCCCAAATCATTGTACTACAGCCAGGTTCCTAATTGTTTTGGGTCCCCTGGAATCATTTCCATTGTCATTTTTGCAGTTTTCAGCACGTTTTATGAATTTCCATGTGTTTTCTTAATTTGCAATGCATTGAGCTCTCTCGGCCACCGTACACTGCAGCATCGAACAAGACACTGACCACCGACAAATGATCAACTCTATCGCCTGACAAGAATGTCAATATTCAATTATTCTAGAGAATCCTGCATTAGGCTGAACTTTCACGTTTCTCTATGTCCAGTATCTGCATCTATGCTAGCCTCCATAATACAAATTGCAAATCGGCCAATAGAACAATAGCAGATCTGACAGCATGTGAACAATTACAGCAGGATGTGATTGGCTCGGAGCCTTATACGATGCATGATTGTTCTTATGAATCCAGCTCTAAATTATCTGACTTCTTATACACTATGCATATTAATGGAAGTGTGTAGTGATAACCGATAAGGCAAAGAGGGGGATTAAATCAGATAGAGGTCTCTCTGCTACTTTGCATTCGCTCCACCAAGCGTCTGAGATTCTCACAGTAATTCCCCAGTCCTACTTGTGGACATGCTCCATCACCAGCGGGGCTCCATGAAAAATGAATGGCCTTGGAGGAAGTCAGGGTCCCTGGATGATAAACTCACTGTAGGTGAGTGCATGCTGAAAGATTTATACAACTATTCATGCACAGTTTAAAGCCTGGCATATGTTTGGGGGCGGTTAAATGGAGAGTGATTATAGCACTTATTTTAAAATTCATACAGGTCTTCTCTGCCGTCTAGGTCAAGCTGCCCCACATTAGACTGGGGGGGAATAACCCTCACCCACAGAGAAGCCACTGATAATCATATTCATAGCCTTCAAACAAATGTAGAATCCTCAAGCCAACAATTAGAACTAGAATGGCACTCAGGAGGGCATATATCTCGGCCCAATAGTCCCTTTAAATTAAATCAAGCTGCACCAAGTTCCACATACTTATAGATATTATTCCCTTAAATATACTGTCGTAAATTCAGCTACTGGAACTTTCTAACATGGTCATATACCATGAAGGCATGCTATGATTCTGAGTTACTTGTTTTTGAGGTTCTCAGGCTTTGTAAGTGCTATTCCATGTGTTAGGGTCATTTGTCCCCCTCTTTGGAATGATCTTTGACCTATCGTAAAGTATCTGACCTGCTAAGGAAGGACCAAAGATCTATCAGGTGACTTCAACTTACAGTAACTAAAAACATGTGCAAATTTAGGCATAGACCCTATGTGCTACGTCATTTGATCTATAGCTTTGTTTGCAACACCTCCTCTTTAAAAGGACTTGCCTGGCAGAGGCGAGCCAGATTTTCACTATCTGGCCTTTGTGATTTCTCCGGGCATACCATGGAGCCCGTCTGACCTGTGAAACTTCTGTGTAATAAATTCTGTTATGCTGCAAGTTCTGGGTCCGCGTCTCCTCTCTTCAAGCACCAACTTCGACAAGACACTGCTGCTTCAAAGATACGACAATACCTTTTTCATGAAGATCCATGAATTACTCCTTTGGGGGGAATCAATGAAACTATTAAACGAACAGCCTATTCCTCAAGTAGCTTGCGTAATCCTGCAAACTATCAAACAAACAAATAGACAGGGGTGAAAATAAAACCTCCGTGGCGGAATTAATCATTTTCAAGTGAATATTGGTGTTCACCTGCAGAAGGGATAATTGAAATCGAATTCAGTTATTATACTCTTAATTTGAAGTAGTTGTTTACAAGAATCTTGTATGATGAAAAAGGGATCAAACCCAATATTAAACCCTGTGGAACACCTGAGGGAATATAGCTTTTTAAACCATTTTTGAAAATGAGAGGAATGTAAAGAATCGCCCACATAATTGATCATGCACAAATTAAGACCAATTACGATTTCTCTCCTTGAAGGCTTTTCACAGTGTTACACCTAAAGATTGATGGAGTAGTTGTGTGACGCATAAAAAAAAAAAAAAAGCTTGAGAAGTTACAACCCAATCCAATTTCACACATCCGCACCCTGGACATTACCTGCCCAGCACCAGGCAGCATTTGGTTTATCCGTGCTTGTTCGCTGCCTGCTGGGCCTGGAAACAAGGTCGATGAGAGAGTGAACCATGGCAGTGCGGATGTAGACCAGAAACCCCCCCCAAAATAGTTGAAAACACTCACTCGAGCTGAAAGGGACTGCGCAGTTAAGTGGTAACTCTCTGCGAGTTTGACACAATGAGTGACAATCATCACATAACACACTCACTTGATCCATTGGTCATAAAGAAATATTGATTATGACAGCTTTAAATGTTCTTCTGGCTCTCGATGGGATTCCTTGAGAGTTAAAAAGAAGATCTCTATAGTTTGGATGATTAACAGCTTCATTATAAACCCAAAGTATGACTGAAAGCTGAAAGACCATTTTTCTCTCCCTTAATGACTCTTAGCATTGTGTCTGCCCATTACCGAGCCAAGCCGACTGCAGCTTGTGTTAATCAGGATTATTAACTGTAATGGGAAAGGTTTGTGGGCCTAAATGCTAATGGGGGAAGGAGAGAAAGAGAAGGAGGAGGAGGAGGAGGAGGGGGGGTCCTAAATGCATCTTCATATGAAGGAGCTGATATCTTTAGAGCTGCAGGCCATCACCGGGCAGGAGCAGTCCTCTTGATATTCCCTCCACGCACACACCACTGCTCTCACCGCAAGTCTCTGTCAGCAGAATTTATAACGAATTGCACAAAAGCTGGTTTGCCATGCATGCATTCATGCATGCACATACACACACACACACACACACACACACACACAGACAAAAAATACCATCTTTCCCTTTGTGCACAGCAGAAATGGCTTTGGGAAAGAGAGAATGAGGCTGTTGCGCGCGCAGGGAGCAAATGTCTTCCAAAATTGACTTTTCTGTTTGCCTGACGATTACCCTGTCCCCAAGCATTAGTGTGTGACAGAACGTGTGCATTTGTTAAAGGATCTCACACTTTTGCTTTCTAAATGAAGACATACAGTACAGCAGATATCACGGTTTTGTAAAGGAGGAATACTTGAAAGGAAATGATGATGACTATTTCTTTTTTTTACATTATCATCATTATTTTTGTGGCTTTATTCGACAGTAGTGACAGAATTAGGAATTACAGTAGATGAAGGGGTCGGAAACATGCAGAGGACATGAGGGTTATTCAGGGTTTAATGCATGTTTTTGTGCCCCATTTATCACGTGAGAGTCAGTCTAAAAATCAACTCACAGCTCGTGTTGACAGAAGAAGTGGTTACAAGGAGAAAAACCACAAAATAGGAGGAATATTCTTTAAATTGAGATTGACACTGTTTCTGTTGCCTTTTTTCCACCAGGACGGTGACGGTGCAGGACTTATTCAGGTTCGTGTTGAGAATTGGCCACCATTTTGACTCCAGCCCCCCTACAATACTCAAAGGGTAAATTGGTGGCAGTAATGCACCAATTCATTGTTTATCGACTGCCAACAAAAACCCAAAAGTTGAACTGTTTTTCTTGCTTAGTCACATAGATTAACTCTATAATCTTATTCCAGATGCAGATGTTTCCAGGTATCTAACAGTTTAATGAAATAACAACACAAATTTAAGGCACAGGTATGTTTTTATATATATATTTAGCAAGTTCTGGTTCCACAGTTCTCAGAATTAATTTGAAGAAAACGTGTAACAGATCAGGTCCTTTGAAGCTGAACTAAATCAAAGTGTTCTTTCATAAATGAATTAAACCAAATTTAAGAGTGGATTTCCACACTGACATTCTTTTTAAAATCAGTCAGTATGATTGTCAGGTATTTGATAGAAACTCAAAAGTTTATAAACATCCCTTTTCTACATCTTTCTCCCTGACATCACATTGATCTCTTGTTTAGCTGGTGGATGGCACATCAGCAGCTGCTCACCTTTTCCACCCACCTCATGTCACTGTGAGCATTATCACAGCCCCGTTTCCATTTACACAAAAGCTCAAATGACTAAAACCCACACCTTACTCAGAAACGATCACACCCACAGTTAGGGAACAATTCTGTTCCTAAGCAACTGATCCTCTCCGTGTGGGGTTTGCATGTTCGCTGTGTGTCTGCGTGGGATTCCTCCAGGCGCTTCACTTTCCTCCCACAACCCACAGTCGTGCAGCCGAGCTGGAGAGCATATTTTAAATTGCCCCTGCGCGAATATGTGACTGCTTGTAGGTGGTCTGATAAAATGGGTGCATGGTTGTAGGTGTTGTGTGAAAAGCTCAAACTATAAATATAGAAATAAATGTGTGTACTGATGAACACTCAGTGGTCTCGTGTAGCATTTTCTTAACCATCCATAGTCCACTTTAAACAGGCGTCATGCACCTTTTGAGCCCCTACACAGAATGTAAGCCCTACTGTACTATACTAAGTGTATTGCAGTATTAATGCATTTCTGTAATGCTGTAAAGGTAAAACATATGCTTTCTTTTCATTTAAGGGAAGCATAGGTTGAGGACATTTCTTTTAAATAAACACTACTTTGCCTTAATGTAAAGTTATTCATGAAATGATCATTAGAATCTAAATTATTAGCAACTTTCCCAACTCATCAATGGCAGCTGTGTGCTTTTTGTATCCTTTAATTTTAAATGATTATATATTGAATTATATTATTATAATTTGTGCACATTATTCAACCATACACTGTGGATGGACGATACGACGGCTCCCCTTAAGTGAAGCCAAAATGTATTATTCACCCCCTGTCGGCTAGCTGCAGTGTAGGTCATGAACTCCACTTCCTCCATGTAAGTGGATTGGTGATGGACGAACCTAAAAAGTATAAAAGTCGAATTTGTTCTGAAAGCAGTTTTCTGTCATTCCATGTCGTCCTTATTACGCTGATTTATCTCACAGTGTTGCTTTTCCCAATAATTTTGGCTTTAATTAGTATTTGAGTTATCTGATGCTGTAAAAATGGGGTGAAACATCATGATTGACGGCTGAGACTGTCAAAGAATTGGTCAAATGCCTCGGTCGGCAGGATTTTAATAATGCGGCTCCATTCCCAAATCACTACTGGGCAGACTCGGGCTCCAAATGTGCAAGATGGCTGCGTTCGTATCCAGGATAATTTGGTTTTATTTATGGATAGTGGGAGAAAACTGAGACACGTTGTCCATCTCTATGTACAATCTATGGTTTCAACTGACAAGATGGTTGTCTTGGGATGAAACTTATGAGAGGAGCAGGTGCAAGGAAAGGAAAGATGGGGGGCAATGTTTTAGTAAATGTACTTCTGCCCATTACAAGGTCTGTGAATGTCCCGGCCAACCACAGGAGAGTGAGGCCAGTAAGAGGGATCTGCTGCTCCTGACCAAATTGTCGGACAAACAGACAGATGAGGCGAACAACTATCACCATGCTCAGCCAAACAAAGCCGGACACACTCATTGTTGATGGTTTTTGTCCTGTGACAGTCCTCTTTCCTTTTTTTATAGTCAGTTGACAATGTGGCATTCCCAGTAGTTTGTCCTGCCGTTGACGCTCCGCTCTTGTTGTCTCGAGCCTGGAGGCTTTCCACTCTCCTTCCACTCTATCAATTATATTAACAGCGGCCCGGAGCTTCCTCCTAGCATGATTCTCCATTTTGTGACGGGAAACCTTTCTGTTTTTACTTTATGGCCTCCTGCTACATTATTGCACTGCCCTGGTAATAGAGCTTACTCTCTATTCCACTCCAGGCTTTGCGCCTCAATCCAATCTGTCTTTCCAACACCAGGCATTTTCTGGTGACAATGAAGTATGTTTATGGTCGTGCTGATGTCATCACATTTCTGTTTGTCCCTCATCTCCCAGGGCACAGCTTACAGGAAAATGAATTATACAACACAATGGAAAGGATGGATATTCTGCAGTCAACTTGAAGCCAATTTGCTCTAACATGACTTGGCTTTTGTTTCCAGCTAGATATACAGCCGGAGATGATCTGCCAGCGTACTGTAGAAACTCTGCTTTCCTGCTTTGTTGCGATTGTGTAAATTATGTATCACCAGTAAGACGCTGGGGGAGTCTTGTGGCATGTCAGGTTCATTCTTGATTTGCACACGGCACAAACATAGCATATCAAGCATCCCTACACTAATTGTTAGTCATATTCAAGCCCCTATGTATTGTATAACCATGCCCACGATGTGGATCCACTAGAGAGTCTTGGCTTTAAATCATTCATTGATTTAAGTGAGCAACTCAGGCAGAAATACAGTATGTTGGACAGGCAGTACTCATGCATGCAGCCTTGGTCTTGAGCTTCCCACTGGGACAATGTGAAGTGACTGGTGTTGCATGAATATACATTGTATTTGAGCTGATGCGTTTCTGTGCATTGGAAATATTTTGTCACATCTTATCTTTCTAGATTTATATTGCGGTGACAATTCTATTATATGTACGTCGAAATAATAATTACACTCTCTAATCATTCTCCCAGGCCCTGAAAAGATTATGTCCAAACAGGATTCAACTACAAGTGATGGAGGATAAAATCTGAGTGAAAATGCATTTTAAGTTTAGCAGCAGATAACGTGAGGCTCCAGCCGTCTTAGCTTATCAAATCATGTGGGTATGTTCTAAACTTAGTGCATTTTTAAGTACAAAATTCTCTGAGTGTTTTTCTGGACGGTGTGTCGTGCAGAGCTGAAGTGCAGCTTGAAACACGAACAGGGAATTTCATCCGGAAGGACCTCAGGGATTATAGGAGCACTGTTGACAAGAGGAACATTTTCGGTGACTGACAACTCTTTCCACTAACATATGGTAATGTGAGTATTGTTTTCAGACAGACTTGAACACATTCTTTTTATATAATATGAACGATGCACATTGAACCCATGAGTCATATTGTTTTTGTATCACCAGAGGATATTTCAAGATGCATCTCAAAGACCTTTGACTTTCAAATGTATTTTAAAAGATGTGCGAATAGATCAATATTTTTCTTGCAGAGGGGCAAATGACTATATGTAATGAGAAAATTGATTATTTTTCTACACACACATAACTCCTACATGTTTTAATAAAATGTGTCATTTCTTTGTTTCTTTCTCTCTTTCTTTCTTTCTTCCTTATTTCTTCCCTCTTTCTTATTCTCTCTATATCTTTCTTTCTTTCTTCCTTAAGTCCTTTCTTCCCTCTTTTTTCTTTCCTTCCTTCCTATATTCCTTCATTGATTTGTGTCTTTGTTTCTTTCCTTCCTTCATTTCTGTCTTTCTTTCTCTCTCTTTTTTATTTCCTTCCTTCCTTCCTTCCTTCCTTCCTTCCTTCCTTCCTTTCTTTCTCTCTTTCTTGCTTCCTTCCCTCTTTCTTTCCTTCCTACCTTCATTCCTTCCTTCTTTTCTGTCTTTCTTTATTCGGTCCTTATTTTCTTTCTATCTCTCCAAAGCCCCTATTGATAGGTTTGAGGAAATTGTGCTTTATTCTGAAGTATTCCGGGCTTTTATTCTGAAGGGGGGTCGCTCCGGGCGGAAGTTGCGGTCGCCTGTCAAGAGCTGAAGTTGCGTATCTGAATCACTAGCTGAACTTTCGTTTTCCTCTGAGAACACAGTGAGCATGGCGACGTTTTTCGGCGAGGTGCTGTCGGTGTATTCTCGGGCTGTAGAGGAAGACGACGAGGAGCTTGAGGAAAACGAGGAAGACGAACAAATCCGCCGAGAGCTGGAGGAAAAGAGGTAAATAGCGTTAGCCAGCTAGCATGAACACACGGGAAGTGACAAGTCAGAAAGCATGGAGACCATTCAGAAAGCTCCATCCAGTGAGATAAACATGTAAACTACACTTTAGTTTAGTTTATATGTGGCTCCCGTTCTCCTTCGCTGACAAGCTAACATGATAATATGGTGGTTAGCTGCTATTAGCAGTAATAACACTGCCTCACACTACAAGGTCTGTTACAATGGGATCTACTTTAAGTCTCTGGGTTTGTGCTGGAGGGATGAACACCATCACAACCATTGTGGTGTTCTGATGATGGAGGTGCAGAGCTAATTCAAGCTAATAGCAAGTCACAGCTATGGGCACAGCACATGATTCACATCATTCATACTCATTCAACTATTACGTGACGTGAGTGGATCCTGGTATTGTCATCCTGTTTCTTCACCCCTTTTTAGAGTGTTTCTTTAATATGTAGCACGTGTGTGTTCAGCTGTATCTACTGTACTACAGCCCTGCCACTATCCTCAGGCACTTGCATTCCTAGGTGGAGTAAAATAGTAATACAAAATGAATATCAAATTTGAGTCTTATAGTGTTTTCTTAATCTCTCCTTACTTACTACCCAGGGAGGTTGATCTGCACTGGATCCCTGAAGTCTCAGATTCACTCAAGTCCGGAAACAAGTTGCCGTGTTCTGAGTTCGTCCTCGCTGTGGGACACAACGCTGCCAGTAGGTAGCTCCTGTGTGCTACCTTACCTGTGATGAATCCTTTTTATACCACACTCAGTATTATTGGAACGATCCCTGTGTGGAAATTACAACAGTGTCAGCTATTTAAGAGTAATTCTGCTTTTAAAGATGATTAGGTGTCAACATAGATATGCACATAATTTGTTTATCACAATATATTCTCTAGAGAGCAACACCTTTCTTTTCTCAAGTTAAATTATGCATAGAATTAATATGACTAAACGCCAAGATTTCACACCTTCAACATTTATAATTAACTATGGATCATATATATTGGGTGAAATATGTCAAATGAAAGGTGTTGCTCATAGTGAGAAATAAGCGTTTCAGCACCTTTTGAGTTATTTTTTTTAACTTTCTGGCAGCTTTATTGCTTTGGTCAATTAGCCCCTTTTGTGCAATGGTTGCTTTTTAAAGATAATACGTCAAATATTTGCTGTTTAATTTTCTTGGATATGAAGATGTGATTGTTATCTTTTCACTCATGATAATGAACTAAAATATTTTTGGACTTTGACTGTTTGTCTGACAAAACAAAAGGACCAGAACATGTCATCTTGTTCTGTGGGAAGCTATAATAGGCCTTTTTTTCATGGCAGTCCTGAATACCATATTTTGGGGCTTCTCTGACAGCAGAGCAAAAAAATTATTACTTTGGTTTTATTAGATAGATAGATTACTTTATTCATCCCCGAAGGGAAATTAAGTCATCATAGCAGCCGGTACATTTGAATACAATAAAATACAATACAATAGAATAAAATATAAAATATAAAATATTGCAGTAGAAAGAATAAGAACAGAAACACAAGATAAATAGGTAGATAAGGTGCAGTGGCAGATGATGGTAATAGTACTGATGATAGGATGGTAAATGTTATTGTTAGACAGTATATATCTGTTTATTATGTGTCAATAGTCTTAAACCCAAATAGGTTCAGTTTATTATACCATAGAACAAAGAGAAGCAGAAATATTCATAGATCATAAGCTGAAACCAATGAATGATTGGTAATATTAACTAGTATTAAATGATCAAATAATTTATTAATTTATTGATTCAATGTTTCCACTTTAAATTATTATAGTTACATTTTTCCCATTGTCTGACAGCTGTGGCATCTTCAAACTATATTTGAATGCATGTCAGAACCAGAAAATAAACTAAACATCTAAAACATCAGAATAATTCCAATGTGAGCCATTGTTGAATTCTGAGAGGCTCTGTCTTCACAGGGTTTCTGTCAGTGTACGTTCTCACCTCTGCAAACTGGGACAAAGTGGGACATGCGTCCGTGTGGAACGAGAGGAGCCGAGCTGTAGCTGGACAAACAAGCAAGGAGTCAGCATGTGTTTTCTACAGACACAAGGAAAACCCGACAGTGAGTGACAAACTAGCTGTGAACATCACTTCAGAATGTGTGTGTTGTTTCATTATTCCCACAGAAGGCACCAGGCTGCTGCAAACTCAAAGATCATCCAGTTAAATCAGTTTGGTCCTGATTACCCCAATTATTGTATATTAAGAGAATATTACTGGGGCTGTGTCCAGTTAATTGTTATGCAATAAATGAGAGAAGAAAATAATACATTGTTGGGTAAATATAAGAATTACAGAATGACAACTGAAACAGATAAAAAAACAATGTTTATGAAGCCGTTTAAATGACAGCACATACTTCAATCTCAGGTCTACTGTGTCTTATTTTGTACATGGTCATATCATATGTAACTGTGTTCCTGTATCATTTGCACTGTATTGTATATTGAGAATATAACATGGAGCCCCACTTCAGATGTACAAGTAGGAAAGTAGGCCACGGCACACAGGATTAATGAGCCCTGGCTATCCACAGCTCAGAGTTATAACCAATCGCTCTCATGTGTGCAGCGGTGGATGTAGTTTCTCTCCGCCCGATGTCTTTCGCACATGGTTTAATCAAGATAAACATAGTCAGCCGCCATATGTGATAGCACTGGGCTACTGAGGAGGCTTCAGATTTATCACGCATTTCTTCTCCTGCTGACTGAAATTGCTGCAGAGATTTAATGAGTTGAAGGTAAAGGGCTTCCATACACGGTGAAGCAGCTGTGGACCACAGATATGACAGCCACTCATTGATCTGTAGATCACTCAATAACGGAATTTGTTTGTGCAGGTTTTTACATTTATTGACCATGGACAGTAGATAAATGATAAAAACAAGCAGGTTTGCTGGGAGAATACTATGTATGGTACGGAACAACAATAATTGGTCTATTCGGTTTAGTGTGAAATAAAAATCATATTTGGCAAATACTTTGACAATCTTATCTAAATTGAAGACATTGCCTTGTGCTTTAGATTTTTCAAAGAGAAACTAGTTAATTAAATCATCAAGACTCTAATTTGCCCATTATTTCAATACACAAAATAATTATTTCGCAATTTTTTTTTTTTTGCCATCTCACCAGATTTCTAACTGAGTGAATTAGCTCCCGCCCTCTATTTCATCCTCTATACAGCTTCCATGTGTTTGAATTTCTTCTTCTGCTGTGGGTGCTGCACTGTACCACATGAAAACATCACAGAAATACAAAGTGGAGATAAACCCAAACTGCTTGTGACCCCGATGAAAATAGCTGTGTGTGTGACTTCTACCATTGATTTGACATTTAGTTGGGTATCAGTCTTTCCTGGCTTTAATTCACACCACACAGACACAAGTATGAGTTTGATCCACAAATGTCTCATGTTCTTTTCCCTAAAGGTTTTGATGTGCCAAGTGACTTCCCACATCGCAGAAGACCAGCTTTTTCAGTGGACAGAAAAGGTCGGATATGTTTGTACAATAATACATTATTTTAACTGTTCTGTGATACATTAGGTTGGTATATGGAGAAGTTTAGACCGGTTTTCTCTACTGCAGACAGATGGCAGATTTACAACGATAGACAGGTTTATTTTCTCTCATTCATTGAGCTCAACAATGAGGCAACACCAGGACGTTCACATGATTATCATACTCAGAATTATGTCCTGTACATAATTGTTATTATCGCTTAGACACACATTAAACTAAATTAGCTATTTGCTATGAATAATCTGATTCTTTGTCAGTACATATATACTCATTGACAACTTAATTAAGTTTGCCTTTTGACCTAGTAACAAGCCAATCACATAGCAGCACCGCAGTGTCTAAAAGCATGGTTACTTGTTAATCTACAATCATCAGTAGTCAAACATGCAGGTATTCTTTAGGTTGATAGATAACCACCGTTAAAATGATGTTGTGTTGTACTGACTGTGTTTCTTTGTCTCATCCAGGTTTTTGATTGTCTTCAGCACAGAGAGCTGAACGTGACAGTGTTGTCAGATAGCTCTGTGGCCGATTACAAGACAGCAGATTATCTGTGCACCAGCGCCACTCCGTTCCTGCGCTCTCTCCACACTGGTACCTTCAGTGGTAAGCCGGTCTGCCAATCACTGGAGCAGCCCAACATAGTAACTGGGCTTTCAGCTGCAGGTACTAACTTCTCTCATTCTCTGCCTGTTTAGTTATACTAGAGAATCGCATTCACACGCAGATTGGTATCACTTTCAAATAATAGATGTTAAGTGGCAATGTGTGCAATTGCATTTGGGGTCTACATATGAAATGGCTTATATTGCAAAGACTGATTTATAACATGAAAAGAATAATTATAAAATTTGAGGGGAAATCCAACATAAACAGTCTTGCTGAAAAGCTAAATGTACCAATTGAGCTCTCACATTCAAAAAGATGTTGAGTTGATACTTGGCATTACTAGATAATGGCTTTACATTCAATGGAATGTCCCAGCACAAACAGCCTTACAGCTCTTGGTTGAGAGCTTTGAAGTCTGAAACGTCAGAAAAAGTTCTGATTCTCTACTCTTCCCTTCGAAGTGTCCTTGAGTGAGACACCGAACCCCAGATTTTTCCTGATGTAATTAGCTTGTAAGTATCTTTGGACAAAGAAGTACTTGCCAAGTGAATGAAATGCAGCACCATTATGCTCCTCTCCACTCACTCAGAACACAGCCTTGCATCCTGATTTGGTAAATTCAGTCTTGGTGCACATAACACATTGATAATCTAAAAAAACATGTGTAAAGGACTTCAGTCCTGGTCACTGAGGACTGTAGAGCGTTTGCCCTCCTCATGTTAAAGAATCTAGTATTCACCCATTCAGATTTTTCAAATTCTTCATTACATAACCTTACATTCTTCTGCTTTATGCTGTTTCATCAGTACTGAACCACTGCCAGGTCCACCGCATCGCCACCGTCGTTTACCAGTGTTACAGTGACATCCTCGGCCCTGACTCTGTCACCATGGAGACCTACAAGCCTGCACTAACCAAGCTTGGGAAGTCCATACAGGTGAGCTTCCTCTCTTTTTATATCTGAGTGAGCTTTTGGAAGGTCAGTGGGCAGTAATTTTCAGAGAGATGTTATGTTTGACAGTTTGGCATGACGCACCTTTCTAAATACTAATGAGCCAATTGGCAAATTTTTCCAGGCAGAAGTAGCCAGTTTGCAATGGGCCTCCGGGCAGAAGCAAATTCAAATATTGTTTATCTACTGATCCAGGCTCATAAAACTGCTCCATGTACATGAGTTAGTAGTGCAGCAGGCCTCCATGTCATTAAATGAGTTTTAATTGTACTTGAACATCATTCGGCATGATGATGTGGACGTGATCATGGCCTCATTAAATCACCATTAAAACATAGCAGAAGAGTTCCCTTGTTATTCTGACTTCACAGCTTAATCGCCTGCATCTTTTTGTCTCCTCAGTTGGCCTCGTCTCCGAACACAGACGTCCTGCGCAAGTTTATCCAAACCACCGAAATTCAGAGTAATCTCTATATCTGAACATGTTGCACACTGAAAGGTGCATTAAAGTATGTTTTCCTTTGATAAAATACTGTAATTTTTTGAAATAAAGAAAAAAATATACTTGTGTATTTCCCATTAGTTTCTAAAG
Source organism: Pleuronectes platessa (assembly GCF_947347685.1). Taxonomy (NCBI): domain Eukaryota; kingdom Metazoa; phylum Chordata; class Actinopteri; order Pleuronectiformes; family Pleuronectidae; genus Pleuronectes; species Pleuronectes platessa. The sequence goes on along the minus strand of NC_070640.1, from coordinate 11,010,539 downwards.
AGAGTGGTATTATGACTGGCATGCATGCACCATACTGCTGTCCATGTTAATGATTTATAGAACAGTGCTAGCAACAGCTTAAAAGTTTGAGCTTTGGCTTAAGACCAAATACCTGCAAGATTTAGGACATTCTCAGGCTTTTAGTCTAATTTCGCAAAATATAAAAGTGACATGGGATATTAGAGACTCCTCTAACTGTCCATGGATCCATTTAAAACCCAAATCAGCAATAAAATTATCCTGCTAACATATGTGTCATCAAAGATGTAATGTATCTCATTCCTCCGGGCTTTAGAACTCCATTGTTGTCCGCAACCTCTTAAAAAAACATCTTTGAGACACACCAAATGATTTGTGAGTAAATCCCACAAACTATTTTGCTGCTTCAAATACTTACTGAAGCATAAAATGTTTATCAATCTGTAGCTGAACGTAGTCTCAGAAAAAAATCATTATTGAAGCTTCATTTAACACCATCTGCTGCATTGGGCGATATTTGATCATTTCAATAGTCAATATGATGTTTTATTTATTTTATGCTGGATATGTTGATGTCGTCTATCCCTTTAGTTGACTTGTGTTTAAGGTTTTCTTAACTATAACTCAGTTTTCAGTTACCGTCTTGTGCATTATAGTTCATTATATTTCATTGTTATGCCTCCATGTTTGTGAAGGCCAGTGGCCGTGGCCATTTTGGTTCTCCTTGATGTTGTCCATATGTAGCTCCCTGAATACTGTTTTAATGTGTCAGTCGACGGGGAGCCACTACAAACCGGAGTAACAATCCTTGTGTGTCATAAAAGATGAATCAGGGCATAATGAACCTCACAGTGTCTTCTCCTGTCCTCCCGGGGGCAGTAATGAGCCAGTGAACGCTTTGAGAAACAACACAAGGTGAAAGAAGACTAAGTGAGCGAAAGTCAAACTGACCTGTTGATTATTTACGGAACAAAAACAAACGACAGCTGGTTTTAGCTTTTATTTTCCACCTCTTGTCGTTTAAACAGTTAACGGCCGAGCTGCATAAAACAGTCAGCCGAGCCTAGAGGCTGTTTTCGCCGTGATATAAAAGCACTTTACGTTAGCCTGGTCAGTAAGGCTAGTTATGAGTGCTAGCCGGGTCATAGCCTCGACGGGCGGCCGAAACAAAGCTCCAAATCGCCGCAGAAAGGAGCACCGAGCCCCCGGAGCTAACGGGGTGCTAGCGGAGAGGAACCCGCCTGTGGTGGCGGTGGGAGCCTGGGTGGAGGACGGACCAGACTTCCAGGAACACCCCTGTGTAAGTGTGGGACTTAACCGCTAATGCCCAAAGAGATTCCCCCAGGTTGCCAGGCACTTCACTTCAGAGACAAGAGCAGACAGTCTGCAGAGATTGTTAGCTGTTGTGTTGTTGACATGGGGTTTTCTCTATGCCACAGGCTACAGCTGTATATGTAAAATATTCATTCTATTATAAACCTCATGTAAAGTATTGCATCGATAACCATAAATCCGTTGGAGACATTCAAATTAAAGTCTGGCTTGAATTTGCTATATAAAAACAGCCTTTCATTTCATAGATTTATGTCTCGTTAAATGTACTTAAATATTGTAAGTGAAGGTATTCATAAATACAAGACAGGCCAATGATCTCCGTCCGTGTCAAAATATTATATTTGTAGAAAGAATAATTTATTTTTCATTAATTTATCTGATTTTGTAGCCAGCCCAAGTTGGTTGTGTGGTTTAATCTGTGCTAATGTATCACATTTTATTGACTCATAAATATTTTATTTAAAATCTTAATCTGTAGAGAATCTGTAATTATAATTGTCAGTTAAACAGTCAAATGAATAGAGAGTACTGATTTCCCCCCCGAAGTACAGACAGTTCTCTCCTGTCTTGTTTAGGCTCTTGCTTTGATAACTGAGGAGCTTCAGGCAGAAAAGAGGAGGGAGAATGAAGAGAGCCTGCGACGATTTCAGGATGGAGTGCGCCACCGAGTGGCTCAACAAGCCCAAGTCTTCAGGAAGAGACAGCAGCCTCAAACTGAGCTAATGGTAAAGCTGACATAAATTGACTGATAATTAAGTGTAATGACATCACATCAATTCAAAAAAATACTAACGGTAAGGGCTGAGGTGACTTTCAGCTTTTATTTTGATTACCTTATGAAACATTTGGTCTGTTAAGTGTCAGAAAATAGTGAGAATGCTCAGCACTCCAATCTCTTTCAATTACTTTATGCAACAAACAGTCCAAAACATGAAGGTATTCCATCTACAGTATATTGATTTAAAACAGAGAAATAGAGCATGTCTAGCATCCAGATTTGTGTTGACCCAGATTAACAAATACCCCATTGCATGCAATTTGATGTCCAGGTTAAACCTAACAGGAGAATCCCGCACCAACAGTATAGAGTGTGGACCCAGCATGTGCCTGCTGGGGAGAAGGTGGTGTCTACAGGAGCTGCTGTACGACAGAGGGTGATGGAGAGGAGCTCTCAGGAGGTGAGAGGGTATTGCATAACATTACCACAATAGAGCAGGAATGAATAATTGAAGTCTGAGCAAAGTAATGACATTTTTTATTTCCTGCTTGTATGTGTGCGTCTTCCAGAGATCTGTACTGAATAAACTGAAGATATTGGATTAGATATGGTTGATACTTTTTCTACTATGTATTTTAATTGTAAATTATTGGTGTCCCCACATATTTGTATTTTTCATTTTTTCATAGCAAATATAAGCAATATGGCCCTAACTCAATATCATAGATTAAATGGCCAGAAGCGCATTCCTACATGCCATTTGTACTTTCAACGTTTGAGGCTGCAGATTTGGGAAGACCCTATGTCAACAGGACAGTCCCCCTGTTCACACAGTCGAGTCCTTAAGGAAACGTTTGTCCTAGATTGACGCGAAAGAACTTGACTTGCCAGCACAAAGCTCTGACCTCAACCTCACCCAGCTCCTCTGGGAAGACCTCGAGCACTGACTGTCGACCAGGCCTTATCACTCAACATCACTCTTTGACCTCACTTGTGCTTTTGGGTCTGAAGGCGAGCAAATCTTAACAGCAAGGTTCAAGATTGTACGGCAGACGTACTGAGACCAGAAGAGGGGAAGCTGTTCCATCAGATTAAGGTTTTAGAAAGATATGTTTAAACATCACATTCAAGAGTGATATTTGGCAAAAAAATTGGGAAATTGCAGCTCTGATATTAAATCAATATTGTATTTGAGGTAATAACAAACAATGTCTGTGTTGCAAAATTTGTCCAACAGAGAGTGCTGTTTTATATAAATGTTTCTGGTATGAATTTAGTTAAACCGTCTTTATTGTTATCAGTCCAACAATTCTAGTATGTCCTCAATCATCCTCTTGTAATAATTCAGGCAGTCCTATGTGGTCCTATTTCTTTCAGCGCAGAGTGTGTTATTGGCTGTGAGAATTATTTCACTGTTTCCTTCTATGAGTGATAAAATATCGTGACAGTGATTAACTTGGTGGATTATTTATTTCCATGATTTTCCAGTCTAGTGAAGGCATGAGGCAGGTCAGACTCAGACTGGCCGCATGTCAGATGAGCTCTCATGGAGGAACAACGTCAGACCTTCCTGGAGGCAAATGGAACATCTCTCCAAACAGACATGCGACCGTCAGTGTATCACACTTGTTCCTCTTTTAAAAAAGGAATAGTTCCTGTTGCACATTCAGGGTATAAAAGATACATTTTCCTGTGTTCCCAACAGAAAGCTGAATATTTCATGCAAAGACCAGAACAGGAAGTGGATGAGGAGGAGGAGGAGGAGGAGGAGGAGGAGGAGGGAGATGATCATTTCTTCACCAGTCAACATGAATATCCCCTTGTTCAGCACAAGGTTAATGAAAACCCCCAGTGCAGCAGCCTTTCGTGGTGGCTCTCACTCTGTATTCCATGTTGATGGCGTTTCTATTTTCTGTTGAAGTTCTTTAAAAATTCATTTTAGATGCATTTAAATATAATTTATTCATCTTCATTACAAGAATCAATTATTTGGATTTAAATGGAAAATGTAGTCGGATGAAAAAACATTAATATTTACAGAATAATATGTCTGAATATAATAGTCACCAGACACAGTTTGCCTGCAACACACACACACACACACACACACACACACACACACACACACACACCAACTTCTCAGACTCGAAGTTCATAGTTCAAACTGAAACACACAGACTTCATTCTGTTGGCATACTCTTGCTATACTCAGCTAAACTCACTCTTTGTAGCATTATTAGTATATGTCTTTGTAAGAATAACTTTCATAAAAATCTAATCAGAAATCTCATAAAAGTAAACATTTGATATCGTGGTTCCTCAGTAACTTCTGAAATGACTTAACTGTTTCATTATAGCGATACTGAAACCTGATGCTTTGAACACATTTTCCGATGTGATAGTTAATGGGAAACTGATAATATGAGTTAATGAATGTCATACATGTTTTAAGGTTGTGTAGGAGTACTGTGTTGCAATGTTATACTAAAGAAGGAGGATTAAGATGTACAAATATTTTTTTCTTTCAAAATCACTTGACATTGGCAGCTTGGTTCATTTATACCAGTCAAAACCTACTGACCCTGTTTTTACTGTATGTATGTTTCAGTTCTGTGGAAGTGTGTTTAGGGACACAGTCAAGTCACAGCCTGATCCTGGTTTCAAGTCCAGCCTCAGAGCCACACAGGTCCTGTGGCCTCTGACTGAGCAGGAGGAACTGAGAAGACAGGTAGACCCCAGACAAAGTCATGAAACTTGACTTCACTTGTGCGAACTTGTATCAAAGCAGATGTCACAGATAACTCGCCTCTCTTTGTGCAGCGTCAGTCTCAGTTCCTGATGCAGCGTCGCCACTTCATGAGCACTGAGAGGGAGCAAGTGAAGGAGAACAATCAGCACAGGAAACACCTGAAGAGAACCGCAAGGTGACGACTTTTCCTCTGTATCACTTCCTCTTATTTAAGGGTGTTTAAAGTGATCTAATGGCCAAACTATCAGAAACTGAAATAACAATCCTCTGGGGCTCTGAAAGATTGCTGGTCCAATATTTTGAAGAACAGCAGCTTGAATTCAGCTCAGTATTTTATAATAGACAAAAGTGTTACGAATATTACTTATTGTTGTACTATGATTATTAATACTATGTTTCTGTGTGATGATTTTACCTTGAACAGTGTATTTAACCATATTTTAGCGAGAGACGTGTTGAGATTTACATTCTAAAATACTAGCATAATAATACAAATTGATCGTTCAGCCTCCTTTCAAATGTGTCAATGAAGGATAAAAGAAGAGAAAGAACGTATTCGTCTGGAGGAAGAGAGAAAGTTTGAGAGAGCTCGGCAGCTCGTGGAGGCCCGACAGCAGCTTGAGGAGAGAGAGCTGCTGATTGTGGAACGACTGAGGCTTGAGGAGGAAGAGAGAGCTGTGGAGCTGCAGAGGAGAAAAAAGGAAAAACACAAAGTAGCTACAAGGTAATTCACGGGGATTACACTTGAATATGTGTAAACCCACAAAACTATGTACACCCTCGGATTATAACGGCTTCTTGAAGTTTGACGCTGTCCTGATAAATGGACTGATTGTAACTCTGCAGGTTCATTGACGCCCTGAGAGCTCAGATGAAGGAGAGACTGTCGCAGGAGAAACTGGAGCCCCCTCCTCTCTGCTGCTGTGCTTCCTCTTTCTGGGACTCTCACCCCGACACCTGCGCTAACAACTGTGTCTTCCACAACAATCCCAAAGGTAAACACAGCACACACCGTGACCGGCCTCGCTATATTTACATAATAACATTGAGCTTCAGTGGAAATATACATGAAATGTAAACAAACACTTCAGTCCCATTTGTCTCCACAGCATATGCCCAGGCGTTACATTCAACAATGCTGAATTTGGATTCACGGTAAAGGAAGCTGGTGAACTGAAGTGGAAAGTGACATCAAAGAAACCAGGTCCTTATTGTTTAGGTCTGACTGTTTGTAAAGAATGCCCATCCAGTACAGAGGTGCTTCAGGAGTGAAATATGAGGAAACAACAACAACAGATACTCGATTGGTTCCCATGATATTTTGAAGAGGACCTTCCTGTTTCCCACAAGTTGAATCCAAATGACTTTTTTATTGTTTAATAACACAAGCGAGATCAGATCTTCATTCAGGGATTTGATACAATGCAATTACTGAAGTTTAAAAGTTTAATAAAGTTTAGGGAAGTTTTTAAACTTGAAGATATGCTTTTGAGGATTTGCTGTGGTATTGTATGGTATTTATAAGTATATACTATGTGTCATGTTAAGTTATAATTCTTTGATAAACTCAAATCTGTAAACTGTTTTATTTATTCTTTTTATTCTTTATATGAAAGTGTATGCAGTGTTTCCTCTAAGCAGGCCGCCGCTGCAGCAAAATGAACGAAGCGGAAACCCAGGTTTTTTAATGTTAGCACCGGCTGGCATTCTAATGTTGCTTGTTAAATAATCATGGATTGAGGAAACATCACCCTCATTGCACTACAAACTTTGAGGGGAGAGGCCCTTGATGTTTTCTTCCCTGGTGGTGTTCAACAGCAAAGAAACACACTCTGAATAAACTGGAAATGAATATGAATAACTTAAACGTTATCTCACGCTCTGACAGGCCAGCATGCTTGAATAATAATCAGGCCAAATGAGTTAAGTGTATATAACTGACATCATTGCCAGTAAACATACAATTACAATAAAAAAATAATTTTATAGTAATTTAACTTTTTAATTGTAAATGTGTGTTTATTTGATAATTGTTAAGATTTTTAAGTTATGGGTTGAAATTTTCTGTGTGATGCAGTTTGATGATTGAAACTGGACACGTGTTAGAGAGACCATTACATTACATTACATTACATTACATTACATAACATTTCATTTAGCTGACGCTTTATCCAAAGCGACTTGCATAAGTGAATTCAACCCCGAGGGTACAGACCCAGGACGAAAAGAATCAAGAAAGTACAATTTCTTCAAAATAAAGCAAAACTACAAAGTGCTATAGACCATACAGTCTTTAATGTGACTCTGATTTAACTAGCAAGTTTCCTCCTTCCAGAGACACAGCCAAGACTTGTTCATTTATAGCTCAAGATAGAGATAACATAATTTTACAAAAAATTAAATACAAAATAGAATACATTTTAGTAGGGATATCTAAAATCAAAATAAAATGTGTAAATAAATAATAAATTAGTCACAAGCTGTTTGTGTTGTTGCTGTGAGCGGTGGCTCCGGCTCCAGCGGCTCCAGCGGCTCCAGCGGCTCCTCGCCGGGCTTTCCCTTAACCGCTCCGCTCCTCAGCTGTTTCCGGTCCGTGGTCAGGGCGGAGGGTGGGGGCCATTCAAGTCACGTGTCCACCGGGAGGCTCCGTATGGAAAACAATGTGGATGAAACACATTTGGGTCTAATAATAATTGAATTCACGTTTCTATTCTTGCCGGACGCGTGTTCCCGGCGCGTGGAGGGAGGCCGGCTGTCTGCTGAGAGGAGCATATAAACCAGCCGGGCAGAATGGAGACCTGCTGGATGTCCACGGAATGTATCTCCCGACACGAAGCCAAACGACTGCTGCTCTATTCTTCTAGCTCATAGCGTCTACCTCAACCCCCAGTGGCGTTCACCCGAGCCAAACCTGAAGGTCCGGTTCTGTTTTTACATATATTCACTGTTATAACCAGGTAATAAGCAGCTGGTTACCCCCTGTGGTTAGTGAGTAAGCTACAAGTTAAACTCGGAGGACATGTCTCGGAACCAGTTGTGAGTCTTCCTGTTTTTTTGTGTGGACAACAGACAAACGTTTTTCCGCCAACATGAAATCTCCCCTGGCTCCTGGAATGCGACTCATCACGTCGTTTTCTCGGGACAGCTGGTAAGTTCTCTTATCACCGTCCAGGTCCCACTGTTCTGTCCCCAGCAGCCGGTTAGTGGCACCTTCCTTACACGAGGGCAGCCTGTGTGTGTCCGTGTGTGTGTTATCTCCCTGCGTCAATGTTTAGCCAGGGCACGTATATAAACTCACAGTGTGTGGACCTGTGGTGCAGCTCTTAGTTCTTTATTCATTATATCATAAGATCGGTTTCTGTGCGTCGATACATCACGTCACTAACTTGTTATTACTGCTTGTTTCCTGTTCCTGCTCCAGCTGCGGGGATCGAACCTCACAAAAAACTCCCTCTGCTTATAACAAGTCTCACTTCTCATTTCAGAGCTTCCTCCCCTCATCGTCATACATTCAGTTTTTAAGGAATCTGCCAAGACACCAGACACTTTAACAACATCTCAGCCTGTGGTGTTGGTTTTCACTGCCACCAGGATGACACGTTAATTGATAAGAAATTAAATAACAAGTCACATCAACTTATATTTTATCATTATTCTAAATTTTGTGAAATAATTAAAATGAAGGCAGTGACCTGGGCCACGCCCTAATAACTCTTTGAATTATTATCTGCAGAATGCGATACATTTTAAAATGAGTTTTGCTTTATAAAGCAGTAGAAATCAGTGAGTATTCCTTTACATCCGAATGAAATGCCTACAGATTGATTGATTGTGTCCGACCAAAACGCACAATCCAGTGATTTGTTTGTTTACTATAAATCAATACAGCAAATAGCCTCAAATGTACACATTTGACAATCTGGATAGATACATGTTCCTGGAATCTTGTTATTTCTGTTCTAAATTCACTTTGAGTATGATTGGTACACAAGTTCACTTCAGAACAACAAATTCTGTCATGTCTTGAGGGTGTGTGATACAATACACAATGAAGGAACGCTGACGTGTGTTTATTACCATTAGAAAGATGTTATTACACAAGGGCCACCGCCTTATGCTGCAGAGATCATGTGTTTGATTTAGAGACTTACATTGAACCAGGATTTATTAAAGTGATATTGTTACTTTAATCCATACATTTGTATTAATATTAAACATAATTCCCATACGCACACAGCTGTCTGCTTATGTTTGTATTGATGTCAATGGAGTTCATGTTCAAGGCTCTTGTACTATAACACGTATTCATTTGGATCTTTCTTTTGCAGTTATCGCACTTTTATTCTTTTCCTCACCTTCCTCTTCTACACCTCCTACCATCTGTCACGGAAACCTATCAGCATTGTTAAGGTGACTATACAAGTTAAAAGGATAATCATAAACTAACCCTTTGCCCATATAAAAATGAGGACAATTGCTAATGTTCTGCAACGTGTATGTCTTTCCTTATCCAATGTGATTTAGCTAGTTTTAATCAGAAACAGGCATGTTGTTAGCTATGGTATAATCCTTTTAGGCTCCACAGTGTCTAATCTCACAAAAAGAAAATGCAAAGCACAATTATGTCCATTGAACAAAGGCGCATCATCAACCAGTGACTGTGACAATAACTAAATGTGGCACTTTTCCTTGCACTGTTGTTTTGGTTGCAGTGTTTCACCAGTCTCTGTCACTATTTTTCTCTCTGATCCTCAGAGTGAGTTGCACAGAAATTGTTCCACAGTCGTTCGACCTGCAGACCTCAACATAACCAACAATGCTACCTGGTGTGACTGGGCTCCTTTTGGTGAGTCCTTAAGTTCCTTTAGTTGTCATCTTGTCATCAATGCAACATAAAACCTCCAGCACCAGCTAAACCCTTCACTACGTATAGATTATCATATATTTTAATAACCATTAATGAGTATAAGTATCAGGCCTGAGAATTCTGTAACCATCTACCTAAGGTATTATTTAGGAATGTTGTTGATTCACGCACAGGCTTCCCATCACTGCAGACACCTTGGTTTTAATTCCTGGTTTGATTCCATAGCTTGACAATGCATTTCAGCTGCCATAGGTTTTTGTGTTGCTGGATGGGGAGTTGAAGAAAGATAATATTTGTATCCGTGTCATCTCTTTAGACCAAGACAACTATCAGACACTGTTTGGGATCTTGGATAATTGTTTCCTGGTTACCTACGCCATCGGCATGTTTTTCAGGTTTGTATGTGCTGTTGCTGGAAGTCCTTGTTTGTTGTTTTTGTCTGTGGGTGAATGTCACATTAAGCTTAAATCATTTTCTTGTGTCAACAGTGGAATATTTGGAGAGCGCGTGCCCCTGCGGTACTACCTGAGCGTTGGGATGCTGTTGAGTGGATTGTTCACGTGTCTGTTTGGCCTTGGTTTCTACTTGAAAATCCACTCATTGTGGTACTACGCCGTCATCCAGGTAAACATAAAACACCACAAACACGTACTTTCTTTTCTTCCCTTGTTGGTTGTAAACATAGGGGGCAACTTGTAGATGGGTTGGTCTGATATGTTATGTACAGTGTAATAGGCCCTGTTCAGACCTTGTATTAACATCCTGAGATATCCGATCACAAGTGGACAGTTGATCTGTTCACACCTGGCATTAAATACAATGAATGCTTCTCCTGTGTCGACTTGTGATCAGATCTCTCTGGACGGTTGTTATTACCAGGTCTGAACTGGGTCATTAACGTGTGTATCAGTTTATTGCTATCTCATAACCAAAGTTCAGCCGCAGCCACACACACACTGACCAGGTTTAGTTGGTCACTCGATTCTATAGGAAATTAAAGTTGCTCCCTGTGTGTATGCACACTCAGTGGCTTAGTACAAATAAATGCATTAGGTACGTTCGACTTGATGCAGCGCTGTGCAGGGCGGACTTAACGTGATGCATGCTGGTCCTAACACAATTGCATGCTGGTTAGAATTTTTGTCCGACTCCATCCAACTCTGCCAGATGTCACAAGGTCACATGACCTTAAAAGACTGCGCTACCAAGAGAAGCAGAAAGTGTCCGACTTGACGTCAGTGTTTTTTTGCTCCACCCCTCCACCTGATCAAGACGGACACAGTCAGACTTAGTCCATCTCGAACGCTCCTTTCGTCAAAAAAGTTTTGTTTCACTTCAGTTTTTGTGTAGTGTCCTTTTGACCAGTAATAGCCTCGACCATGCACTGAGATTCAGAGTGTGCCTCATGGTGGCAATCAAGCTCTGACTTGTCATCTTGCACAATCAGATTTTAGTTGTATTAGTGCGAAACAAAAAATATTTCTTTGGCATTGCAATAAATCCAATGTTCTTCTACAGCTCTGACGTGTTAGATGAGCTTCACACGACGCACCCCCGTCATCAAATTCCACAAGTGAACTCGCAACCTATGGAAAACTATTAATAGAAATACTTCTGATTCCTCATATAATTATTAATCACACTTACATCTGTCAGCTCCATAGAGAAAAATCTTTAATTGACATAAGAGATAACAATCCAATATCTGAGGGGGAGCTCTGTGGGTCAGTACAGACCTAATTCATCATCTCTTCCCTTTAAGAAATGTAGAGATCTCGTGGTGGCTTAGTCAGGCTTTACTCACATATCACATGACTCACAGCTGCATCATATGACTGCAGACATATGTCTGGGCTTATAACGGATTGGTGAGAGAATGCTAACACTGGTCTCCCAATACCCTGTATAGAGTTGGAGAGTTTGTATTATCTTTATGATGCTTCGGTTCTGTAAGTTAACACAGGCGTGGGTCTCCTTCTGTCTGCTTCACTCTGCAGGTGATGAACGGGCTCGTGCAGACCACTGGTTGGCCGGCAGTGGTGGCCTGTGTCGGAAACTGGTTTGGGAAGGGGAAGTGAGTACAGTTGGAGCAGACCCGCTGACTAAACAGTATTCAATACCTTCTTTTTTCTGCAGCTGACAAACACGTGCCTGTTGGTCAAGGACTCATTTTGAAGCCCAGTGGTTGAATGCACTCAAACTGGTTCAACTGCTTCTTGACAAGAGCAGTAGAACTACAACCACAGTATAAAACACTTCCGCACACATGACTTTGTGCACAACAGCCCCACGCCCATCTGAGTGGAGCCCAGCCATTTCAGTGTCTGGCCTGTAGCTATAGATTGTGTTTACTTGCAAGAAAGAAACCTTGTTACACAGAGATCAGACATGTTTACACAAGCTGTAATAACCTGGTTACTGTTTACAGGAAGCTGATCGATATAAAATTGTAAAATGTTCTGAGATTCAAATCCACCCAAATTTGTGGTCTTTTTAAAAATTATTTCTTTAGCTTAAATAGTCAATCAGTTGTTGATCATTAAAGAAATGATTTTGGTTTGAAATCCACTTACCTAATGAGAAGATTGTTTTCTACCTCATATCTATGTGTGAAGTATGGGCTTGAAGTCATGAAGTTCTCAGTATGGATTAGCATGAAGTCTGGAATCAAAGGAAACTGCTAACCTTACTGTGTCCTAAGGTCACCTATATCTACCGCCACCTAATAGCTTTGTAACAAACACATTATATCCTGTCAATAGCTTGCCCTATATGCAAATACAATTACGTGTTCTGTGCTCAAATTTGATTAATGCTGTATTCTCACAGACACTTGTCACACTGCCTGACAGATTCATCTTCTTTGCCACATGACAAATCTTTAAGGGAATATTATAGTATAATACAGAAAGGATTGAAAATCTATATAAGAGTTTTCTTTAAAAACTAAATCATTGCAACACCTTTCAAATGGTATACACCTTCTTTGTGTGCTTGTTTTGATCCTGTTTTGTATTTTTGCTCATCAGACGTGGGTTCATCATGGGTGTGTGGAACTCTCACACCTCAGTGGGAAACATCTTGGGCTCCCTCATCGCTGGAGTCTTTGTCTCGTCAGCATGGGGAATGTCCTTCATTGTCCCGGGCATCATCATCGCCTGCACTGGGATACTGTGCTTCTTCTTCCTGGTTGAGAGTGAGTTTCTGTTTATCAGTGACACACACACACAATCACAGACCCACATCCCGTTATTACAGGCTCATGCTCAATGCTGTATATTTATTATGCCAGCATCTCTAAGCCGCTGTATAAATACATTTCTGAATCCCATCTTTTCTTCTTCTGTTCAGAACCTGAAGACATTAACTGCACTCCTCCTCAGCACCATGTGAGTTCTATCAGAAACGTTTAGTTTCTAATCAATCAATGAATGAATTAATTAATGTTAGGTAACAAGGAAGCAGCTTGAACTTTTGCATGCATGTTTATGTGTGTGCCCTTTAGAGTGATCAGGACAGCGGTGAAGTGGAACCTCTCTTGCAGAACTCGCCCCGAACCGTCAACGGGTCCATCTCCAGCGAGCCTCCAGCCATTGTTGAGGATCACACCGAGGCTATTAGCTTCTGTGGAGCTCTCAGTATACCTGTGAGTCAAAGCAACTCTTTTTAACCTTAGAAATGTTTGGTTTGATTGATGTGGTTGGATGATTTTGAAATGGGTCGTTCTGAATTATAATTACTACTTAAAAGTTTATAAACAACGAACTAACAATGGTCATGTGTTCAATATTTTGAATTTTTGTTTACACTTTGTATATAAAATATGGAATAAGGATTTGAAAATGTAAACCTTATCACCCTCTGATGGTGGTAATGGAAACTACACAGTGACAGATCTGATCAACCTTTTTGCTGATTTAAAAAAAAAATCGGCTTTTGAGACACTGCATTTATTTTATAATCATTCAATTCGAATTTTTTTTACACTTTTATTTAATAAAGTGGTAACCATCTGGAAGGTAGTGCAAAATCCCACATTTACTTTCTTTGTCTACCTTGCTGCAGTTAATCAGAGCAGACTCACCAGCAAGAGGTCTCTTCCTAACACATGTTTAATGTAAGCGGCATGGGAAAGACTCCAGAGGTTTTCATGTTGTCATTGTGTCTCACACAGGGAGTGATGGAGTTTTCTCTTTGTCTGTTGTTCGCCAAACTGGTCAGCTACACTTTCCTGTACTGGCTTCCTCTCTACATCTCAAACGTTGGTCAGTGTTAACCCACTCTTTTTTCTCCAGTTATAAAATGTTATTTTTATACTATAAATGTAATATATTTTCCTCCCCGTCATCCTAAAGCTTGTTTTTCATTTTCAGCACATTTCGATGCAAAAGAGGCCGGAGACATGTCCACACTGTTTGATGTTGGAGGAATTGTGGGTAAGTTGTGAGCCTTGACTGACCGGACTTATCATATTATCTGAAAATACTTGTTTCAGGTGTAAGTGTTAGCCAGGAAGATGTAATGTGTCTGAACATGTGCTAAATGTACAGGAGGCATCATGGCAGGTGTTGTGTCTGACTACACCGGTGGAAGAGCTACAACCTGCTGCGTGATGTTGATTGCTGCCGCCCCCATGGTCAGCGTCACAACATAAATTAAACAATAAATTTAACATTAACTATTATTTCCATCTTTGCATGGATCGTAAAGGAATTATTTGTTCATGTTTCAGCTTTTCCTCTATAATAACATTGGACAAAGGAACCTCGGTACTACAGTTGGTAAGTCTCTGTTTTTAATAATCATTCTGTCATCTTAATGTTAATTCGGCTATTTGATAGTTTGCTCTTACAATAAAAATGAAGTTCTAAGACAAAGCTGAAAATGAGAGATTATGGCATTTTTTTATGGAATTAAGGCTCTATAAATACACACTCGTCTTCATATTTTAACTATTTGATATATATTCAAAGCTGGAGCCTGTCATTTCTAAAGTCTATTCACACTTTGGTTTGAAATATTTCAGTGAGAGAGAAAATATTACACTTCTTTGAAATAATAATTTACAAGAAATGCCACATATTTAATGAGGCAATGGCTAAGATTCATAATTCATTATATCGTTACAGCAATAGTAATAATGTTCTCTAGAAACTAAAATGATCGTGAGATGAGATGAATCATGATCTTAAATCTTATTCTGCATGTATTTGTGCCTATAGTGCAGATAGTGATCAGCCATAGCACCAGTCCATGATTTGAACTGAAAGAAGAGTGATCCTGTTTATAAAATGAGAATCTACTTAAAGTTGTTTTTCCATATGTAGCTATGCTGCTGGTGTGTGGAGGCCTGGTGAACGGACCATACGCACTCATCACTACAGCTGTATCTGCAGACCTGGTAAGAAGTGATGCATCTTGGGAAACGCTCTGTTGTATAATCTCACTGACATGTAGTGAACATAACTGAAAAATACTGTTTGTATTGACCGGATGTGTTTGTTATAACAGGGAACCCACGAGAGTCTGAGAGGAAACTCCAGGGCCTTGTCAACAGTCACAGCGATTATAGACGGGACTGGTTCAATAGGTACGTGTTCAGAGTCAGAACTGCAGAGATTCAGCCTCTCACTGTTCAGTTTGTATTTTCAATCACTCTTTTAATGTCCCTCCTGTAGTAATATTAACAATGGATCAAATCAGTATTGCCAAAAAACTTGTTAGTACCTCAGTGGTGAATCCACTGTGGGCTACGTGCTCAGAATCAAACAATGCACTGCCAGTCCAAATATATACAGATACTTATTTGCATTAAAGATAATGATGCATGATGAAATTCATTGCATGAATCATTTCGAAACCACATTAAAAACCCTAACCTTTACAATTCGATGCCTTATTTTTCCAAAGACATTAATTGATTGTAACTTCAATGTTTGCAGGGATGCCCCTACTGCAACTATAATTGCATATAAAGTAAAAAAACAGAAAATTCCATATAATAATCCACTTGACTCTCGGACAACAGTTGTAGTTGTGCTGCACTCCTCCTGAACACAGGCACTATGTTAACTCTGTTCATACCTGACATGTTGGCTGATCTGATCACATCTCTTAAGTTCATGTTGTCACTTCACTCCTGGTATTAGAATGAGCCCTGAATGTGTCGCCAGAGGAGAATTCAGATCGGATTAAACCGTTCTGCTCTATTTGCAAATAAATCAATCATAAATCCTCCTTTTTGTTTTGTAATGAAGTTGTTGAGCGAAGTCTGCTCGAAATGAAAACAAGTCAAAACAACACAGACAGAGAGTCTGCAATTATGTGATGCTGGTCCTCCTTTTGTATTGAACATTTGCATTTTCCGCCTTTTGCAAGTATAAGTCTAAAAGGTTGAAGGTTGCTGATGTCACTAATTAAAAGAGTCAGCAGAGGTGTCACTGTTTTGCCGTTGGTTTGTTTTCTGCAGGAGCTGCACTGGGTCCTCTGTTAGCCGGTCTGATCTCCCCCTATGGCTGGAACAACGTCTTCTACATGCTCATCTCTGCCGATGTGCTCGCCTGCCTGGTCAGAAACCCCTCCTCTCCTCTCTCACACGAGGCTCACAATTTTCATACTGGTTTTAGATGATTTAATTGTCTTGAATATATTCCTGTAGCTGTGTAACAACTGCCAAAATGACACGTTTGTTTTTCTTCAGTTTTTGTCCAGGCTTGTTTACAAAGAAGCTCAGGGTTGGTGCAGACGTGCTCCCCGGGTCAGAGGGTCAGTATCTACAGCGGCTGTGGTTTTTCCAAACTTAACCTAAATTTATATTCATGTCAAAAAGTCCCCCTGCGATTATTGTATCCCTAATTTTCAACTGCACCCTGGTCAGGTTATCAAAGCATGACAAAAACATCAAATCTGTGATAGCATGGAATGTTATTTGTGTTATCAAAACATCGTCGCACCATTTTATCATCAGCTGCTCGGAGGGCGTATTATATCCGCTCGTTTGGTAAACAGTAAATGATGGTTGCTCTGGTTGTCAAGCAATCATCACCACCGCCCGCTCCCGGCGAGCAGTAACATTCAGCTGCAGAGAAAACTTACATATATCCCTTTTATATAAGGAGTAAAATAATAATAATATTGTATTTTGATTTCATTTTATCTCAAAATGTGACTATTTTAACCTTTTTATTACAGGTTCAAAGAAATCTGAACTACGCACACAAACAAACTGGGAACCAAACACACAAAGAGGGAAACCAAGCTTATGCTGATCTGGTACAGTGGACAAACGTCTTTCCATTGAAGAAGTCATCAGTGGAAAGTTCGAACAGACGATTGAGGCCTTCTTCTTATTGTCTTATAAAAGACAGAACTTTTTTATGACTAATCTACTAATTCTGACTTGTTTTCATATTCTTTTATCATTAAAGTGTATATATTGTTCCTTTTCTTAATTTGGTCGTTTTCTGTCTTCTTGGTTACTGCATCCTCACAGTACACAACACAGTACACATGATAACACATGACGGTATGGAAGAACTCGCAGCCTGTTTGATTTTTGTTTACGTCATTTAGTCACTTTTAATTTTTTCTGGGCAGGAACAGGAGGTGAGAAGGAGGTGCGCAGTCCACTTCAGCGCAGGAAGTAAATTTATATATATATTTAATTTAATTTAATTAAAATAAATAAATAACAGAAAATAAATTAAAAGTAAATTTTCAACACTTTCTAATTTTCTGTAAATTTTGGTAAGAATTTGAGCATGTTGAAGTCCTCACAAAGCCAACAATTTCCAGCACTGGGCGGCCCGAGCACATGCATTTTGAAGCGTTGCATGCGTTTTGCGTTTTGCCTTTTCCCTGAAAAAACAACAACTTCATTTTCCCACTGATCAGTAGGTGGCGCTATGACCCTGACGGAATATTGACACAGACCCGTTCAGGCTTGGACTCTGATCACGAGACACAAGTTTGGTGGTCATAGGTGATCACAGTGGAGTCATGACAACATCATCTCCTTTCGCGAAGGATGAACCTTTGGCGTACTTCAATGTTTACACGGTTTGAGGAACTGTCCTTATTCTGAGAGAGAGAGAAAGATGTCACTTTTGCAAGACATAAAGATCCCTTTGATCTTTGACCACTGTCATTGCAGGAGTGGAGTTGTTTGTTTACGGCTCAGCATCAAAGGATTCATGGTCCATGTACTGTATGTCCGCGATACAGAACCTCGTGTGTTAATGGCGTGTAATCAAACTTTGACGCCACGCCACTTTTACACCAGGCTTGTATTGTTTTCAAATTTTCTGAAAATTTTGGTAAGAATCTGAGCAATGTTAAAGCCCTCAAAAAGCCAATTCATTTGCCTAAAAAATAATAATAATAATCCTTGCAATTTCAAT
This sequence comes from Pleuronectes platessa, assembly GCF_947347685.1. Taxonomy (NCBI): domain Eukaryota; kingdom Metazoa; phylum Chordata; class Actinopteri; order Pleuronectiformes; family Pleuronectidae; genus Pleuronectes; species Pleuronectes platessa. The sequence continues at coordinate 10,992,492 of NC_070640.1, read as the reverse complement.
AGGGCCTCACTTATTATTATTAGTGCCTGTCAGTGCTCGGGCCCTAATAATGATTTATCAAGTTGCAAGGGACCTTTTCTGAACAGTACACTTACCTGAATATATGTACACGATTTTACTAAAGTAAGAATTTCATGACAAGATTTTTCTGTAACGTGGGGTTCGTACTTTTATTGAGGTAAATGTTTCTTTCAAAACACAGTTATACAACAAAATCTGGAGCCTGTTCAGAAAGTTTAGACAAAAGTTTTCATCAAGACTTTCTAAAACTATTTTGCTGAAAATTATCTCTTCCTGTTGAAGTAAACATGTTTGTCATGTGGTCCTCTGCACAGAAAGCAACAGTTTGATTTCGTTATTTGCATCGTTTCAAAGAAGGAACGTCAAACCCAGGACACACACCTTCTGTTCTATGACAGTGAAAACAAGTTTATTATGGTCCCTGGAATTAAGAGTCAAACACGATTCCCTGTGACTCAGAAGGTGGCGCTGGTTCCACCTATATCAGTCAAAACATAACATTATATAACATTATAATTATAGTGGTTTTATTAGATGACTTCATTTCTCAGCTCGGGGTTCCTTATCACTGCAAAACGTTTTTCTAAAATAAAATATACAAAGGACACACAGAACAAAAAATGTATTTAGCAAAAGGTTAAATAAACAGGCAAACAAAAAAGAGCAGCCAAACCTGGACCTAACAGCTGAAAGAGGTTTTATTAGTCTCTGTGTTAAACGGAGCTCGAAAGAGAAGCCTCCATCAGAAGCTCTGGGTTTGACCAGCAGAGGTCAACAGGAGACCTAGTCAATATTTTTCTCACAATCAGTAAATCACATGAAAACAACAAACCCAAAAATGAACTGATACTTCCTGCATGTATCGTCTGTGTAGAAGAAAACAGACACCGCAATTATACCTTTATTCATTACTACAAATATGGCTTTAGATGTGTATTTTGAGCCAGTCCCTCATACACCAACCGGCCAGAAATACTCACTAGAACAAACACGTGTATTCATCCACAGCGGAAAATAGTCCCCAACAAAAAGTTTGCTCCCGTTTGAAAATTGTTTGCTTTTAGCAACAGTGATCGAGTGTTGTAGGAAATTATTTTTTCATGAGATTTTTTGACGATAGCGAAAATATATAACATTAGAAGCTTTTAACCCTGTATTCTCTGCAGGTGACAGAGAGCAAACTGAGGAGGGACCTGAGTGAAATCTACGAAGTACCGAGCCCCTGAAGTCCCATAGGAGGATTCTTTTTTTTATCTTGTGGGAACAAGAGACACGATCAGACGAGTTGTAAACAAAATCTCAAGTTAGACAATTGTATTTGGCGGAAAGAAAATCTAAATAAATAAAGAAAATGTTGACAGTTGTAAACATGTGGATTCAATGCAGACACTGACTTCCTGGTTCAACTGTAACATACTGTGAAAACCTGGTCGTGCACACACAGCTTTCTTATCTGATCATGTTTCTTGCCCCCATTTGCTTTTATGCGTTATGCGATGCCAGCATTTTCTCTTCATTGAACAATTACTTTGGTGAGTAGTGTTATTACTACTGATGCTAAAAACCATAGCTTAAGTTTCAATAAATTAGAGTAATGCGTATTAGAATTATTGATGGTGTATTACAACGGTCACTAAAAGATATTTTTTTTACACCCGTCAGGAACAAATGAAAAATCGATTTAATCCTTTGGTTGTGATATTTTTCCATAAGAACATATTTTCTTACTGAGGCCGACAGTACGCAGTAAAGGATTGCATCATAGCTGCTAACACAACACTACAACACAAACATAGAAACACATCATAACAGTAACAAGAGCAATCATTGTAGAGAACCTACGGAGCATATTGGCACAGAGGCTGCCTTCAGACGTGCACTGAACTCTGGACTTGAATCCTTCAACATTCAAACAGATTAAGTGACAGTTGCAAATGCAAGCCATAACCATTAAGACCCGAAGGAGACAATTCCCAGCAGCGTTCTCATTCTGCACTTTTTCTGTGTGTTCTTCATCTTTGTGGCTGATCTGAGCACAGAGTCACACGAACACAAATCAAACAGCTGGAGGCTCTCAGAGCGAGCGGGAGTGTTGACAGACGTGTGGTGGTGTTGCTGCACTTCTCTTGTCTTACATGTCCATCTAAGGTTTAAGCCTGTAGCTGTAGCCCTGTTCAGAACAGGGATACTGTGTAACTTTGTCAAATCGTCAGTGTACAGCCCCCTCTCTCTTGAAAAAAAAAACAAAACAAAACAAATAAAGATCTTGAAAAGCTTCATGTGATGCAGTTCGTGTTTTTCAGTGATGATACGCAGCATGATTCCAGGAGCGGTACCAGGAGCTGAAAGGCCAGACGGAGGGTCAGAGGATTATTGACTTAGACAAATAGAACTGGCACAAAACCTTGAACATTCATGTCAGGAAATAGGCTTACACCAAAAAGGTTATGTAGATATGTTATGCAGAACTTTTTGGAAAGCAGCAAGTTAAAGTTCTGTCCTGTTTCCAGTCTTTAGGATAAGCTAAACTAACCAGGTAACGACCACAGTTCATATACAAACAACACATATCTTGATGTAAATTCTGTTTTGAAATGTCACACAAAAAAATCTTAGTGATAAAGAGCAATTGAAGTCTGGTCTGGATTACAGGAATGGACATTTTTCTCCTAAAGATTAAAACTCAAAAAAATATACATTATATAATATAAACACATGTGATGACAAGATTGATACGATTCTCTCATCTCACTGTTAGAAAGAAAACAACAAAATGAATTTAACAAAATATTGAATAATGTTTAAGTTAAATCAAGTGGCAAGTTAAAAGCCTCCAGTCTCCAGGGTCTGCTGTGCTCAGGTCAGTGTCTCTTACCCTGGTGTGCCGTAGGACGCTGGGTTCACCTGAGACGATAAAGATCCTGAGACAGAGGACAGGCCGTTGGGAGAAGCTTCACGACTTAAACTGTTTGGAGACGAATTTGAGGAAACTGGAAGGAAAATTTCAAAACGATGGCTGTCAGCGAACACATATACCTTCACCATCTATTTTAGATCATGTACAAATGAACTCTGGATGGGAGGATTAGAGATGAAAAGTTTCCAAGGTCAACAATAAACTTTCACACGATAACATTGTGATAGGGGAACATACATGTATTAGTGTGCATGTAACCCCCACTGTCAGTCACAATGAAGTTATTAATTATCAGGTTATATATGTAGGTGAATGTAAGGACCAGAACTTACCACCACCTGAAGTCAGAGGGCTGTAGGATCTGGATGCTGAGGTCTAAAACAGAGTGGAAATGTTTGAGATCAATCCTGCCGCACATCGGGAATATAAATATAATTACCTTATAATCAACTATTTACATATTTATACATCACAATACATAGCTGACGGGACCCCAGTAATTTTAGAGTTTTATTTATTACTTATCCATAATTTACTTGCAAGGAACTTTGTAAATGATGATATCTAACGCAATTAACTGTTTAATAAAACACTGACTTTTGTTGTTTTTTTTAGATGAAAAAATCCATATCAGCGTCATATATGAAGCTGGTGACTTCCACCTATTTACTGAGCTTCTTTGAAAATAGGTCTAATGAATAAACCAGACATTTTTGCTTTTAACTCAGCTTACTGTCAAAAATTAAATACAATATGATTCATTTGGTTGAAAGCTTCAAGTCTTAGCGTACAAGCGTATTAGTAAAATGTATGAATGCAATAAATTAATTTGTCATTATGCTGACTCATACTAGAGACTGAAGCTAATACAAATAGTCTTAAGTGTTAGAGATTGGTGATTTAGTCGACTGACCATTCTGGAGTTGTAGTTGTGTGATTTGACAGGTAAACTGGTCACTGGGCAGTAGATCCTCTTCTCCTTCTGACGACGATTACAGAACCAAACTCGAACCACCTCTTTCTCCATGGCCAGCTGCTCTGAGATCATGGTTATCTCCTCAGAGTTGGGCTTAGGGTTCTGAAAAACAAAAAAATGCTCATTATTTCCTCCTTTAAAATGCCTGTCAGGCAAGATTAAGAAAGTAATATTTTAGTTATATTAAGATGGCAATATTTTGATGTTCTATCATTCTAGTAATGATAGCAATATATCAAAACAAATTGTATTTAGACCTGAGGTGTCAAACAAAAACTACATAACTTATTAACTCCGTAACTTAGAAAAAATGAGCAGTGTCACCACAAGACCTCATTAAATATCGATGGAACTCACATCAAGAAACCGTTTCTCCAGAGTCAGCTTGATGTTCGTTTCGATGCTTGTCCTCTTTTTCCGTTTGCGGCCGTATCCCTCCATCAAGGGCGGCAGAGAGTTGGAGTTACTCATGGAGTCAGAGGGGGAGTTCTCTACAAACAAATGGAACGTGGACATTCATCATCCCTGTTCAACATTGAACCATTTTTCACATCAAGCTAGAATCATCAGAGGTTCTGCAATAAAAACAATGACAGTAAAAATGTTAGTCCCTACGTTGTACCTGCGTCACTCAGCCATTTCTCCAGCAGGGGTTTGAGCTTGCACATGTTTTTGAAGCTCAGGTTTAGAGCCTCGAAGCGAGAGATCGTGGTTTGGCTGAAGTCGTTGCCGTACAGTTTCCCCATCGCGAGGCCCACATCTCCCTGTGGTAAAACAAACACACGGTCACAGTCATGAGTCAAGTAGTCAAAGGATCCCAGTCATCATCAGTGGATGGATTTTGACTGAAGTAGAGAAACTAGATAAACATCTGTTTTCATGATCAAGAATTCTGATCAGTACCCGTCTAATGTGAGGGTTCAGCATTTTAAATAATTTAGTTATCTGCCTTCATTTTGACCTGGCAATGTCTTTGAAGGCTTGTCCTCATTAAGAATAGTATTAAATAGCAGTTTAATGACGTGCAAAATCTTAAATAATAAATGAAACAGAGTAAAACAATTAGTTAAAACAAGTAAACACAACAGATTAAAAATACAAGATACAGATACAAAATACACATCTGTTAACAGTTAAAAGTTTAACCACTATAATTAGACCAGAAAGCGAAGGTACACACATCTGAAATGTTGCTAATAATCCTCCATTTCACTGAAAAACTGTGTACAAGCAAATACATTTAGCACAGTTAGTATTGAATTGATTGCCAATATGAAAATAAGAGCTAAGATGTAATAAAGGCTCTTTTAGATTATGGTTCACCATGTACATCATTCATTTCCATTGCAACACGTCCTGACAGGTACGACTCACAACGGAACAAGACGTCGATTTAAGAATTTCAGTCGAAAACAATCTTGAATCTTAAAAAGAAAACTAACATGTTGTATTATTAAACGGCACAGTCAAGCACACTGGACTATAATTACCATTTAGGAATGAATTTAGAGAGATTTTTATACTTTTACGTCTTTTAATATATAATTATACTATAATTGTAATTACCATGTAGTAATTTACTGTAGAGAATTACCCTGAGAACTGAGAAGAGTAATGTTGTACGCTGTTGCACAGTAAAGCCTTAGACCAGGTCCCAGACTTTATATACAAACAATATATGTGATCTGAGGGAGACGTCTGAGACAAAGGACGACAAAGGCTAAATCTCCTTAAAGCTGCTGGGAACTTTTTTTCATGACTTCTCTAAAAAATAAAGATTTGTTGCATTGAAAAGCATCTGAAATATATGAAGTGTCTCGTGAAATTGACTGTTCTGACTTTGCCAGAAAATGACATGTTCAAGTCGAACCCTACTGCCCACAGGAGAAACTGATAGAGATTCTTTTTCAGTTTTTAAGGAAAACTCAATGGTCCTTCCTCTTTCTCACCTGAGTGAAGCCCAGTTTGATGCGTCTTTGTTTGAATGCTTTCGCAAACTGTTCCAGTTCCTCCAGATCACTGGGTTCCTCCTGCAGTGGCAGTGACAGGTGTTTAGGCATCTGCAGGTGAGACATGTCCATGTGGTTCTCCATGGACGTTCCCGCCAGACCAGAGCGACTCATGGCCTGGATCACACAAACATCACAGGAGGAAAAAAACTGGTGTAAAAGAGGCAGTGAACGAGGTTACCTTCTGATAACAGTGTGTGACTCAAAAGTAAAGTTGCAGGATATGAAATCCCGTACAAGTCGACAGCACATGTCACATGTAGGTGGTCTGGATTTACCTGTGTAGTAAGAGCCAGTCCAGGTTGGTGCTGAAGAAGACCACTTTGACTATGGCTGGGCAGTGACAGCAGGTTCTGCTGCAGTATGGCTGCAAAGGAAAACAGGTTTGTGATGATTTATCTTTTTCATGCAGCTGATTTGCGGATTTGACCAAGTGGAAGGTTTTGAAGACTGCACCTTGGTGGTTGTTGGGGTTCTGGGAGAGCAGGAAGGAGGAGGGAGAGGACAGGTGGGACGGCTGCATCAGAACCAGCCCCTGCATGGTGTGGAGAGACGTGAGCTCCTGGAGAAAAACAAGATACAGCAACAAAAGAATTAGTCTTAACTCAATTGAGCTTATGGATTGAGTAGTTCTGCAGTTCTGCAGTGGTGGAAGATACAGCTAGAACAGTACTTTATCTGCCACCAATTCTCACGTATTTCTACTCTACATTAATATTAGTTTTTATGCTTTGTAATTTCTTTATATTTCCGCTCCACTGTATTTCAGAAGGAAATTATTGATTCATTTAGTTAGTTACTATGATGGTAAAGGTTTTCAATACAACATATAATCACAATAATCTTAATGACGACATATTAAACATCCTCAAGTAAAAAGTATAGAAAGTCATAAAAGTTCAACATTGTTTAATCCCTTCGGTCGATTAGAAAACGCCAAAAAAAGTGTAAATTACAGTTTCTAAGATGGAGGTGACAAATGTCTCATTTTGTCTGACCCCCAGTTCAGATACCGGAACTATTCAATTATAAGAAAAGAACAAGACCGAGATATGTACGATATTTTTATACTCTAGTTTCCCGTTCTGTAAGATTTAAAATGCACAACTTTTACTTTTAGCAGTGTACTTGTACCTTGTTGTATTTTCAGACCAGTTCTTCCATTACTGCCACCCTGTGAAAACTGATCCCTGATGATACGCTAATGTACTGTAAGATGATGTGCTTAGAAGTAAAGAACCCAAACAGCTGAATGATTTAGGCCTTGTTCAGACCAGGTATAAACATGTTGTGTTTGCGAAGACCAACATTTTTTGTTTTTACCCAGTGTGAGAAAAAGAGATGTCTTTGTCAATGTGTTTGTGTGCCTTGGTCTCAGTGATCAGATCTGGAAACCTTCAGGACGCGTTCAGACCTGCATTTAACTGACCACTTGTGCTCTGAACTGGGTCTTAGTGTCTATGTCTCACCCCCGATAGCTGACCTCCAGACAACTGAGAGCTCTGTGTCAGGTGACATGTCTTCAGCGAGCCTAGGTGGGCTGAGTCGTGGATGTTCTCTGTCTTTATCTATGGTTTTGAAAGCAGAAGAAAAAAAAACAGTTTGAAACAATATTTTTTTATACAGTTGAGATAATAAGAATCCTAGTATGGCTCCAGGACCAGTTTGGTCACTGAACATTATACAAAGAGTGATGGAGAGTCTTTCCCTCCCCTCGGGCAAGCCAGTATGCAAATACCCCACCACCCAACCACCCCACCCCTGAAAGCCGTGGCACTTCCTGAAAACATGAGAGCTGAACGGCAATCCGCTGCCAAAAGTACTGTTTGGAGAAGTATCCAAATAGCTTCCAACTATTTGAGGTGCTTGTGAAGAGGTGGCATCCCTTATTGACATCTGTGCTGAGAGCAGGTAGTTTATCCTGAGGATGTTATACATCCAAAAGTCAATTCAACGTCTTTGATAAAGGTACATTTAGTATCCTTCACTTTGCTCTGGGCTGTTTATATTCCAACTGAGCTCAGTTATTGAGTCTGCCAAAGAATACAGACTTACATAAAGTTGTTTGATCCTCCATACCCACAAATCCCATTAAAGTTTAAAACTAATATTGAACTAATCCCATCAATGAGTAAGAAGGTCTGATGTGTCTTGTTCCTTTTTACAACGGCTCTTTTGTTGTTCAGCAACTTTTTAAACCCGTCACTGGGAAACATGTTCCTTCCTTATGATGAACACAGCCCCAGTAGTTTATTTGCAGTCATTCCCACTGCGGCTGAAAACCCACCTGTGGCAGGAAATTACTGAGCCATTATTAACCGTTTTAACATTTCATATCCTCAAAACAGTTCCAACAAACAAATATCAATCTTTGGTTAAATTATGAGCAACTTGATAGGAAATCACTATCCTGAGCAGAAAATAGTTAAAAACAAATACACTATTTCAAATATTAAACTTTAAATCAAACTTAAGAAGCCACACTTGCAGCAGATGATCTACAGATATTGAGTAGCAATGTGGGTCTAAGACACATAATTGTTTTATGTCAAATATTGATCAATCAATTGATTTGATCCAGGTCCTTAAGCGGCTTCATCAGGGTTTCACTCGCTGCTGCACACAAACATCCCTCTGTCTGATCAAGCTAACAGGAAAGGGATACTATGTGTCGAGAAGAAAAACTAAATCCTGCTGATTCAAACCCAAGAAGTGACGATGAACTCTGTTACTCACGTGTCGACTGAAGTTGAGTCCATTTTGGTCTAAATGTAAAAAAAAGAAAGACAGAGATTATCAGAATTAGGCTCAAATCCAATCATAGAGCGATGTGTGTTTATACTGCTTTTCACTCTTTTTACATCAGCAACAACATCATCTTTAAATCATCAGTTTTATGAGCGTTAACACAAATGTTTTTATTGGATTTGATATAGTTGTAGATACTAGTATATATATATATAAAATGTAAGAGCAAGGACATGCAAAACATTAAAATCAGACATAAATACACCTAAATATAACAGAAACCGAGGATTACAAACTAATCCATAAATAATCATGAAGCAGTATTCCTCATTAGTTAAGTTAACAATCATTTGATTAATCAGGATCATTTTAACCAGGTGAAGTGAGTAGTGATCTAATAACATAAACGTCACAGAGGCTGTACTTTTGATATTTTGATACTTTAAATTAACTCTCCTGATTAAACTTCAGTAATATTTTACTTCCACATGTAAAGGATTATTTTGAAAAGTGGTATTGGTGCTTTCACCGAGGTGAAGGATCTATTTTCTTTCTCTACTCCTGCTGATTGTCTCGCAGTGGTGATTAAAAGAAAAGCAGATTACTGGGATGTGAATACACAGGAAAGAAAACACAGCGCTCTGTGTCGAGTGTGTGCGGAGCGGAGAGGGAGGGAGCGGATGGAAGGGAGAGAGTTCATGAAGCTGGATAAAGCTTCATTTGAATGCCAAATAGGGTGACTGGGACTGTGTGTGTGTGTGTGTGTGTGTGAGCGAGAGAGAGAGAGAGAGAGAGAGAGAGAGAGAGAGAACGTGGGAGAGAGAGAGAGAGAGAACGTGGGAGAGAGAGAGAGAGAGAGAGAGAGAGAGAGAGGGGGAGACAGGTATTTGAGAGAGCTACTGGAGACACGATGCAAATACCCCCAACCCCACCTGGACTCTCTCTCCCTCTCTTCCTCTCTCTCTCTGTCTACCAACCCACCCTCTTCTCCCCCCTCCCCCTCTACTAACCCCCCCAACACAACCATCTTCATGGCCAAAACTCCAGTATGGAAATGACCAAGACATGCAAATCAGCCCTGAGCCTTCATGCAAGGCTTTATCTGACACACGCATATGCACTGACTCACACACAGACACACACACAGACACACACACTCACATGGTTAGCAGACACACATAGAAAGGGATTCTTCCGTTAGTCTTCAGGGCAAATATTATATTGTAACTATTGTAACTATATACTAACAACCATATGCACACTGTAGTGTATCCCGACCAATGTCAGGTGGGATTGGCTCCAGTCCCTCCAGTGACCCTCAAAGGAAAAAGCGCTACTGATAATGGTTGGATGTTTGGAGTTGTTATACAAAAGAAATAATCCTATATTTCTATTTTACAGTAAATTAAGCAATACGCTGATACATGCTTGTGTTTGTCTGTACTTTTTGTTATGGGCGACAAATTCCATAAAAAGACCAAAATCAACAGTGACTCTGTTTATCTCTCTGACTCAGGTCTGTTATTTCCTAATAATGCAAACACATGAGCCACAAACACAGTTTCATTAAAATCATTGTAATTTTCTAAAATAGCTGGGCCTTGTAGTTTTAGTTTGGGGGTTTTAAGCAAAAGTTGAAACTACCCTCTGTGTGTTCATAGAAATTGTTTGTTGTATCTTGAGTTGATTTAGTGATACAAATAATGACAATAAACTATATTTGTGTTGCGCATTTATCAACAACATTTTAGACAACAATGCAGTTTTATGGCACAAAGGAATAAACTATCAGGATTTGCTTTTGATTATTAGGATCATGTCATTGCTGTTTTTTGTCTTTGCAGTGGATTCATTGAAAATAAGTGTAAGTGTAAAGCGAGAGCAATAAGTCTTCTTAAGCATCGGAACTATTTGGTTTATTGTCTGAGATCTGTCTCACTACGACTTGTGATGATTGGTTCCATGTGTGATCTGCTCATCAGTCTAATTTCCGCATTGAACTAAATGACAATCATCAATACCGAAGATTTTTTTTAACATAATGATAAACGTTGAGTGTAATTGATTTTGTACCTTTTATAATCTCATTTCTCAAAGCCTGCACACGGTTAGAATAGAGTATGTGTCAGTGACTGAATTACAACACTCATACAACAATCCTCCAATACGGGATTTATGGAGCTTTAAAAGTTCAGTTGATGAGTTAACATTATTCAAACTATTTTTACTGTTTTAAATTCTTAAGATAACTAATGTTACGAAGAGGCTAACTCTGTGCTCATAATAATTAATTCACACTGTCCGTTGTTAAGAAAGTAATAACAAATAAATAGAATTTAATAATGTGTGTACAGTAACAGGTTCTCACTGGATTTACTCCTTTTAATCCTTTTTGAATCTGGCTTATTTGCAAGAGCAAATTTAGAGAGAAACGCAATACTAATTTAAAGCATAAGAGCAACATTCCAGCAAAAGAGCCAGTCACTTTTTGAATAAAAATATCTTAAAAGTCACAAAAACATCTCATGGTTACGTGCAGGCCGTCACTGCCCTCGGTTGAGGTCAGGGAAAGATCCTGGCCTTGCTAATATACTGAAAAAGTCAAAAGAGACTTTAAGTGGCCAAACGCATGTGTCTCTGCTGCAGAATGTGGTTTGTTACCAGGAGCGCGTGGAGATGATGGTCGCTAGCCAAGAGCTTCAACCATTGTTCCGTTTAGGAAACAAGAGGTTATAATACGCCCTCAGAGCCTAGCTACTTCCCAAAGCTACAGTGACTCAATATTGGTCGGAGCTAGGTGGTTAGCATGCTAACTTCACTATAAGGAAAAATTATAAATTTGGCATTGCTTTGCTTTTCTCCTGACGAGTAAAAGAAAGAAATTTGATGCTCAACTTCCTGCTCAACTCTTGTTGACTTGAATTTGGTGCAAAAGAAATTAATTAAATAATCGTTTTAATTAGATTTGTGTAAAACCTACATGTAACCATCATTTTTACGTTGCACAGACACCTAGGCAGTTACATTCTTCTGATCTGGTGGAGCAGCTGTATGAACCCGTAAAAGTTCCAAAATATTTCTCATCTGGCTGTTTCAATGTTCTGCTGCCTTCTAACGAAACGTTTAACATTTAACACTTCTTTTCTCACAGTGTTAGTGATATCGCTCCATGTATGTAGATCATTTTGCTTTCATTTGTTTACGTTTGCTTCTGAGATTTCTGCCTACACAGACATACTGTGGAGCTGAATTTAGACTGCGATGCTCACAGCACTGAAACAAAAATGTATTTTTTAGAGAAATGTCCTTTTACTTGGAATAATCAGACATGTGTCAACAGTCTTTGTACAGCGTAAGAAGATCCACTGATAACAGTGGGAAGACACATTGCTGCTGATTCTTTGCTGGCTATCATTGTTTTTTATGCTTGGAGCACCCTATACATCATACACCTCAACGGCAGAACCTGAATAAAAATAAAAGACTAATGCATTGCTGCCTGAAAATGGACCATGATGACTGGTAAGAGATGCGAGTAACTGCAGCTGTAGCACTGAGGACACCTAATGACATACGAGCAAAATGTCTCTGGAAGATCATACACTGACAAAAACAGGGACATTCAGCACAGACCTTCACTTCTGTCACACGACCATTGTCTCAATAAAAGTTCCACATTTTCTGTTGCTTGTTCCTGGTTTTATTTTACTGCTTGTTGCCGTCCTCAGCCGCTGGGCAGCAAGCATTTTTCAGCAAACAGCCTCAGGTGTATCCTGGTATAGCAACCAACTGCCACCATATCCAACTCTCATGCAAACGTACACACACACACACACACACACACACACACACACACACAGGGGTCCCTGTGGTGAAATCTAAATGTTTTCATGTAGATGTACCAAAACAGACATCATATGGACCAGTATATGAAGAATGATTTGTTGTTTATCTGGCTAAATCAAATGAAGCGTTAACAAGAACTTTTTTCTAAAACCTTGAGTAAATTACACTAGTCAAGTGATATAAACCTAAAAAAACTAAATGTCAGTGTGTACTAAAATGCTCTGGACACACTTGAGCTGACAAATATCCACTCAGATAATCCGGACAACAGAATTGTACATAATTATACTGATATTCAATATAAATAACGTATTTAATTAATAATACATAACAAAAAATACAATTGACCGTATAATAAAACATATCATAGCACATAATTCTAAATTTCTCCTTTAAAATATTATTTAACACACAAGTAAGCATCTTATAATATACTCTTCATTTTGAAAAAAAAAGTTTAAATTCCACTTTTTCAAATCTATAAGGCAATAAACAAACGTCTGCATCACCGGCAGTGACAGAATAGCAATGCCACACTTCTCCTGAGTCATGTCCACCGAAGTTATCTGTGTGTTCAGATGATTCAGCGGTGAGAGAACGGTGAAATGTCCTTACCTGCCTGTTCACCTGGAGCCTCCGACTGTTCCACCGTGTCTGCGCTCATCTTAATATCTGTAATGATAAATACAGCTGATTTTCCTACCGGATAGTAACTTCACCAGGACAATGAAGCACTCAGGCCACCCAGGAAAATGATCTCGACTATATTCTAATAAGCCCTCCCCTCGGCACCACCAAACACACACTGCACACCCTCCTGTGTCTAATTGTAATATTCATAAGCGAGGCAGCACCATAAAGCACCACCACTCTCACTAAACTCTCATTAATGCTCTGTGTGTGCGAGACATGAGACAGTGGAGTTTAAAAAGCCACTGACGAGTCTGTATTTGAGGAGGGACCCACCTCAGTTAAAGAGTCCGTGCTGCTCCGGCTCCTGTCGGTGTTCCTGATGATTCAAAAAGAAACTTGTGTTGGAATAAAAAGTTTTGGAGATCCACGGGCATCATCTGCATTTTCCTAAGTGGAGGAACGCTCACCTCTGCAGTGCACCCTATACTGGCCAAGGGCTGATTTGCATATGCCTCAGAGTGTCCTATCCAGCTTCAGAGTGTTTGCATAAAACAACAATGGGGGCTATACGGCAATTTACTGTGCGTGCGTGCGTGTGGCTGTGTGTGTGTACTGAAAGGCTCAACAGAGTCCTTTGAATGACAACATGACAAAAACCTGTTGGTTTTTCACCTTGACCCCTCATACAGCTCAATATGTTTTAGTGAAGAGGAGAGCCAGGTGTCAACTGATATTAGGACATTAAGTCAAAATACACAAATTTTACCCATCTCAGAACATTAGGGGAAAACGGCAATTTCAGAAATACTTTTTATCTTTGAATTTTTACCAATAACCTGAGTACATTTTCTTTGTCTTGCATGAATGAAACTCCCCTGACATCATAATGACGTGCACTTAGAAGTTCACTTGGAATTAAGTTCAATAACTCTGAAATTAAATTTAATAAAGAGAAATAGTATGAGGGGGGAAACATACACATTTGTTTTCAGAATTGTTATAGATTAATTATAGACTAATTGTCTAGGCAGTTTCAATGGACATGGGCATTCTACAAACCAAAGCTTTAAACGGAAATAAGCATAATTATCTTTTACTTAAGTAAACTATTTTTAAACTGAACCAAATTTAGTCAAATTAAAGGCAATAAACATTGATGATGGCCGCAGGTCAGTGGTTGTTAGTTTTTCTGTTAGTGGAGTGAGTACAACTATTAAAAGTATCGTTAAAATACAGTTATGGGTGTGAGTAATAGTCATATTTACTTTCCAACAGTCTCATAGGAGATTTGCCTGAGGTGTTTATATATTTATATGTATATATATGAATAAATGAATATTTTTACCTTGACTTTACCCTTTGTTCAAGTAACGGCTTCTTTTTTTCTCTCCGAATACCTCAGGCAAGTTAGTGCAGCAGTTATTGTCATTATCAATACATATGACAATTGTTTGCTTCAATAACCGATGAACTCCCCCCCCAAAGTCAAAGTTAGCATATTCTCCATGTTTTAGCTCACAGTCAGAAGAAGTCCTGTCGGGTTTACAGCCTTAGATATGTGAGGGAAATAGTAAATATTCACCTTTTCAGTTTTATAAGAGATTCGCCCCACTTGTCTCCACAGTCTTGTGCGATGTATATAACGAGGCCTTGTCTCTCGGCCATCTTCCTCCAACCCTGACTAATGCCACAATTACTCTTCTCTTAAAAAAAGATAAAGATCCTTTACTGTGCAGTAGTTTTAGACCTATATCTCTGTTAAATGTGGATTATAAAATCCTCGCTAGGATTTTAGCCCTGCGTCTTCAGGGGGTTCTCCCACAAGTCATCTCACCAGACCAGACTGGCTTCATGCTGGGGAGGCACTCATTCCACAACACCAGAAGACTGTTTAATATTTTGAACATGCCCAGCTCCAGCACCCCCGAGGTAGTGGTGTCGCTGGATGCTGAAAAGGCTTTTGATAGGGTGGAGTGGGACTTTCTATTTGAGGTGATGGAGAGGTTTGGTCTAGGTTCAGGCTTTATTTCATGGGTGAAACTGTTGTACTCCACACCAGTAGCCTCAGTGCAAACTAACAATATAGTATCAAGCCCCTTCCAGCTCCACCGCGGCACAAGGCAGGGGTGTCCACTATCCCCTTTATTATTTGCCATAGCTATTGAGCCCCTGGCCATCTGGCTGAGATCCGAGAATAGATTTGAGGGCGTCTCCCGCCAAGGTTCAGTGCACAAACTGTCACTGTATGCAGATGATTTGCTGCTTTATGTATCAAATCCATCCACATCTCTCCCGATAGTTCTCGACATCCTAAAGCAATTTGGCCAGCTCTCTGGCTACAAACTCAATTTCGGAAAAAGTGAGTTATTTGCGATCAATAACTTAGTTGGCGTTTTGCCAGACAGCACAGCTCCCTTTAAAAGAGTGAATAACTGTTTTAAATATTTAGGTGTACTTATAGCAAGGTCTCTATCAGACACTTTCCAAAAAAATTTTGTCCCACTGCTTGGCAGAGTTGAGGAGGACTTTCATAGATGGTCTACCTTGCATTTATCGTTGGCCGGTAGGGTGAACCTTATCAAGATGACAGTTCTGCCAAAATTCCTTTACCTTTTCCAGCATATCCCTGTTCTTTTCTCAAAAAAGTTTTTTGCTAAACTGGATAAGGCAATATCTATATTTCTCTGGGCAGATAGACCTGTGCGTATGCAGAAAAGGTTATTGCAACTTCCTAAGAGCACAGGGGGCCTTGCTCTTCCCAATTTCTTATATTACTACTGGGCAGCCAATATTCACAAGCTCTTGTACTGGATTGATAAACCTAACACCGACCAGCCTGCCTGGGTCCACATTGAAAAGTTGTCATCTCGGGTCTCGCTGCGGTCGTGGCTGTGTTCCCCACTTCCTGTGTCGGCCACTGAAGCCAACGATAATCCAGTAGTCAAGCAGTCATTTAAGATATGGTTACAATTTAGGAAACATTTTGGCCTGCAGGGTCCCTCTATTTATGCCCCAGTATCCCATAATCACAGTTTTAAACCATCCATTATGGACTCTACATTTCATTTGTGGTCGGAGAGAGGCGTGGCATCTATCAATGACATCTACGATAGTGGTATTTTCATGTCCTTCGGTGACCTATCGTCTAAATTCGATCTCCCCTCATCTCACCTTTTCCGTTTTTTTCAAATTAGACATTTTGTCCAAAAAAACTACCCTGAGTACCCAAACACTCCCCCTAAGACTCTGTTGGATACCCTTCTCATGCTTAACCCCAATCAGAAAGGGAATATTTCCCGTATTTTTAACGCGATGGACGCCATTACTTCAGTCTTCCCACAACAAACAAAACATCTGTGGGAGCAGGATCTGGGGCTCCATTTTGAAGAAGATCAGTGGGACAATATCCTTAGGTTGGTCCACAGCTCTTCTATCTGTGCCCGACACGGGCTGATTCAATGTAAATTAATACACAGGACTTACTACACCAATCATAGACTGTCTAAATTCTACCCCAATGTAGCTGACACTTGTAATAGATGCAACCAGTCCCCTGCCAATCTCATACACATGTTCTGGTCATGTCCAAAGCTTAAAGACCTCTGGTCCAAAATATTCGACACCCTTCAAATTGCTTACCATTTTGTGGCCGACCCCCATCCCCTCCCTGCCCTCTTTGGTATCCCGCACAACAGCATTTTAACCGCTGAGGCTCGACATTCTATGGCCTTTTGCACTCTGATCGCTAGGCGCTTAATTTTGTTGAACTGGAAGCACAGCTTCCCCCCATCCTACACTCGATGGGTTAAGGAAATTCTACACAACTTAAAACTGGAGAAGTTAAGATTCTCCCTCAAGGGCTCTCTGGGGAAATTTGGCCAAATTTGGAACCCCTTGCTGTCCATTATAGACTCATTAGATATTACACCTGAGGAGTCGGATATCTGAGTTCTGCTGACGTACCACTAAACTTTACATTCCCAGAATGTTAGCTTTTCTTTAATTTACTCTCTTTGTTTTTTGTTTTGTCCCTAATCTTTATTTTTGTTTCTTTTTCTCTTTTCTCTTTTTTCTTTTCTTTTCCCTTTACCTAGAGGCAGATAGGGGTGGGACCTCCTACAGGAAAAGGAGGTGTGGGTGGATATGCGGGAGGAGGGCTAACGTAAAATGTAAAAAATTTGAAAAATGTGAGCATTGTAAAATATCTATTTCATGTTCTTACTTTGTATCTCTGTTGCTCAATAAAGAAATTAAAAAAAAAAAAAAAAAAAAAAAAATATTCACCTTTTCAGAAGATGGGAGCGGATATTCTAATGTCGTTCTTTCTGTTTTTAAAATGACCGATGTCATTAACTCGCCGCCGATAAATTTTCTGCTGATAAACTAATCGATCATCTTCAGGTGGGTATATAACCTCGCTGGCCGATTGCTCTGCTGCTGCCACTACACACGGTGGCGCCAAATCCCCTTCGTGTGTCTGGCAGACGCGGAAGAGGCCAAAGAAGAAGAACCGGAGACGTGTGATTGGTTATTGCTAGGGGACAGACAGCTTCAGAGCAGCCTCTACACATCCTCGATACAGGGCGATAAAACTCGTAATGTCCACAGTTTATCACAGTTCTGTCTTATCAAACAACTTTATTTAAGTATCCAAATGTGGATAAACCAGAGGAGACGACGCCTTCTGTGCGCTAACATTTACAACATATAATGTAGCCCCCTGTTCCTCCTCAGGTGTGGCAGACGAGTCTGAGAAGGTGAGTGAGCCACCTTGCTAGTGCCAGTTAGCTAGCGAGCTATTCTATGTACGTGATTACTTAATGCTAACGTCTGTAAATAAGAAGAGAACCCGCTCATGGATGAGCCCGGGTCCTGACAGGTTGTGTGTCCGTGTGTCTGCTGATGCTGGGCCTCTTCCTGCTCTCAGACCACACAAGCTAGCGCCGATGTTAACACCCTCAGCCCGTGGATACTGTGTTTTAGTGATATCTGTGTTTTATAGCACGGGTCATGTAAATAGTGTGGCTTTCAAAGCAAACATATACACCTCACTGCTAAAGCGATTAATTGGTGTATTGATTAGTTGATCTGCATCTTTTTCAGCTTGAACATGTGCATGTCCTCGTGTACATATGTGTTATAGTGAGTTAAAGCTATTTCAAATTTGAATTGATGGTGAGACAAAATTAGATGAATCAAATACCTAATTTGGGGCTTTTTGAAACTTACTATAAAAAATTGTACTTTTCTTCTTAGACCACTGGCTACAGCTTCTTAGTTTTTTTTTCCTGACATCAAGACACTTCAAACTGACTGAAATGGATGAACAAAGTGTTGAGGTAAGTTTCGCACACATAAAGGTCCTGCAGCCGGAGATCCTACATTTTCACTGCATGAATGTTTAATACTAACGCTTGGCCAGCAGCCCATCTGGTACCAGTCTGAAGGCTGGACATTACTGGGCTGGCTGAGCTGGAACTTGATAGTCCTGCAGCCATTTAATACAAACGCATAGTGTGTGTATGTATAATAACGAAACATACATTGACAACACATCCGTTTTAGTAAAGTCAATACACTATACATTATTATGGTGGGTTGCCACACTCTAGATAATTAATTGGAAACGCTGCATTTTCTGTACGTGTGCAGAGCATCGCTGAGGTGTTTCGCTGCTTCATCTGCATGGAGAAACTGAGAGATGCTCGTCTCTGCCCACATTGCTCCAAACTGTGCTGCTTCAGCTGCATACGAGTAAGTCACACGATTTTGTGCTTTCATCACAACCCCACTCTGTGTTCTGCTGTTAGTAGTGAACTCTGGTATTAAAGATTCATTGTGTAGAATTTAGGGACATCTGGTGGTGAAGTTGCTTGTTGCAGCTGAGAACCCCTTACCTCATCCTCTCCTTCTAAACGTGAAAGAGAACCTGGGGTAGCCTTCAGTGGTCATAAAAACTCAAAAAGTGTTTACATTGTCCAGTCTGTGCTACTGTAAAAAACATGTAGGCCTCCGTAGGGAGGACCCGCTCACGATTTGAATATGAATAATATGAATATAAACAGCCCATTCTAGGGTAAAGAAAACAACAATTGGTACAATTTAGATGAAATACACTAGTGAAAACATCACTCAGATAACCTCAATGACCTCTGATGACACTACAAGTTACCTGGGACTCCCAGCAATCAGTTCGAACTGATCGAGCCTCTTGGATGAGAGGGGAAATGTCTTCAGGAAACTCTATCACGTTCGGTTGGATAAACCTTGACCTTGATGACTGAAAATCTCCACAGACATTATTGTCAATTATATCTTTAAACAAAATCATTTTCATTTACCATTGTAGCCCTTTCGCATTGATTGTATTTGATAAGATTTATTCTTATTTGACATTTCTCCTTTCAAAGCGATGGTTGACAGAGCAGAGAGCCCAGTGTCCTCACTGTCGGTAAGCCCCTGCTAACACACATCTGAAACCTACACACTGTCAATATTCAAACTGAACAGAAAATGTTACAGACATGTTTTCACTATTAACACTGTTTCTATTTTTAATGGACTTGATGCACACACACATAGTACACTGTTTATCATCCACCCTCCACACACATCCACCAGCATTAAAATGGAAGATGCAGCCACATTTTTGATAACTAATCATGAGTCTTTTGATAATTGTCTCGTTATAAGGTGTTTGCTTCGAGGTACCATGTATTAATGTGTGTGTGTGTTGTTCTCCACACAGTGCTCCGCTCCAGCTGAGGGAGCTGGTCAACTGTCGCTGGGCAGAGGAGGTCACCCAGCAGCTGGACACCCTGCAGCTCTGCAACCTCACCAAGCATGAAGACAATGACAAGGACAGGTGAGCGCCTCCTACTGCTCTCGATTGCCTTTCCTACCCTCCACTCATATGTTTATTAGGGTTCAAGGATTACTTCCTATGATTTTTTATTATTACGTCCTGCTAACATATATCACATCCTGCCAGGAAATTCTTTCAATAAAACAGTTTTTTTAACAAACCTGCAGTAATTTTAGTTTTTCATGTAAATCATTTTCTGCATTATTAGAAAACTGTTACTTTTAATGTCACTTCATCTGAAATACATTGATCCTCTGCTGAAAAAAAAGAAGTCCCGGCAGCTCTAATGGAATTCCGGTTTCATCTGAGGACAGTAGCAGTGAATTAAAACCGGCTGACATTTAGAGTGTTGACAATTTAAAAGTTTCCAGAAGAGCCTTTTCTTTCTGTCTGATGATACTGTTGTTGGATTCCTGCAGATGTGACAACCACCACGAAAAGCTTAGTGTCTTCTGCTGGACCTGTAAGAAATGCATCTGTCACCAGTGTGCCCTGTGGGGAGGCATGGTAAAGTTCCACGGCTTTGTTTTTAGATTAAGTTTGCATGCACAAGTCACAAGCACATAATAATCACCATAATTATTTACATGAACAATTTTCCACAAATTAAAAGTAAGGCTGCATTTTCTATCGTCTGCTAAATATTTGATCAATCAATAGATTAATGGATTGATCATAAAATGTCTGAAAATAATAATTTAACATTGCTCTCTTCATCTGACCAACAGTCAATTTACAATGATTGAAGACAGAAAAGGAAGTGGAAAAATAATCTCATTAAACCATGAATCCCAAATGAACTATTATTTTTCTTTTACCCAGCACGGTGGCCACACATTCAAGCCTCTGGTGGAGATCTACGAGCAGCATGTCACCAAAGTGAAAGATGAGGTTGCCAAACTCCGCCGCCGCCTCATGGAGCTTATCAGTCTGGTGCAGGAAGTGGTGAGGACTGCTCTTTTTTACACAAAATGTCAAAATAAATGGCCAGGGGATTTACACGGTACATTCACCCTCCTCCGAGGATGAAGCCTGTCTCTTCTGGACACAGCATTTGTTTTCCAGTTGTGCCACCCTCTGACACAATGGACCCAACGCCAGAAAATGTCTCTATTCTTATCCTAGGAGTCTCTAACTTTCTTTTTTGAGATTTCTTTGTGTGTCACCAAGCCGATGGTCCCCAAGGCAGTATAGTATCGCATATCGAACTACCACCTCATTTAGGTTGGCATCAAAAGACCGAACATACTTTTTTTTTTTATGTGTTACTGATTAATTAGTAACACTTCAGGAGTTAAAAGTTGAGACCAGATATCTGTGAAATGCAGTTAAATGAGTATGTGCGTTTCAGGAGAGGAATGTAGAGGCTGTCAGGGGAGCAAAGGATGAGAGAGTGAGAGAAATCCGAAACGCGGTGGAAATGATGATCGCTCGTCTGGACAACCAGCTGAAGAACAAACTCATCACCCTCATGGGTAAGACTCCAGGACACACCACTGTCTTGTCTGTGTTGTATCTTGTAAACCCAGAATCAACACAGCTGCACTAGCTGTGTCGATTCTGGGTTTACAAGATTCAAATGCAGCTTGTAGGTAGATGTAAAATCAAGCTAAAAATCCCTTTTGTGATGAATCCATAGCAAAAGAGCTACTAAAAAAACCTTGTCCGACCACAGTAATAAAAGCCATGAATGTTGTATATCTCATGTCTGAAAGGAGCTATTGTTGGTCCGAGACACCATAACTGGCAATAGAGTGTGTCTAAAGGTTGAGACCTGACCTCACATAGTATGGAGGCTCCCTGCTCAGCACAGGGAGAGGTGCCTTTTATAGCTTTGGGTAATGTCCATTTGAAATATTTATCTGTACTGAGTGGATGCATGCACTCAGTGCTCACACACACACAACCTGCATACTCACCCACCCACTCACACTCACCATCCTCCATCAGGGCCGACATTCAACACAAGTAGACTGAAAATAGAAATGTGCTCCTCCCCACCAGGCCAGAAGACGTCCTTGACCCAGGAGACAGAGCTGCTGGAGTCTCTGCTGCAGGAGGTGGAGCATCAGGTCTGTTGTCTGCAGCAGCTCAAAGCTCCCACTCAATTGGCTGCACTGCATATTGTTGTTTTGTGTGTTGTGTGATGTTAAAGACATTTTAGTCAAGATTGATAGATGATACATTCTGAGGCTAACTTACGCATTTTAACATGTTTTACTCCATGCTAATACTGAAAAGTGTGCCAGCCGATTTCTAGACTGAAACACCACCATTGTTGATGTCTGAGCTGCGTGTCAGTGGCTACAACATCATATGTTTGCTGTGTGTGTTTTGGAACAGCTTCACTCCTGCAGCAAAAGTGAACTCATCTCCAAGAGCCCAGAGATCCTGCTCATGTTCCAGCAGGTCCATCGGAAACCCATGCAGTCCTTTGTCACCACGCCGGTCCCTCCAGACTTCACCAGGTGATCTAGTCAGCTGTAGGGATGGGTGTCACAACATATCATGGCCATCATTGCATTTAATTCATATCATCATCAACAATTTATTCCATTGTTTATAGGTCTTGTCTTGTGTGTAATTGTCCTTCCTCTGTGTGCTTTCAGTGAGCTGGTTCCTGCCTATGACTCCAGCACTTTTGTTCTCATCAACTTCAGGTAAATTCTCTCTTAGGCTGTATTTAGACAAGGCTGCTGCGACAATAATATAAATATAAAATAGACGGCTTGTTTTCAGTTGTGTGTGTAGTAGTAAATAATGTAAGAATTGATTCAGACAGCTCCTTCTATCTTCAAAACAACATTTTGTGAATTGTCTGATCGTGGTGAAATGGACAGATATTGATGCCGCTTCTGTGCCTTTAGACATAGGTGGATCACGTCCCTGCAAACTATTTGTCTACACTTGTTCTACATCATTTCACTATAGGAGACCAGTTCCTTATCTGATTTTTGGGCTTACTAGTAATTTTATTGATATTATATTATTCAGCTTTGTGGAAATCTGCTGCACTAGTTTCACCATTCATTACTACTTATACTAGTTACATGTATCTAACAGACATTGTATGCGTTAGTGCAAGATACCTTGAAGTTAGTTAACAAGACAGTAGCAGCTGTAATTAGAGCACAAACATGAAACTCTTTCTTTGTTAAGGGCTGTGTTTTTCTGAAATGAATTTGAATAAAGTCAGTCGTGTGTGGCAGTTGTTGATGAAGAGTATGAGGATGCGTAGTACTCTGAAGTGGTTCCAAACCTGGAGGACCTCAGCAGAACCCCTATTGGTCATGGTTATGAGTTTGAATGATGTGTGTGTTTTTGTATGTTTGTAGCACCCTGAGGCAGCGGGCAGACCCAGTGTACAGCCCACCTCTACAGATATCTGGACTCTGCTGGAGACTCAAAGTTTACCCAGTGAGTGTGAAACAGTTTCCTCTATTCAGGATTTTTCCCTAAAAGAAATATGAAAAAGAAAAGTATCTAGCTACTGCTGGAAATTGTGACGATCAATACCATCCTTACATCTGTCATTAAATACAAGGCTACAGCCAAAAACATGTTAGCTAAACATAAGTACTGGGAACAGGGAAACAGCCTGGTTTTCGCTGTCCAACAATGGTAAAAAAATTAACATACCATAACCTAGAAAGCTCAATTATTAACTTGTTATAGTTTGCTAGTAACTCCAAGATGTAACTGTAAATCAATGCATGTGTCTCTGTTAGTCACTATTAATATGTGTTTCCTCAGGATGGTAATGGTGTGGTCCGGGGAAACTACCTGTCTGTATTCTTGGAACTGTCTGCTGGACTCCCTGAAACATCAAAGTATACATTATTTAATTATATTTGTTCTCTATTTTCTTTCTCTCTATCTTCATGTTCCTCAGCAACATTCTTTGCATATTTCAAACATTTCTCTAAGGTTAAACCTGTGGTTACATTATCGTAGTTAGAAATCATTCGCATAAGTAGACAGGAAAATACACACCTAAATTATAAAGTTATTAATGCTGCAATATTCATTAATTGTTGGCAACAGAAATGGGGATTTGTTGAGGCTGCTTTTAAATGAAATAACTGTCTGAACACATCTCAAGTCCTAAGGGAGTCTAGAGGCAAAAAGCCATGCTGATATAAATCAAATTCTATATAAAATGATCACTTATACATTGTTTTACAATTGGAAGGCAGGAACCACGCTGTGCTGTTTGTTTTCTTAATTTCAAATGGCACAACAAAGGTTATAAAATGCGTTGTACTGAGAAACTGCAGCCCCATTTTAGGACATGTAATGTGTTATTTGCGCAATTCAGTCTTTCAAGGGCCCAACTACTTCTGAAATCCTGTCTCACGTCTCTTGTTGTCTGTTTCCTGATTAGTGATGTTATCTTGATTCTGTGCAGGTATGAGTATCGAGTGGAGATGGTCCATCAGGCCTCCAACGACCCAACCAAAAACATAATTCGGGAGTTTGCCTCAGACTTTGAGGTTGGTGAATGCTGGGGCTACAACCGCTTCTTCAGACTGGACCTTCTGGCTAGCGAGGGATACCTGAACATGCAGACGGACACACTGGTCCTCTGGTGCGCTCACACACAAACACTCACATTATCATCATTCTGCAGCTCATGCTCACCTGCACAAGCACTCAGATTTTACAACAGGATAACAGAACGTGATCAGTTTTTATCTGTGTGCTTCACAGCTACCAGGTTCGCTCACCAACGTTCTTCCAGAAGTGCAGAGATCAGTACTGGTACATCAGCCAACTGGAATCGGCCCAGAACGGCTATATCCAGCAGATCAACAACCTTAAAGAGGTACTGTTGTGTTTTGTTGTTTGTATTGTGGTAAAAATCAGTCAAGATTGTAAACTTCCAAGTGACAGCAGCTTTGTAAAGTTTGGGCTACAACCCGTAAACCATTAATCACCTGCAGCTGCAGATTCCAAAGTTTAAAATATGTCGCTTTACACTTGAGATGCATTTGAAATGATGCACAGACATCTATAAACTATCTGTTTGATGCATGGGGCACGCACAAACTCTCCTTCAGTATAAACATAAGAGAACTTAATTGAAAACCTTTAAAAAGATGCTACACAATGTAAATGATTTTGTCAGACACCGGAGCAAGAGGGAAGATACCAACCCTTTGAGACAATGAATTTGCTGGATTTCAAAGCCAGAACTGTGCATACACCTGATTGTTTATGGAAATCTGTGTTTCATTAATCTATCACTAATTCATATATCTGATTTCAGAGGCTGGCCATCGAGCTGTTTCGACGTCAAACGTCGCGCAGCTCGTCCCCCCCTGACATGAGGCTGGCTGCAGGCACCACCGCCTCTGAAAAAGACCCTCGCTCAGTGAAGAGCGACGATGATATCCAGACCATGTTGTCCAACACAAAAAAATGTGAAGAGGAGGAGAGGACGCAGCAGGATGATTCTAATGTAAGGATGGAATATCCAATTATTTGACTGAGTGAAATACTTTCTTTTTGCTCACCCACCTCCTATGTTTTGTCTTTTGTATGTTTCCCTGTTAAAGTAAATTGTTGACATTTAAATTAGGGCCATGGTAGATTTTGGACTGAAGAAAACACAAGCCCTGATCTCTGTGTAATCACCGTGTGACTGTGTTGTTCAGGAGCTGTCGGACGGTGACTTGGAGGTGGACTGTCTGACGGAGGAGGAGGTGAACCCGCTGGATGGCAGCAGCACCTCAGGGAGCTCCACAGCCACTAGCAACACTGAGGAGAACGACATAGATGAGGAGACCATGTGAGTCGAATTCCTTTCACTCCCTTGATGTAAAGTGGTGCGGAAGTTGCAGTTTTTTAAAATTTTTACATGTGCATAATTAATGAACACATTTTTTCTTTGTATATGTTTGCACAGGTCTGGAGAGAATGATGTAGACTTCATTGGGAACCTGGAAACAGAAGAAGGAGAACTTCCTGATGACTTGGCTGGAGCCACAGGTAAATTCAGTATGTAAATCCCACACTTCAGTTTTACTTTTCTTTTGTAGGAATATGTTTCTTTGTTTAACTCTTTAAAGGAGATCTATTTGTTTGTCTGTCAGCAGATATTGTGTGTGACTCCCGACATAATTCAATAAAACTTGGCTTTGGGTCAAGGGAATAAAACCTAAATTATACTTTTCACATCCGCTCCTGAGATTCTGTGCCATCTTGTTGCAAGCATCTCAGAATGTGTGACCACATTGTGACTGCACATTTGTAGTAAACAGATCTCCTTTTGTATCCAATGTCCTTGTCTTTGTCCCTTTTGGAGTATCGAATGAAAAGGGATTTGTTTAGCGCCTCCACGTGTGAAAGCAGAATAGTTTTCTGAAGCATCACAAAGACAAAGCTGTCTGTCCACTTACATTTGGGCTCAAAACAACCAGTATAAAGGCAACATTGTTTTACATCTGTTTTTCTGTCCTAATCTGTTAGACTTGACATTTCAGATTATTTATTTTTTCAAAATATAACCTTAAAGCAATAATGCACTATTTGTAGTGTGAGTTTTAACAGGGCACAACAGTAGGGCTGCAAATAAGGGTTTTTCTCAGAGCTTCCCAGAGTCTAAGGTGACATTTACAAAGAAAATTACTTGTAAATCTGGAGTCATCAAATATTGACTCTACTACTTGAGATGAAAAGGTTGTTCTGTCTTCAGTTTAGGGAAATAAAAGCCTCAGTAACTATTTGTTAATTATAGAAATCAAATCTATTTGGGTTGTCTGACAACTGCATAACCAGCACATACTGAAGGAGCTGCTCAACCACTATCACTGTGTTTGACTCTGTTGGTGTTGAAAGGCATAAAGTGGATGAGTCATTGTTGGAGCACTGGGCCCTCACAGTGTGCTGATATAGCAACACTTGGTGTGTGTGTGAGGGGATCGTGGTGTTTCTGTGAGGGATGAGAGTTGAGCACAGACAAATTGCAGTAAAAAAAACAGCCTAATCTTTTAATTCATTGTATAATTCAGAAGTTTCTACATAAGCAAAGATCAATTATGACCTAATTTTGGCCAAAATAAAATTAGATGGATAATTTCATTAAGAAAAGTGCCAAACCGATGGAATAGTTAGATAGTACTGATGATCTTGACTTTAAGACAAATCAAAACGAACATAGATTGCCATTAATACTTTCAACATTATTTCCTTTGTCCTGAATTTTTAAGTTTGTAATTTCAGTTTGATCAAAGCCATAACTCTGGCAGAAAGAAAAGTCTTAGTCCATATTAACCATATGTGAAAACTCTTGTCTACAGGTGGATCCAGCTCTAGTGCACCTTCCCTACACCGCAGTGCTGCTGCTGGTCGCAGTGGCAGCGGAGCTGCTGCTTGTGGTGCCGTTGGGCAAGGCAGTAACAGCCTCCTGGAGATTGACCCGGTCATCCTGATCCAGCTGCTGGATCTGAAGGAGCGCAGCAGCGTTGAGTCTCTGTGGGGCCTTCAGCCTCGGCCTCCTGTGTCTCTCCTCCACAGCCAAGGTCTGTAAACACAGCTCGCAGCTCACCAACAACAGATCATTCCAGCTAAACAGAATCAATACTCCAGATCACACAAAAGGTCCCTTTGGATATGTCACAGCAATTAGAGTTGAATGAGGTTAAGGGACAGGTTGACTTTGCTTTTCCTGCTCTACCCAAAACATTTGAGAAAATGCTTCTACATTTACGATTTTATTGATTGAGACCCTCCCAGATATTTAGATGCCATTTTGTTTCTCTTATGTCGGAGAGATTTTGTGCCTTGTTTAAACACCTTGTTTCTCTTTTTGTTCAATGAGGGACAATCTGTATAAAGTGCCCCAATTGGGTCAGTTTAAGTTTTTTATTCATAGATGTAACATTAACCAAGTGTAACAGATTCAGTGTCGTTTGTGTAGAAGTGATATTTTTGTTGTTCATTGTTATTAGAATAGTGCCCCAGTGTCTCACCCTGGTGGAGGATTCTACTAATTGTATTTCATTTAAATTTTTGTGCCTATTTAATCTTTATAATAGTGAACACGGAATATAGTGCTGAGTAATGTTTGAAGAATGAGCAAAATGGATCAAACTGAATCATAGTGAGTCAAATTGTAATGAGATATAAACTCTGATGCTGGACAGTATGTGGGTGGTAGAGGATAACGGAGAGGAGCTTTGCTCTGTGCAGCGCCAGCCCCATCTTGGCTTCTCATATAGCCTTATACATTATATGCTGTCATCAGGATAGGTACTAAAGCTGCAGTGTACTATGAGAATGGGAGTATTTGGGGAAAATAGGTTCTGTACATTCAATCTACTTTATACATATTTTAAAACCCACATTTCATTGAGCATAAAACAGACGTCTCATTGTTGTTTCTGTCTCTTCCAGCTCACACTCACTCCAGGAAAGAACGAGAGCGGCGGCCTCAGGTGGTCCGACGATCAGCTCCAGACTCGGGGGTCCTGATTCGCCTCAAGGCTCAGATGGCAGAGGTCCACAGCAAGATGTCAGTCAAGAGTCAAGCTTTGGAGGCTCGGGGGGCCGTGGAGCCTAGGCCTGGCCCATCAGGGGCTTTCAGTGTGGAGGAGGTTCCCTCTCACCACGCTGTTTCAGAGCTGTCAGCTTGTCGTAAGACCAGTGAGCTGGACCTCCTGGGGAGAGCATCTGCTCGGGCCAGGCCCTGCCGCCCTGGTGAGTAGTGCCACGATGCTAAACTGCTACTACACCAAGAGTACAATAAACACAGAAAACACTAAGGCTTTGTTTTAAAAGTTAACTGAAATGATATTTGACAGTTAGTGGGTCAGGAGCACTGAGATAACATGTAATTACATTTTTGTGTACATGTGTGTTTCTTCTTTCTGTACACAGCCAGGAAATCTCTCTCTCCTGTCCTGGACAGCAGTGGCTCTCTGGTTGTGAAGAGAAGGAGTCCAGAAGAGCTGGAGAAGGAGCTGAGAGGAGCAGAAGCCGCCACAGAGCTCAGCCTGCATCCTAAAGAGGGACTGGCAGCTGCAGACGGTCAGTCATTTATTAACTTGTGTTTCTTTTTAATCTTGCATGGATAGAGGTTTTCTTTTTTGGTGACATATCAGCAACATAGACATTATATAATTCGTTTGGTGAGCCATACCATGATTTTTATTAATTGAGGATAATATAATCTCAGAGAAAATATGGTTTTAGTCTATTATCAAGGAGGTTACAATATTTACACAGATTAAAATCTGAGTTCATTTCGCTGTATTCATTTAGGAAGGAACAAAACTTAATTTGAAACCTTATGAACTGTTCAATGTTTCCTTAGAAGGAAGCAGCAGTGACTATGTGAATTGACGGGTAGATTACCTCTTAGTGTAAATGCTGTATTTCTGATTAGTTCATGACTTGCTTATAACATGTCTCTTTTCCAGGAGTGCTGAAGGCTGACGGCCCCCAGGGCCCCGTCTTGTCTCAGGGCTGCTCCTCATCAGAGCCGGCCTCCACCTCCAAGCAGCAGTACTCCGTAGAGCCACAGCTGTATGGGAGCTCTGGGCCAAAAGATGACATCTTCTCCTTGGGAGGACCAAGCTACTTAACTGCCAGCAAGATCTGTGGCAGCAGGACCCTGGGGTGAGTCTCAGAGACCCATCAGTCACAGGAAAAATATCCCTATTTAGCCACCGCGGACAGTTGTTACTAAAACTGCAACAGAGAAAGCCTCTTGTCTTACAATGCTTCCATTATCTCCCAACACAGGGCAGCAATGTTGGACTGTGAATCTGAGGGCTCAGGAAATCAGTCTTTGCTGGAGGGACCATCTGCACAGCCACAGTCAAAGGAAGGTCTGTTCACCCTCTGCCACCCTCAGGAACTAATATATTTTAATTTTGTTTTGTTTTTGTAAGCAAGTGCCATATTTGTTAACTTAAAAAAGTGTTCAATAATGATTACTGAAATAAGAATAGACAGGTTTGGTGGTCTCATCCTGTCTCACCCTGTTTGTAGATCAGTCTCCCTCTGTCCTGGTGGCAGCAACAAGCAGTGACAGTGACAGTGAGGACGATGGGCTGCAGAGCAACAACTCAAGTTACGACAACCAGACTCCTCCCTGCACAGGTGACACACACACTCCCAATGTACATGATAACACATAATGCATGTTTTTGGGTTATCTCAGATGATAAATGTGGTTTAAATCTGAATTCATCTATCAAAGATCACTGGTGGGCCCTTGTTTTGGTCCCAAAACTGGACCATCTAGTGTAGCTTACAGTGCTGATGCAAGCCGTACACAGACATTTAAAGACCTGCCATTGTCCACAAAACCGCTGTGACAGTTCCTAATACAGTGGGTGTCTTTGTCACGATGACCCACTTAAACACACAGGCTGAAAACAATAACATCCCAGGTGTTGCAGCTGGTTAATGTCCAACATCCAACATGCTGTAACACATGGAAAATAAACAGTCTATCAGACTTTAATATCAAATCAGTGACGTGCGACAGCAAAAACACAAAAATGCATTTATTTGGTATCATTTTCTCTCTCACTGTGATCAGCTGACTAGTTACTCTTGAGTCAATATTAGTGGGTTTATATTCAAACACTGTGGAGGTCGAGGCTTCATCACACATCTTAAAGGGGATAAAATGATGTGGAGTATGTGATGAAAACATAGAAATTATTCATTCATTCAATTCATTTTTTCATGTTTTGAAATGGAGACGTCTCAGATCTGATCTGATGGTTTTCACATTTTTCTTTTATTGTTAAACTTTTAAACCTTGGCCAATGGTTAAAGTCTTTCGTTGATCTTTTAACTTTTTTATGATTTTATAGTTCTCAGATGTTTTTATGCACAGGGTGATGCTAAAACTCTCACTGAGCAAACAGATGTTACCAAGCTCCACAGAGTGGCTGATAATTCACTGTGGGTTCATTGCTTTGCTATTTCTTCTTCTCCTTCCTCCAGGAGAGCAGCTCATGTCTGATGACATGAGTCTTCCTGCTGACAGGTGATTCCCTCTGAGTCTGTCAGACCTGGCAACCCGCTGCTTTATCCTCCGTAGTCCCACAGTCTTGCAACAATGGCCGTTGACTACACACAAGCTTGTTACACAGATTTGTAGAGTAGAGAAGATGCTTGTTATGCATGAACTCAAAATTCATGACCATTCAACACTATGTTGTTTGATCGCCTGTTCGTCCAGAAAGAGTGCATTCGGTGGTAAAGACGGGTGGTTGATCAACTTCACATGGTCCAATAATATCAATGTCATTAATACAGTGTGAATACAATGAAACTGCACATAAACACAAAGAGAGAGAGAGAGAAACCCAACATCGCAATTTTGCCACTTAAAATGATGATATTTCTCTCTTCACTGCTCAGCATTTCTTGGTCGTCAACTTTCAAACACGTACACACTTTCACTTCTTTCATTGTATCTTCAGTAAGTGCATCTGAGGAAAACATGCCTGGCACAGCCGTGTAATGACTGGATTTCTAATCTTAATACTTTTATTTTGCAAACCTGAACCTACAGGCCGTTAAGTCAGTTCTATTAACTTTAAGTACACATCTGTCACTTTTCTCTATGTATAAATACTTTTATTAATCTGAGGTTTAAGTGAGTTAACTATAGCCTGTCAATAAGAAATGTTATCTGTTGAGTTCAGTCTGCTCTTCATTCTCAACACCTACTCAACGTCCTTCAGCCATGCCCTGCACCTCTCTGTGATGGTGAACTTCCTTTTCTGATGTAAACCATAACATTTTCCCTTTTCTGGATATTTATGTAAAAGTCCTCACTCTGAAAAGCAGCACTACCAGGAATGTCTGTCTCTGTTTGACATTTGAAAAGGCTGAAAGATCACAGAAGCAAGTAGATTTGAAAACAACTACTACACACTGCTTTTTTTTCTTGCCTGAAATTATGAAGTATGCTACAGACGCCATAACAAAGTCCTGGCAGATGTTTGGTTCAATCTGTGTCTGCTCAGACCGTAGATTAATACTAGGCAGTGCTGCTCTGTGCAGCTGGAACCTTCGACCCAAGCAGAAATACCTTGAACAGGACTCTTTCCCAGTAGGACCAGAACAGCTCTTACCAACCAACAGGGGCTCTGATGTGTTTAAGGGAGCGATGCCAGTGTGGTTGACTTAGCATGTATTCTACCAAGACCCTGAAATTGAAGGAGCAAAGTTAGCATTTAGCTTCGAATCACACAGTAACACCAGTGTCTTTCCTAATGAGACATGTCCCTGTGCCTGATTTGGCGTCAGTGCTGAAAATGCACAGCAACACTTGTGTTGGGTTGCAACAAATGATACTTGTGAGTAATGATTCATGTTTTGCTCATTTTCTCAAGTGAGTCTTTGGTGTCAGCAAGGAGTGAAAAAATTCTGTCATATTTTATTCACAAAGTTATTCCATAGTGTTGAGAATCCACAGAACACATTGTCAACAGATTAGATTGGAAACACGTCAGGCCCTGAATGAACGTGTTGAAAATGTTTCTGTGCTGTGAGCAACACAAATCAAATTCCATTTAGATTTATGGTATTGCTGAAGAGGCGGACATTTCCGATAGATATATTAAAACCATAGCAAATTACACAAGAACGATCTACACGATGAGACATCAATAGAGCAAGGAGTTCATTTTTTTCACACTTTGTTATTCATATTTATTTAAACATAAATAATCTGCTCTTAAAGTTGAATCTACGGTGCATTTAAGTCCCTTTTGTAATTGTCTGAAGTTGAAAGCAAAGATTTAATAATGTAAATATTGAACACGTTCTCTGCACTGATAACTCGCACTTCCACCGGTTTGTCTTCATTTCCAAACTCTCAATAAATAGAGCAAACCCATTTGAAGTCGAAGGCAGCTGCCAAACGGTGACCACTATCTGGAGAGAACGTTACAGAAGTTTAACAGACCCATGTGCGCTTTGTTGATTTGCTCTGAAGCTCTGAAGGGGACACTGTCCTCTTCATTGAGCCACGTCTTATTTTGAAGGCCGCTTGTTTTGTTTTGGATAAAAGAGAAGACTTTACATATTGTTCAGTCATTAGTTTACATTGTAAATATCTTGCCTGCTGTACATCGGCTCTAACGTGCATGGCCTTAATTGGCTGGGTGGAGAGAAGAAGGTCGTAACAATGAAGCTTGATGTTTTAATCCACTTCTACAGTTCCAGTCCAGTGATTTCAGGATGTGATTTCCTCTTTTCCTCCGTCACTGCTGCTGCTCACGAATTTGATGGAGGCGTTTGGAAACAGCAGCCACGTTTACAAGTTTTGTTTGGATCAGATTTTCTCTTATTTGTGCTTGTTGTGTCAAACCCTGCTCTTGTTTTGAATGTTCACAGGATGTACTGTGCATTGTTCAATGTGTACATTTCCCTTTTTGTCTAATAAATAAAATGTTTTATGATCGTGAAAATTACCATTTTGTCTTTTCTTCTATCTCACATCACTTTGGGCGTTGATCGAAGATGACAGGAGGTTGTGTGAGAGATGTCGAATGCAACAAATTCTAATATAGATTTGTCCTCAAGCAATTTCTGTGCTTAGTTTGCCCAAGAGGAAAGTTAAACTGGTTTATCTTTAGAGGATCTGGTCATTTCCATGGTTAAATAATCCATTTGAAGCAGAGAGACTGAACTGTCAGTGATGGATGGTGGTTGTTTACAGCTTGTGGTTATAATCCGTCTTAGTTTTCTGTTTGTCTATCCTACGGGTTTGTTTACAGCCTGTCTGGGACTGCTCGTGTTTCCTGCATTGGTGTAAGAAGAACAATAATCAATATGAACCATACATATAATATCTATATATGTTACAATGGAATAAAAGTCCTTCATTCAAGTTTGTACTCAAGCAAAAATTTGAAAGTTCGGTACAAGAGTGAAAGTAGTCCCTCATACAGAATCAGCCATTTTGGAATTATGTTAGTTGCATTATTGGATTATAATTGTTTATGTATTAAAAGGTGTCTCATATTGTCCTAATGTGGATCTAAATGTTGTCCCAGGGGACTGGATGTCACTCAGCATGCACAGGAAGTAGGTCATCGGTTTTGTTTTCTTAGTCATGTCTAAAGGCAAAATGACAAGACTTGGAATAAGACTTGAATCTACTAAAAATAGACACAAAACAACCAGAAATAGACACAAAATGATGGGACAGAGACACAAAACAAGGAACAAGTGATGCAAAACTACCACAAAGAAAAGCAGCGTCATTGCCATGTTTGTTTGTTTTTAATCAGGTGGGCGGCCTGAGCCCTGTTGTCTTTTACTGTTTGTCCATGACTGTATGCAGGCAATGCTGATTTACAAAGGGCTTGATTTAATTGTAGAGTAGAATATTAATTTGGCATCAGATTATGACACTGAATAGTAATTTATAAATTGGAGTCCTGACCCATTGTCATCGTATTACATGCGCCCTCGTTTCTAAGCTTCAAGACGAACCCTCAAGTTCTATCCCCCCCTTCTGAATTTCATTGCCCTGTTTTCCTCAAAGCCAAAAACCACTGGGATGGAGAGAATAAAGCCAGATTACGAGTGGGGTGAAATGATGAGTCTTTTTATAGAGACAATGTGGAGGACTGCTCACTTTTGTAAAGCTGTTTATGTAACGGCAGACAGCACTGTTCCGCCTGAAAAGCCTTGTTACAGCATCAGAGTGCTCCTCACACTGCGCGGCTCCTGGCTCTTCACTCTGCTGTCAAAACAAC